>NC_064649.1:36255391-36880391 GCF_023864345.2 Schistocerca serialis cubense | reverse complement strand
CTCCCGCTCCAGAAGGCTGCGCGCAACACACAAATGACACTCCAATTTTTATTCTCGCCATTATTATTTGTGTATTTTAATAAGGTACTGCATATTTTCAATCTGCTCCTTGACAAATTATCACAGGATGCATATGAGGACAACAAAAAAAGCTTTCCTGGTTTTTTTCCAGATTTTCCAATTAAAAATACACTGTTCCTGGGTGGAAATACACTTTTTTCTGCGTTAAAGTACATTTTTCTGTGTTAATTGACAATATACTTTTCCTCAGAGCTGTAAAACTTACCAATCCTTTGAATTGTAAAAGTTTTATACATGGTCGTAGAACTTCCTGGCACTTTTAAAGAGATAAAACCCAACAAAAAACAACATTTTTTGGAAAGATCTTTGACATGTGGCAACATGTACACTGCATATTATCATATCATGAAAGTATAAATGCGAATTCCACCAAATACAGTACAATAGCTTCCAAATCATTGAAATCAATGTTTTTTAACATGTTCAATAACATTATTTGTAATAGTGTGTGTGTGTGTGTGTGTGTGTGTGTGTGTGTGTGTGTGTGTGTGTTTTGTATGATGATGAGCTTAAGAGAAGGAACAGGGCGAAATCTGGTGCCATTGTATACCCTACTCCTAGCAAATAGCACTAAGAGGTCTGCCAAGCTTAACAACCCCATCCAACAGATGGATCGCCATCAACAGTGCCACATGCTCTCAGTTCATGAGGTGCTGTAGAGAGGTTTGGTATTTAAACCAGAACATTGGCACAAAGTCTGGCGATCGGTAATACCCCCTTGCCAGACAAATACTGGCAGTGAAAACCTTTTTCACCACCAATATTTGACCCAGCTTACCCCCAGGTCGAGTGCCACCACCCAAGTGTGCGCTAGTGACCTCGGCCACGGAGATGTGTGAAACTGAGATTGTGATGCACTTTTGTCAGCCAGTTATAGCTCATATTGTATGATTTCACAGTCAATGAGTACAGGACATGTGATGTAACAAGCCAATAGCAACATGACAGTTAAGTAGCATCAACACACAAACAGGAAAAGTTAATGGTTTAAATTAATATACATAAAGTATAGCTACATGAGAAGCTAAGCTTCCACATATAATACATAATACATTCAGTATCACCCAGGACTGGAGCAACTTAATTACATTCTCTGCCAGGGTTTCGACTGCCTCTTGTTGTATCCTGAAATGAGAAATGTCCTGCCCACTATCCTTCACACCCCTCTGCTGTCCACTGAACCTACACAATACATTTGTTCATCCTTACACATTCCCTGCTTCCTACCCCTTGCCTCATGGCTCATACCCCTGTAATAGACCTATATGCAAGACCTGTCCCATACATCCTCGCACCACCACCTACTCCAGTCCAGTCATTAACATCACCTATCCCATCAAAGGCAGGGCTACCTGTGAAACCATTCATGTGGTCTACAAGGTAAGCTGCAACAACTGTGCTTCATTCTATGTAGGCATGACAACCAACAAGCTGTCTGTCCGCATCAACGGCCACCGATAAACTGTGACCAAGAAACAAGTGAACCACCCTGTTGCTGAACACACTGCCAAACATGATATCCTTTATTTGAACGACTGCTCCACAGCCTGTGCCATATGGATCCTTCCAAACAACACCAGCTTTTCTGAAATGAGCAGGTGGGAACTTTCCCTGCAATACATCATACATTCCCGTAACCCTCCTGGCCTCACCCTCCGTTAGTCACTATCCTCAACCATCCAGCCCCTTCCCCGTTTCCATTCCAGCACTACACAGCTGTCATTCCATCACCACACCCAGTCTTTTTACTTGTCTCCTTTTCCGCTACTTCCCCTCTCCCCTCCCCACCTCTCCCTGCCCTCCGTCTAACCTGCAGCACTTCACTGTCCGCCACCCACATCACATTATCCCTCCCCCTCCCCGCCCCAGCCTCCTCCCTACCTCCATCCAGTCACCATTCCCATTACGCACTGGTGCTGCTGCTCACAGTGTGGTTTCAGTTGCTTGAGACTGCAGTCGTGTGTGTGAGTTGTGTTTGTGTTAATGTCTGTGTGTGTGCGTATATGCGTCTATTGCTGACAAAGGCCAATGGCTGAAAGCTTTAATTGTGTAAGTCTTTTTGTTGTGCCTACCTGCAAATCAGCATCTCCACTATATGGTGAGCAGCAACTTTCCTTCTCATGATATTGTTACATTCCATCCTGCATTTTTCATTGTTCGACAAATAATGTTGGTGTTTCTTAGCATGTGTTGCCCAGTAAAATACTGGCATAAATGGCTAGTCTCCAGAGCCCAAAATTTTTCTAACCGCCTGGTCCTCAAGGTGTAAAGTTCTGCATGAGATTTACATGTTCTCAGATTTAAGAAACTCATCACACATTCTCAAAGTAACATAATGCATAACAGTGTGTTGTTACGAAGTATTGCATTGTCTTTATCCTAAAGTCTTTGATAAATTTGCTGTCAGCAGATGCTTGTGTGTACACTGTGTTTTGTTGTTGTGAATAGTGCATTTTCTTTCCAACTAAAGTTTTATTTTTGTGTTATTCCCTCACTTATGCTTTATTGCTGCAGTATTATTCTGTGCTTTAGAGGGCTAAAGTAAAATTCTTTGTTAGAGTATCAGTTCTTACACTAACAAAATTTGAAAAGTTTAACTGAAAACTAAAATACTGAAAAATTCCTGGAATTCTAAAACGTTTCCATGTCTTTCACAGATTTTTCTCAGATGAAAAAGTTCACGCATTTTCCCCAGATTTCCTAGGGCATATACACCCTGTATCATAAGGTGTTAAGAGAGTCAGCTCCTCAGCATACAATGTTCGGTGATGGTCCATTGTTACATGGCACTGACAAAGATGAGCTGGAGATGAGATTGGAATGCTGGAAAAAAAGCTTTGGAAGTTAAGGCGATGAAAGTCAGTAAGAGGAAAATACAGTATTTGTGCTTAGGAGGACAAGGGGAAGAAACAAGCCAGTTATATGCATAAAGCTGAAGAAAGTCAACAGCTATAACTACTTAGGATCGACACTAGTTTTGATGTCATGTTCCTTCACGTCAGGAAGCCATTTCACACCATCCTGTACAGCCAGACAATGAAAACTATACAATTACCCAGTATCGGACCAGATTTGTGACTGGATTCGTGACCACCTTGCAGACATAACTCTACAAGCCACTCTTAATGGAATAAAATTGGCAAATGCAATGGTAATTTCCAGAGTACCCCATGAAGTGAGATAGGAATGTTACTGCTTACATTATATAAGCACTAAAGTGACAAAAAGCATGGGATACCTCCAAATATTGTGTCGGACATCCATTTGCCCAGTGTAGAGCAGCAAATTGACGTGGCATGCACTGAACAGAGTCATTTGAAGTTCCCTGCATAAATACTGAACCCTGCTGCCTCTATCGCCTTCCAAAATTGCAAAAGGGTTGCTGGCCCCGGATTTTGTACACACAATGACCTCTCAGCAGTGTTCCATAAATTTTTGACACAACTGTGGAAAATAACACAGCAACCAATGGAGTCCCCTTGTTTGCACACATCGATAAAAAACAGCCACAGAGTAGTGGTTCTCAGTTAAAATGTCAGAAAACAACGTATTACAAACATACGCAGTGAGTGCAACCTCTCCTATACTGCACTAAAGCTAAAATCATCTGGGCCTCTGCAGTAACCAGGGTGGCAGGCTGGTTAAAACAATGATTTGGAGCTGTACTTGCTACACACCATGTGACTCCAGCACAGGCTACAAGCGGATTCCAAGCAGCAATATTGCTCACGGATGTTTGCAGAAAAAGTGTTTCAGAGACAGACGAGCAGCAGTATGGCGTGCTGCTGAATTCTGAGTGGCAAGGAACTTATATGCCTGATGCACCATGAGGAGCTGCCACCAGATAGTGAGCAGCGGTTCACCAGCATCTAGCACAGAGAGTGGGTATGGGGCTGGTCCTACAAGCACCTGTGGCCATGCTAATCCCCTCATGGTGGATAACATGATATTCAGTGCCTTCTGGGTTCTGACTTTCAGGTCTCTCATGCTGGGTGCAAGTGGTAGTATGACAAGAAGAGGCTGGCACGCACGGATGTCGTGATGATCCACCTCAAACCAGTCCGAAGACTGATGACTTTTTTTAAAAAAAGGAAGATGAAGAAGACAGTTGATAGCAAGGTTCTGAATTTGTCTGGGTTATGAAGTTTGTCGGATGTTGGGAGGACATTTTTGTGTATGTGGCAGCTGGAAGAGGTCAACAAGGCAGGGTTTACATGCTGTGAGAGGGACAGGTTCACACGATAGGTAATTTTGGGTAATAGCATTCTGTAGCCTGAGTATGATGACAGTGTATTGAAAAACTTTTGGAGGTGATACTTGTAGACAATCCGAATGTTTGGAGAGCATCATCTTCAATTTGGGAGATGGGGTGTAGGTAACAGGGATTGCGGAGGAGGAGGAGATTAGGGTTTAACGTCGCGTCGACAGTGAGGTCAATAGAGACAGAGCACAAGCTCACATTAAGGAAGGACAGGGAAGGAAATTGGCCATGTCCTTTCACAGGAACCATACTGGAATTTACCTGAAGCATTTTAGGGATATCACAGAAAACCTAAATCAGTACGGCCAGACACCTGTTTGAACCTTCATCTTCCCAAACGCAAGTCCAGAGTGCTAACCACTGCACGACCTCGCTCGGTATATGAACACTTCTTCAGGAATTATTATTATTTTTTTCTTTATTAGATTTGTGGGCGAAGGGGTTGGTGAAATAGGAACACTGGGGGGGGGGGGGGGGGGGGGGAGATGACACATCCACAGAAGAGAGCTTTTATGGTTACGTCATTAGAGTCTTCTATGGTTTTAGGCAGCACTTAAGGAACTGTGTTTTAGTTAGGGATAGGAATAACTTTCCTGAATGGATGTACAGAGGAATCCACTAAGAAAGTGGTCACTGTAAGGAGAGAAAAGGAATGATAATGACACTGTGTTAATCAATGTAGGAGAATACTGGAAGTAAAACTGTAAAGCGTACCCTAAAAGACAAAAACACGAAAGAGATAAATAAATATGTGTGGCAGCTGTAAAGGAATCATTGAAGAACATTTTGATGGTTTGGAAGGGAAAATACAAAAGAAATTTACACTGTGGTCTGTTGCATAGTTCTATGGTGTGAGAATATTTTGTTGTAAATTTGTGGTTGTTATAGGCAGGGAAAAAAAAGAGTTTTATTTGTTACTGGCATATCGTGTGCGTATCACAACATGTGTAGTAAAGGTGTCCACACCCCAGCGGTTGGATGTGTGGTGCTTTAATGGTGTGCTTTTGGATGTTAAGCCAAATTGTCACTTCCAATTTAATCTGCAGTGTTTCAACAACTTAACCAGTTATCTTCTTCATGTCTGGCGAGTTGTGCTGTTATGCATAGCGTATTCACTGCCTTAGCTCCAACCGAACTGTGAAATACTATCTGTGCCATGCCACAATTGGTAGCAGAGTTCAACACCTGGCACCCTCTATGCCCTTTGATGCTCAGTTGCTTTTTGAGACCTACAATGGTATTATTGATCAGTTAATTGAGTCATCAGTTTATAATACAACTTTGGCCAGGAAGTCTGCTGACCACTGCAGTAGATTGTCGAGTTTTGCCCTCAGCGAGTGTATAAAATGTATTTGGTGCTCAGGAACATTCCTTTAAATGCACTATGTATATTCAACTATACAGATGCTAGCAACAGTGTTGCCAGCTGATGCTCCATGACCATAAGCAGATGCTGCCTTCTGCTGTGAAACACCAAAGGTTCAGATGTAAATTGATGTATACAGTTGAGTGAATGGCTCACTTATCTTATCTGAGCTAATACAGAGTCCTAAAAGTCTACCAAACTATACACAGTGCAGTATTGATGTACTGTTCATCTGTGACTTGAAGATGCTCATTTGACTGAAACTGGTTGGCTGTCAATAAATATACAATAGCATGGATCTCAGAGGTTTCTGTTGCACAGTTCTCTAAGGAGAGCTCTTAATCAACACACAGTGTAAGTGGAAAACTATCATCTTTATTGAATCAACATGTTCCGCAGATGCCAGAAATGTGGGTTCTGAAGCACCAGTAAACCCCCAATCTTTAAAGGATCAAACTGCCATGTATAAAAGAGCTTCAAACTTCAGATTATTTTAGATATGAGTTGTCGTGTTGAATGTAAGAGGAAAAAAAGGTTTAGAAATTTTTTGAAATTATATTTAAAGCTTTTTTGGAAGGCTGTGGCTAAGCCACGTCTCTGCAATAACCTCTCCTCAGGAGTGTTAGTCTCGCAAGATGTGCAGGAAAACTTCTGTGAAGTTTTGAAGATAGCAGATGAGGTACTGGTGGAAGTGAAGCTGTAAGGGCAGGTCGTGTGTTGCATCAGGATAGTTCAGTCAGTGCTCAAGAAATGGGGTGTGTTTTTTAAGCAAGTACCATTTAAAAAAAATTACGTAAAGAAAATGTAGTAGGTTGTAATGTACATGACCTCTATTTAAATTGTACAGTTAGCTATTTGCAGTGACTTGTCACTTTCAAGCACTTTGATATCACCTTCTTCTGCAGACACTTCTTGCTGAAGTGTATACATTCATTCAACTGCAGCATCTTTATCCAAATATGTTGGTACTTAATTACAGTAGCCCATACCACACTAGGCAAAGTTCGTAAAATTTTGTTTTGTAAGAATCCACAGCCTCTAAAAGCTTAATGAGGTGCTTGAAAGTGACAAGTTATTGAAATTTGCTAATCATATGTTTCAAATAAAGATCACCTATATTACAGCCTACTATGGTCCCATAGTTCTGCTTTCTTTTATTAAGCATTTAGAGGCTGTGGATCCCCATCAAAACAAAATTTAAAAAAATAAAACAAGCATACTTTTCTTAGCTATTTGATTTTTACATGAAATCCTGTACTTTAATCTACTTTCCTACATGATTCCTACCAATAATAACACACTTATCGCATTGTACAACCAGCTTTGAATAGCATCCTCTTAGAAATCTGCCACATGAACAAAGCTTTCAATAACTTACGTTCTGTAGCAGTAGCATAAAGCACACCTCATGACACTTGAGGAAGCTCATCACATAACACCGAAATTATAGAGAGTCTGTTCTCTCTCACTTTTTCATCAACTTTCTGCTCCACATCATCAGTAATGAGTAAAGGTTGCCCACTTGATTCCTCATTAGTATGGCCATCTTTAAAATCTCTCACCCATTTCCATACCATGACATTGCTTGGAAGAGTAGAGAAGTGTGATTTATGCAGTTGTTACAGAACGTTTAAATGATAAAGTTATGCTGAGCTCACAGATTTCTATGAGGGTGGTATTTAAACCTAGTTGTACGACACAATATATGCCTTAGTATTGGTGGGAATTATGTACAAAACTAGATTAAATTACAGGCTTTCAGGTAAAAATAAAATTGCTATGGAAAGTTTATTTGTTTTGTTTTTATTTCAAAGTGGTGCTTACTTAAAAAGGTACCTTGTGCTCCAGGTTCGAGTCCCAGTTTAGCACACAGTTTTAATCTGCCAGAAAATTTCAAAGATGTATTTGAAATGTGAGTGCACAGGGGTGGTCTATTTAGGATGGAGACAGGATGTTGTTGCCTGGGCGTGATGGGGAATTTTTCGAAGACAAAAACATTTGGAGTTTACTGCTTCAGGCCCTGATACTAAAGCATAAACCAAAAGAGATGGAATACGGTGTCAGGAGGCTGCCGCACCTAGACTGAGTGCACGACGCTCTTAAAGAGGAACTAGCAAACATGTCTAGCCAAGAGGAAAGCTGGTACCGTGTGTCCTGGATGTTTTTAGCTGACCCAATCCACATCCCGCAAGTGACGATTTCGCTTTCCTGCTGGCTGACAGGGTTGTACCCTCATGTGGGAACACTATCCAAGTGAACCAGGTATGGGTAGTGGCGCACAGAGTAACATCCAGAATGCACCCGCTCAAGTCCAGCCACTGACTCATCATAGGACACTGTAGTAAAATCACAAAATACAGTGTAATAAAATTTTGATAGAAAAATTCCCCAATCCTTGGGTTTCCCTCTCAGTCTGGCTGCTCATCATGCACACAAGTAAACAGAAGTGTCAACTTGCAAGAACCACCTCAGTCCTGTGCTTAGATTTTGTGAACGAAAAGTTTATACTGCCAGTCAGTGCATTGTTCAGGGACAAAATCAGACTTAAGATACTAAATTTGAAAAACTGGTGTGATTTGTCAAATTTTTAGGATATGCACACAGTGAACGCTAGTTATGTTAGAAAATAACTGAAATAGGCCCTATGCAGGATATCCAGAAAACTCAATGTCAGATACCTTCAAATTTTGAAAACTATGCCATTGGAATGCGAACGTATTGGTCACTGCTGAATGCTGGCCCAGTGCTGCACCACCGGCTGTATTGTTGTGATGAAATAAACAACCACTTCTTTAATATAACAGGTTATTTTAGGGTACACTGAGCTGACAAAAGTCATGGGATATCTCCTAATATCATCACACATCCTTTTGCCCAGCGTAGCGCAGGAACTTGACGTGGCATGGATTCCGCAAGCTGTTGGAATTCCTTTGCAGAAATACTGAGCTATGCTGTCTTTACAGCTCTTTATAATTGTGAAAGAGATGCCAGTGCAGGATTTGAATGTAACAATATTCACACACACACACACACACACACACACACACAGGCTCGCGCGTGACTGCAGTCTCAGGTAACTGAAACCACACTGTGAGCAGCAGCACCAGTGCATGATGGGAGTGGCGACTGGGTGGGGGTAAGGTGGAGGCTGGGGTGGGGAGGGGGAGGAATAGTATCGTGGAAGTGGCGGGCAGTTAAGTGCTGCAGGTTAGACGAAGGGCAGAGGAGTGGTGGGGAGAAAAGGGGGCGGGGGGGGAGTAGCAGAAAAGGAGATAAATAAAAATACTGGGTGTGGTGGTGGAATGACGGCTATGTAGTGATGGAATGGGAACAGGGAAGGGGCTGGATAGTTGAAGACAGTGACTAACGGAGGTTAAGGCCTGGAGTGTTATGGGAACGTAGCATGCATTGCAGGAAAGTTCCCACCTGTGCCATTCAGAAAAGCTGGTGTTGGTGGGAAGGATCTATATGGCACAGGCTGTGAAGCAGTCACAGAAATGAAGAATATCATGTTTGGCAGCATGTTCAGCAACAGGGTGGTCCACTTGTTTCTTGGCTACTGTTTGTCAGTGGCCATTCACGAGGACAGACAGCTAGTTGGTTGTCATGCCTACATAGAATGCAGCACAGTGGTTGCAGCTTAGCAGTGCACAATTTTTTACATAAACTGACCTCTTGATTATGTCCCATGATGGACAATCAAGTTGGCCTTATCATTCTCTCGAACTGTCCAGAATGTTCTTAAAACCAACTGTGAACAATTGTGGTCCAGTGGCATTGCATGTTGTCACTCATAAAAGTTCCATAGTTGTTTGGGAACATCAAGTCCATGAATGGCTACAAATGGTCTCCATGCAGCCGAATGTAACCATTTCCAGTCAACGTGCAGTTCAGTTAGACCAGAGGACTCAGTCAACCCCCTGGAAACACAGCCCACACCTTTATGGAGCTTGCACAGTGTCTTGTTGACAACTTGGGTCCACGGCTTCACGGGGTCTGCACCACACTTGAAACCTACCATCAGCCTGTACCAACAGAAATCGGGACTCATCTGACCAGGCCAAGGTTTTACAGTTGTCTAGGGTTCAACAGATATGGATACGAGTGCAGGAAAGGCAGTACAGGTGATGATGTGCTGTTAGCGAAGACACTCATGGCGGTAATCAGCTACCATAGCACATAGCCACATTTCACTGTACTAACATAAAGGATACGTTCATGATGCATCACATATTGATATCAATGGTTATTTCATGCAGTGTTGCTTGTCTGTTAGCACTGACAACTCCACGCAAACACTACTGCTCTCGAACGTTAAGTGAAGTCTGTCGGACACTGTATCGTCTGTAGTGAGAGGTAATCCCTGAAATTTGGTATTCTCAGCATACTTTATGGATCTTGGAAGAGTGACTTCCCTAACAATTTATGAAATGGAGCATGTCGTGCATCTAGCTCCAACTACCATTCCGCGTTCAAAGTCTGTTAATTCCCATTGTGTGACCATAATCGTGTCGGAAACCTCTTCGTATGAATCACCTGAGTACAAATGACAGCTCCGCCAAAGCACTACTCTTCTATACCTTGTGTACACGAAACTGCCACCATCTGTATATGTGCGTATCGCTATCCCATCATTTTTATGACATTAGTGTATTACAGCATATTATAAAAACAGTCCAGACCTAAATTAACAAAAGCAAACGGAAATATACCTGAATACATGCTGATACTGTGATAAACACCTTCCTTCAAACAGATGCTGCCACCTACTAAGAACATGCAAAACTGAAAAGAAGTAATGTACAAAAAGCTCAGGATGTGAAGTGTATGCTACAATCAGGCACAGGGAGTGTAGTTTATCCTCTGGA
Source organism: Schistocerca serialis cubense (assembly GCF_023864345.2). NCBI lineage: Eukaryota > Metazoa > Arthropoda > Insecta > Orthoptera > Acrididae > Schistocerca > Schistocerca serialis. The sequence goes on along the minus strand of NC_064649.1, from coordinate 36,869,815 downwards.
AAAAAAAAGAAGAAGAAGAAGTTGCATGTGGCATATATGCTACATATGGACTGAGAAGGATAACAAGGACACTCATTAATGGCGTGTCACTCACCTAATGGCATGCTCCACAAAGACGCTTCCAACGCAGACTTTCTGAGGAGGTGGCTGCATGGCGCGTGACAGCAGCGTGTCGTACTCGGCCCTGTTCTGCTGAATCATGTGCTCTGTGCCTTCACTGATGCGTGCTTCACACACCTGCAGAGACAAGAAAAGTAGTCACACAGTTATAGCCATGAAGGACACGCCCCCTCCCCCTTGCTGGAGAGAACACAAAGCATGATCATAACATAATGGGAATTTTGAATTTTGGTTTTTATTAAACAATCTTCATTTATTCATCAACATCAAGTTCGGCCCCACCAAAGTAATTCCCCTTAGATATAATACACTTGTTCCAGCACTTTTTCCAATCTTGGAAGCACTTCTAGAGCTCTTTTCATTATGGTGTTAAGTTCCTTCAGCGAGTCTGTTTTTACCTTATCAGTTGTGACAAAGCAACATCCTCTCTTGGGCCTCTTCAGCCTCAGGAATAGAAAGAAGTCACAGAGGGGCATGTCTGGCAAATACGGTGGCTGAGACAACAAAACAGTTTTGTTTTTTGCCAAAAGATCACAAAAATGAGGCGTGAGCAGGAGCAACTTTGTAATGGAATTTCCTGGAGTGGTTTTGCCACATTTCTGGTCATTTTCTTCAGATTGCTTCACACAAATGGCGAATAATTTCCAGATAGTATTTCTTATGGACCGTACAACTATAAGGCAGTAGCTCATGATTCACTATCCAACTGTAATAAAGGAAAACAGTGAGAAAAACCTTCATGTCATCGAACTTGTACAGTTTTTTTTCTGTCTTTGCTCTCCAGGTAATTTCCATTGGGACGAATGGGTCTCGGTTTTGACATCATACCCCTACGTTTCATCACCTGTTATAACCTTCTTCAGAATTTCTGGATCATTGTCGACTTCCTTCAGAAATTTTTGAGCACATCTGTGCTCCATCGTTTCTGGTCCAAATTCAACAATTTCAGAACAAACTTTGACGCTACACGTTTCGTGCCCAAAATATCTGAAAAAATTTCTTCACGTGAGCCAAAGAGTACGTTGACATCATCAGCAGCCTCGTTGATGGTAATGTGGTGATTTTCCAGAACCATTTTCTTATTTCTTCCACAGTGTCATCAGTAATTGATGCGTTGAGGCGTCCAGGGTGGTCATCATCTTCAACATCATGTTGAGCCTTTTGAAACGTTTGTATCACTCAAAACTCTTGTCTTTCTCACAGCAGACTTGCCAAAAGCCACAGTCAACATTTCGAATATGGTGCTGTACTTTATTCCATTTTTTAAGCAAAATTTATGTAAATTCTTTGATCCATCTTTTTCAAAAGTAAAAATTCACCGAGCACTTGAAAACACGTGTAACATTTTCGACTATTGACAATAAACTAAACATTCAAAATAGCTGAAAATACAAATATACGTCAGGGTCGTGTGTACCAACAAAAAAAAAAAAAACTTTTGGAAATCAGATGTATACAGTCCGCAAAACTAAAGAATTCCTGTTACTTTTTGATCACACTTTATATGCCATTAAACCTGAAACACAAGTGTGGTCCAACCATGTAATCTGCGATTCTAGTTGTATAGGCAATGGGCTGTGGGTTAATACATGTTTATGTGCCTAATATTTTGTCCACAATGCTGAAGACATCCTCAACGCCTATAAGGCTCTGTTAGTCGATTTTCGAACACGAGCAAGCCCGACGAGCCAAACTGTCTGTATACAACTGAGCAACAGGCAGGTCATGGTGCCATCTGACTGCTGCCAAAGATCACGGAGTCATGCCAGCAAGTGTTACAGTGCTTTTAACTGCAGAAGAGTTGCTGCTAATTGGTTTACTTAGCAGTATGTCCCACAACTCTTTTCTACAACCGTCTTCATCCTTTTGGATTTCTATATCCTCTCTGTACATGCCATCATAGTAATACCTAGATCTTGATACAAGTACAGTATAAGACAGCCGATTTTGGTGGTTGCCTGGTCCCGCAGCACGATCTGGTACTACCAACCTATTCACATTGCTCGGAAGACAATTGCTCTTGTGTTCTTTATGTCAGGTGTTAATACTAGGGTTTAGGTCCACATCTACATCTGTACTCTGCATGACACCCTATGGTGTGTGGAGGAATGTATTTCTCGTAGCTCTAACTGACCTCCTCCTCTCCCTCCCCCCCCCCCCTTTCCCGTCCCATTTACGAATGGCACATGGGAAGCACGGCAGTTGGTAGAGCTCTGTATCACATCTAATTTCTCACCATTCTTTCTTCTCGCGACAATTTTGAAATACATATGCAGAAGGAAGTGATATACATGAGATAAGGAAAGTCATGGGATACTGATATGCACGTATAAGGACAGCGGTAGTATCACATACACAAGGCATAAAAGGGCAGTGCATTAGCGGAGCTGTCAACTGTACTCAGGAGATCCACGTAAAAAGGTTTCTGACATGATTATGGTGACATGACAGGAATTAACAGACTCTGAATGTGGAATGGTACTTGGAGCTAGATGCTTGGGACATTCCATTTCAGAAATCATTAGGGAATTCAATATTCTGAGATCCGCAGTGCCAAGAGTACCAAATTTCAGGCATTACCTCCCACCACCACAACGCAGTGGCTGACGGCCTTCACTTAACAACCGAGAGCTGTGGCGTTTGCATTGAATTGTCAGTGCGAACAGCAGAAATCAATGTGGGACGTACAACAAATGTTTTCATTATGACAGTGCAGTGGAATTTGGCATTAATGGGCTTTGGCAGCTGACTACCTCTGTGAGTGCCTTTGCTAACAGCACAACATCGCCCACAATGCCTCTCCTGGTCTCGTGACCATACCGGTTGGACCCGAGACAACTGGAAAACTGTGGCCTGGACAGATGAGCCCCTATTTCAGTTGGTAAGAGCTGATGGCACAGACCCCACAAAGTTATGGACTCAAGTTGTCAACAAGCCAATGTGAAAGCTGGTCATGGCTCCTTAATGCTGTAGGTTGTATTTACATGAAATTTCCTAGTTATGTTCGGCTGCTTGGAGGTCATTTGCAGCAATTCATGGACTTCATGTTTGCAAACAACAATTAAACTTTTATGGATGAGACAGCACCACGTCATCAGTTTGAAGAACATTCTGGACAATTCGAACGAATGATTCGCCAACCCAGATCACCCGACAGGAATCCCATTGAACATATGTGTGACACAATTGAGGGGTCAGTTCATGCACAAAATCCTGCACTGGCAACACTTTTGCAGTTATGGACAGCTTTATAAGCCGCCTGACTCAGTAGTTCTGTACGGTCTTCAAACGACTTGTTGAGCCCACACCACATCGAGTTGCTGCACTACACTGTGCAAAAGAGGAGGTATCCCCATGACTTTTACTATCTCAATGTATATCGTTTGATTCTTCTTGCAACATACACATTCCTAATACAGGGTGTCTACATCAAACTGCCTTTTTTTAGGCAGTCTCAAAATAGTAAATCTTTCTTTGTTTCAGGTTTGAATTGACCACTGGGTGGAGGAGGATATGAAGTTGCTGATTAATAATTATCAACATTTGGCATATTATCATTGTTTCACTGTTGTCCATCAGCACCTCACAGTCTTGTGCTTAGTGTTGCTACTCTCGATCACAGGGGCCATGGTTTGATTCCCGGCCCAGTCCCGGATTCTTTGCACCTGGCATCTCGGAATATTGAACTCCCAAACAATTTCCAAACTCGCATGACCCATGCGTCTAGCCTCAACTACCATTCCATGTTCAAAGTCTGTTAATTACCATTGTTCAGCCATAATCACGTCAGAATGTTATTACCTGAATACATATGACAGCACCGTCGATGCATCGACCATTTATACCCCGTGCACCCAATACTACCACCATCTGTAAAAGTGCATATTGTTCTCCCATTACTTTTGTCACCTCACCTCAGTGTAAGATGAATATCAACAAAAGTAAAAGGAGGGTAGTAGGAAGAAGTCAAATTAAATCAGGTGAAGTGGATACAATTGGGAAATAAAACAGTAAAAGTGGTTGACAAGTTTTACTACTTCAGCAAGAAAATAAGTGATGATGGCTGAAATACAGATATACGAGGGGCGTTCAGAAAGTAAGCTCCGATCGGTCGCGAAATGGAAACGACTATGAAAATCCGATAAAGCTTTGCACAGATGTGTTGGGTAGTGTCTCTAGTATAACCCCAGTTAGCATCACGTCGCTCTTCTCATTTCTGACCTCGCAGTGAGTGCGTAAAGATGTCTAGAAAATAGTGTCTGCCGCCAAGTACGAGGGCCTGATGAGAAATTTCGCCTGAAGCTATGCAGCTAACATTACATAACTGTCGTGCTGTTTCTTCTTCAAGACAATTCTCAGCCGCATTCTGCAGGGGCAATGAAGATGCTCCTGCATCGTTTTCAAATGGAAATGTGAGATTACCCACAATACAGTCCGCAATTGTCTCCCCCTGAGTTTCATCTCTGGTCACATGAACCGCTGTCTTTGAAGACAACATTTTGACACAGACAACGAGGTGTAGGCCAGTGTGGAGAATTGGCGGAAAGCACTGGCGGCTGCCTTCTATGATGAGGATATTGAAAAGTTGGTACAACGCTATGACAAAAGTCTAAGTCAGAACGGCGACTACGTAGAGAAGTAGCTGAAAGGTGTAGCTAATTGTTACAAGTAAAACATTTCTGATGTTCACTGTGGTTTCAATTTGGCAGTCAATCGGAGCTTACTTTCTGAACAGGCCTCGTATGAACAATAAAAGGTGTTTCTGAAAAAGAGAAATTTGTAAACACTGAATATAAATTTAAGTGTTGCGAAGTCACTTTTGAAGGTATTTGTCTAGATCGTTTCCTTCTATAGAAATAAATGTGGGCAGGAAGAAGTCAAGACAAGAAGAAAAGAGAAGCAAGGGATGAAAGTAGCAAGCAGGTTCAAACGGGTGTATGTCGTAGTAGCTATTCGCAGATGGAGAGGCTCACACACTACAGAGTACTGTATTTACTCGAATCTAAGCCGCACTCGAATCTAAGCCGCACTTGAAAAATGAGATTCGAAATCAACGAAAAAAAATTTCCAGAATCTAGGTAGCCATTGCTATGCGTCAGGCGCTCCGTCCGTATTTATACAGGTACCCTTCCTTTTTCACGTGCTTCGTCTGGTTTGAATTGATTGCTTATTTTTCTATGATCTGATAAGTGCCGTTCATTTTGTTATAGGTGTTTACTTGACTCTAAGCTGAAAATGCATTATTGTACTGTGTCATGCATTGTTTGTCACATTCTGATAATGAGTGTTTACAGACTGTCACCGCTCCTGGCATGGCTTGCTTTTGTGCATGCTACCGCCGCTTACAATTAAAAAAAAAAAAAAATAGAGAAATCATCTCATTAGCGAAACAATGGCAAGAGACTGCTATTTGTTGTTACTTACACTGCTCTTTTCTTTGATAATGATCAACAAGAACTAAATAATAGACTGCGTATGATAGAAGATGTTCTGAACGAAAGTTTAGCGAAAATTTTTCTCCACTTGAAAATCTTTGCAGACGCCTCTTTAGTACATTACATTTTGCACAGAAATTAGAGTCATCTTAGATTTAAAAATCTAGTCAATTGCCGTGCTTAATTTCTGACTGTATCACTATTAGGCATAAGAATAATACTGATATAAACATGACATGATACGTATATTCTTCCGCATTTGCTGTTGTCTCACTCAAGTTTCGTAGTTTATTAGGCAGACAGGATTTAAATGAGATAGCAGCAAACATGAAAGAATACATGGCAAAATGTTTATATTCGTATTATTCTTATGGTGAACAGAATACTGCATGTGATTCACAATTCAAAAAGTTCCTATAAGCAACCATCTCTTCTCACAGGTAGGAAAAAATTCAGAACGTAGAGTTGGCCATATTGACAAATATCCCAAACACTCTTGCCAGTCGGATTTTTGTAGTACATTGAAATGCTGCTACATTCGAAGATGAACAATACGGAATTTGTATTTAATTTGTTGGATAATGTATGAAAATGCAGTGACGAAAACTCAGGGCAGAGATAAAAGCTCATCTTCCACCTTTTTTTAATTTATTTACTGACGCAGAGGTTTTGGCGCCAGTATTTATCATTGTGCCTGCAAAACATGCCTGTGTAGCGCTACATATATTCGATGGCAGAAGTTAGCTGTGGCGGCACGTACCAACATTTTTCAGAACTTCCGCCTACTTTGCACTCGATTCTAAGCCGCAGGCGGTTTTTTGGATTACAAAAACCGGAAAAAAAGTGTGGCTTAGATTCGAGTAAATACGGTAGCACAGAGAGCTCCACCAAACCAGACTTTACGCTGAAGACCACAACCGTTAAAGCTTTATGACAGTGTCAGGAGAGCTGACAATAATTTAACAAGGCCAACAGCAGTTAGAGGAAGACTAGACTGAGCCTCACCTTCAGACGGATGTCCGCTGGACCCGCACAGATAAGGTCGTGTGGCTTGCGCCTCGCAGCGTCTGGCCCAGTGTCACAAGCAGCGTGCAGCAGAACCTCCATCTCGACATCGCGGTACGTAGAGGGGACGAGCTCGAGCAGGCTGCAGTCCAGGGCCGTGTGCTCCGACACTCGCAGCGAGTAGATCCTGCGGGTGGACAGTCATCAAGGACTTATTTCCAATCTGCAGCAGCCAGTCACGATATTAATTTTCTGTGGGAAACCATTTCCGCACTCAATTGCATCTTTATTACACAAGGTAACACTAAATTACTTTCACAACTTTTGACTTTAATAGCTTTACACCTACACTAGAGAATAAGAGGTGGTTTTCAACATGTGACATGGCTACTCTTAACACGTTCTGGTTGCTGCTCGTAGAAATTATGAGCTAGTTGTATTTTTCCTTAACAGTCAGCGCTCGAAGATTCTCTGAGCACGACCCTTTCTGATTATTACTTCACGATGCACTGTTTCCAAGCAGTGACAGCTTGACATCAACTGTCCACTCTTTTAGTACTTTAGAGAGAGACTAGATGTATGCTCCTCCTTCCACAAAGTGCTAGATGACTTTTAACATATTACTTGCATGATCAGTTCCTGCACATTTGTCGTTGCTGTGTTCCTCCATAGCTGTCTTGATTGCAAAAGTTTGTCATAAAATGGGGGACAATTTGACTGACGAAGTAATTCTGCGGATGCTTGAAGAGTCCAGTTCAAAAATTGACAATGATGGTTTTGAAATCATTTACAGCATTTCTGAAACAGACAGCATTCTGCTTTTCTGCCCCAGCTTGTAAGCAGCAGCCATATAAAGAAGTCAGAAAAGTTTAGGACTTTTGGAGGACTGTAGCAGCACTGTGGTGCAATAGTATTGGTTAAAGACTTTTTTCCTCCAGGTGTTGCAGAGATTTGACAAAAATGTGGACGCTGCAGGTGAAAGTTCAGTGTGCAACTTTGTTCACAGAGAAGTAGTGCAATACTCAAATACAACAAAGGTTTCAGATACAGTCCCTAACAACTATTCTGGCTTATCATTTGTCATTTATTGTGCGATGTAGTGTTCTCCATACACAGGGGCTGGGTTACCCATCTGTTTCAGATGCCACTGTGCACAAGGTATGGCAGGTTACTGCAAGAAGTCCGATAAACTTACTGCATATGACAGCCAGAAAGTTGGAGATGCCAGAGTCAACAATGTCTGCATAATATGAGGCAAGCCCGGAAAGTAAGTACCATTTGGGGAAAAAACTCATAACATTATTTTTCAAATGAAAATTAGTTTTTAAAAGAAAGAATATTTCTTGAAGTATTTTTCTACGTAGTTGCCACCAATGTTCAGACATTTATTGTAGTGGGAAACCAACACCCTATGCCCGTTTCAAGAAAGATGTTGCCAGAGAGGACTGCCACTGCTGAACACCATCTTTTGCATTGACACAGCTGTCAAAGTGCCTTTCTCCAAAATCATGCTTTAAGTTCAAGAACAAGTGTTACTCAGAAGGTGCGAGATTGAGGATGTATGGCGGGCGGGTGATCAAACTGCTACCAAAATGCTGAATAAGGTTTTCAGCAACACCAGCCGAATGGGGACATGCACTGTCAATAAGCGGAAACGTGTTGCAGTACAAAATTAAATGATATTAACTTTCCTTTTAAAAAGCCCTATTCATCTTTTCTTTAGGACTTATCATTTGTGTGAAGAGAATGAGAAAATAATGAAAACCTTGCGTGACGCACTCGCACTGAGATGTAGGTAGGTTTTGTAAGCCAGTTTAAGGTAGTTTCCTGACTTGCTAGCCCACATGCACTACAGCAAATTATTCATCTCGACTTCGTCAACACTACTGTGATACATTGTAAACAATGACAATGTACTGAATAATAAAGGAAATAAATAACAAGAAATATGTTCTATCTCAGAAACCATTCAGAATAGCACATATGTCCACATGAAGTTTTCCGCTTCAAATGATCATGCCTGTCAATCCTGATTATTGATCATTTGTCCTGGGACATCCTTATGTAAATGCCTTCAGGACCCCTCTTACATCAAACCAGAGATTTATATGTAATTACAAAACTTATTAAAATCACTGTTACTTAAAAAATCATAATATTTTTAATGTGATATCTCTTCTTCTTCTCTCTGTATGTATTTGGCTGTTATGCTCTCTTGGTTGAAATTGTTGATTTTCCTGTCTTCCGAAATATCTCCTGCCCACTGGGTAGTAATATCATCAAGAATATACCCAGCTACTCTTCTTAGCGATGGATTCTAGTGCTTGTATTCTGATAGGAACAAGTGTTTCTGCTGTGTTGTCCAGAGAAGAGCTTCAAGGGCCACAGAGAAGTTGTTATTGTAAACTGTAGTGGGTCAACAATAAGCTTGATCATTTGCACTGTGACACAACCCTGTTCAGTACATGCTGATCTGAAGGATTTTTCAATGGTTTTGTCACCTCAAGAGACAATTTTTCTCTACTACCGTCACCTTCATGAAATAATCAGTAAGTCTATGTTTTATTTACAGTTCAATGACAGTTATCTCTGGAGTCGAGTACTGGTCTAGTTCCTTGGTTGGGACAAAGTGATCAGCTGCAGCTACTGCTTTGCCTGTACTTCTCTCGATCAAGCAAGCTTTTCCATAGCTTATCTGGTCTTTATGTTATGAGGTAACCAAAGAGGTGACCTCAGAGAAAACAGTCTTACATCCAAAGTGAAAATCTTGCGAATATTGATGGAAAATCAACTGAATTTTTTAAAAGTCAGAAATAAAAAACGTCCTCAAGAAATAAGTCACTGGTTTATAATTTCCTTAAAGGGTTGTCAGAGTGGTTTAGTGTTATCTCCAGGAGTGAACTGATTGGTTATGTTATGTTACTGAACTCCAAGTTCAAAAGGCAAGGATTTTCAGCAGACAAAATATTTCAGGATTGCTTTGAGAAGGCTATTACAGAAATGAAAGCATTGTATATAAAATCAAAGATGAGGTGACTTACCGAACGAAAGCGCTGGCAGGTCGATAGACACACAAACATACACACAAAATTCAAGCTTTCGCAACAAACTGTTGCCTCATCAGGAAAGAGGGAAGGAGAGGGGAAGACGAAAGGAAGTGGGTTTTAAGGGAGAGGGTAAGGAGTCATTCCAATCCCGGGAGCGGAAAGACTTACCTTAGGGGGAAAAAAGGACAGGTATACACTCGCACACACGCACATATCCATCCACACATACAGACACAAGCAGACATATTTAAAGTCTTTAAAGTCTTGGTCTTTAAATATGTCTGCTTGTGTCTGTATGTGTGGATGGATATGTGCGTGTGTGCGAGTGTATACCTGTCCTTTTTTCCCCCTAAGGTAAGTCTTTCCGCTCCCGGGATTGGAATGACTCCTTACCCTCTCCCTTAAAACCCACTTCCTTTCGTCTTCCCCTCTCCTTCCCTCTTTCCTGATGAGGCAACAGTTTGTTGCGAAAGCTTGAATTTTGTGTGTATGTTTGTGTGTCTATCGACCTGCCAGCGCTTTCGTTCGGTAAGTCACCTCATCTTTGATTTTATATATAATTTTTCCCAAGTGGAATGTTTCCTTCTATTATATTGAAATGAAAGCATTGGTTGTTCAAGAAGAAAAAACACAGCTCATTTCTCAACCAGTTATCACCATAATGCGTGAGACTTCTTCAACATGGGAGTAGTGATAAAACTATTGGTCAGATTCAAGCACGTCTAAAATTGGAAAATGCAGCAACTGTCAACTTGGACAAATATTTAGCGGAGGGATATTTGCCTAGGAACAGAAACACTGGCTTCTTAAACTGGTGGGACACAAGAAAACTGCTGTGGTCAACACTGTATCAGTTGGTTCTAAAAGTGTTAAGTATGACAGCAACATCAGTGTCATGTGAACAAATATTTTCAAAAGCAGAACAAATATGCACTAAGTAGAGAAACAGGCTCACACTGACTAAAATTTGTCACATTTTACTTTTAAATGACAATGCTGACTATTTTTTTCCGTTTTGGGTTCATTTATGGTAATACTGACTGTAAATGATGACTGCAGATTCACTTTATTTACAGTTATGTTATAATACGCATATTGTATTAGCAATAAAAGTATCAAAATATAGCAAACATCAGCCTTCATCCTTAAAACTTTTCCACTTGATAAAAAATATTTAGGATTTTGTTATAGTATCAATAATTTTCACAGCAAACAATGTTTAAAACTTTTAAATCTCAAAATTAGTAGGGACATAACACAAAATTGTTACACCTTTTCATATGTTATTTCAAAATAGGGCCAAATCCAATAAAAATACAGGTTTAGTGACATGAATTAAAAAGGCAATGTCCCTTCTTTTTAGTTATTTTGTGAGTGAGTCATAAAAAAGAGCTAGTTCAGTCCCATGAGTGACCAGTTCTGATCCAGTTTTGCCTATCTCTAGTGGCAAGGGAAACATTTCAGACACACATCCACTCAGAATCAACACAAAAAGGTCTCACAAGATTGCATAAATGCCGTCAATGAAAGCACCCCCTGGGATGTTCATTGCCATACATTTTGCACTAAAAAAGACAGTTTACAGTTCGATGTAGAACACCACGATGTTTTGATGACCTTTCGAACTGCTGACACACCCTGGATGTAACCTTTCTCTAAAAACATTGTAGTGCTGCAATCCCACTGTTACAAAATCTTTGGAGTGTAGCAGGGTCACAATTTTTGCTTTGCTATAAAGAATGGAACTAGGATCTGTTAAAAAATGTGTGTGGGTGGCACCGAGGGTGTAGCGGAACTGGGAGGTCTTAGAAGGACCCTTTGCGACTTTATTCACATATATTTCTATGTCACTCCCCACCCTCCCACCCCCTCCCCACCCCCACCTCCCCGCACTCCATGACCATTCTACAAGAGAGCATGAAAGTGGAGGGAAGAAAAAGCGTTAACACCCTTTTCTGTTTCGAATACAGCTCACATTTCGTTGCGTGGTCCTGAAATATCCCTAGTGGTTCCACCTGATATACCAGAGCAAAAACTGCAGTCACACTATGCTCCAAAATGATCAGATTACGTTCAATAGGGTTGCAGCCCCATAATGTCTTTAGTGAAGGGTTGAATCATTTGTAGCGTGCCAGCAGAAACAAAGATTGTCAAGAACATCATTCTGTTGCATATCGCACTGCAAACTGTCATTTTTGATCACAAATGTGTGTAAATGAATGCCCCAAGGAAATGGGCGATCGCACTGGCGCCTTTATGCTACCACCTGAGGCCTTTTCGTGTTGATTCTGAGTGATGGTGTGTTTGAAACGTTTTCTTCAGCCACCAATAAGAAAACCACATGATTTCAGAATTAGGTGTTCGTGTTCTGGCCTCTGTCACACATGTTAAGAGAAGGGGCGAGTTGTGGGTAAGAGGGGATGTGATGATTTCCCCATCATGCCAGCATTAACTGACCTTACACCTCTCACAATCTTCTGAACTCTAGCCTTTTTCACACATGTTGACACCCTCCCATTTGAAATGTCGGCAAATCTGAGGGTGACACTGCAGGGTGCCACACTTTTGTATTGTTATAGAGGAAGGTTGTAGGCACTTTTGAGCCAAATTTCAAACTTTGGTTCACAATGGGGGAAAATCATGGGATTTCAAAAAACTGACCCTTTTATTCTTTCATACATAGCAGATGCACTAACTCTGGGTTTGGAACTACTAGTCCCTTCCTTGTGGAGGAGACTTGGAAAGGTTAATAAGGAGAAGTAGGTCACTCATACACCAGCATGGGAGGGAGACACCTTTAGGGGGGGACAAACAGGTGGGTCTTAATAAATGTTTCATACTCACTGTGCAAACTCGGTGATGGCACGGAAGGATGACTTCAGGGCAGACAGCATGGCTGCTCTGTTCTGCAGCATATCTGCCTGGATGGACGGGATGACCGGCTTGGAGGGCCGCAGTGGAGGTGGAGGCACCGGTGTGTCGTACAGCTGCAGCCTGTGGCAGTAAAACGTGACGGTAGAACTCGGTTTCCTGTTTATCAATTATACAAGATTTTCAAGAGTCAAGTATATACACGGGTTGGAAAAGAATATGCAAACACCCTCTGAGAGAAGGGGCACAACTGCTATTCCACCTCCATCATCGTTGCATTAACTTGCCATTATTTTGCACGAAAACTGGTATAACATTCCCTTCAAAACCTTACGGGACCTGTATTGATACATTCCAAGATGACTGGAAGCTATTTTGAACAACACTGGTTTTTCTACAACATATTAGGCACGGTAATGTGCTGTCTTTTTGGTATTTCCCTGTATGTTAAGTACACTACGAGCCTAAGTACAATGACCACTTGCTTAGCAATATGTCTGTCCACTTTTGGATAGCAATACAGTACTGAATCTGTGTGGCATGGGTTCAGAAAGTCCTCAGTAGGTTTGTGGCACCATGTGTCCACTAGGAGGTCATGCAATTCCCATAAATTAGAGCTGGTTGTTTTGGGACACAGTGCCCCACATGTGCTGATCAGGAAAATTTTGTGAGCAAGATTTCAATGTCAGTTCACGATCACACTTCTCAGACCATAATAGCATGATTATGTCTCTGGTAGATGAAGTCATTGCCATCAGGGAAAACATTGAGCATGAAGAGATACAAATGGTCCACAATAGTGTTTACATAGTCCGTAGCTGTCATGGCGTCTTTGATTACCACCACAGGTCCAATGGAAGCCAAGGTGAATGTACTCCATAGTATAATACTGCTCTCATTGGCCTGCATCTGTGGCGTAGTGCAAATTTCGAGGAGCAGTTCACGTGCCTGATGGAGGGTAAAATAACAACCACTGACCTGGTGTAACAAGAAATGAGGGTCATCAAACCATTCACTGTGTTTCCATTGATCCATAGTCCAATTTCCATGTTCCCATGCCCACTGCAATCATAATTGGTAATGATGTCAACACAGCTCAGCATGGGAACATGTAGGTGCATCTGCTGGAAATCTCCAGAGAACCTGCTCTGACCTCGATGGAAAACCCTTGCTACCTCTTGGATATGCAAGCTGAGCACTTGGTGCTGTTCCTGCACATCCTAATTGCACGTTCTTTATTTGACCTGTCTCAGTGTTGGTTCTGGCTGTGGCTAAGCATTCCTCCAAGAGAGAAAGACTGGGCCTATTTGTGGCAGCCAATTGCTGCATACACAAGCTCATCAAATTTGTCAGCTAGTGTGTGCATGATATCCTGTGTAATTCACTCCAGTGACTGAACTGGACGTGGTAGTATTGCCTTTTGCCAGGTGCCCTGGTTTCTTCTCAACTGGGTGAAATCATTGCCACACTGACATGGCATTGTGCCACTTTGTCGTGATGCATTTTCACCCTGTCCGGTACATTTCCGCACTGTCTGATGCGCTTCTGCACTGTCGGAACTTGCTTCCACAATTTTCTTCTGCAGTGTCATCGTGTACTTCCACACTGTTGCGACATGCTTCTGCAATGTGCTTCCACACTGTCACAATGTGCTTCTCCGCTGTCACAAGATGCTTCCGCACTGGTGCAACATGCTTCCACATTCTGCCCTGCAGTTGTGCTGCAATGGTCACAATGTGCTTCTGCGCTGTCGCGACATGCTCCTGCGCTGTCACGATTTTATTCCACACTGCCACGTCGTGGTTCTATGGTGTGCTTTTGTGCTGCAATGACATGCTTCATGCTGTTACAATATTCTTCCACACCGTCTCAATGTGCTTCAGTGCTGTCACAATGTGCTTCAAGCGCTGTCATGGCGTGCTTCCGTGCTGCCTTGGCATGCTGCAACTCTGGTCCCCCTCCTTGGAGTCATAGCAGCACGAATGGCAGTCTGTGGCCGACAGTGCACTACACGCACTCTCACTGAGCAGTGGTGCACTGCCACAAATTCTACCGGTCGGCATCTGCTTCCACTGCATGCCACGATTCCAACGGTCAGATTCTGCCGTGCTGCTCGCTTCTTCTTAATATTTCTGCTGCCCTCTCGGGGTCAGCTTCTTTGTGTGTGTTTCCAGCTGGCCCTGGTGTATCTCCATGAAGAATCTGCACCTCTTCCAGCTGGTCACATGCTTGCCACTATATTTGGAGCACTGTGGTTGTGCCATCTTCTCCCGCTTGCAGTCACATGAGGCATGCCATCCTGTACATTTCACACAAATGGGATTCCTGTTCCAGCACTCGACCACGTGCCCACACTACTGGCAGTTGAAACACTGGGGAGAGTTGTCAAAATCTGGTGGCATCAGTTGAGCTGACACAGTCACGTCTAGAAATTCTTTCACTAGAAATATGTCGGTATTCTTCTTGTGCCAGCACGACACCATGAATAACAACAATGTCATGCTCATCTGATCAAACATGCCACAGTGAGATGTCACCTTAGCAACCCACTCTTCCCGCTTCAGTGATGACTACTGCGATGTCTTCCCGCTTCAGTGGTGACAACTGCGATGTCCACCATACACGGAAACCCTCTGATAACAACTTTTACCGTCCCCCTCCCCTCCTCCCCCACTCACGTACAGTCCACAATTCCTCAGTGAAAACATAAATGGCTAACATCTGTTTGACCACCTTCCAGTCATTTTCATTCCAGAAAGAGATCATCAGGGTGTGTACCTCATACTTGTGCTTCAATTTCTGGACCATCTCCTCCCTCATCACAGCCCTCTGCCATCCCTTTCTGTTGACGTGGATGACATGGCCAGAGGCATTTCAGTCTTCCAGTCACGACCCCTCATTGGACAATGCCTTATCATCTTTTCCCAGCAGTTCATTCCCATCTCTCCTGCACTGTACACAGTGATTTCTCGGTTGCTGTGTACCACGACCTGCAGCACAGCACTGTTGCAGCTCGCCATCTGTTCAAGTATCTGCTGCTCTGTCATCTTCTTCTTGTTCCTAGTGCTCTCGTATGCCACCTCAAAATTCTTGTCAGTTTCTCCTGGGTAAAAACCTCCTCACTGTCTTACTCTCGTCGACTCACCACCGAGTTCCCCACTCGGCAGTCTCACTGAACAGACTACAATTGTGACACGCCATGTTCAACAGTGTGCACTGAATGATGTGCTCCAAAATACTTGTGCCTGCACCAGCATTGTAGTCTGTCACCAAGTCTGCCACCGATCACAGCTTACCTGCTTCACCACTTTCCATAGGTACTTACAGTACTAGCATCCAAACAGCCAGCTGGTTGCACCACTGCTGAGATGCTCATTCCCAGGCTCTCAGCCCTAACAATCTGCCCTTTCTCAAATATGCTAATGTCAGAGGATTTCCCCTCTTGCTACCTGTACTGACCCTAGAATGCTTCCTCATTTGTCTCTACTTCACTTACATACTTTCTTTACGGCATTACGTGTACATGACACCACCTGGCGACATTCAGTTTCACAACAGACAATTGTCATAATGTTTTCGCTCATCAGTGTAACATATTTTCATAAATAATGTTTGTAGTTGAAACATAAAGAAACAGAATATTTTGGAATGTGGTTATACAGCAGAATGCAGAAGAGTAAGTGTGTACTTCTATGAGCTGCAACAAAAAAATATGGTGAATAATTTTATTACAAGTGAAGTAATAAGCTTACATGAAAATTGATTTGACCTCCTTCAATGTACTGTCCTTGGCTGGCAATGCACTTATCCCAATATTGAATCCAAGACTGGGAGCATTTCTGGAAGGCTTCTTTTGGAAGGGCATTCAGCTGCTCTGTCGTGGTCCTCTTAGTGTCAGGAACGGAGTTTTAAGTGTTGGGAAGAGACAGAAGTCACATGGTGCTAAATCTGGTGAGTAAGGCAGATCTGGACAGGTAGGAACACTTTTTCCATCCAAAAACCTGTGAATCAAAAGCGAGGTGTGACATGGCGCATTGTCATGATGAAGAATGAAGCCTTTGGCCCATTTTTCTGGTCTCACTCTTTGTACATCATTTCGCAAATGTTGCAGTACACCCCTGTAAAATTCAACATTTACATTTGTCGCCCTTCGAACAAACTCCGATCATGCTATGCCCTCATTATTGCAGGGGGGGAAGGGGGGGGGGTAGAGCAATACTTTCATATCCATTTTAGGGTGAGCATATTTCTGGTTTTCCCTTTGGAACGCTGAATTTTCATCTCTGAGTCACACCCGAAGACCGAAGTTTCATCTTGAGTTACAATGTTGGACATGAAGCGCGGGTCTGAATGAAGACCTTCCTTCAACTTTTTGTCAACTAACACACAATTTTCCTTCTGCTTGTCACTCAAAAGTCTGGGGAAAAAACTTTGTACTCACACAACTCATTTGGAAATTATCGTACTCCCACACGTCATTTGGAAATTATCAGTTAAAATTATTTGCTTGGATCCACATGAGATGCTAAACTCTCTGGTAATCTCTCTAATAGTTATTCACCTGTTTGAACAAACAATTTTTGCCACTTTTTACACATTTTCTTCTGGTTTTGAGATTAATGCATGTCCCAAACGGTGCTCATCTTCTAATGATTCATATCTGCTTTTAAGTCTCTCATACTGCTTGTAAACAGTCCTAAGAGTTACAGCAATATCGCCATATGCCAATTTCTACTTTTCATGAGTTTCTTTGGCACTTTTTTGCAGCTTCAAAGAGAATTAAATGTTCATGCTTTGTTCAGAATCCATGATGGGTGACAGATATGATAAACAAAGCATCACTCTAGCATCCCTGAATGCTGACTGACACATCACAACGTGCTCCACCTTGACACTGCCTATCTCAATGGATCAGTCTATTGGACAAATCAAATGGTTGTAGCATTAGTAATTCCTGCTAGAAAAATTCATTCACCATATTTTTTGATCACATGTTGTTTTTCCACATGACTACTACAATATATAATTAAATGCCAGGAAGAGGGTTCATCAAATCACCTTCATTCTATTTCTCTGCTGTTCCACTCTCAGAAAACACTTAAATCTTTCTGTGTGAGCTCTGATTTCTCTAGTTTTATTACTATGATCATTTCTCCCTAATAAGGTAGGTGCCAACAAAATATTTTTGCATTTGAAGGAGCAAGTTGGTGATTGAAATCCATGAATAGAGCTAATAATTAAAGAGGAGGTACTGAATCAATATGAGGAGAAAAGATATATATGGCAGAAGTTACCGAAAAGTATATATCAGCTGTTAGGACACATCTTAATGCATCAAGAAATCATCCACTTGGAAAAAAAATTCAACATGTTCGATGACATGTGAAGGTTCTTCTCACAATTTTCTTTTATTACAATTGGATAGTGCATCATGAGTTCCTGTCTTAATAAGTAATACTATCTGGAAGTTATACACTGTTTGCATGGAGCAATCCACAGAAAACCACCAGAACCCTGACAAAATCACTCACCAAAACTGCATCACAATAACACTACTTCACACCTGAATGCTTGTTCATGATTCCTTGGAGAGAAACAAAACCTTTATGTTGCCTAAGGCACAGTATTCGCCCGACATGGCCCCCTGTGATTTCTTTCTATTCCCAAGACTGACAAGGGCCATGAAAGTGTGTCATTTTGCAACCACTGATGAGATAAAAACATAATTGCTGAAGGAGCTGAACACCATAATGAAAAGCAAGTTCCAGAGGTGTGAGGTCACTTTGAAGGGGGCGAAGTTGACATTCATAAATAAATAAAGATTCTTTACGAAAAACAAAAACTCCATGATACAAACTCTGAAAGTAACGTAAGGTGCATCATGGAGAGTACCTTGCACCAATACGTATCATTCCCTCCCTTTCCTATTCCACTCAAGAAAGGAATGAGGGAATAACTGTCTGTCAATGTATTTCCATATGAGCCCTAATTTCTCGTGACTAGCATCACCACATAACCAGAGAAGATCAACATCAGATGTTATCAGTTGTGAATTACCAAGAGGTGAAGAAGTAGTACTAACATTGTTCCTCAGTTATCAGTTGTTTGACCAGAGAAAGAGCAGGATTCCAAGCAGAATTTAAGCAAAAACTCTACTTATAAGACCACTTGCTAATTTAATCTCAACAGCTTCCTTTATAACATTATCCCAACAGCATCAAGTGCTGCCATAATCTTTAAGGAACAGCTTTTGCATCTCCCTTTCAGTTAGCACCCGGCTTTCTGAACCATAAAGGACAATGGAGCCTGTAACAGCATTGCCAATCGCATTTCCATAGCATGTTATATGGGGTTAACGTGGAACAAAGCTCTGAGGGTATACAGACATCTCAAGCCAGCAGAAATTCTTTCACTTACATCAATGGGTATTTGATTATAACAACTGCAATACCTTCCCCGACACTCAAACTAATCAGCAGACTTGAAGCCGTCTTCATCAACTGTGAAGACAAATACCAATACTACAGTAATTTATTGGTGACACATTCTAGTTCAGCATCAAGTAGCTCCAGTTCATAGACTTTCGTTACTCTATCCGCTAACATCACACTTTTGCCAAGGGTGGTGATTTCAGTGATGAAGAGGTACTCTGGTGCTGAAGAAGATGTGTAAGATTCTTCCATCGTGGAGCAACAGCAATATCAGACAGTAGTGACCAAGAAAAGCCAATTGTGCCCAACTTTTGAAAACATTTGATATCATGTCCCTATGTGAGAATGTGCAGAAATGAAATCTTACTTAATTCAGGTGTCAAAGTGAGCCTTCATAGAAGCTACAGCTTTCCTTGAAGGTGTCCTCTGCAGATGAGGTTGTATTATTGGGTGTTACCAAGAAATTCATATGGCCATGGCGTAACAGCCTGGAGTGTTTTAATATACGTTACATTTCTGGGTGAAAGTTTACATTTTGCACTCCTCCACTTGCCTGCTGACAATCCGGTGTGCCGGGTCCTTGGCGTCTTCCGGCTCAGAGCTGGCACGCGCCAGCCGGGGTTTGGAGGATCCGTCCGACTCCTTGTCTGTACAGCGAAAGCGCAGTGCCTGCCACTCTCTCACTGCATTTTGCTGGGCGGTGCGCACTGCCTCGTAGTCCAGGTACTCCAGCCAGGGATGCTGTTAACAAAAGGTACTGCTACACTATCCACACAGACTGTCCCAAGCGGTATTTACAGTGGCTGTTAGGCCAGTAGTAAATATCTCTTATATGAACACTGCAACAAAATAGCACTGTGTGTTCACACTTGGCATCATATGTAACATTCCTTCAACCATCTTCCATTCTTTAGTTACTTGTATGGCCTAATATAGCACTACCCAATCTCAGACTACAACGGGCAGTAGACCAAGAATGGAGTATGTCGTACCACTGATGTCTTTCCTGTCTGAGTGAAGTAAGATTTATTTGCAAATATTCACACATTTTTTTTTTTTTTTGCGAAGACCAGAGGCCATGAGGAGATGTGATGCACATTGTCAACAACTCACTGTGCTTTGTTATAATAATTAAATAGTAATTGAAATTAAAAGCTCTGTAATTCAACCTGTAATTGATGTGACAAAATTGCTTACA
The DNA here is from genome assembly GCF_023864345.2 of Schistocerca serialis cubense. NCBI lineage: Eukaryota > Metazoa > Arthropoda > Insecta > Orthoptera > Acrididae > Schistocerca > Schistocerca serialis. The sequence goes on along the minus strand of NC_064649.1, from coordinate 36,849,708 downwards.
ATACTTTACCAGTTGGTTGGAGGTGGAAGTGGTCTGATTCATGCTGAGAATATTTTTCACACTGAGAATATTTACATTGTATTCAACAGAGAGGAATTTAACTGTGTATATTAGAGACAATAACATCAATCTTAGTAAGTGAAAAATATATGTGAAAAACCTGTATTTTATTTCAAGAACATCAAATATCTTACATCCCTGAATTTGAAATTAATGGAACATCACATAAATGAAAATATTAAATACATTCACCGAAAATATTCTACTTGCCCAGATAGGCGAACACATTAAGATGCCATTTCCAACATATGGTTATGTGCGCCCATCCCAGATTGAGTCTGTCCTGCGGATAAACAATAAACATTGGTGAGCCCATAAGGCTGGATGTGACTTTTAGGCAATTTCCCTTTTCCAATTAGGTAATCAGCAGACTGGCACCCACATTCCACCTCAGATAAATGCTACGAAAACATTTAGAAAACATTCTCACACTTGAACATGGATTTACTCTGGACACTGACCGATGGAGTACATAGATTTCGTTCCATTCAGGGGTGGTGGGAGGTGGGGGGGGGGGGGGGGGGGGGCTGGGAGTTGTCATCAAGAAGAGCATCTTGCCAACAAGTATCCCTAACACTGCCTTAACTCATGTAACAATGCCAATTCAAAGAAGAATAAGTTGATTGATAATAATACTCTCAGATAATGCTGAAGTAATTATTGATTTCTAACTTATCATTTCAGAGTTCATTTCTACAAGTGCAATTAATTGACCCTTTCTTCTACATGCAGCTATCATCTGAACCTGCATTATGAGAAGACAACAATATGAAAAGGACAGACTGCTACTCACCACACAGATGATGTACTGAGCCAAAGGCACAATGAAAAGATAACTAAACATTTAATCTTTTGGACAAAAGAGTCCTCATTTCAAAACAGAAAACAGAAACATCCACACAAGCTCAAGTCACATGCGCAGCGAACACACACACATGCATGCACGCACACAATGCAACACAATGCAAACACACGCACGCATATGCGCGCGCCACACACACACACACACACACACACACACACACACACACACACACACAAAGCTACTGTCTCTGACTGCAGGACCAACTGCAGACTGTGATTGCAAAGGGGAGGGGAAGGGGGGCGGGGGAAGGAGAGGTATAGAAAGAGAAGGGGGAAAGAGTAATAGACGAGTGGGTGGAATATGTTTAGTGTTGGAGTGGGAGCAGGAAAGGAGATAGGTAGGTGGACGACAGGGACAAGTGAAGGCTGAGACACCCGTATGGCACCATCCTATGCCAATCTATTTGTGGGCCATGTGGAGAAATCCTTCCTAACCACCGAGAATAGCAAACTTACATCTTCATGATCTGGAACAAGGGTGAAGACACCCCCTCCACATACCTCCAGAGCCTCAACACCTTCTCCCCACTTTCTTCAGTTAGTCCACCTCAACATAACATCCCACCTTCCTTGACACTGACCTCAACCTCAAGGATGGCTACATCAGTAACTCCATCAACATCAAGCTTACCTCCATTTCAACAGATGCCTCCCATTCCATACCAAGAAGTCCCTTACATAAGTGTAGCCACCCACGGTCATCACAGATATAGTGACAAGCAGTCCCTGTCCAAATATGGCCTTCACAGACAAAAATTATCCTTCTAACCTAGCCCAGAAACAAATCTTCCCCGCCTTGTCTATCCAGTCACCTACCAACAACCACATATCCGCTGTCTGACCGCAAAGGAGCACTGATCTCATAACGCAATACCAAAGGATGACTCCTCTCATCACTCCATACCACCCATGACTGGAGCAACTGCATCACATTCTCTGACACAGCTTCGACTACCTCTCGTCATGCCATGAAATGACAAATATCATGCCCAGTTCCCTATCAACCCTTCCCATAATGGTACTCCACCTCCAACCGAACCTATGCAGTATCCTCGTCCATCCTTACTATACAGCTGCTCCCAACAGCCTACCTTACTGTTCATATCCCCACAACAGATCTAGATGAAGGACCTGTTCCATACATCCTCTCACCACCACATACACCAGTCCTGTCACAGGCATCTCCAATCCCATCAAAGGCAGGGCTACCAGTGAAAGAAGTTGTGTGATCTACAAACTAATTTGCAGGCACTGTGCTACTTTGTACGTGGACATGACAACTAACAAGCTGTCTGTCGTAGACAGAGACAGCTGGACCAGTCAGCTGCTCAACACGCTGCTCAACATGAGTTGCTTCACTTCAATGACTCAATGACTGCTTTATACCCTGCACCATATGGATCCTTTCTAGCAACGCCAGCCTTTCTGAACTGCACAGGAGGGAACGCTGCCTACAAACATGTCCTACAGTCACGTAACCCCCTAGCCTCGAACTTCACTAATCCCTGTCCTCCACCCTCCTATCCACTTCCCTCCTCCCACCCCAGCACCACACGCGTCTTCTATTCCACCAAGTCAAGGATCTGGACACTTCCTAAGGCATTTGTGGTGAGAATGGCAATGTGGGGTCTTGCAATATCCTGCTGGAATATGCCATTTGGTACACTGGTTATGAATAATTTGATAACAAGAGTTACCAATCTTCATCACGTAGCGGCGATCATTCAGCCTCCCTTCAAAAATTATCAAATCAATCCTGTTGTCATATAACGTAGCTCCACACACCATGATTCCAGGAATTGGTCATCAATCTGATCACCACAAACTGGAGTCCGATTCAACACTGCAGTTGCAAATAGCTCGTTTGTAGGGAGCTGAAATGCAGGAGCATCAGCACATGAGTTGCGGCGTATTGGACCTAATCATTGACTCATATGGCATGTTCAGTTTTATATTAATTACTTACAACAGAAAATATGGCCAAGCTGAAGTTCCAGAGAGCAAAAGTTTGTTGGAAATTGTAGCAGACGGGCGATATTCAGAGATTATATATTTCCATTACTGATGTTCAAGCAACAATTGTGAAAAAATAAAAGAAAAGTTTGTCACCCATAACAGATTATTATTAATGACAGCCTTCACTCTCCGCATTGCTGCCCAATCCTAATGAAAAGTATTTCTACACCTTCAGCTACAGCTGCATACATACTCCGCAAGCTCATATGGTGCATGGTGGGGAGTAACTTTTATCACTGCTCTAGCCAATTGCTTTTCTGTTCTACTTGCAAACAACTATCTATATGATTTTGTACAAGCTGTGACTTATCTTACCTTGTTTTTGTGGTCATTACACAAGGTGTATGTCGGTGGCAGTACAATGTTTCTGCAGTTAGTCATAAATGGGAATGCTCTATATCTTCTCAACAGTGTTTCACAAAAGAATGTTTTCTTTCCTCCATGAATTTCCACTCCATCTCTTGGAGACTCCCATAATACTTGCATGCTGGTCAGACCTACTGGTAACAAATCTAGCAGCATGCCTCTGAACTGCTTCAATGTGTTCCTGCAATTTGACCTGGTGGGGGTCCCAAATAGTCAAGCCATACCCAAGAATGGACCACAGAAGTATTCTGTATGCAGTCTCTTTTACAGGTCAGCTAGACTTTCTTAGAATTCTTCCAATAAATTGAAGTTGACCAATTACCTCGTTGTGCCTGTTCCATTTCATGTTGCTTGCAATGTTACATACAGATATTTAATCAATATGACTGTATCAAGCAGAGAACCACTAATAGTGTACTTGAACATTAGATGATTGTTTCTCCTACTCATCTGCATTAACTTACATTTCTCCACACTTAGCACAAGCTGCCTTCATTGCACCAAATATGAACTCTGGTCAAGGCACCCTATATCCACCCACAGTCACTCAATGACAACATGCTTCCGTCTACTACACACCATCACCACCATACAGTCGATGACTGTTGCTCACCATGTTTGTCAGATCATTTATATATACAGAGAACAAGAGTCATCCTATCATAGTTTCCTCAGGCACTTCCTGTGATAGCTATGTTTCTGGTGAACACTTGCCAACAAAGACATCATACTAGTTTCTATTAATTAAAAAGTATTCAAGCAACTCACATATCTGATTGATTGGTTGATTGATTTGTGGAGAGTGGACCAAACAGCGAGGTCATTGGTCCCATCAGCTTAGGGAAGGATGGAGAAGGAAGATGGCCATGCCCTTTCAAGGGAACCACCACGGAATTTCCCTGAAGTGATTTAGGGAAATCACGGAAAACTTAAATCAGGATGGCCAGATGCAGGTTTGAACTGTCATCCTCCTGAGTCCAGTGTGCTAACCACTGTGCCACCTCACTCGGTCCACATATCTGAGAATCTATTCTGCGTTATCAGACCATCGCTAACAGTCTGCATTGTAGCACTGTAGCAAATGCTTTCCTGGAATCTGGGAATACGGAATCAACTTGTTGTCCTTCATCCACAGTCTGCAGGATATTGAGTGACAAAACGGCAAGCTGAGTTTTGAACAAGGGATGCTTTCTAAACTTGTCTTGATTTATTAACAGGAGCTTTTCACTGTCAAGTAAATTTATTACTTTCAAGCTTAGAATAAGCTCAAGAACTCTGAAGAAAACTGGTGTTAAATATACTGCTCTGCAATTTGGTAGGCACAGGAGTAGCGTGCACTTTTTTCCATTTGATCGAAACTTCGCACTGGGTGAGTAATTCTTGATAAATGCCAAGTAAGTAATTGTAACATAGCAAATTAGAGACTTGATCGATTGTTTCATAAAGGACTCGATAAAGTGGAATATGAAAAGAGGAACAACATAATGTGGCAATTGTGGTGGGAATGTTACCACACCAGTGAGTGAAAGTAACAGAAATGAGAAATGCTGCTTACCCTGTCACCTTGCAGTACCAGAGCGAGCTTCTGCGAGTCGTACTGCGGGGGCAGCGCCGGGAGGAACAGGCTTGGCTCGTGGAGGCGAGGCTCCTCCAGCCATAGCGCGAATGTCCGCATCAGGCTGCAACCGATGCCCCACTGTCAACAGCTCTACTTTCAACAAATTTTACTGGCCATTCATTTGTGGAGAAACAAACATGTAACAGCACAATTTTCAATTTTCATACCTCAAGATGATCATCCAGAATTATAAGGCATACTCTAAAACTAAGGTCCAGTGACCAATATTTAACTGATGGTAGGCCTGAATGAAGTTTGTGCTGTCTGCCAGCTCTTTTTAGTAAACTACTGCACCATTGGTTCGATTCAGTTGTCGTGTGCCTGCTGGTGAGAGCAGATCACAATATCCAAGAAAATCGTAGAGCCCAGCAAATGTCAATTGCATGGTGTGATTAGATTTTCGCTAGCAAAAAGATCCGTTGTCGTCTGCCTGCCAGTGAGAGCAGATCGCAATATCCAAGAAAATCGGAGAACCCACCAAATGTGAACTGCATGGTGTGTTTAGATTTTCGCTGGCAAAAAGATCTTCAGCTGCTGAAATCTGTCGTGAGTTATGTCAAGTGCATGGACTCAAAATGATGAGAGACAAACAAGTCTGAAAATGACATCCAGAATTTCAGAATGGTCGCACGTATGTTCTTGATGAACAGCAGAGTGGCAGGTTCAGTATTCAAACCGACAACATTGTTGATCAAATGAACCAAAACTTCAAAGTATCAGCAACTTACAGTTAGCGGTCAGGCTAATGAATTCCAAAATATTGCTTGAACCTCGATTTCGAGAACAGTCACTCAACAGTTTGGATATCACAAACTGTGTGCAATGTGGGTTCACATTGTTTCAGGTGACAAGACGTGGATATCTGTAAACCAATGCAGAGCTGAAACAAGTCAATACATTGGTACCATTTAAGTTCACCCAAACTCAAAAAGTTTATACAATATTGCAGTGCCGGTGTTATTCTGATGGCGATGCACTGCGGCAACCACAGCCTTTACTAAACACGTCATCTGAAGTCGCTATTGCAAATAATGACTACCATTGCCTGTAGAACGGAATGACAACAATGAAAATTTGTGCTGAATGTGGACTCGAACCCGTATTTCCCGCTTATTGTGATAAGTAGGAAATTCGGGTTCGAGTCCTCATCCGGCACAAATTTTCATTGTCATCATTCCGTTCTATGGCTGATTGGTAGTCATTAATCGCAACTGCAAGAAGAGCATCCTTTTGATTGGTTTCATGGAGCAGGATCAACAATTACAGCTGACACATACAGTGAAACACTAAGCAAACTGAGATGTGACATCCGGAATTGATGCAGCAGGAAACTGTCATCCGGCATTATCCTCCTTCACGACAGTGCATACCCTCATATCGCTGCCAAAACCAAGAAGTTTCAAGATTTTCATTGGGTATTTTTTTATCACCTCCTGTACAGTCTCAACCTTGCACCAAATGACTATTTTCTCTTCTTGCATCTGAAAAAGTGGTTGGATGGCAACAATTTCAAAAGTGAAAATGAACTCAAGGCTGGGCTTACTGACTGGTTCAGTTCACAGGTAGCAGACTTCTATGCAGAGGGGTTAACGAAAGTAGATATGTAGTAAAATATTACTGTCAATAAAAATCTTTTCTTATAATCTTATTTATTTATGACCAAACAGACCTTAGTTTTGGGAGACATCTCAAATGTGTCCTGCTGAAAGGAACTGATAGCGGTAGCTGCTTGTGTGTTTACAGTGGGAGTCAGAATCTGTTCTCATGACATGGGAACTATGTCCTTGCACAGTGTATACCTACGTTTACATGACCTATCAGTCCAAACAATTTCAAGACTGGATTTATAAAAAATAGAGAACAGGTAAGATGGTTGAGAAAATGCATAATTAACCATCAGTATTTATTATTAACCTCTGTATCTACGAGTTTCAGCCATAGACAATCATCACAACACGTCTGTGAACATCAAAACTGAATTCATGCAATATACATGAAAATAATATAACATGAAAAAAATGTTGGTACACTCTACGTATATGTATTTACAAGATGAAAACATATCAAGTGAATGCATATCTTATGTTCCTTATATAGGCTCTTACAACAACGTTATCATAGTGAAAGTCCAAAATCAGTAGTCAGATACAGCACTTAAAGTAGTAACATAGTATCACAGTAATCAATACCGAAGTGATGAAAAGAATGGGGGAACATATATACATGAAACAAACAAAGACATTCATCTGTAAGGTACTGTCACAATAGGTAATGCCTCTGATACATCCACTAGTAGTAATAATGTAGCTTTATAACAGAGAAATATTGTCTCAGCTCCAAAGAGTTAAGTGGGATATTTCTCTTGAACATCTTTGGTAAGATAATCCAAAGGAAGGAAGAAAGATTGGGTTTAATGTCTTGTTGATATCGAGGGCATTAGAGACGGAGCACAAGCTCGGATTGTCTCAAGGATGGGTAAGGCAATCGCCCATGCCCATTCAAACAGACTATTCTGGCATTTGCCTGGAATGATTTAGGGAAATCATGGAAAACCTCAATCTCGATGGCTGGATGTGAGTTTGAACTGTCATCCTAAATGCATGTTCAGTGTGCTAACAACTGGGAACTGCACCACCTTGCTCGGTAAGATAATACAAGAATCAGTGACAGTGACAATGACAATGATGATGATGATTGGTTTGTGGGGTGCTCAGCTGCACGGTCATCACCACCTGTACTAAGTCCCAATTTTTACACAGTCCAATTTTTTTCGCAGTCCAATCTAGCCACTGTCACAAATGATGATGATGATGATGATACTGATGATGAAATGATGAGGACAACACAAACACCCAGTCCTCGGGCAGAGAAAACCCCAACCCAGCCGGAAATCGAACCTGAGACCCTGTGATCCGGAGGCAGCAACACTAGCCTATATCAGTGACTGAAAGTTATAAGTGCATAACGTATCCTCCACTGTGAACTGCATCTGTATGGTTCATGCTGGAGGGTACATTATATAAATATTATCAAGTTCATTTTCTTCATATTTTATAATGTCAACAGTGATAACTTTCACTGTCACTAGACCTCAAATTATCTTACCAAAGATTTCAAACAGAGACATCTCACTTAGCTCTTTGGAGTTGAGACAGTACTTCTCTGTTATAAAGTTACATTTATTATCACTAGTCGATGTATCGCAGGTATTGCCATCTGTAAAGTTCTGAGGCTGGTTTTATTCCTGGCTTGTAAACAACGGCAGCACAATGGGAATTAATCTCTGTGCCATGTGCCATTATTTGCTGTATTAAGTTAGGCTTTATTAATGGCTCAGCTTCTAAGCACAATACAATGTATTTACAGTATGAATTTCATTGTTTTACTTGGTGCCCTGTACATTATGTATGTGTGGTCATATTTGTTTACAAAATTAGTAGGTTTTTACTATTGTGAAACCCAATAATTTTTTAACAAATGCATCTATAATACATAACTATACACAAATCATGTTCAGAATACCAAGTGAAACAATTAAAAACATATGATAAATAGATTGTATTGTATATGGAAGCTGAGCCATAATAAGTTTATACAATAAATAATACCATGCTGCACAGAGATTAATTAAAGAACCATATAATTCTTTAAATGCCAAGTAGAGCGTTGTTAATTAACTAAGACAATTTAGCCAATTCTCTTGTATGTAACATGTGACTGACATATGAAGGCATTCACACTAAACCTGTCAGGCTAAATATACATACAAATTAAAAGAAGAGATATGTGCAACATTCACAGGACATACTAAAAATAATCTGTAAGTCATAATCATGTTCACACAATACACTAGCTTAGGGAAATAATAATATATGACACTGTGAAGAACCATTTGAGTATATATATGGACCTCAGGCTACAGATCATCGTTTACTGGATTCAAATGTTCAAGTGTCACACACAGGTATTTCAGAAAGTCAATGTTACAATGACATAAGGTAGTAACACAGGAAAATATATTCCTTGCAATGTTATAATGTCAACATTGATAACTTTCTCTGTCACTAGTTTATGATCTTACCGGAGACATTCAATAGAGATATCCTACTTAACTCTTTTCGGTTGAGACCATTTCCTCTGTTACAAAGTTATGTTATCATCACCACTGAATGTATCACAGGCATTACCATCTGTGATGGTACCTTACAGATGATTGTCTTTGCTTGTTTCACATACATATGATCCTCCATGCTTTTCGTCACTTTGGTATTAATCACTGCAATACTGTGTTACTATTGTTTTAAGTGCTGTACTAAATTGTGGACTTTCACTATGATAACGTTGATGTTGTATGAGCCTATAAGGAACAAGAAATATCCTTTTGCCTGATTTGTTTTCACATTGTACGTATATACATATGGTATACCCACATTTCTGTCATTTTCTATTATATTTGTGTACATTGCATGTATTCAATTTTGATATTGACAGATGTCCAGTAATGATGGTCTATGACTATAACCGATACACATATATGTTTCTAATCAACAGCTAATGGTTAACAATGCTTTTTCTCAAGTACTTAATGCGTATTTATTGTCACTTAACCAATACTTTAGAATTAAGATGGTGGTTTTAATGCTTCAGATTGTAATCTATCCCTCCTTCCTTGATGTTGCCACTGTTCTTTACATAAAGTCTTTTCAGAAGATTAGGAAAGAGTAAGATTTACAATAAACTTTTTACACACACAGTTAGCACCAGTTCTTCATGTCTAGGGGTCTGATTCTTGAAGCTGAAATTCTCACATTTTAGTTTCTTATAATTCAATTGATCTAAATAATTTTGAAGAATGTTGTTGCAGAATTTTTGTTTTTACTTTATTGTGTCACAATTTACTATATCACACTGTCTTTTGAATTTTCACAATAACAAAGCTGAAATTACATTGTTCACCTAAAATACAAAAATACATCCTGTCACATCAGAGGCATGCTTACTACTGCTTCACTCTGTAGTAATAACAATATTCCAAAGGGTCTACAATTTTTCTGGACAAATGAATTTATATTAGTTTGATTATTACTTCATAAATGAATCCAGAAATAAATATAATAAACAGTACTATATTGTATAATTAATAAAAGAAATTTTAAGTGTGCCAAATATTTTGTAATTTGAAAAGTTTCTATAAAAAATAATTTTAACTGTACATTCAGAGCTAGTACACATCTATTGTAATAGCAAAAAAAAGTAATTCCTTTTCATAAATGTTAGCTTGAAATATAACGTATTGTGTATAAACTTATATGAAACTTTTCAGAAAAATAGCTGAAATAATACTGACCTGCCCTAAATTCAAAAAATATTACTGGTATCGATATCTACTGTTGAGGAAAAGTAATACTAGAGGAGGATGTCCCTTTACGAGATGTTCTACATAACATCCCTCCTTTTGAGTACGGTCCAAAAGCTCATTTATACAAGCATGCGAATTTGCCAGAAAAGTTCTTATTTGGAATATTGGAATATTGTGTGCATCACACTGGCTTGAATGTCAGGTGTACTGTCATAGCACTGACCCTTCAATGAGCATTTTTTTTTTTTTTTTTTTTTTTTGGAAATAATAAAGGCACTTGTTTTTATCCACTTTTAAAGAATTTTAGTTAGACCACTGATTTTCTCCATGAGAAATGTCTCAAAAACTACTGATTTGTCTAATATTGTAATTAGCTCTTTTAGTTACCCTCTTCTGGAGCACTACTGTGCAGTGTGGTATCCATAGCAGATAGGACTGACAGAAGACACTGAAGAAGTTCAAAGAAGGGCAGCTCATTTTGTACTATCACAAAATAGGAGAGAGAATGTCATGAATATGATACTTGAATAGCAGTGGCAATCATTAAAACAAAGACTTTTTTGTTGGGGTGAGATCTCATGAAATTTTAATCTCCAACTTTCTCCTCCAAATGCAAATATATTTTGTTCATACGCACCTACATCAGGAGAAATGATCATTATAATAAAATAACAGAAATCAGAGTTTGCAAGGAAAGATTTAAGCGTTCATTTTTCCTGCGAACTCTTTGAGGGTATGACAGTGGAGAAATAGAGTGAAATTGATTTGATGAGTCCTCTGCCAGGCACTTAAGCAAACATAGCAGCACAGTCATGTAAAAGTAGGTGTAGATGAGCAGCAATTCAGTAAATATATTCAATATACCACTGACAAATACTGATATTTGCAGATGAAAATCTGGAGCAAACTATCAACTGCACTGAAAATGACAGAGAGCAAGAGAAACATCAGTGTACAATGCTACTGTAATAATTTTATTGGTGATGTTATGTATACATATATCATAATCCCAAAACTGTATATATTATCATGCAAAATTTTTAGCTGTCGTTTGACAGAAAATACGATGAACATGAGTGGTAGCAAACAGAATTGTGTTTGCTCAAGACAGAACCCTATTTCCATAATTACAATAAGGTCTCACAATTTTAAAGTACACACTAGACCTCTTATATTTTTGCATCTCTGTATGTAGCTTCCAGTCTACAATTTCTGTAAGTTTAAATGACAAGAATGGCACACACACAGCTGGAAGTAATCTTTACTGTTGCACATTCTTACGTACAACGCTACACCACACTTGCCCAACTCAGGCGGGTACTTACTCGGCACATCTCGTGTTCAGCTTCACGGCCTCCTCCTCGAGACCAGGGTCACGGCTGCGGTTGCGGTAGAACTCCTCCGTCTCCTGCAGGCGCCTCTTCAGCTTCTTCAGCATGTTCAGATTCACCATCCCCTCAAAGAACTTGTCTCCGACTCCACCGCGGTCTGGGACCCTGTCATTAAAAGAAGAGCTACTGGAAACTACAGTGTGTACAGCCCACTAGAAGAGAAAACAAGTGGGAGGCATCACCAACACACAGTACAGAATAAAGATTTCTGGCTGCATTTAAGTTCATTGTACCTCAGTACCAGTGTCTCAAAATCTTAAACTCTTGGACTGGATAGATTTTTTTTTTTTTTTTAATTGTTAAACACTGATGTCATCAGCACCTTTTGCTCAAAACAGTAGCACAACTGTGTTTAAAATTCATAAAGTTACCAATATGGGTCAATGGAAATTCTTTCAGATTACAGGCAACCACTAACTGTAAAGCAGAAGTGTCGTGTCACAAACAGGCACACGTAAAAGAAATAACTTGATGCCTTCAGAGCAATCCTTTTTGAGCTAGAGCAAAATACACACAGAAATCAAATACACATGTGTAGATACATGCATACACATGCATACGCCCCTACATACTGCCGGCTGGACAAACAGGGCTAGTGCTGCAGTTCGGGAGGTGGGCTAGGTTTGTGGTAAGGACTGTACCAGGTGGGCTGTATAAAGGGAGATAGGGGCAGGAGGCATGGAGATGGAATTGGGTGGGTGTCCAGCAGCTCTGAGGGAGGCAGCCAGTTTGCAGACTAGGAATGCAGGAAGAGAGGAAGACAGGTACACGGGCTATGCACATGATGCACAGCTGTCAGAGCCAGGTGTCGCGGGGCTGTTTTGTGAGGATGTTACAGGAGGAAGAAAGGGGAAATTGTTGTGTGGAGGGCGTGCAGAGAGTGGGTTACAGGAAACTGGTATCTGCACAATTCAGAGAAGCTGATGGTGGAGGAAAACATCCAGATGGCACGGGGTCAGATATTTCTATGATCTATCATTTAAAGTTGCACATTAATTCATCATCAATATCTCTGTGTGTACTGTAGTCATCATCAACATACACGCTAAAAGTTCTGTTAAAATAATTTAGTTAGTAATAATATGTGACTAGTTTGTAGTGTAATTAATACGATTAATCGGTCACCTTAAAATCTACACTCACAAAACGCATAGTGAGGTCAAATGCCGCAGAACGGTTTAATAGTTTTCTCACATGCATCTTATTGTTGTCTGCAATTGAGGGTAAGCCTTTTCGTAGAACAGAATAGCGCACTGAACAAAAAACTGGGCACCCAAGAAACATCACACTAATATTCTGCAACACTATGCCTAGCCTTCATAACAGCTGAAGAAGAGAGTTTACAAAATTATTCAGGTATGCTGAAGCCACCAGCTCAACAATGATTAGATAACAGAGAGCAATGAAACTTTGGAGAGGTTGACTGTTATTTTCAAGGACTGTTCCAAATAGTCCCAGACATTTTCTGTGGGCATAATGCTGGGTGATTTAGCACACCGGTCAAGGTGCGACAGGATGCCAGAGTGTTTGACAACTCTGGAATGCATGAGCATCGGCGTGAGCATTATCATCTCGGAAGGTGGGACTGTGTATAATAAAGTCATAATGAAAATGTAGAAGAAAAGGCAATGCATTGTCACCAGAGTGTTGAAATAAACATCTTGGTTCATGCTCACACTGTCCTGAAAGAGTAGGCCCAATTCAAGGTACATGAAATGCTCCCAAAAACATGACTAGTCAATTTAGATGTAGATATGGTCACCGAGAATGTTGAAATAAACTTCCTGGTTCATGTTCACGCTATCCTGAATGAGTGGGCCCTAATTAAGGGATATGAGAAACACCCCTAGAACCATGACTTGTCAGTGGAGATGTAGATGTGGACACTAAGAATGCTGAAGTACACATCCTAGTTTATGTTCACACTATCCTGAATGAGTAGGCCCACAACATAATATTAAAAATATTCCAAGATCATGACTTGTCTTACAGCACTACACACCTGCTGTCAACTGTTGAGCAGTTACTGTGTTGTTTGGCCCATCTTGATGTACTGCCATGAGCAAGGGATTTTTGCAGAGTACCCCATTCCAAATTTCCAACACACACAATAAACTTAACAATATTTATTTGGAAAGAGGGGGTGACGAATCTGCATTCACTCACAGCGGCAATCCCTGCCAAGTTTGAAGCCAACTGTCATTAACAATGTACAACATTCCTCTCCAGTCACTGTTGGTTAGCTCCTTCATACAAACACTTCTTATGTTGCGTTACATTGCTGTGAGTGAGACAGGTTATGACATGGCATACTTTGTGCAGGTGGCCCTCCATAGTTTGTAAGTACTTAGAGAAAAAGAGGACCAGCCCGTTGAGAACGTGCAATATGACTTTATTTATTCATGAATGCAATGTATAAATCCCACAAAATTAAAAATACCCATTACTCTTTGATCACACCTTGTATACTGTTTTAGTAACATATTAATATGGTAAAATCTGCTACTTGATTTGTATGAATAACAATATGAATTAGTATAGATTTCCACTCACCACATGGACGAGATATTTAGCAGCTGATATACACATTTAAAAGTAGACCACGCTATTGGGCAAATCCTTTGCAGATTTAGAAAACAAACACACACACACACACACACACACACACACACACACACACACACACACACACACACACACACACACACACGTTCGTATACGCACAGCTTTGACACTCATGGCAACTGTTGTCTGATTACTGAGGTCTGCCTACAGTGAGTAGTGATCTCGTGTGGGTGGCAGGGGTACAGAAGAGATGTGGAGTGGGGAAGGGGAGGGACAGCAGCACAGAGGTGAGGGGAGATGGGGTGATGCTGTCTGTGGGAGAGAGCAGGATAGGATGGTAGGCTGCTAGTCTCAGCATTTGTAAGTCATGCGGTGGAGAGGGGAAGAAAAGCTGGGGGGGGCGGGGGGGGGGGGGAGGACTACACTCATGTGTTGGGAAGAGGGGAGGCTGGCAGAAGGCGCCTGTGAGGCTTGAGTGGGAGTAGGGAAAAAGGTGGAAGCAGCGACTAGCAAAGATTGAGACCAGGACTGAAACAGCAACGAAGGAGGTGAGTTCCAACCAGTCCTTTTCAGAAAAGCTGGTGTTGATGCTAAGAACCCAGATAGCACGAGCTGTGAAGCCACCACTGAACTCAAGCAAGCCGTGTTTTGTGGCACGCTTGGCAGTTGTGTGGTCCAGCTGGCTCTCAGCCACAGTTTTGTGGTGGCTGTTTGTGCAGACGGATAACTTGTTAGTTGTCATGCCCACACAGAATGCTGCACAGTGGTTGCAGCTGCATTTTTAGACCACATGGCTGCTTGCACTAATGGCTATTCCTTTTATGGGGTAGGAGATGCCTGTGACAGGACTGTAGTATGTGGTAGTGGGAGGATGTGTGGGATAGGTCTTGCATCTGGGTCTCTTACAGGGATGAAGAGTTGTTAGGCAAGGAGTTGGGAGCAGGAGTGGAATAAGAACAGATATGGTTACAGTGTAGGTCCAGTGGGTGGCTAAATAGCACTGTGGCCGGGGTGGGGAGGATGTTTCTCATTTCAGGATACGATAAGAGGCGGTGGAAACCGTGGCGAGAGCTTGATTCAGTTGCTGAAGTCACAAGAGGGGTGTTTCTTTGTGGGCAGTCAGTGGGCATGTTAGGGATGGTAGATGACCAAAGAGCTAAATCTGTTGAAGCACTTTGTCATGTACCTTAAACTACTTTTAAATGTACTTTTAAAGCTGCCTGTCTGCCACTCAATGCCTTCTCTATAAGGTGAGAAGCAATCTATCCTAATTCATGTTGTTGTTATTCTATCCAGTATTTTTGAGTGTCTGATTTCTGTGAATGACTGAGACAATTTACGTATATCAGGTCGCTCCCTTCACTAAGTAGGAGAAGACTCCTAATAAACTGGTAACTACTTTTACTGGAAATCAGAGGCGTGCACACACGGAGTACTCTATTTTACAGTGTTATGCAAAAATCTTCACTCATCATTAATAAAGACAGCAAAAGTTAGTAGAAATGTTGATGCAACACACAAAACAATGGAGACTGGTACAGTAATGGGCAGATGAAGACAGGCATCTACTTAAGATACAGCGAACACACAGCATGGAAACTAAACAGTCCAACAGCAGGAAACTACAGCACCGGTGTGTCTTGGCTGACAGCCTCTACCAAGCCGGAACACAGCACTCACTTCCCCAGGCACTTTAAAGGCAGCCACTACTCACTGTACGCCCATCACCGCACCAAACACCAAGCAAGCTGTCTCCAGTTCTTTAGCTACCTGTACAGACCCCTTCCGCTTCTTCACCACTCTGAAAGAAGATTTTACTGCTGGAATGCCAACATTACAAATATACGATTACTCCAACAGATAGGGGGTGAAAAAAATAGTCACAAAACTTTACCTTCACCATTCATATTGAGCACCATGATTATCTGCACCAGTCGCAAGAGGTGGGGATGCACATATGAGGGCAATCCCTAAATGAGGTCATTAGAGACAGAGCACAAGCTCAAATTATGGAAGGAACCATTCCAGCATTTGCCTTAAGTGATTTAGGAAACCACTGAAAACCTAAATCAGGATGTCTGGACGCAATTTTGAACTGTTGTCCTCACGAATGTGAGTCCAGTGTGCTAGCCACTGCATTACCCTGCTCGGTAGCAATCTCTAAAGTAAGAAATTCTACATTTATAGATACACAAAAATGCTTATTTTCTGTAATAGTTACATTGTTTTAAAGGTTAAGGAACACTGCGGAAGTTCACCAGAGACAAGGATATCATCAGGAGTGCCCCACAGAAGTGTGATAGGGCCATTATAATTCTCTATATACATAAGTGATTTGATGGACAGGGTGGGCAGCAATCTGCAGTTGTCTGCTGATGATGCTGTGGTGTACAGTAAGGTGTCAAAGTTGAGTGACTGTAGGAGAATATAAGATGTCCTAGACAAAATTTCTAGTTGGTGTGATGAATGGCAGCTAGCTCTAAATGTGGAAAAATTTAAGTTAATGCAGATGAGAACAGAAAACAAACCTGTAATGTTCGGATACAGCATTAATAGTGTCCTGCTTGACACAATCACATCTTTTAAATCTCTGTACGTAATGTTGCAAAGTGATATGAAATGGAATGTGCATGTGAGAACTGTGGTAGGGAAGGTGAATTGATGACTTCCATTTATTGGGAAGATTTATGGACAGTGTGGTTCATCTGTAAAGACTGCATATTGGATGCTAGTGCAACCTATTCTTGAGTACTGCTCAAGTGTTTGGGATCCGAACCAGGTCAGACTGAAGGAAGACATTGAAGCTATTCAGAACTGGGCTGCCAGATTTGTTACCGGTACGTTTGAACAACATACAAGTGTTATGGAGATGCTTCGTGAACTCAATTGGGAATCCCCGGAGGAAAGGCGATGTTCTTTTTGAGGAACACTATTGAGAAAATTTAGAGAATCAGCATTTGAAGCTGACTAGAATGATTCTAGTGCTGCCAACATACACTTCGCATGAGGATCACGAGTGGAACAGGAAAGGAAATGACTGGCAGTGGTACAGGATACCCCCTGCCACACGTTGTTAAGGTGGATTGCAGAGTTTCAAAGTAGGTGTAGTTTTTCCTACCTAACTCTCTTTCTGGTTGATCTATTTTTGTAGATGCTGTGATAGTTTTACAACGCCCTTGTGATACCAACTCACTGCCATCTTGTGCAGGAAGCATTGAGCCTCATCTTTCACCTCGTTGTTAGTGCAGAACCACCATTCAAACAAATGTTCCTTCTTCTTGGGGAACAGGTGGTAGTCGCTTGGTGCAAGTCGAGACTGTATGGTGGGTGGATGATGACGTCCCAACCAAAGTTTTCCAGGAGATTGACAGTTTGACAGGTAATGTGTGGGTGAGCACTGTTATGGAGGATGCTTAGAACCTTTCTCAACAGTCCTCTTCTCCAGTTCTGGAATGTCCTTCTGAGTTTTTTCAGTGTTTCATAGTATCTGTGTTTCGGAAAACTTCAGGAACTAAAATACAGAGAGCATCCAGAGTGATCCTCCAATCCTTACATATGGTTTCCCAACCTTCGTGATTGTCTCATCATAAATGGATGCCCTACCCCTCCATTTTTCATTGTAAGTTTCAGTATGACCAGATGTAAACTCTCTTCACCAACTGCGTCACCAACATGCACAACTGTCCACACACTTCTGTCAATTGACGATGAATTTCACCTTGTTCAATAATTTTTGCACACAAAAATTGAATAACTGTGAAGACTTCACACTTGGCAGTAGTTTTCAATGGGAGCGCTATTTTGAATGGCTGCCTATCCAAGACTGAGCATGCAAGTGAAGCATGTGTGGGCGTATTTGGGACTGGAGGCAGCACCACTCATAATAGTGTGGCCAACAATCATATTACAAGTATCTCTATGCCCCAAAAATTTTTGGGATTGACCTCATGTATCACAGACAATTGTTATTTTTGTAGTGCTGTAGACTACGGGTGCAGCCAATCCCACACCTGTCATCTACAGCCACAGCAGCCCGGAGAGCTATAAAAGAGAAGTGTTCTTTCAGCACTAAATAAAGTACAGTGTTCACTTATTGTGTGTGTTAATTAAATGACTGTTCTCCATGGCCACAACTCTGTGTTTGAACAAGAATACAACAGAGAAATATAACAACTGTCATACTAATTATGTCTATTCTCAATGTGGCTAAGTAAGTGTCAACGCCATCAAAAGGAAAATTCACTTGTGAGAACCTTAAATTTAAAAAGAGACTGAACAGTTGGCCAGCAACTAACCTCAAGATAAGAAATTCCAGTAACTCTGACAGACACATTTCAAACCAGGAACAGTAGCCTGTCTCTCAGAACCGTTAGTTGCTCCCACAGGGAGGAAAGAAGGCTAGGAGGAGAAGGTTGGAAAACAGGAGCAGGGCACTCACAAGGAAATGGTCCAATAAGACATGTTGAAACCTACCTTGAAATTTTTTACACAGGAAGAAGACAATGAAAGAAACACACTGTCAAAAATTTTACCTGCTATGAGACACTGCAAGTATTTAAAAAAATATCTGAAAATCGCCAAATTCATTGCGCACCAGGCGGCAGTAGAAATGTACACTCCTACTGGCGTGCGTGCGCGCGCGCACAATCAGAGTCGGTTGCCTAATCAATAAATGCAAAGAGACATTCATATACAACGATGCCAGTGATAAGTACGAGTGATTTACTCTTTCCGCAGCAAGAATTGCAAGGCAAATTAGAACCAAAAATAAAAAATAGATTTTTTAGTTGCAAAAATCTTGTAATCGACATATCAACATTTAAAAAAATGGGAAAGAATAATTTTCAACATTTTGTTTGAAACGTATCCCTACCAGCTGCAGAAACTAATTCATTGCTTTTGTTGGATTCATGGTCTGGACATAATGACACCTCTGTTCTTGTGGAGGACAACGAAAAATGTGTAGATGTAATGTGGATTCCGCCTGGAACTACTAGTGCGATTCAACCTCTTGATAAATAGTTTTTTCAACAGCAGAAAGCATTTCTCAGGAAATTATCACACAACATAATTTCTGATACCTCTCTCTCATTTCAGGTTTATCAGCAGAACAGTATTCTTAAGCTCCAGTCATTTGTGCATTACCAGTTTTCTTCGCCACACTTTACGAATTTTATCAAGTATGCCTAGTATGCAGCCAAATATGCAGAACAACAGCTGGGACCATTTCTGACTCCATACCAGTCCTGTCTAAATAAAACTAGTAGTTACTGCGAAGTGTCTGACTGCATTAATTTTTGCTTTTTCCAGTGTGACTGGTGCAAGAAAAATGTTTTTTTTTTTTTTCCATTCAATAGACACTTCACATTTTTGTCATGACTACAAAGAATAAACAAAGAACTGTTTCACTGATAGTAAAAAGTAAAACATTCAAATATTATTTTAAAGAATGGCCTACAGGAATTGTTATAAAATGTAGTACTGCAAGGCACATTTCATTCCAACAAATTACAATTCCTCGTTGATGGAAGTCAAACACTGCAATGATTTTATTTTCTCTGCTAGCCACTTTTATCACAATTACATGTGCAAGAACTGAACTGCTGATATGAAGTTATTCAAAAAAATGTTTGTATAGTTTGAGCCAGGTTTTCACCAGAGCAAACAAGGTAACAAGCACGAACAAAGGAGAATTCTGTCTGGTGTACCCAGTACACCTCTAGCAGGTCTATCAACAGGACGCCACTGCAGCTACTTATGTGTACCTGATCTTCCCCAGTTACCTAATCGGAAAACGGAGACCTGCAGTTTAACGTGGAATCTGTATCATGTCTTTCGTGGCCACTCCAACAGCTGTGAGAAGTGAATGCTCAGTTACAAATCATTGTTGAAAAAGTTGTGGTCTGAACAAGATTTGACCTCCCTCTCTCTGGATCATGAAGCGAGTGCTTTGCCAATAGACCTTTTTTGTTTTAGGGGGAAAAAAAGAATATGACCATTAAACCTTACACATGTATTCGCATTGTGGCTCTAACGAAGTAGAGTTGTATCCTGTAGGCCAAATATTAGCTTCAAAAACTAAAACCTAATAACACAGCGTTCATAGGCAATGTTCGCTACTTCGTGTTCTCTTCCGTTCCCTCTAGTATTAACAATTCAATCCATATACAAACAAATGGTAGTGAATTTTCTACAAATGCTCATTCACACGTGTTCGCTTCCATTCACTCCATTGTAAACCAAGCTTAGGAGCTTAAAATTGGTGTCTGTGAATTACAAAAGAACAAATTGCTGGAGAAAGTCTACTGGTTTTATTTTTATTTCAAACTAGTACTTACTTAAAAAACACTTCTTGTATACCTCTCTAGCTCGACCAACATCAAATATTTTGCTGCCCAAACAGCAGTACTCAACTACTATTTTTACTGCCTCATTTCCTAATCTAATTCCCTCAGCACTGCCTCATTTAATTATACTACATTCCATTAGCCTCATTTACTTTTGTCGATGTTCATTTTATATCCTCCTTTCGAGACAGTGTCCATTACATTCAACTGTTCTTCCAAGCTTGTTGTCACGTCTGACAGAATTAAAATGTCGTTGACAAACCATAAAATTTTTATTTCTTATCCTGCAACATTTTCCTTTCCAAATTTCTCCTCAGGTTTCCATAAATGCTTGCTGCTTGTAAACATTTAAAAACATAAGGCACAGGCTACAACAGTTGTCAACTATTGCTTCCCTTTCACGTCCTTCAACTCTCACGAGTGCAGCTCAATCACATTTAGGGAGGCGGTGAATGGTGCTCTGTACCATTTTTCGACCAATCAATTTGACAGATGGCACCTACCCCGGTGTGGAAGGTATCCTGGCGAGGAAGAGCTCAAAGAACTTCTGCCAGAGAAGCGGCAGCAGCGGGTGCCCGAGCGGCGTGTCCAGTGCCTGCTGCGCCCAGCGGTAGACGGCCAGGCTGCTCGACGTTGGCGCCGGCACCTTCAGGGTGTGTGCCGCTCTCTGAAATGTGGCTACAGTCACACAGGGCCTGGGGTAGATGAGGCACATAATGTAAAACATCACACAGGGCCTGGGATAGATGAGGCACGTAACATAAAACATCTACATTTATGTCTAAGCATGTGTTCCACAACCCACTGTACTGTCTGTGGCAGACAATTCCCACGGGGAAACTCTAACATTCAGGAGACATAGTGACTTTTCACAATACGGGAAAAGCAAATAGTAGCACTTTAAGAAAAAAAATAATTCTGAAACTGTTTCAAAAATGTAGGCATTGTAAATTTTACATCTGTATTATCCTCCCAACCTTGTACATAAACAAATCTCATGTGCCTTATCTTTCCAGTTTCCCACCACCTCCCAAAGTCCTACCCTCCAGCCACAGAGGAGTATACCCTTATTAACTCAGTACCACCTAGACTGGAGCAACTGAATTACATTCTCTGCCAGGGTTTCGACTACCTCTCATTGTGCCCTGAAATGAGAAATATCCTGCCCACTCTCCTTCCCACTCCTCCCACAGTGGTATTCTGCTGTCCACCGAACCTACACAATACATTTGTTCATCCTTACACATTGCCTCATGGCTCATACCCCTGTAATAGGCCTATATGCAAGACCTGTCCCATACATCCATCCACCACCACTTACTCCACTCCTGTCACAAACATCATCTATCCCATCAGAGGCAGGGCTACCTGTGATCTACAAGCTAAGCTGCAACCACTGTGCTGCATTCTATGTGGCCATGACAACCAACAAGCTGTCTGTTCGCATGAATGGCCACCACAAACTGTGGCCAAGAAACAAATGGGCCATGCTGTTGCTGAGCAAGCTGCTAAACATGACATCTTTCATTTCAATGACTGCTTCACAGCCTGTGCCATATGGATCCTTCCCACCAACATCAGCTTTTCTGAACTGTGCAGGTGGTAACTTTCACTGCAATACATCCCACGTTCCCGTAACCCTCCTGGCCTCAACCTTTGTTACTCACTGTCCTCACCCATCCAGGCCCTTACCTGTTCCCATTCCACCATTACACAGCCATCATTCCATCATCACACCCAGTCTTTTTACTGCTCTCCTTTCCACTATTCCTCTCCCCCCCCCCCCCCCCCCTCCCTCTCCCCACCTCTCCGCTGCCGTCCATCTAACATGCAGCACTTCAATGTCCACCACCCCAACCATACTATCCCTCCCCCTCCCCTCCCCAGCCCCCATCTTCCTCCTTACCCCCCCTCCCCCCCCAGTCACCAGTACCATCATGCACTGGTGATGCTGCTCACAGTGTGGTTATAGTTGCCTGAGACTGCAGTCATGAGTGTGAGTTGCATTTGTGTGTGTGTGTGTGTGTGTGTGTGTGTGTGTGTGTGTGTGTGTGTGTGTGTGTGTTCTGTTGTGCCTATCTACAACTCAGCATCACTGCTATATGGGTATCATCTACTTCTACATGTATACTCTGAGAACCACTGAAGTGCACGACAGAAGGTATGTCCCATTGTACCAGTTATTAGGCTTTCTTCCCATTCCATTCACATACGGAGCATGATGGAAGAATGATTGTTTAAATGTCTCTGTGCATGCCGTAATTATTCTAATCTTATCCTCACAATCCCTTCATGAGCAATATGTAGGGGGTTGTAGTACATTCATAGAGTCATCATTTAAAGCTGGTTCTTGAAACTTTGTTAGTAGATTTTCTTGGGATAATGTACACCTATCTTCATGGGTCTGCCATCTCACTTTCTGCAGCATCTCTGTGACTCTCTCCCACAGCTCAAAAAAACCTGTGACCATTCGTGCTGCCCTTCTCTGTATATGTTCACTATCCCCTGTGAGTGCTGTTTTTTACAGGTCCCACAAACTTGAGCAATATTCTAAAATGGGCACGAGCTATTTGCAAGCAATCTCATTTGTAGACTGATTTCAAGTCCCTAGTATTCCGCCAGTGAACCAAAGTCTACCACCTGCTTTACCCATGACTGAGCATATGTGATCATTCCAGTTAATATCCCTACAAGTACATCCAGGCATTTGTATGTGTTAAACAGTATGTCTTACGCCAAATCTAAATATAACATTCCTTACAATCAATGGGGCTATAAGTGCAATCAAAATCATAGCTCCTTAGGAAATAAGTGGTACTGAATATTTTATGTTTTTAATGTGTTCTACATCACATTGCTGTACAGAATGTAATCTTAATGATCAAATAAAATTGAATTCAGTTCAATTCAAATCAGTATCAGACATATTGGAAATGTAGTTATTGTGTCGGTATTTCTTGCATCATGTGCTGATGTTGGCAAATTGTTGGTTGTTTGGAGGAAGAGACTAAACAGCGACTTATCGGATTAGGGAAGGATGGGGAAGGAAGTCGGCCGTGCCCTTTCAAAGGATCCATCCCAGCATTTGCCTGGAGCGATTTAGGGAAATCACGGAAAACCTAAATCAAGATGGCCGGACGCGGGATTGAACCGTCGTCCTCCCGAATGCGAGTCCAGTGTGCTACCACTGCGCAACCTCGCTCGGTGGCAAATTGCTGACATTAGTCGCAGTCAATCAAATGATTGTACACAGCAGCCAATGAAAATTGCTGAATCTACTTTTCTTTTAGCAGCAGATATGAATTGATTACATTTGTTTCCAATATGAAGAGTGCCAGAATAACTTTTACAGACCTTGTTATTATGAATGTTAAGGTTGGTTGGTTTTGGGGAAGGAGACCAGACAGCGTGGTCATCGGTCTCATCGGATTAGGGAAGGATGGGGAAGGAAGTCGGCCGTGCCCTTTCAGAGGAACCATCCCGGCATTTACCTGGAGTGATTTAGGGAAATCACGGAAAACCTAAATCAGGATGGCCGGACGCGGGATTGAACCGTCGTCCTCCCGAATGCGAGTCCAGTGTCTAACCACTGCGCCACCTCGCTCGGTCGAATGTTAAGGTTGCTTACTGATTTTTGTATTTCTTTGTCGACTAGTAAGGGAAAAAAATATGCTGACAGAGTGGCCTGTAGTGCAGCCTGAGGCCTAGGTTAGGTTGGAATGTGTCAATATTGTTGAATTAGTGAAGCCAACAAATGTCAATGGAAGGAAAGTAAATGTTCTGATAGGCTGACTTGTAGTGTAGCCAAAGGTCTAGATGAGGTTAGAATGTGACAGTCTGCTTGAGAGTTGGCGAAGCTAGCAAATATCAACACAAAAATGGGAACGTGATAACAGATCAATGTGTAGCACAGCATGAGATACACTTTTATCATTGCAGTAACCTACTTGTGTGTCTCATTTCCAATTTTGCTCAAAATTCTTATGATGTAGTTAAATTCTAACCTAATAAAGCACAGTGATAGCAGACTTACTTTATGAACCATAGGAAATTTTGGAAACAAAATTCTAGTTGGCTATCTACATCTGTCTCACCATTTGCCTTTTTGATTTCCCATACTTCATCTCATAAACGGCAGCCAGCAATGAAAAAGCTCCTCATGCCATAATTGCTCTTTTACGAGATCTTTGTAAATCCACATCAGATAAACTGAGGGGCAGCAGCTCCTACTATGTCTTTTGAAGTATGAATGAACCCTTCAGATATATTCAAAGGTCACGCTTCAATTGCTATCAATTTCAGCATGTCAGTGCATCATCTTCACGCTCCTCTATGACAAAGCAGGTAACCACCATAATACAGCTCAACAGACAGCACAATCTAATCAGTGCCTGTGATAGTGAGTTCTTGCTTTCCTGCCTACGGTAGTGGTAGTGCCAACATATCCACTTCTCCACATAACTACCCAATTTATGAGTGTGCGACATAAAACAAGAGCACTGTAGTGTCAAAATCAATAGCAAATAAACAAAAACTTTAAATACACCTGAAGGATTCACTTTTACTCCAAAAAAAACAATATACACTATTAAACAACTAATCCAGTTTCATGGTTCACAGTCAGAGTTGCAGGCTGCCTATGTAACATATTCCAGGGAAGCAAATATCCAATTTTCAATATCTCATGATTGAATTTAAAGTGCTATCATAATTTACTCACTAAGAAGTTGAAATATGCTGAAGGTTTAAAACAGTAAGACACATATTACACATACAAACTGTGCATATCTCTTGAGGCAGGGCAGCTCATTATGTGTATTGAGAATGAGAGCACATAGTGACTCCCAAGAAACTTTACACACAATTTCAAATGCTAAGGAACCTTTTTCTCGCTGACACTCCCCAAAAAACCATGAAAGGAAACAAATTTATTTCTTACTATATTTTTGCTGTTATTGCACCAGGCATCATTTTAATTTATTACTGCTTTACTACTATCTCTACTCGCAACACACTCTGTAGACAGTATCGACATATCAGATCCATTCAAAAAATTGTGGATCTTTGTCCACAATTTTTTTCTACACTTATCTTTTACTTACTGTGCACAGTCTCCTTTGAAATACTCTCCTCCACAATTGATACACTGCTCCCAACACCATTTCCATCTCTGAAAGCAGTCTGGGTTTGCCTCTCACTGGATCGTACAAAGTGTCATCTCCAAATTTTCTTTTATCTCGTCTATCATTGCAGATAGAGAAAGTGTATGAGGATATTGAAAGGGTAATGCAGTATGTAAAGGGGGACAAAAATCTAATAGTTATGGGTGACTGGAATGCAGTTGTAGGAGAAGAAGTAGAAGAAAAGGTTACAGGAGAATATGGGCTTGGGACAAGTAATGAAAGAGGAGAAAGACTAATTGAGTTCTGTGACAAGTTTCAGCTAGTAATAGCGAATACCCTGTTCAAGAATCACAAGAGGAGGTGGTATACTTGGAAAAGGCCGGGAGATATAGGAAGATTTCAATTAGATTACAGCATGGTCAGACAGAGATTCCGAAATCAGATACTGGATTGTAAAGCATACCCAGGAGCAGATATAGACTCAGATCACAATATAGTAGTGATGAAGAGTAGGCTGAAGTTCAAGACATTAGTCAGAAAGAATCAATACGCAAAGAAGTGGGATACGGAAGTACTAAGGAATGACGAGATACGTTTGAAGTTCTCTAACACTATAGATACAGCAATAAGGAATAGCGCAGTAGGCAGTACAGTTGAAGAGGAATGGACATCTCTAAAAAGGGCCATCACAGAAGTTGGGAAGGAAAAGATAGGTACAAAGAAGGTGGCTGCGAATAAACCATGGGTAACAGAAGAAATACTTCAGTTGATTGATGAAAGGAGGAAGTACAAACATGTTCCGGGAAAATCAGGAATACAGAAATACAAGTCGCTGAGGAATGAAATACATAGGAAGTGCAGGGAAGCTAAGACTAAATGGCTGCAGGAAAAATGTGAAGACATTGAAAAAGATATGATTGTCGGAAGGACAGACTCAGCATACAGGAAAGTCAAAACAACCTTTGGTGACATTAAAAGCAACGGTGGTAACATTAAGAGTGCAACTGGAATTCCACTGTTAAATGCAGAGGAGAGAGCAGATATGTGGAAAGAATACATTGAAAGCCTCTATGAGGGTGAAGATTTGTCTGATGTGATAGAAGAAGAAGCAGGAGTCGATTTAGAAGAGATAGGGGATCCAGTATTAGAATCAGAATTTAAAAGAGCTTTGGAGGACTTACGGTCAAATAAGGCAGAAGGGATAGATAACATTCCATCAGAATTTCTAAAATCATTGGGGGAAGTGGCAACAAAACGACTATTCACGTTGGTGTGTAGAATATATGAGTCTGGCGACATACCATCTGACTTTCAGAAAAGCATCATCCACACAATTCCGAAGACGGCAAGAGCTGACAAGTGCGAGAATTATCGCACAATCAGCTTAACAGCTCATGCATCGAAGCTGCTTACAAGAATAATATACAGAAGAATGGAAAAGAAAATTGAGAATGCGCTAAGTGACGATCAGTTTGGCTTTAGGAAAAGTAAAGGGACGAGAGAGGCAATTCTGACGTTACGGCTAATAATGGAAGCAAGGCTAAAGAAAAATCAAGACACTTTCATAGGATTTGTCGACCTGGAAAAAGCGTTCGACAATATAAAATGGTGCAAGCTGTTCGAGATTCTGAAAAAAGTAGGGGTAAGCTATAGGGAGAGACGGGTCATATACAATATGTACAACAACCAAGAGGGAATAATAAGAGTGGATGATCAAGAACGAAGTGCTCGTATTAAGAAGGGTGTAAGACAAGGCTGTAGCCTTTCACCCCTACTCTTCAATCTGTACATCGAGGAAGCAATGATGGAAATAAAAGAAAGGTTCAGGACTGGAATTAAAATACAAGGTGAAAGGATATCAATGATACGATTCGCTGATGACATTGCTATCCTGAGTGAAAGTGAAGAAGAATTAAATGATCTGCTGAACGGAATGAACAGTCTAATGAGTACACAGTATGGTTTGAGAGTAAATCGGAGAAAGACGAAGGTAATCAGAAGTAGTAGAAATGAGAACAGTGAGAAACTTAACATCAGGATTGATGGTCACGAAGTCAATGAAGTTAAGGAATTCTGCTGCCTAGGCAGTAAAATAACCAATGACGGACGGAGCAAGGAGGACATCAAAAACAGATTCGCTATGGCAAAGAAGGCATTTCTGGACAAGAGAAGTCTACTAATATCAAATACTGGCTTTAATTTGAGGAAGAAATTTCTGAGGATGTACGTCCGGAGTACAGCATTGTATGGTAGTGAAACATGGACTGTGGGAAAACCAGAACAGAAGAGAATCGAAGCATTTGAGATGTGGTGTTATAGACGAATGTTGATAATTACGTGGACTGATAAGGTAAGGAATGAGGAGGTTCTATGCAGAATCGGAGAGGAAAGGAATATGTGGAAAACACTGATAAGGAGAAGGGACAGGATGATAGGAAATCTGCTAAGACATGAGGGAATGACTTCCATGGTACTAGAGGGAGGTGTAGAGGAAGACAGGGATTGGAATACGTCAAGCAAATAATTGAGGACGTAGGTTGCAAGTGCTACTCTGAGATGAAGAGGTTAGCACAGGAAAGGAATTCATGGTGGGCCGCATCAAACCAGTCACTTTGGAAATTTAAAAAAAAAAATGTCCACAAGGGCCAGGTCTGGAGAGTTCAGAGGACGAGGCAGCACAGTTATTTCAGTTTTTGTGCAATAGGGATGAACAGGGATGAATGTGCGGGTGCATTATAATGACGCAAGAGCCATGAATTGTCTTGTCATATTTCAGGTCACTCCCGTCTCACATTTCCTCACAGGCATCACAACACATCCCAATAGTACCATCAAATAACAGTTTGTCCCTGTGGCATGAATTTGTGATGAACTAATCCTTGAAAGTCAAAGAAAACTAGTGGCATGGCTTTGACATTTGACCAAACCTGACAAGCAGTTCCCCTCCCCTCCCCATCTTGGAGGACCTTTCCCGACCCAATGTGAAGAGTGAACCTTGGTCTCAACATCATAACCATGTCTCATCACCAATCATGATTCTCGTAAGGAAAATCTTGTTATCATGTAAGCAATCCAAAAGCTCTTCACAGATTGCGAGGTGAAGGTCCTTCTGGTCTTGACTCATGAGCCATGGAACGAACTTTGCAGCAACATGATGCATTCTGAGACGCTGTGTCAACATTTCATGACATGATCCAACTCAAATGTTACATTCTTCTGCACTGTCTCGAACAGTCAGTCTTTCATTGGCACGCACAACTTCATTGACGTTCCTGACATGAGTGTCGTCAATAGAACGAGGGTCATCTTTAACTTTGCCCAGCCATTTTCAAACTGTGTGAACTATTCGTAAGACAGAGTAGGGCTAAAGCAAACACTGTAGGCTTCCTGCATAATTTGTGTGTGTCTGTACAGGTTTTCTTGGGTTTCACACAAAATCGAATGCAGACGCGTTGCTCCTCTAACTTTGTCATCTCAAAATTTGCAAACTGTGTGACACAATGTTCTACTTAATACAGCACTGAACAACAGCTAACAACATACAACAATGAAACTTCCAGCAGTTACACATCAAACACAGGTGTGTGCAGGGATGACAACCGCGTTTCACTCCAACTCACCACTGGTGCAAAATTACAAATGTTCTGGAAGTTTCTGAACAGACCTTGTATAGTACTGAATGTACCCACAAAATTATATCACCGTACAGCACATAGTTTAGGAGATAGGAAATCAAGCACTGAAATGCGTGACAAAATTGCTTTATCTCAAATGGAGCACAAATTGCCCCAACTATACTCATCCTGTGTTTTATAATAAGAGCACTTAACGAGTTCCAACAAACAGTGAGAGATGGTGGTCACAGATAGTACATGGATTAAGAGAAAGAGAAATGAATAGTGTAATTATACAAAAAAAGAGGTAGAGACAAAAGTGTTTGCTAAAAATAGAAATAAAAATGAATTATTTTGTAGTTTGTTTACTGAGTAAATGACATGGTATTCTCCATGCCCCTTCACAACTTGTGGATGCCTAGTTTTCCTTCACATCATGCCTATCTGGCTTGGATTCAGTTCATTTTAGTACTCTGGGGGAGTTCTTGTACTGTGTGACTGTCACAACAGCCCACTATAATGGATACCACACACGAGAGAATCTCAAAAGCCTGGTGCAAGAACCCACTTTAAACTTTCACAGTTCCTTCACCACCATCTTAGCACAGTTTTATTGGTAAGTTTTCCAAATAAACTTTCTCTTATCAGTTCCTCCCAGTGAACAAGTGTTCGCTTGCTGCCCCAATTTTTCCCCAACTTTTTAGATCTTGTGTTTATTATAAAACAACTTCGGTGAGTGACATCTTTCACTAGACAGTGCCCACTACCACTGTTACTGCCCTATGTGTTTAAATTTGCAGTGTTGAGCTCTCATTCCCCATGTATTTCATTGGAGTGTAAAAGGCTCCATCACCACTGTTTAAACCCTATACATTCTACTTTGCAGCAATTGCTTCTTGTTCCTTGGGTATTTTAGTGGCGCATGAGTTTGGATATTTTTCACATTCACCTTATGGTGCATAAATTCCAAGTTTAGCCATTTGATGATCAGACTTTTAAGAGGTTACACAGTTGACCAGTTAAAACTTGAATATTAGGACATGAAGTGATAAGTTGTGAGTAAAAGCCTATCCTTTTTCTCACTATTATACACAGTGTATTAACAGCATTTTACAAAAACACTTTTTGTATTCAATACAGACTATTACCTGACGATGCACCTATAATAAATTTCAAACCGGTTGTGTTGCCTAATAAAGGAACATGTATGCAGCTAATGCGTGCCTGAAGAAATTATTAAAGAATTTTTTTGAGATTATTTAGGAGAATTTTTGGAAATTTCTTTACACTAACAATGTAAAAAAAAGAAAGTAAAAGTAAAAAGAAAATCAAGGAAATAGTGAGATAATATATCATGAAAAGATTTATGATAATGATAAAAAAAGAATAGAGGAGATTTAGTGTTTACAGAGGATAGGTCCAGGATGGCATGAAGATGTGTACAAGAATAAGTTCCCATCTCTGGAATTCAGAGAACCCAGTACTGGGTAAGAGCATCCATGTGACCCATGTGTGGATAATTCTTCTATAGCCATGACGCATTCCGACAGTATAGTGGTGGGCATGCCTATAAAAAATGCTCTGTAGTGGACACAAGTTAGTCCAGAAACCACTTCACGTTTAAAACAAATAATCACTCATGCTCTGAAACTGTGTATGTTGCTTATTAACTAACAAGCATATCACCAATAGTGTACCATTCTTACTGTTCCCACCTTTCTCTACAGTGTATACAGATCTTTCAAAAGACATCAAGCAACATTCACTTTACATTGTTATACCCTTTTCCTAAGATGAGAAATATCTTGTTCATAGTAGGCACCACAGCCTTGAAACTTTTAAATTTTGAAATATTCCCCTTTTGCACCACCATATCATTTAAATATTTTCATTTGTATTTCTTTATTTTTTTACCAGCTTTTATTTAGGCAGGCAAATAAAATAGTGGGCATTGCACAATCCCTATCATAGGCTTCTAGGGGTTGTACAGGGGATTTAGTAGATACAATATGAATAAGGAACCCATGTTTGAAAATGTACCATTTGGATGTAGCATAAGTTTGAAGATGGGATCACTTTCAAATCACCTGCTTTGAAGTACATACGTAAACTGAGAAGATGGTGCTCTCGTCAACTTATGTTGTAATTATGAAATTGCATACCATTTTAATCCGAGTACAACAATGGCTGCCAGAGTTCGATACCTCATAAATGGGCACTGCCAATCACGGCACATACAGCTGCACATCTTCAATGGGCAAAACAAAACAGATACTCGTATAGTAGCTGGCTAGGGGCAGGTAGTATGGTCTTGTGAGTCACAGTATTCCTGCTTTCAATTAATATGAGCTATCAAGTTCACCAACAGAACAGTAAGGAATTGGCAGGAAAGAAAAATACTGAGGAAGGAACAACTGCTGCACTCTCGGTTTAAAAGAAAATGTGCAAATGTTGCAGGCACAGGCTAGTAGAGATTTGTGCGCCTGTGGAAAGATCTGTGTGCAAAGCATACAACAACTACCACTGTCATACCTTAACAAAAGATATGGCTGAGAGACAGAGAAAATTGCTAAGCAGGTCTATGGCTTCCATCTCATCATTCATTCACTAGTCTGATGTGGCAGTAGAAGATAGCATAACAAAAGCCGAAGTTTTACATTACATGTTTAAGAAATCATTTTTGCAGGAGAACTGTACAAACATACTGTTGTTTGACCACTGCACAGACTAACATATGGATCACACAGTAACAGGCATTCCTAGCATAGAGAAACAACTGAAAGAATTGAAAATAAATAAGTTTTAGTGTCTAGATGGAATCCCAATACAGTTTTAAAAGCGTTCTCTATGACATTGGTCTCTTACTTAGTTTGCATTTATCACGAAATTCTTGCCCAGCACAAAGCCACAGGAAAAAGAGCACAAGTAACTCTTGTGTTTAAGAAGGGTAGAAGAACACACCCGCAAAATTACTGACCAATATCCTTAACATCAGTTTGCTGCAGCATCTTAAAAATATTCTCAGCTCGAAATTAATCCATTTTTTTTTTTTTTTGAGACCAAGAAACTTATGTCCACAGATCAGCATGGTTTTAGAAAGCATTGCTCGTGCAAAACTCAGCTTGCCCTCTTCTCACATGGTATATTGTGAACTATGAATGAAGGGCAACAAAGAGATTCCAGATTTCTGGAAAGCATCTGACACAGTGCCCCTATACAGACAGTTAACGAAGGTATCTGGATGTGGAACAGGTTCACCGATGCTTGAGAGGCTCAAGCCTTCTTAAATAATAGAACCCTGCATGTTGTCCAAGACTGCTAGTGTTCATCAGAGATAAGGGTACTGTCAGAAGTGCTCCGTGAAGTGCGATAGGACCACTATTATTTTGACACACATCAATGATCTGGCAGACATAATGATCAACAATCTGTGGTTGTTTGCTGGTGATTTTGGGGTGTGTGGTAAGGTGTTGAAGTTGAATGACTGCAGGAAGATACAAGATGACTCAGACAACATTCCTAGTTGGTGTGAAGAAAGGAACCTAGCTCTAAATGTAGAAAAATATATGTTATTCCAGTTGAGTACAAAAAACAAACCTGTAATGTTCGGATACAGCATTAGTAGTGTCGAGTCTGACATGGTCACATCATTTAAATATTTGGGCATAACAGTGCAAAGCAATATGAAATGAAACAAGCATGAGCTGATTGTGGCAGGGGAGGTGAATGGTCGACTTTGGTTTATTGGGAGAATTTTGGGTAAGTATGTTTCATCTACAAAGGAGACCGCACTTCAGACACTAGTGCGGTCTACTCTTGAGTATGGCTCAAGTTGTAGTAGCCACCAAAAAGATCGCGGGAGGCGCATATTGGCACGGCGCGTCACGGATGGTAGTTGCCGCAAGTAGAGTCCCGTCCACCAGAGGGCACGCGAGAATT
The DNA here is from genome assembly GCF_023864345.2 of Schistocerca serialis cubense. Lineage (NCBI taxonomy): Eukaryota > Metazoa > Arthropoda > Insecta > Orthoptera > Acrididae > Schistocerca > Schistocerca serialis. The sequence goes on along the minus strand of NC_064649.1, from coordinate 36,816,446 downwards.
CGGACGCGACCTCTGCCGGCATGACAACAACAACAACAACAACAACAGCTCCGGCAGCACGGGCTGTGCCCAGTCAGTCAAGATCGGGCATGCCTAGGACACAGTCCCGGTCTACGCTAAGTGCAGTGCGACGTAAACGTGAACAGTGTTACTACACAATAGGCGACGAGTAGGGTCGATCTTTCGTGTGTTGCGTCGTTCTTCCAGTTTCGCAGCTTCTCCACGGCATGGAGGATTTGGTGCGAGTTTTGGTTGCGCAGCAGACGGAACTCATGGCCACCATGAAACAAGTGCTTCCGGCGTTGCTCTCCACACCGTCTGCTCCGGCGCCATTCCCTCCTCCCTTTCCCCCGTATGACGAGACGGCGGAGGATTGGGACGCATATGAACATCGCCTTCGGCAGCATTTCCAGGCGTTTCATGCTTCCGATGCGGAGGAATGTCGTGCTCTCTTCTTGTCTTGGATATCCCCCTCGCTGTATCAAGTTTTGCGGCAGCTAGCGCCGTTGCAGGAACCCTCGTCCTTGTCTTTTGACGCATTGTGTTCATTGCTGTCTTCATATTATCGCACCCGCACGCATGTTGTGGCGGCTAGGGTCGAGTTCTATCAATGCAAGAAACAGCCCCATCAGTCTTACCGGGCGTGGGCCGCTACCCTGCACGGTCTTAGTCACAAGTGTCATTTTGTCACGGAGCAGTCGCAAGAGTCGTATGCCCACGATATGGTACGCAACGTCATTGTTCGTTCGGCCCCTGATAGGGAGGTCCGGCTACGGGCCCTGCAGTTGGAAAACCCTTCCCTCAAGGAAGTCCTGTCCATTGCTCAATCGTATGAAGTCTCTCACGCAGCAGGTCAACAGCTGGAAGCGTGGTGCGACGTCGCGGAGGTTCAGGGCGGCGCGGCCGCGTCCACTGTGTCGGGGGTGGACGACGTGCGAGCGGTTCAATCCGGCCGTTACGGCCGCTCCCGCACGGCGCGTAAACAGAATTCCGGCCGCCGGCCCCTGTTGCCGTCCTGTGCGTCGTGCTATATACATCATGATCGGTCAGAGTGCCCTCAGCGTTGGGCCGTTTGTCGCAAATGTAATAGAAAAGGTCACATTGCTAAAGTTTGCCCCTCAGCCTCAAAAGAATCGAAGGAAGCAGGTACAGAGGACACGGACGTTGACATTCAGGAAGTTTCATCGGGCCAGGCTCCCGACGCATCGGCACGCAAACTCTTTATCGAGGTGTCGGTTCGGTCGTGCCGGTTACAACTGCAAGTCGATACGGGCGTGGCAGTTTCGTTGTTGAATGCACAAACTTATTCCGACCTTGGATCGCCCCCGTTGGCGCCAGTTTACCGGCGTCTACGCGGTTATGGTAAACAGTTCATTCCCCTACTGGGTCAATTCAATTCACTGCCGACGTGACTTACAAATCAGTCACTCGGCCTATTACTTTTATTGTTGTCAGTGATGCGAGCTCAGCTAACCTTTTTGGCCTGGATGCCTTTCAAGCTTTCAGTTTTTCTATCGCTGACACCATACAGTTGGTCTCCGAAGACGTTCCCTATCAATCATTGGAATCTTTGATCTCAGACTTTCCAGATATTTTTGAGGAGGGCCTAGGGCGTGTTTCAGATTTTGAAGCTCACTTAACGTTGAAGGCGTCGGCTCGCCCGCGTTTTCTACGCGCGAGGCAGATCCCCTTGGCTCTCCGCCCTCAGGTAAAGGAAGAGCTAGACCGGCTGACAGCCCTAGGGGTCGTTCTTCCCATTTCTTCCAGTGAGTGGGCTTCACCCCTCGTTATTGTAAGGAAGCCCTCGGGAAAATTACGTCTTTGTGGCGATTTCAAGGACACCATTAATTCCCAATTCGTGGTGGACACCTATCATTTGCCTCGTGCTGATGAATTGTTCTCCTCCGTGGCGGGAGGCCAATATTTTTCGAAAATCGATCTGTCGGAGGCTTATCATCAGATACCACTTGATGAGGACTCCAAACGGTTGGCGGTCGTCAACACCCCATTTGGCCTTTACCAATACCAGCAGTTGGCCTTTGGAATATCCAGTGCCCCGGCGATATTCCAGCGTTATCTTGAGCATGTCACGTCGACAATTCCTCATTGTATTAATTGCCTGGATGACATAATTGTCACAGGCCGCAGCACGAAGGAACACTTGCACAACCTTCGCACCCTCTTTCTCAAATTCAGGTCTGTGGGCTTGCGTTGCAACCTGCATAAGTCAACCTTCTTTCAACCATCCATTGAGTATGTGGGCTACACCATCTCTCGGCACGGTATCCAGCCACTAGGAAGTTTGGTCCAAGGTATCGTCAACCTTCCTCGGCCCGCTTCGCTGAAAGAGTTACAAGCTTTTTTAGGCAAGATAGCCTATTACCACCGGTTCATTCCCAGGGCTTCCACTATAGCCCACCCCCTGTACTGCCTTCTGCGCAAGGGTGTTCCTTTTGATTGGTCGCCTGCATGCGAGCGAGCGTTCACCTCGTTGAAGGGCCTCCTCACGTCCGCCCCTTGTTTGGCTACTTTTGATCCCCGTAAGCCGTTGGTCCTGGCTACAGACGCTTCGCAGTATGGGGTGGGGGCGGTCCTGGCCCATCGCAACGCCGATGGTTCCGAGCAACCACTGGCGTTTGCGTCTAAAACGCTTAGTCCCGCGCAGGCCCATTACTCCCAGGTGGAAAAAGAGGCTTTGGCCATTGTCTACGCTGTTACAAAGTTTCATCCTTTCTTGTATGGCACAAAGCTTCAGTTAATCACTGACCATAAGCCGTTAATATCGTTATTTGGCCCCACCTCTCAGATTCCGGATAGGGCGGCCCACAGACTACAGCGCTGGGCCTTGTTCCTCTCTAAGTACCATTATGGCATTCATTTTCGCCCTACAGGACAGCATGCCAACGCCGACGCTCTTTCCCGTCTTCCGGTGGGCCCGGATCCTACGTTCGATCGAGAGGAGATTATGTGTTTTCATTTGAATGTGGCGTCCCTCCAAGTGGTTGATGGCTTCCTGATCACTAGTTCTCGAGTCGCCAGGGAAACGGCAGCTGACCCGGTTCTCCAGCAAGTAGTTCGCCTCATTCAGCAGGGGTGGTCATCCCGCCCTCCGGGCCGGGCCTCGGACCCTCTTCGTAATTATTTTCTTCTATGGGACCGCCTCTCGGTCTTGGAAGGAGTTCTCCTTCTGGCTACCGATGATACAGCTCCTCGTGTGGTTGTTCCTGCAAGTTTACGACGGGAGGTCCTCACGTTATTACATGCGGGGCACTGGGGTGTTTCCCGTACTAAAACCTTGGCTCGCAGACATGTGTACTGGCCCGGTATTGACAGAGAAATTAAGCACTTGGTGGCCGCCTGTTCCCAGTGTGCGAGCCAAGAAGCATCTCCCAGGGCGGCATTCTCTTCATGGCCACCGGCAACCCAAGCATGGGAACGTGTTCACATCGATTTTGCGGGCCCGTTTCTCAACGGTTTTTGGCTCATTGTCATTGATGCTTATTCCCGATTCCCATATGTGGTTCGCTGCTCCTCAACCACTACCGAAGTTGCAATCCAGGCACTAGCAAAAATCTTTTCTGTGGAAGGTCTGCCATCACCCTGGTCTCGGACAATGGACCGCAGTTTATTTCGCAGACCTTCCAGGATTTTTGTAGGCGCTTCGGTATTCGGCACGTTTGCTCTCCCCCCTTCCATCCGCAATCGAATGGGGAAGCCGAGCGCATGGTGCGCGCATTTAAGACGCAGATGAAAAAGTATGTGCACGAATTTCCTGCGGAGGAAGCATTGACGTTTTTCTTGACGGCATACCGGACCACACCAATGGGAGACCGCAGCCCCGCAGAGCTCCTCCATGGGCGTCAACCTAGGACTCTGCTGCACCTCCTCCGGCCTGGTCCTCACCAGTCTTCACAAAACGGAGTACCTGGTTTTCCATGGCTATGTCGGTCTGGGCCCGTGGGTTTGGTCGCAATTCATGTTGGCTACCAGCGGTGGTCCTGTGCCGAAATTGCCGCCGGCTCTATACCTTGCAGGCGGGGGACCGGGTGGTACGTCGTCACCAAAATCAGCTACGTCCATGTTCGGGCACCCACCCTCCGCCCTCTCGGACACCGGCTTCCCCATTGCCGGCACCTGTGTTGGTTTCGCAGGGGACGTTGCCTCCTCTCCCCGCTGTGCCTCTGCCGCACTGCGATGGTTCTCAGCCTTGGCAGCCTCCAGTAGCTCCAGCACCGGCATCGCCATCGTTCGAGATGCCCCAGCGAGAGCCGGCCCCCCTAGCGGGCCCGGTTTCTCAGGAGGTTGGTTCACCTGTGGTCGTCCCTTCCCCTTCGTCCCCGCCACTGGGTCTTGCCCCTCCCAGGGTGGAACAGGATCCGGAGTTCAACAGCTTGTCGCCCGTTCTGTCCTGGGCTCCGGTTGTGGGACGACGGGGGCCTCTTCGTATGGGTCACTTCCAGCCGTATTCAAAGGTTCCAGCTCGAGGGTTGGCAGATCCCCTCGACTCCGGCCATCCAATGGATGTGGAGGTCATCGCTCCTGCCCGTCGCTCCACCTTCCGATGCAGTGGATCACAGTGGCTTCACCCCCCGAAGGAGGAGGAGTGTAGTAGCCACCACAAAGATCGCGGGAGGCGCACATTGGCACGGCGCATCACGGACGGTAGTTGCTGCAAGTAGAGTCCCGTCCACCAGAGGGCACGCGAAAATTCGGACGCGACCTCTGCCGGCATGACAACAACAACAACAACAACAACAACTCCGGCAGCACAGGCTGTGCCCAGTCAGTCAAGATCGGGCATGCCTAGGACACAGTCCCGGTCTACGCTAAGTGCAGTGCGACGTAAACATGAGCAGTGTTACTACACAAGTGTTTAGGATCCGTACCAGGTCGGATAGAAGGAAGACATCGAAACAATCCAGAGGCAGACTGCTATATTTGTTACCAGTAGTATGCAAGTGTTATGGAGCTGCTTTGCGAACACATAGGGGAATCCCTGGTGGGAAGTCGACGTTCTTTTCGAGAAACACTATTAAAAAAAATTTCAAGAACAGACATTTGAAGGTGGCTGCAGAATGATTCTACAGCTGGCAACGTACATTCACGTAAGAACCACAATGATAAGATGTGAGAAATTAGGGTTCATATAGAGGCATATAGAAAGCCATTTTTCCCCTCACTCTATTTGCGAGTGGAACAGGGAAGGAAATGACCAGTAGTGGTACAGGGTACACTCCACACACTATGGTGGCTTGTGGAGTATATAAACGTATATGTAGAATGCTAAGGGGATCTGAGGATGCGATGATCAATGCTGAATCTGAAGTCCATACTTTCATATCTGAAACTGAGGAACAGGGAATTTGAGGTGAATGATGATTTAGGATGGCAATTGAGTGAACTGGTCAAACCAACCTATTTCAAATTCTTAAAGAGATGGCTTAGATAAGACAAAAGTGATTATCCGGCACACTTAACAAACACCACCTCCAACATGGAGAGTTCAGAGGACATATTTTTGATGCCTATGAAATCAGGAAAGGAGTGAGACCAGGAGATGGACTATGATCTGTGCTCTTCAACTGTTTCTTTTTAGAAATGGACATCCATGAATTGCAGAAAGAAATCAACATTCAGGTGTTAGCTAAGCTACAAGTATACAATTCTTACGATCGATTGTCTAAGGCTTTGCAGATGATCTAGTGACCTTTCCAGACACCATAAATATGAGAGCAAAACAACTTAATCAATTGAAGACACAGGCAGTGAAGGCTGGGCTACTAATCCCCTTCGGGTACATACACTTTAAGCAAATGTAAAATAAGCTACAAGAGAGCCGGAGGCCGACTAGGAAAAATTAAGCAGACTGAAAAGTTTAAATACCTAGACAAATGAATAGTTCCTAACCCTCAGAGAAAGAAGGCTTCATATTATGTATATGTGGTAAGCTCACAGTTACGATTATCTTTTGCCATCTGCCTCATTCTAGATTCATATGCTGTATGAGCAACTGGCCGTGCTGGCACACCCCGGATATTGTTTGATGCCCTAAGTTAAGGCTTGCTGGCCACGGATACGGGGACCGACATCAGAGGCTCCACTGTCAGCCTCCAGCAATTGTCTACAACACTGAATGCGTGGTCACACTCGAAACTAGCACCGCCAACATCAGTGATGTCCATGCATGTCTCTATCTAGGCCAGTGCAAACCTTCCAGACTCAGCCTAAACCATGGCGTCAACTGTTACTTATTGTGCAGCCCTTAAGATTTTGACACAGTTATGCTCGTCTCCGGGCAGTTTCATGTTACTGTACATCGTACGGTTGTGTGTTGTGCCAAATGAACAGATCAAAGAGGAGTGTTTGTTTGTATTGTGTGCCACAACAGTATTAACAAAATGGAAGCCCTATCAAATAACTTAAGGCATCTACAATAAGAGAACAATGTCTTTCAAACACAAAACTTAGACACTACAGGAAATTTATTGTATCAGAGGCTCTATATGCAGCAGAGACTCTTACAATGAAGAAGGAACATCTAATGGAGACGCTTAAGGATAAAGAAAGATAGATTTACAGTAAAATGCCATCAAAGACAACACTAACTACAGAAGGCTTCACAACAACAAATCACATAAAACATGGAGCAGATAGCAAGATGATTCAGAAAAGAAGGCTTGCCTTTTATGATTATGTGACATGAATGAGTCCAGGAAGGATATCTAAAAAAAAATTAGCCTACTTTCCAAGATATGAAATTCAAAGGGGCACAGTTTGCAGAAGACAAAAAAGATCGAGGAGAACAAATGTTCCCAGGAATATCCAAAGCTGGAGAAAGGGGAAGTGTTGACCAAGAGAGTATAGAATAACACCAGAAACAAATGCAGAACCACTGAGCAACAGTTAGAGCTCAGAAAAAGAGACAGCTGAATTGAGGTGGTCGCCAGTTGAAAGAAAGAAAGAAGAAGAAACTAAAATTCTATGAAATAAGTTATTTTTCATGTAACATAACAGATTATTTTGGCCGCAGCATAAAATTGCTTGAAATTATACATCCTTTTCCATATTGAACTTGTTACTTGTGTTTAAAAAATCTTGTACATGGCTGCACATTCAGACACCGTAAATAGTTACAATTGAAAGAAAATCAGACCTCGGTCACTATTTTTAACAAATTAACCTGGTTTCGACAGTGCTAGGAGTGTCTTCCTCAGAATTTAAAATAAAGAATGGTCTATATTCTATAACATGGTCACAGAATTTAGTCATAATTCTGTGACCATTTTATAGAATATAGACCAGCATAGCTTAAAATTACATGAAATTCAACTTTATTGACAAGACAGGCCATAATTCTGATGTAGGACTTGTTTGATGCCATGGGAATGAAGATAGGCACTTGTGTGGAGTATTTGAGAGTGGTGAGTTAGATAGGCCAGTAACTCAGTCAGATTTTTCAATTTTATTAAGTAACTAGTTGGCAACACAGTATGACTATGCATATTCATGTTGGCAATTTTCTATTAGAAACAAAAGCAAAAAAAGAACTTTTTTTGTAGTGAAATGTTGAAAAAAAATTCATCTCCCTGTATTCGTGTAATTATGAAACAGTCAGACAAAGAACTATGTATAATGTACAAATACATAACAACATTATCCTGGACAATCCGCCCTCCGCCCTCTCGGACACCGGCTTCCCCATTGCCGGCACCTGTGTTGGTTTCGCAGGGGACGTTGCCTCCTCTCCCCGCTGTGCCTCTGCCGCACTGCGATGGTTCTCAGCCTTGGCAGCCTCCAGTAGCTCCAGCACCGGCATCGCCATCGTTCGAGATGCCCCAGCGAGAGCCGGCCCGGTTTCTCAGGAGGTTGGTTCACCTGTGGTCGTCCCTTCCCCTTCGTCCCCGCCACTGGGTCTTGCCCCTCCCAGGGTGGAACAGGATCCGGAGTTCAACAGCTTGTCGCCCGTTCTGTCCCGGGCTCCGGTTGTGGGACGACGGGGGCCTCTTCGTGTGGGTCACTTCCAGCCGTATTCAAAGGTTCCAGCTTGAGGGTTGGCAGATCCCCTCGACTCCGGCCATCCAATGGATGTGGAGGTCATCGCTCCTGCCCGTCGCTCCACCTTCCGATGCAGTGGATCACAGTGGCTTCACCCCCCGAAGGAGGAGGAGTGTAGTAGCCACCACAAAGATCGCGGGAGGCGCACATTGGCACGGCGCGTCACGGACGGTAGTTGCTGCAAGTAGAGTCCCGTCCACCAGAGGGCACGCGAGAATTCGGACGCGACCTCTGCCGGCATGACAACAACAACAACAACAACAACTCCGGCAGCACGGGCTGTGCCCAGTCAGTCAAGATCGGGCATGCCTAGGACACAGTCCCGGTCTACGCTAAGTGCAGTGCGACGTAAACGTGAGCAGTGTTACTACACAAGTGTTTAGGATCCGTACCAGGTCGGATAGAAGGAAGACATCGAAACAATCCAGAGGCAGACTGCTATATTTGTTACCAGTAGTATGCAAGTGTTATGGAGCTGCTTTGCGAACACATAGGGGAATCCCTGGTGGGAAGTCGACGTTCTTTTCGAGAAACACTATTAAAAAAAATTTCAAGAACAGACATTTGAAGGTGGCTGCAGAATGATTCTACAGCTGGCAACGTACATTCACGTAAGAACCACAATGATAAGATGTGAGAAATTAGGGTTCAAATAGAGGCATATAGAAAGCCATTTTTCCCCTCACTCTATTTGCGAGTGGAACAGGGAAGGAAATGACTAGTAGTGGTACAGGGTACACTCCACACACTATGGTGGCTTGTGGAGTATATAAACGTATATGTAGAATGCTAAGGGGATCTGAGGATGCGATGATCAATGCTGAATCTGAAGTCCATACTTTCATATCTGAAACTGAGGAACAGGGAATTTGAGGTGAATGATGATTTAGGATGGCAATTGAGTGAACTGATCAAACCAACCTATTTCAAATTCTTAAAGAGATGGCTTAGATAAGACAAAAGTGATTATCCGGCACACTTAACAAACACCACCTCCAACATGGAGTTCAGAGGACATATTTTTGATGCCTATGAAATCAGGAAAGGAGTGAGACCAGGAGATGGACTATGATCTGTGCTCTTCAACTGTTTCTTTTTAGAAATGGACATCCATGAATTGCAGAAAGAAATCAGCATTCAGGTGTTAGCTAAGCTACAAGTATACAATTCTTACGATCGATTGTCTAAGGCTTTGCAGATGATCTAGTGACCTTTCCAGACACCATAAATATGAGAGCAAAACAACTTAATCAATTGAAGACACAGGCAGTGAAGGCTGGGCTACTAATCCCCTTCGGGTACATACACTTTAAGCAAATGTAAAATAAGCTACAAGAGAACCGGAGGCCGACTAGGAAAAATTAAGCAGACTGAAAAGTTTAAATACCTAGACAAATGAATAGTTCCTAACCCTCAGAGAAAGAAGGCTTCATATTATGTATATGTGGTAAGCTCACAGTTACGATTATCTTTTGCCATCTGCCTCACTCTAGATTCATATGCTGTATGAGCAACTGGCCGTGCTGGCACACCCCGGATATTGTTTGATGCCCTAAGTTAAGGCTTGCTGGCCACGGATACGGGGACCGACATCAGAGGCTCCACTGTCAGCCTCCAGCAATTGTCTACAACACTGAATGCGTGGTCACACTCGAAACTAGCACCGCCAACATCAGTGATGTCCATGCATGTCTCTATCTAGGCCAGTGCAAGCCTTCCAGACTCAGCCTAAACCATGGCGTCAACTGTTACTTATTGTGCAGCCCTTAAGATTTTGACACAGTTATGCTCGTCTCCGGGCAGTTTCATGTTACTGTACATCGTACGGTTGTGTGTTGTGCCAAATGAACAGATCAAAGAGGAGTGTTTGTTTGTATTGTGTGCCATAACAGTATTAACAAAATGGAAGCCCTATCAAATAACTTAAGGCATCTACAATAAGAGAACAATGTCTTTCAAACACAAAACTTAGACACTACAGGAAATTTATTGTATCAGAGGCTCTATATGCAGCAGAGACTCTTACAATGAAGAAGGAACATCTAATGGAGACGCTTAAGGATAAAGAAAGATAGATTTACAGTAAAATGCCATCAAAGACAACATTAACTACAGAAGGCTTCACAACAACAAATCACATAAAACATGGAGCAGATAGCAAGATGATTCAGAAAAGAAGGCTTGCCTTTTATGATTATGTGACATGAATGAGTCCAGGAAGGATATCTAAAAAAAAATTAGCCTACTTTCCAAGATATGAAATTCAAAGGGGCACAGTTTGCAGAAGACAAAAAAGATCGAGGAGAACAAATGTTCCCAGGAATATCCAAAGCTGGAGAAAGGGGAAGTGTTGACCAAGAGAGTATAGAATAACACCAGAAACAAATGCAGAACCACTGAGCAACAGTTAGAGCTCAGAAAAAGAGACAGCTGAATTGAGGTGGTCGCCAGTTGAAAGAAAGAAAGAAGAAGAAACTAAAATTCTATGAAATAAGTTATTTTTCATGTAACATAACAGATTATTTTGGCCACAGCATAAAATTGCTTGAAATTATACATCCTTTTCCATATTGATCCATATTGAACTTGTTACTTGTGTTTAAAAAATCTTGTACATGGCTGCACATTCAGACACCGTAAATAGTTACAATTGAAAGAAAATCAGACCTCGGTCACTATTTTTAACAAATTAACCTGGTTTCGACAGTGCTAGGAGTGTCTTCCTCAGAATTTAAAATAAAGAATGGTCTATATTCTATAACATGGTCACAGAATTTAGTCATAATTCTGTGACCATTTTATAGAATATAGACCAGCATAGCTTAAAATTACATGAAATTCAACTTTATTGACAAGACAGGCCATAATTCTGATGTAGGACTTGTTTGATGCCATGGGAATGAAGATAGGCACTTGTGTGGAGTATTTGAGAGTGGTGAGTTAGATAGGCCAGTAACTCAGTCAGATTTTTCAATTTTATTAAGTAACTAGTTGGCAACACAGTATGACTATGCATATTCATGTTGGCAATTTTCTATTAGAAACAAAAGCAAAAAAAGAACTGTTTTTGTAGTGAAATGTTGAAAAAAATTCATCTCCCTGTATTCGTGTAATTATGAAACAGTCAGACAAAGAACTATGTATAATGTACAAATATATAACAACATTATCCTGGACAATTTTTATACACTGGGCACAACTGTTTCGCATGTCTGCAATGTGATTTTGTAAATGTCTCTTGATAGCACTAGAGGCAGCTATTTTGCACAATGTGATATTTTTGCACACATCTCAGTATTTATGATATCAAATCTCTTGAACTAGGAGTCAAACAATGGTATATTTGTGTAGGTATATTCAGCAGCATATGTGGCTTTTGTCTGTGAAATACATTTGAAATAGAGTTAGTAGCAAATAAGCAATAAATTTTAAACATCATGTGCAATCTGACAGTTTTCATGCATCTCACTGTTTACAGTGTCGTATCTCCTGAACTATGTGTGGTACCACGATATAATTTTGTAGGTGCATTTTGCTGCACTACCACGATATAATTTTGTAGGTGCATTTTGCTGCACACGTGGACACCATCTGTGAAATTTAGTGCAAATAGAGTTAGTAGCACATAAGTAACAAAATTAAACATTACGCATGTTGCAGCAAGTTTTCACACATCTCATTGTTTATGACGTCATATCTGCTGAACTACAAATTGTTGGTGGTTCTTATTGCTACAGTGATTGTTGCCTGACAGTAAGGGATATGTGTACCAAGTTTGATTCAAATTGGTCCAGTGGTTTAGGAGGAGATGTGGAACATACATATATCCATTTTTATAATATGTAGGGATATTTTGGCAATGCTGATTAAGTCAGATGCAAGATGTCTTTGTTTTTGAACTGAACAACAATAAAGTAACATTATTCAAAGTTTTTGTTTGTTATTTATAAAGCCAAGATCACCTTAAACATGAAAATGAATCTAAGGACCTGCAACCCTGGACAAACAATGCCCGCGATAGAAGTATGCTCACAGGAGTTGAGGATTTGGCATTCTATATTATCAGTGGGGGCTCACAGTAATGTCATTTCAAATACGCTATGAGTAGTTCTCACACTGCACTTAGTATTAAGAGAGGAGAAGACTCGTAATGTGACAACATCCCCACAAAGCCACCCACGTACCTTTAGTGCCTGATCGACGTTGGCCTTGCCCTGCGTACTCGCCAGTTCCCGCAACAGCTCCCGCCACAGGCCGGGCCGCTCCTCCTGCGCTCGGTGCTCCACCTCCAGTGCGAAGTACGCCAGCCAGGGCGCGTCTGGTGCAGAGCAGCGCGGCACCAGCGACGCCCACGTCCCGGAGCCCGACGCCACCCAGCTGATGAGCGCCGACAGCGTCCCACCCGCACGCAGCCCCGCAGCGCTCTGCGGGCAGTCGGGCACGGACTGTGATTTTGTGAAACATTTGCCTTTGGCTGTATACCAAATGATACCAGCCTACATATGAATGCCATTGTGTAGTGTAACTTTTTGGCGATAGCACAGTTTGTTTTGTAGGGGAAATTTCCTCATTATCCACTGCAAAGCAGTATCGATCACTTCATTTTGTTATTTTCATATGTTGATTTTTACGTCACTGTAGATGCCTTTCTGAATTACAGTTGTGTGAGTAATGCTTATGCATTTGTTTCTCTCACATCCAAATCAATGACATAATAAATCACATATTTCTTTCAACACATTGTCAAAACATAATTTTCCAAAAAGTTACTTCATTTTATAAAATCAGTTTCTAAAAATTCAAGTTACTTTTACACCAACTCAAGTAAATCTGTTATTTACTTTCTTTATTAATTTGTCGCATCTTTCAAGAGCCACATGTGTAGAATTTTGGCAGTTGTATCAGTAAAAGCAGAGGTTGTGCAAATTATAGTGCAGAATTGTACAAGTATAAATATAAAAGTGACAACTGGTGTTTGAGCCACAAGACATTATGTGATCAAGGTAAGAAATCAATAACAAATTGATGTAATTTTAGGTAAAAAAGTAAAATTAAAATAATTCATAATAATGACAAGAATTACCAGTTTCCACTTGCAGCATACAAAAAAGTAAAATGAATCCACAACCAATATGCACTTTGGACAAGGTCTTCAATACAAATGGTAAGTAAAGATTATGTTGCGCTTCCCGTTCTCAAATTTAAAAAAAATTGATTTACTCATTTTATGTTGGTACTGAAATTGAAATTATAAGATATATGTTTAGTAGTTGAGAACATCATTATGAGTAGATCTCAACACACAGATGAAGTGTCAAGACTGTATGAGGTCAAAGATACTACACTGATAACCACTGCACCAACTTCAACGCTGCTATGTTCTCTGGCACTCACCAGGCGACATCCCGTGGTACGGTCTCACTGCCTCAGTTACATAATGAGAAGGTGTGGCCGTTCGACAAGGTTGACAGCAATGACCGTCCTAAAGAGGGCACCACATCTTACAGACCTACAGCGCCACACCTCTCACAGATGCCAATCGACCATCAGAGAACATCACATTACACAGAGAGCCAATGAGCAAGCAGCCTGTCATCACAGCCAGCAGGAACCCCTCACACGGACCGAGTGTACTCATCTGCATGGTAACATAAACACCACTGCTGGGTCTCCGCAGTCAATCTACACTCAGCTCACAGTGACTACAGGAGGTTCATGGAGGTCAACGGTCGGAATTCACACAGGAAGTCAGTGATCTGCCTCCCGCATCAGTCATTGGTGAATGGTACCAATACCAGTATAGTGAGTCACCAAAGTGTCATCTCAGGATATGAGGAACTGTCAAACTCGTATTATGTGTCAGGTTGTGGACTTCATTATCTGAAGTTACCTGCTCCAAGAAGAAAGATACCTGTTCACTAACACCAGAGTTCTATGTTCCATTTCAGTCTTCTAATCAATACAGTTATGGTACTTGGATTATTTATTTCTGTAGTTGTTCTCAACTGTGCACAATAGCACAGTTTTATTTATGGTGATGTGCTACTGGATAGATAACTATGTCACACAGGGGCACAGTCACATCACAAGTCCACAGTTGATATGGGCAGGGTGAGAAGTAAACATAGATTAAAAAGAAGAGAAATTCATTGTTCAATTCATTTCCCTCTTCATCTTAATCCATATTTACTCATCACTCAGTCTTCAACCTCTTTGGACTGAAGCTGGCACAGTGCTTATGAATGTACTATCTTTGACCTCCTACTGACTGATGTCTCCTCTCCCCTTTCATATCTCCTCCCCTTAGAAAAGGTTGGCCTGTCATACTGGGTCTCAGTGATCTGCTATTTATTTTTAACCTTTCTCCCTGAGAAAGATAAGTTTAGTTCCAAAAGGTAGAATAGTGTAGTGTATTTTATGTGTGTCTATCAACAGCATCATCTAAAGACTTCTGTGAATGTGGCTTCTTCCCTATTTTGTGTTATCCTCTTCATTGCATGATAATTTCAACATTTTGTTACTTCCAATAGATCTTTGACTATTTCCTTTCTTGGCCTCCTCTTGGTTTACTTTCGCAAAGTTTCTCCTTCGTAAGTGTCCATTAAATGTTTATTGTATTGAAATAAATGTCCAAAATCTTTTGTTTTCCTTTTTTGGGTAGATCCTATGAGGCTTCTCTGCATACTGACCTCTTTTAGAAAATCTTCACCGGTTTTCCTTTGCATCCAGCTAATTCCTTTAGAGGAGCTACTTGACTGAAAACTGAGATTGGCTGATAGAGCAGTGTGCTGACCACATTCTCCTCCATGCCTGCATCAGTGATGCCCGTTGACAGAGGATGACATGGCAGTCCGTCAGTACTGTTGGGCTTTTTGAGGCTTGTTCGAACAGGGTTTCATTTTGGTTTGGAAGGCATGATTAGTAATTTTTATTTCCATTCTGCATCTGTCACCTTATGTAGTTAAAGGACCTAAATAACAAAATTCATCAACTTCCTGTGTTTTATTTATTTCAGTTTTGATATTGAGTATCCTCTTTCTTTACCTGCTTAGTATCATAACTTTGGTCTACCAGCAATTAATTTTGCATTACTACTTTTTCATAACTGCTGAACATCTAGAAGTATATTTAGCACATGCTTTATGCTAACAGGTATTATGTCAATATCATCTGAGAATCTTATGCAGTGAATGGGGATTGCTTTCACTTCTGCACCAGATGCTTTTTCTTTGAAGATCTTCATAATTTTTTCAGTGAGAAGGTTGAACAATTAAACAGAAAGTGAGTATCCTTATGTTAACCCTTTCTAATTTTTACTTCACATTCTTCTCTGGTAACTTCTGTCTTCACACTTTTCTTTTTGTATATGTTTAATATTATTCTTCAGACTTTTCAGTGTAAGGGTGTACCTCTCAAGATTTTGGAGGATTCCTTCAAGCTGATACTGTCAAGTGCCTTCTCAAGATCAATAAAGGCTATGGAAGCATCTCTATTTAATCCGAAATTTTTCTCTAGCAACCTCCTGACTACAACGATGACTTCTCTGGTTCAAAACCAAACTGATCCTCTTCAAGTGCTAGCTATAGTTCTGTTTTTATTATGTTCTGTCAACAGTACTAAATATTTTGTCTAGTGAAGGTAAGTAATGGACTGAAATTCTGTCTCATAATTTTCACAACAGCCCTATCTGTCTTTCATGTGCTCAAAGTGAACCTGAGAAATGCTGAGTAATCAGTAAGATGGAATAATTAGAATAATGGGAAGGGTAGATTGCTTCTCACCACATGGAGAAAGTGATCAGTTCCAGACAGGCATGACGAAAAGGCTGATAAACATTCAAGCTTATGGACAAAAAAATTCTTTTGGAAGTAGGAAACACACACACACACACACACACACACACACACACACACACACACAAGCAAAAGTGTGTGTTGTACTTGTGTGAATGTGTATGTGTTTTCCATTTCCAAAGACAATTTTTTTTTTTTTTTTTGTCTGGAAGCTTAAACATTTATCAGTCTTTTCATTGTGTTTGCCTGTGACTCAATGTTTCCCCCGTGTGATGAATAGCAATCTATCCTTTTCTATGACAATGAAAACGTTATACTGTCAAAAACCTATCCTTTCATAACATTGTTGTTATTCCACTCTGTACTTTCCATTGTTAGAATAAAGGCATAGGATATCTCAATAAATAAACATTAAACTCCCAACTGTAGTGTGACAAGCAGCACGTCAAATTCCAATTTAATTTTTTCTGATATATCGCTGGAAAAAACAAATTATGTAAATAAACGCATTGTATTGTGTATTACTTGTTAACTTTTTGTGCCCCTAACACGTGTTAACAAGTCATACAAACTTCAGATGCAATTTTATGTAACAATAGAGCATAAAATTAATGTAATGCTCCTGGTAGAAACTAAACACCAATAAATATTTTACAAAAATCAAAGTTGTTTTAGTTAACCAGTGTAGCCACAATTACAATTATTCATTTTTTATTCCACTTACATAAATCAACAACATCTATATAAAATACTATAATTAGTAAACAAAGTAAAGTATATCCTTCTTTGCCCACTTTCATCTTTCTGGTTCAGGTTGTGAATCAGGAGTGTCCATTGTCACCTGTCTCTCCAGCACTGGTTTTCCTCCCCTCTTCTCTAGGGACTCCCACACTATGTCTCCTTATCCCTCTATCGGTCTTCCTTTCAGAAAATACTTTTTTTTAACACATTCTCCTCTTCCATTCTCATCCTATTTCCATACTACTTTAGTTTTGTTTTCTGTCTTAACCTCAAAGTTTTGAGAGACTGGTCGTTTTTCTCATCTCCTCATTTCTGATTGCATCCCTTCATGTCTTGCCTCTGATAATGCTTAAAAGTTTCATCTCTGCTGCCTGTATTCTGATCTCTTCCTGTTTTATTATAGTCTAAGCATCAGCACATACTAGAATGAGTTCATAATAAGCTGAATACTTATCTTCAGGACATTTTTATTCCACAGAATAACCCTTACACTCTGGTAGGATTTGTTTGCTTGTTGTAGTCTGTCCCCAATTTCCTCAGCTGTCTTGCCATCATTTATGATCGGACTCCCTAAGTACTTAAAACTTTTGACCACTTCAAATTTCTCCATTCAGTTTTCGTAAACAGTTTAAATTAATCTGATGTAACAAACACATTAAATTAACAAACCAAAGTCGTAAGTTGCAGTTATTCCAGCTGCTTTATGAAGTTAATATCTCACAGATGTAGTTTCATATCTACATCCGTGTATGGCATTCAAGTCAGCTCTAAAATCTACAGAAAGCTATTCTCTTAGCTCTACTAACTTCACGGAATGAAAGCCACTGTAATTTCATTGTACAGGATTGCTGCTTGGTAAGCATATATTGTAAAATAAAACAGTTACCATATATAGACAAACTAAAAACAGAGCACTGTATGAAAATAATATTGTCAGTGATTTTTATTTCAGCATAAAGGTGCAGAGCTGATCAGAAAAATATTGCTTGCACAGGAGTATGTTATCAGCTATATGATCCAGGTTCAAGATATCAGCAAGTGATGGGCATATATTCTAACACAGATTAACACAGAGTATGTATCACTGAAATGTTGGCAGTGTTGGAGTTCTGAATTGGGCAAACATAGAGAAGTTTTAGTCTGAATACAGTCCTGTGAAATGTTCTAGAAGTGCAAGCTGTAAATTGACTTGGTCAAGAACTGAATTATACTCTGGACAGAGGATTATCAATGGCCATGCAAAAAGAAATAGAGACGAGACAGTATTATCCTGTGCTGTCATTAACATTCAGTAACAGAGCAAGAGGTGGAAAACCTGTGCATTTTACATGAGGAAGATACAAATGAAAATCTTAATCATGCAACAAATCTGCTAAGAGTTGTACTGTTGAAATGGCAGCTACTAGGTGATATCCTTGTGTTATAACAGATGACCAACAGCTGCTAGCCTGATGTTGCATCACAGAAAAGAAAGCTGCATCAGTGCAAATATGATCTATGCTTTTAGAGTAGTTAAGCTGTTAAAACCGTGGAAATGCACTGCAATATGGAAGCACAGTATGGTGATTAGTGTGTGCCTCTGCAGCAGTTGTATGAGTGAAGCAGAAAGTTTAAAAGAGGCATAGCTTCTGTGGGCCAGACACACCATGTAGTGAAAAATGAAAACATTGTCACAGTGGAAGAGATTGTGAAGCAAAATGTATATACTACTGTAAACAAAATAGCCATGATTTTGAATTTTAGTGCCGGTTTAGCGCGCAATATTGTTCACTGTGTGCTGCAATTCAAACAAGTCTGGACAAGATAGATGCTGCACCAGGTGATTGTTGAATTGAAAGATCATCGGCTCAGTGCCAGCGATGAACTTCACTTCTGTGTCATTTTCAAGTGGAGCGTAATTAACTGTAGAGAGAACTGTTACAAGAGATGAGACCTTGGTGCATTATCATTGATCTGAGATGGAATGATCAAGCAAGGAATGGCACCAAAGTTCTTCGTGGAAACCAAAAGAATTAAGCACTCAACCATCAACAAAAAAAGGTCTTGCTCATTCTCTTTTTTCCATGAAAAGGCTTAATTTTGGATCCTTACAGCGAAAGGATATCAGCAGTGACCAGTAATTCATACTCAAAATTGCTACAAACCCACTTCTTCCCTCCAATCAGGAGTGAATGATAAGGACTCCTGACTGCGGGGGTTTTGTTGCAATACAACAATTCTTACTCCTACACTGCCCCTCAACAATAGCAACAACAACAACGACTCAAACACCCAACTTACTCACCAGACCCCTTACCAAGTGACTTTTAGGTGTTTGGACACCTCAATGAAGCACTGGGAGAGATGTATCACAGAAGGGTGACTGAGTGAAAACTGTGGACCGTGAGTGGCTGCATTCACAATCAAAATAATTCTTCTCATGAGGTACCCACATACTTATAAAGTGGGGACTATGTCAAAAATGATGTACCAGTAAGTTTTAGGGTTGTGTACCTCAATCAGTAAAAACAGAACCCTTACTGGATCACACAGTTGTCTGTCAGTCAGTCAATCTTCTGTCTGTCTGTCTGTCTGTCTCTGTCCAACCATTAAGAACGCTTCTTCTCAGGAATGGGTAGACGTATAAAGTTGAAATTTATGTCAGAGACTAAAGTTTATGGCCCCTTGGCAATATAAAAAAAAATTAAGCTTCTACACCAATGCAATCACAAAATACGACCATTTATATCACACATTTTGATACTCACAATCTCACCCATCAAAACCTAAAGGGTACCTCCCATTGACCTAGAATCGTGAAATTTGCCAGGAAGCACGATTCTGCAGTACAAGTACAGAAAAAAATCCAAAAAGCATTAATTTTTAATTATATGAGACAAAAAAATTTTTGTTTGTTATCAGACTGCCAATCTGTTCAGCTGTTATGACCCATTTTTCTTGTAAATGGGTAGACATATCAAGTTGAAATTTATATCGAATACTAAAATCCATGGTCCCTTGGTGGTGTGAAAACTTTTAAGCTTGCAAGTCAATGCAATCAAATGATACAGCCATTTATGTCAACATATTTGATACTTGCAAGCTCACTCATCAAAACCTATAGGGTATTTCCACTTAACCAAGAATACTGAAATATGGCAGGAAACAAAATTATACAGTAAAAGTAACAGTTTTTTTCCGACTGTTTGTCTGTCTGTCTGTCAGCTAAGACCATTTTTTTCTCAGGAAGAGGTATACGTATCAAGTTGAAATTTATGTCATATATATGGTCCCCTGGCAGTGTAAAAAAATTAAGCTTCAAAGTCAACATTATACTCACAAACTCACTCATCAAAACCTATTCGATACTCCCTGTTGACCTGGAATCACGGAATTTGGCATGAAGCAAGGCTTTACAGTACAAATGAAGGAAAAAATCTGAAAATTGTTAATCTTTAATTATATCACAGTCTCTCCCCCCCCCCCCCCCTCCATGTTATCCAACTGCCTGTCTGTCCATCTGTTACGACCCCTCTTACTCACAAACTGGTAGACATATCAAGTTGAAATTTATCTCACTTTCTGAAGTCCCTTGGCACGGTAAAAAATTTTATATCAATACACTTCAAAAAGACAGCAATCTATGTCACATATTTTGATATCCTGCGAGTACTGATATTAATAACAGGCAAAAAATAATCTTAACTGGCGATTAACAGGATGTATGATCTAACTGTATACAAAATTAAGTTTCTACATAACTCTCGGTGCATCAGTCCTACTCACACTTATTCAGGTTTTTGTGTTACCTCACTTGCAGAATAAAAATAATTAATATCTCCACTGGAATCACCCTCATATGAGACAGCACCAGAAACAATGCATGTAAGGACTACACATAAAATTGACAGAAAGCACTTGAAGATCAACCTCGAGCACTCAGAATGATCTGTGCAACTTCCATGAGTTAACAATTTGTAATATTGTGGATCTTGAGTAAAATTAGGAGAGACATACTGAAACATCACAGCTCCTAGGTGAGCTTCATTCGTGCTCATATATTCTGGGCAGTAAGAGCAGTGTCCACAAAAGGGAGCGAATAGCAAATATTTTATGAAGGATTACTATAGATTAATTAAAAACAAACTATTCCATATAATGTGTGTCCAACTTTTATTCCTTACAGAGATACAGTCATTAAATTGTAACCAAAACAAATACTCAGAAGAATTTATCATGGCTGGGGTTCACCATCATCCAGAATTTTGTAAAGAATATCATCTTCGCTGTTGACTGTAGAAATTATTTATTACTGTCACAATTGCAATTTCGGCCTTTGGGTGATTGACAAGTGGTACTGAAAATGCTAAAAAAATACAAATTGTATATACAGAATAGAGACGGTATATACAGAATTTCACCAAAATGCCATTTAGACAGTACCACATTACAAAATTGTGAAAATAAGACACCGCTTACATTTTGCTTCAGCACATATAAGGCTTCAAAATTCTTCAACATGTACGCATGTCACTGTCAGAACTGAGCCTTCTCACTGTAGGAATACAGTAACATCGAACAAGCACAAAGCTGTGCCCGTGGTTAAACGATGTAACCTACATGAACTGTGATCAATGTTAACATTCTTAACACAAATTGCTAAAAATCAATGTCACAACACACTGTTTACATGTGAATTGAGGCCACTGGAGCAAAAATACAGTCACAAGTCATATTTCCTGTGCACTTATCGGAGACAGCACATTCCAGTGATAACAGTTGTAGGCTTCATATCATAACACCATTTTACAGGGGTTGACAACATATAGCTTTCTACATGACGGCACAGTTATAAGGTAAAAGAGTGTAGGAAGGAAAATTTATTTAGAACAGAGTGGTGTAAAAATACATGTGTTATCTACTGTAAGGGTCTTACAGTGGTTTTGGTGCTTATATAGGACATGACAGCAGTAATCTCACATATCACTACATTTTCATATACAATGCAACTGATAAAAAAACAAAGAAGGCACAAAATGCTCACCCACAAAACAGTCAACAATGTTTCTGTATGCTACCTTGCAAATCTAGGATATGTCTTTTTATCACGCTCTAATACTGGAAATATAATGTAATTATGTAAAAACAGATAATAATACAATTCCAAGATGCTTAAAATGTTATTGAGAAAAATGTAAAAAGTAATTACATGACATTATGATGCACTGTCAAAATACAGGGTGAATCAGAAAGAACTTTAGAACTTTTAAATGATATAGACATTTATTGAGATAATTTACAGAGTCAGTAGATGTGTCATTTTGTGGCAGACAACCTCAAGTTCCACATGGAGCTGTCAAGTGCCATTTTGACTCAATGTGACTATCACTTGTGATGCAGAAAACATCCCACCAATAATCGATTTCTTCCCACACTCGTCACAGCAAATTGGGCATAGCTTGTGCACAGGTGCAGTGTAGAGTTGATTTTTCAGGTTGGCAATATTGTTTGGTAGGTGAGGAACGTACATGCAGTTGACTAATCGCTGAAAATTATTGTGTTCAGGAATGTCTCGTCTTCTATCCAATGTAACATTTCTGCACAGAATTCCACACGAGTGACCTTATCTGCATTACTAATGTGCTGTACCATTGTGAATCTGTATGGTTCAAGTTTAAATGTCTACGCAGTACTCGCCAAACAATCTTTTGCGGAATGCCAGTCCCATGAGATGTACATCATGTTGATTTTTGTGGACTGTTAGACATAATCATCAACATCTGGATGACATGATGATTTATCATGTCAAAGTGAACAATCTATCTCAATGAAGTTCTTGAGCCAAGAGTAAACTGTACGCTTGCTTGGAGGTTCTTTAGCATATTCAGTGCAAAATTTATGCCAAACGGCTGTTCCAGAGTTAGTTTCATTAAACATCAACACACAGCGAGCACATCCCGCACTAGTGAGAGCAGCCATTTTAACTGTGCAATACACTGGTACCAGTGGGGTACTGACTCACTACGTGAATCAAACTTGAGGTTCTTTACTACAACAAACTGACACATTTGCTGATTCCGTAAGTTACCTCGGTAAATCTCTGTATCATTCTAAAGTTGTAAAGTCCTTTTTGACTCACCCTATAAATTAGATAAGACAAGATACACTGTAACGATAAAGTGAAATATAGAAGATAAAATGAAATTACAAAACAAAATGTATGGGAGTGCACTTGATTCTCCCTCATATCCATGTATAAAAAATTGCAATACAACAGAAAAAAATCAAGAGAGCTTATAAAACTTGTTACATATCATTTATAAAGAGCTGGTAAAATACATCATGTAAGATAAGAGATTTTAAAAACAAATAAAGATGAAAATAAAAAGTGGTTGTACATGTATAATTACTATTTATATTTTTCTTGATAACATTTTAAGCAATTTCAAAATTTGTTATTACATGTACATGTATATTCAAATATTTATCAAAAAACAAAGATGATGTGACTTACCAAACGAAAGCGCTGGCAGGTCGAAAGACACACAAACAAACACAAACATACACACAAAATTCAAGCTTTCGCAACAAACTGTTGCCTCATCAGGAAAGAGGGAAGGAGAGGGAAAGACGAAAGGATGTGGGTTTTAAGGGAGAGGGTAAGGATTCATTCCAATCCCGGGAGCGCAAAGACTTACCTTAGGGGGAAAAAAGGACGGGTATACACTCGCACACACACACATATCCATCCACACATATACAGACACAAGTAGACATATTTAAAGACCATATGTATATGTGTCTGTATATGTGTGGATGGATATGTGTGTGTGTGTGTGCGCGAGTGTATACCCGTCCTTTTTTCCCCCTAAGCTAAGTCTTTCCGCTCCCGGGATTGGAATGACTCCTTACCCTCTCCCTTAAAACCCACATCCTTTCGTCTTTCCCTCTCCTTCCCTCTTTCCTGATGAGGCAACAGTTTGTTGCGAAAGCTTGAATTTTGTGTGTATGTTTGTGTTTGTTTGTGTGTCTTTTGACCTGCCAGCGCTTTCGTTTGGTAAGTCACATCATCTTTGTTTTTTGATAAATTTTTCCCACATGGAATGTTTCCCTCTATTATATTAATATCATTAATATGTATATTCAAATAATTACATTTATTTCCCTTATCAGAGCTTGACAAAGAGACATATCCTATATTTATGAGGTAGCATACAGCTGTACTGTTGGCTAATTCATGGACAAGATTTTTGCTTTCTATTTTTTTTCATCAGTTGTAACGTATATCCAAACAAAGATTACTACCACCATATTCTCTATGAGCACCCAAGTCACTGCAAGTCCTTTAGAACAGTTGACATACGTATTTTTTTGCCACTCTGTTACAAATAAATTTTCCTATTCTGTCACCTCGCATCTTACAACTATCTCATCACATAGAAAGCTGTCTGGTGAGAACAAATTTAAAAGGATGTTACAATGTGAAGCTTAATACGTCATCACTGCAATTTACTGTCTCTGATAAATGCACAGAAAATATAACTTGCCAGTGTATTTTCAAACCAGCACCCCAGTTCATAGATAAATAGTGTGATACAGATCTGATTTTTGGCAATCTGTGTGGTGTCACCGCCAGACACCACACTTGCTAGGTGGTAGCCTTTAAATCGGCCGCGGTCCGTTAGTATACGTTGGACCCGCGTGTCGCCACTGTCAGTGATTGCAGACCGAGCGCCGCCACACGGCAGGTCTAGGGAGACTTCCTAGCACTCGCCCAGTTGTACAGCCGACGTTGCTAGGAATGGTTCACTGACAAATACGCTCTCATTTGCCGAGACAATAGTTAGCATAGCCTTCAGCTACGTCATTTGCTACGACCTAGCAAGGCGCCATTACCAGTTTATACTGAGATTGTTATTAATGTATCAACAAGAGCGATGTTCTCCAATTATGGATTAAAGTTAAGTATTCAATCAACTACGTTCTTTTCTTCATAGGATAATTACTTTACATTGTTCCAGACCTCACGCCAGTCTGCGTGAGTTTAAACGCGTGCATTTCGGCCGCCTCTAGCAACACGGTGTTGGCTCTTCTGCCAACACAACAATCTGTATTAAGGATAGTAACATGGGTATCAGTTCATGTAATTTACATCATTTCACAATGTACAGAGCTTCATGTTACTCTATACCTACAGTGAGAAGGCTTAGTTCTGACGACGACATTCAGAGATGTCAGAGGATTTTAAATAGGATATGTGCTGAAGCAAAATATAAGTGATGTGTTACTTTCACCATTTTTGTAATGTGCAGCTGTCTACATTGCATGTTTGTGCAATTCTGTATATAGACTCCGTGCTTCATTCTTTGTAGTTTTTCAGCATTTGCAGCATCCTATGAGAATGTCTTAAAGGCCAAAACTGAAGCTGTGATAGAAATAAATAATTTCTACTACAGGAAACACCACACCTAAAAGACAGTGTTAAGCAAAGACAGATGATCAAGTTCAAAGTTGATTTTCATAAATTTCTCCTATGCTTCAAGGCACTTTTGCATTCTCTCCACAACACCAAGTATAGCTCTTCTGAGGTCATATTGGTGCTTTTTATGAGGGCAGCACCCACTTTCCAGGGAATCTTTGGTGTAAACTATGAGTCACCTGATGATTACAATGTGCAGGGGCCTTGTCATGCTGCAAGAATATAACCATCCTTGCAAGCAAAGGAACCAATAATCTTGGGAGCTTGTTTTGCAGAAGGCCTGTGTGGCGATGTGGTAACAAAACAGGCCCATTCAACTGATTGTCTATGGTATCACTTTACAAACTTACAATGAAGAGTTCTTAAAAATGTACCTCCACAAAGGCAGGTGGGTTTTCATCGGACCACTGATGTGAGTTATGAGTGTTATTGATACAAAGGTAAGAGGAAGTTACTACATAAATAAACAGCATTAATGGGATTATTTGTTGATTTGCAATTAGCCAATGGCAAAATTCCAATTGTCTATCTTCATCTCCCTGTCGAGGATATTAAATCTAGTATACAAGTTAAGGATGGAACAGCTGCATTCATAATGGTTGTCACATTCCTGTAAGTGGAACACCAATATGTGCAGAAATTATGGTAATGCTTGTTGAAGGATACATTTTACCAACTAAATAATGTCATCTGCTTCATCCACACACTGTTTACCTGCACACTCAGAAGAAATATGCCTGCAGGGCACTGCACCAGTCATGCACAGCTCAGTGAAAGCACGGTAAAAAACTCATAATATGATATCTGTGGTTGGGAAATTGTCAACCACATCCTCTACAAGCATCAGCAGTGTTTCCATTACAAAATTCATACACAAATACCATACTGGCATACTCAGCATTTGTAAATGTGTGTGGAATGCTTGACAATACAGTAGAATTGAGTAACAAATCACAATCACGATGACAAATTTAGTTGAAAAATTCAGTTATATAAACTCCACCACAACCTAAACTTCGGAATGAAAACGGCAATCTACATAAATAAAATGTAAATGTTTGTTTGTTCAAAGTTGTGTACCTCTGAATGTTCTTCACCAATTGCTTTGAAATTTTGACACAGCATTTTATTCTAATAGAGGCATGTTTTCAGGTGCCTATTTTGTGTGTGTGTGTGTGTGTGTGTGTGTGTGTGTGTGTGATAACTTTTTGGGATATTCTGTAACAATGTTTCATTATTCTTAAATGTATTAAAAAATACAAAAATATATATTACATATATTTAAAAAATAGGTACATAAATGTACACACATATTCAAATACAACTTTGTGTCAAAATTTCAAAGCTTTTAGTCAAAAACTTTCAGAGATTTGCTAATAGGAACATTTACAGTTTCTGTATAAATACAAATGTAGGTGTTTGTTTCTTCAAATCTCAAGTCTTTTATTCTCCACAGATTGCATCGAAATTTTGAAATAACACTGCATTCCAATACTCACATGTTTTTATATACCTACCAGGATACCATTTGGTATGCATGCAATATACAGGGTGAACCACGTAACAGTTGCATCGAAAATATTGTGGAAATTGATGTGTGGTTTTCACAGAATGGACTGATAGTCAGGATCTCATATTGTTAGCCAATCAACAGATTGCAGCAATACTTATAAGGTGTATTTGTGCAAATATACATTTTTTTTAATGGACCAATGCCTATTGACATTAGAAAACTAAAGGTGCAGTTAATTCGGACGTCAGTGACGTTTACTGCAGGATTCTAGTGCGAATCATTTACGAGATATCGCATTATGAAAAGTTTCCATGCCAATACTTGTTTGTGCTATTCAACCTATGTAGTTGCTAGGAACAATATTGTTATGTTTGCTTACAGTGTGCTTGTGTGTTCCCTAAGTGCATTGTGACTAGCTGATCAGTTAGTGTGCGATAGTCCAAGCAGTGCAAAAAGAGCTGACATGCTCATGGTGTATGGAGAATGTATGAAGAATGTAGTTTATTCTTGTACAGTGTATGCAGCAAGATATCCCAATAGATGTCGACCATCTCGGCAATCATTTATCAACGTCTTCAATCAGTAATGTGGAAGTGGTAGTGTAACACTAAGACAACACAACAGAAGGAAGAAACAAGTAATGAAAGAAGAGTTGAAAATTAATGTTCCTGCAGCTGTTGCAGTTGATCTGCATGTGACCTCCCACGCAATTGCACGAGGAAGTGGCATGAGCCAGGATAGTGTCCTACACATTCTCCATTGAAGAATGTTCCATTCCTATCACATCTGTGATGTGATAGGGATTGGATGTTTATCCAATTCTCACACATATTAGAAATGTAGGCTTTCTACATTCTTTCTATTCCATTTGACCAGACTCATCCAGAACAAAGTGTGGCTCTGGACGGATACAGCTAGTTGATATATAAATCCATAGTGATTGGAATACCAACACACAATATGAAAACTCTCCCTGTAATTATTTTTATTTCTGTTACTGATAAAAATTGGACACTCATTAATGGAATATTTTATTCAACCTGGGCTACTCTAATATGCCAAATATTTCCCACTCCTCTTGAAACACTGTGCGTAAAGCAGGATATCACACAGACAGAAAAATAGAATGGACAAATATTTCCACTTTGCCTTTTACTTTCACCTTGTTACTGTGGAAACATTTTGGGCCCTTTTTTCCACCAGAGCTATGGACATACCACTTAGCTTTTGTGTATGCTATTTTCAACTATTAACCTTTCACAGAAAATTCCATGTGAGTCTCTCAGTTAATGACTAACATGCATGTCTTGTAAAACCAGTTCTACAGTCAAAAGAAAATACATGCAAGAGGAATATTACAATTACCTCATCTTCAAGTTCCATTGTGGCTTGCTGGACAAAAATGATAATTATGCAGGAGATACTTCATATCAAAAATTAATATCTTTCTAAAAATGAGATACTTAAAAAAAAATGTTAAATTCTCATTGATATTATAGAAGTTGAAATTTAGTTATGAATTATAACCTAATAGTCAGTACTAATACAATTTTGATACTTTAAATAACAGCTTGTGCACTACAAACGTGTTAAATCTACAAACGTACAGGCTTCATACAGCAACCACAGTTAAAGTGGAAATAAACCAGTAAAGTGTAAGAATAGCATAATTAAATATCATCAAATACCATCAATAATGAATTGCTTTCATGATTGTACTGCAGGACCCATATTTGATAGAACATAACATTATTTTGTGCAAGTTCTACTTCACACTGTGTTCTGCAGAACACAGTGAGTAAATTGTTATCTTAAAAGTTCTTAGTTCATCCCACCTCTGAGATTGTGCACACCTCACCTCAGTGATAGTGCATCAGCCTCATCAAACATGACACGTGTCTCATAATTCAGTTAAAACTATTATTATGGTGAGATCCATATAACTATGGCTTTTTTGACAACTCCATGCAGCAAAATAGAAACAAAGACTGATGAGTGTTTAGAGGTGGGGGGGGGGGGGGGGGGGGGGGGCAGAGAGGGGGTGGAGAGGAGGCCATGGAAGGGGACAGAGACTCTATTGCTTAAGTGGATGGGGAAATGAAGCTAGCTAGCTAGCTGGCTAGCAAGCTCTCTCTCTCTCTCTCTCTCTCTCTCTCTCTCTGTCTGTGTGTGTGTGTGTGTGTGTGTGTGTGTGTGTGTGTGTAACAATAGGCTCAGTCATAAGTAAGGGAGGTAGCAGACTTCAGTTCATTCGTAGGATACAGAGAAAATGTTATCAGTCTTTAAAGGAGACAGCTTACAAAATACTTGTGTTTCCTATCCAAGAATACTGCTCAAGTGAATAGGACCTGTACCAAACAGGACTAACAGGGGATATCAAAAACCCATAATCTCCTGATTCTTTAAATAATATAACTCCCATCTACAAAACAGCTACAAACATGTGAATACTTTGCAAATGAGTTAATGTAGTAAGTATTTGCCTTTTAGCACATAAGTGAGGGAAAGTTTAAAACAGGTTTAAAATTATGCTTAAAGTTTGTTGACAGTTGTTAATTGCTCTCATTGTACAACATTGGATGTATACAAACTGGACAATTAGTGCTCCATTTTCAGCAAAAGCTAGTTTTCTCACACCTCAATGTTTATGACGACATATCTCCTGAACTACATGTTGTAGACCGATACAATTTTGCATGAACAATCAGCAGAATATGTGGACACAGGAAACTGTGTGATGCAAATAGTTACTAGTACAGAGATAATAAATCAAAACATTGCGCCTGATATTGAAATTTTACTGCATGGACAGCAAAAAATGTAGTAAGTGACAGACTTCTCTTCCTTTATTCATGATGTGGTGGGTGCCAGTGGGAAAAAGTTTCATAATGGTTTGAAATTATGTGTAATATTTGTTGGAAGTCACCAAGAGCTCTCATTCTCAAATATTGGATGAATAAACTCCAGGGTATATGCCTGCCACCAGTTAGTCTGCCTCAAACCAAACACAGTTTCTAGCTGTAATACTAGTCTTGTTGTGTTAAATTTTTAATGTAAGATTACATCTCTTAATGAGTAGATTATGACACAGACTTTTAAATTCATAAATTGGTCAATAACTATGTAAAATATTGAAAATCAAATTTTTGTTGCCACTTTGCTGAAAGGCTACCAAGTTCCGGAATAGTGTTACAGTAATATTGATATGAAAGAAGGGTAGCATGACTGATAACAGGTTCATTTGTTTGCACGACTTCTTCCACAGCATCAATATTAACTGCTTTCTTCTGCCTCGAGCGTACTCAATTTAAGATGTTGAAGAGAGAAAGAAACAAAACTCTGCAAGCAAGGAAATCCCGGGATGGAATGTAACACTATTATGATAAAGATAGTTGCTACACAACATGTAGTGGAGAGGCTGAGAAGCAGACAGCCACAACAAAATCCTGCTAGCCCTCCCCATTCCTGCCCCAACCTCCTCCTTACCCCCATCACACAGTTGTGTCTCCCATCATGCACTGTGAGATCATGCACTGCTGCTCACAGTGTGTCCTCAGCAGCCAGAGGCAGCAGTCATGTGCGTGTGAGTTGCGTATGTTCTATTTCTGACAAAGGTCTTGTTGGCCAAAAGCTTATTTTCTGACAGTCTCTCAGTTGTGCCTATCTGCGACTCAGCATCTCCGCTGTATGGTGAGTAGGATCTATCCTTTTTGTAGTATTGTTTTTTGCAACCAAGTTTTCTTTGACTTAAAACTCCACTAACAACAAGAGAAAAGCTGGTTAACTTCAGAAAATGTCAAACAAAAAGGAATAAACCCCAATGACCACTAATGATGCATTAAAAAAAGTCTGGTCTAAAACACACTTGTAAGACACTCATGATGAAAAGATAGGTAATATAACTGATGTGTAAGATCACGTGATTGTATTATTGTCAGTTGATCACCAATAAACGCTGGAGGGGAAGGGAAAAGAAAAAAAAACAGAATTGGGAGACAGTTGAACATAAGACAGAAATTATGCAATGCAAGTGTATCAACTAAGTTTTAGGAACCAATATTAAGTGCAAAATCTAGAGATACCCTTCAGCCCAATAGATATCGCTAAGATAGGGGTTGTGAACACAAGTTCAGACTAATTACAGGCATTTGAGCAATCATTCTGCTTGTTCTCCACTGGTAGATGGGAGGGTAAGAAATACTAACATGTGGTATTATGCTATGCACTCTCTTCTGTACATTTCACAATGGTTTTCAGACTATCTATGTAGATGTACATGTAAGCAAGCTGCCACTAATTGCTCCAAACAGAAATTATGTCCAAGTCATCCTGAACCCTCCCACCAACAACGAGTCAATGACAAAACTTACAGGGACACTACACTGTCATCAGCAAAGTGCTGCAAATTGCTGCCTACCATATCGGACAAATGGCTTACGTAAATGGAGAACACGAGAGGTCCAAACACACTGCTTGGGTGCAGTCCTGGTCAAACATATGTTTCTGATGAAAACAGAAGGCTACATCTGTGGAACACACCTGGTGTAGATCAGCCAGAATGCCGACGGCCACATCGCGAGCATCCGGGTAGAAGAAGGCGCAGCGTAGAACGATGTCAGCCACGTAGACGGCACCCGACTCCCGTGTCCAGTCTGGGAGCTGTGCCATGCTCAGCAGCCACAGCCGCACCAGTTCCCGGGGGCTCGCCAGGCTGTACCTGCGTTAGAAAGGAAGGACCTCAACATGTAGTGCTGCAAGCTGTCACTGTACGTGAGTACGAGATAGCTGCCTCTGGACCTGAGGACATCTACTCCTTTTACTGCCTGATATACCATATTTACTCGAATCTAAGCCGCACTCGAATCTAAGCCGCACCTGAAAAATGTGACTCGAAATCAAGGAAAAAAAATTTTCCCGAATCTAAGCCACACCTGAAATTTGAGACTCGAAATTCAAGGGGAGAGAAACGTTTTAGACCGCACCTCCAAACCGAAACAAAGTTGGTCCATTGTAATATGAGACACAATTTAGGTCGAATGAATGAAGATACAGCTACAGTAGTTTGGTTCGAGTCGTAAGCTTAGCATTTAAGCTTTACCAGGTAGTCATTGCTATGCGTCAGGCGCTCCGTCCGTATTTATACGGGTACGCCTCCTTTTTCACGTGCTTCGTATGGTTTGAATTGATTGCTTATTTTTCTTTGATCTTATAAGTGCCGTTCTCTTTGTTATAGGTGTTTCCGTCCCTCTAAGCTCAAAATGCATTATTGTACTGTGTCGTGCATTGTTTGTCGCATTCTGATGATGAGTGTTTACGACAAGTCGCCGTTCGCGGCATGGCTTGCTTTTGTGCACGCTACCGCCGCTTACAATTAAAAAATTAAGAGAGAGAGAGAGAGAGAGAGAGAGAGAGAGAGAGAGAGAGGAATCGTCTCATTAGCGAAACAATGGCAAGAGACTGCTATTTGTTGTTGCTTACACTGCTGCTTTCTTTGATAATGATCAACAAGAACCAAATAATAGACTGCGTACGATTGATGTTCTGAACGAAAGTTTAGCGAAAATTTTTCTCCGTTTGAAAATCTTTGCAGACGCCTCTTTCGTACATAACATTCTGCACAGAAATTAGAGTCATCTTAGATTTAAAAATCTAGTCAGTTACCGTGCTTCATTTCTGACTCTATCAAAATTCAGCATAAGAATAGTATGAATATAAAAATGACATGACATGATATTCTTCCGCGTTTGCTGTTGCCTCACTCTAGTTTCGCAGTTTATTAGGCAGACAGGATTTAAATGAGACAGCACAAAACACGAAGGAATACATGGAAAAATGTTTACATTCGTATTATTCTTATGGTGAAGAGAATACTGCATGTGATTCACAATTCATAAAAGTTCCTATTAGCAACCATTTCTTGTCATAGGTAGGAAAAAACTGTAAACATAGAGTTGGCCATATTGACAACCATCCCAAACAGTCTTGCCAGTCAGATTTTTGTAGTACATTGAAAGGCTGCTACATTCAAAGATGAACAATACGGAATTTGTATTTCCTTCGTTGGCTAATGTATGAAAAGGCAGTGGTCGAAACTCGGGGCGGAGAAAAAAGCTCATCTTCCACCTTTTTTTTTTTTTTAAATTTAGTTACTGACGCAGAGGTTTTGGTGCCAGCATTTATCTTTGTGCCTGCAAAGCATGCCTGTATAGCGCTACATATATTCGACATCAGAAGTTAGTTGTGGCGGCACCTACCAACATTTTTCAGAACTTCCGCTTACTTTGCACTCGATTCTAAGCCGCAGACTGTTTTTTGGATTACAAAAACCGGAAAAAAAGTGTGGCTTCGATTTGAGTAAATACGGTATTAACCAATTCCCTCAGCACTTCATGATTTAATTCAATTGCACTCCATTGCGGTTGTTTTGATTCTGTTGTTAACCACCATATACCCCCTTTTTGAGACAATATTTACTCCGTCCAACTGATGTTTCAAGTCTGCTGCCATCTGTGACAGAATTCACGCTTTTAATTTCGTGTCCCTTAACTTTAATTCCCTTATCAAATTTATTCTCAGTTTGCTTTACTGCTTGTTCAGTATACAGATTTGTAGAACATCAGCAACAGGTTACAACCGTGTCTCACTCCCTTCTTAACCACTGCTCCCCTTTCTCATCCTTCGACTCTTACACACGGTCCAGTACATTAATGTGACCACCAACTATGTTCATCGTCAACAAGCAATAACCACTGACATACAGTAGGTGGCAGCACTAGCAGTGGAGGGCGCATATAGTGTGTCGGAGGGGCACAGAAAACAGTGCAGTCGTTGTCGCAATGTGAAAACGGAGCGATTTATCTGACATTCCAAAAGACATTATCACTGGCTTTTGGGCTGTGGGTGAAAGCATTTCTAAAATGGCTAAGTCTGTAAACTGTTTGTGTGGCACAGCGATTAAAGTATACCCCACATGCCAAAATGGTGCTATTGGCAACTCTGGTGCACCACGGGCCATAGGTGACAGGGGTGAACAATGGCTGTGCAAATGTCTATGGTCAAACAGATGTGCAACTTTTGAACAACTGACTGCCCTGATGAACTAAGGGGCTACCAATAGTGACTACCAACAGTGACTCCTCAAAGACTGTTCGGTGAACACTGCTGCATATGGGCCTCTGTAGCATGCACCTGGTTCACGCATCCATGCTGACTGCTTTTCTTCGCCTTTTCAGATGAATCACATTTTATCCATTGGACAGATGGCAGTTGGCATGTACGGCATGAAATGTATAAAAGCAAACACCCTGTAACAGGTATGGTTTGGGGAATGCTTTTGTGGCATTCTCTGCGTGATCTCATCATTCGGAAGGGCACAGAGGATCAACTCACGTATGTATCTAACGTCGGGGACCGTGTCCACTAGTACATGCAGTTTGCCTTTCCTTGGCACAAAGGCATCTACCAGCAGGACAATGCAACATGTCACACAGCTTGCAGTGCTTGTGAATGGTTCAAAGAGCACTAGTTTAATGTAATCCTCTGGCCACAAAAGCCCCTGGCTTTAACCCCAACTGGGAATTTGTGGGGCTATCACGATATGGTTGCTCACAATATGGATTCTCAACTGAGAAATCTAGTGCAGCTGGTTACAGCACAAGAGTTGGCAAGACTCCACATTCTTGTTGGTAAGTTCCAGAACCTCACTGAAACTCTTCCTGCATGTCTCGCAGTGGTGTGTGCTGCAAAAGGGTGGTTATTCATGCTTTTGACAGATGGTCACATTAATGTGACCAGGTAGTGAAACTGCAGTCTGAATTCTATCCGTGCTGTAAATAACGTTTTGCTCCCCGTATTTTTGTCTCTGCTACCTCTGGAATTTCAAATGCTGTAGTTCAGTCAACACTGTCACAAATTTTTTATACATCTAAAGATGCTATAAATGCAGGTTTGATAAAAGCCACATGAAATGAAAAGCTGAAACAAATAAATGCAGTGAATACCTGCGGTAGTTCTCCAGCTGACACTGCACCATGTTCCCGAACATCCTAAGCACTGGTCCAGGGAACTCGGGGGCAATCAGGTTCTTGGCCATCTTCATGTAAGTCCTATCTGCTGTCAGGAGTGACATCAGAATGGCAGAGTATCTGAAACCCAACAGTAGCACAGTGATTAGCTGTAAGCAAATATTAGTGAAACTGTCGAGATACCTTCAATTTTGTAGTTCAGTTTGTTTGCTGATGAGTGTATCTGGTTAGTTAGTTGTATGTTCCACGGGCCATTTGTGCTGTTAATCGTAATGATTTTCATCAAGTCATTTTACATTCATATTACACATTAATATGTAACTACTAATACACACTGATCATTTATTTATTTTAATTCCTCCCAACTGATTTTACACAATACATGATAGAAATTCTTCTGTGTGACAGAAGAAGTTTCCAAGAAGAAACATTTCTACTTTGTTTTCAAACTTCACTTTGCTATCTGTCAGATGTACTCTATATACATATCAATAAAAATAATCAATTTTTGACAATACAGTGTAATTGGATAAACAAAAAATCTACTCACCAAGTGGTGGCAGGAGAAGACAAAAAAGAGGTTTTGTGTATGCAAGCTTTCAGGGCCATAGGCTCCTCCTCCTGGCAAAAGAGTTGAAGGGGAACTGGAAAGGTTTAGCAAGAGGGCTAGGGGTCGGAAAAGTCGCACAGAACCCCTGATCCCCTCTTCCTTCCCCTTCAACCCTTCTGCCAGAAGAAGGACTCTTTTTTGTGTGTGTTCTCCTGCCCCCACTTGGTGGGTAGATTTTTTACCTAGATATTTTATATAATTCCATAAGTGACCAAAAATTTCATTGCCAGCATTGTGCACCACCTCTTGTGATAAAGACAACCTTAATGTTGAGTAATGAATTTTTTTTCCTTCTAATATTGTGATTTTGTAAATCATTGTTCCTTCCAAACTGTAGTGAATTATTTACAATGAACTTTATGAATAAATACACCGTGAATCAGTAGTCAGAGTGTGTAACTCCTTACACAGATTCCTAGAAGACAATTGTAAGTGAGCGGTACATATCATTCTTCCAGCAAGTTTAAAGATGAGTTAACCAAGAACATTATTCATTGGGCAAAAATATACAAAATATGTTATTTAGTTGGTTTGTCTCCTCCAAGGTTTTCAATCAATGATTGGGAGTGCAAATATGGCTGAACTGTGTTTTTCGGAGTTCAGAAATTTGTTTGTTTTTGTTTTTTTTTCCAGCTTATATTCTCATAAATATGGACACCTAAGAATTTAAAATTTTCTACACCAGTTATTATTTCCTCACTTATCACTAGTGTAGTACTCCTAGATGTGCAGAATTTGAATTGAGAGGGGGAAAGAAATAAATCACTCATAGTGATTTTTGAGTTTTCCTCTGCATCGCTGACAGACTTTACATATTCAGCATCCTGGTTGCACCGACAACCCCATTTTGAAATGTTTTGATGACCTACAATTGTCATCTTCAGGAGCTTCGTGTGAGCTTGCTGCCTGTTCTAAAATCAGGCTGTGTGCAGTTGTTAGCACCAGAATCCCATTTTCAGCTGAGTTTGAGCCCTTGTGCCCACTACAGGTCCTTCGCCTGTGGTGTGTACAGAAAATCCAAATATACTGATGTCTGTTTCCACATCTCAAGCCATCACTACCCATCACAAAGAAATGTCATGCTGAGGTCTCTAATTAGCCAAACTCTCACACTGTTGAACACAGAGATGTGACATCTACCCATTATGTACCAACGGAGTGATTAGTCAGATCAACAAAATAAATGGATTATTCAGCCACCAAAAACAAAGACACAGGTGAGGTATAAATCAATTAAGGAGTGAAACATGGATCTCCTATATGATCACCTTTTTTAGCATTTATATTGATGATGTCTTTAAAAACTGGAAATCATTTGTTATCCGGGAATTAAATAAACATGCAAATCTAAGATACTTATGTTTTCAGATGATAAAGCAGTAACACAAGAAAGTAAACTGACCTCCAGACAGTAGTATGTTTGTCATGCCTAGCACACACAAAAAATAATCTTGAAGTCTCACATGAGAAAAGCTATTGCAGTTTGAGGGAAATAAATCAAATATTTCAAACCATGGTAGTGATATTCTTCATAATGTTTAGGAGAAGGACAATGACTCCAGTGACGAAAATAACAAGAAGGAGGTGAGAAAAAATTTTGTTATACATTGCACATATGCTTTCTTATTCAATACACACACTGTAAGTAAAGGTATAACCACAGGAGGAAAGAATATCAACTACATCAGATTTCCTGATGACGTTGCACTGCTTGGAGATAAAACAATCTCTCGTCAAAATTTATTATCCAGAGTTGAAGAAGAATTGCACGAGTACACAATGAAAATCAACACAAAGAAAACTGAGCTGATGAGAGTATGTGACAAAGAAGATGTGTGAAAACAACAGAAAGTCAGGCTGAACAGGATGCAGAGTACATATATTTGAGAACCAGCTAATTAATCACTGGATGAATGAAAATTAAGTAAGATCTAGAAGTGCAATCTCAAAGCAAGTACTCCAGAAAAATAAATGCTTTTTAAGTTCACAAAATGGAGGTGCAATTAAGGAAAATGTTGACCTCTCTCAGGTGTTGGGTATTCTGCCACATGTCAGCATCATTCTACTGCAAGCCAGCAACTGTTACCATCCACCACAAAAGAATGGAGTTCTGAAGACACTGGGCCACAGGGCACACATGTTGTCACATGTAGATAGCTAGGAAGCTTCATATCAAGTGTGCATTCTGTCCACCTACTCAGATCAGGAGACTATTGTAGAATGTAAAAGATGACCTAGGACCACAAAAACCAGGAACTTATCAATACCTTGCCAATGTGGAGTGTCATACATTGGCCTAGCAACCAGGACAGTGGACATAAGATGCAATGAACATCAGAGGCACACACGACTAAGAAAGGCAACTAAATCAACTATTGCCGAGCACTATCCAGCACTCAATCGTTCCATGACCTATGACGAAATAAGGATTTGGCACAGACCCCCAGGTATTGGGACGCTGTT
The DNA here is from genome assembly GCF_023864345.2 of Schistocerca serialis cubense. Taxonomy (NCBI): domain Eukaryota; kingdom Metazoa; phylum Arthropoda; class Insecta; order Orthoptera; family Acrididae; genus Schistocerca; species Schistocerca serialis. The sequence continues at coordinate 36,778,789 of NC_064649.1, read as the reverse complement.
ATAGGAGAGTCTAGAGACATAAAGGTGATGGAAAACCAGAACCATGACACTGTGTACCAATCCCAGAAGGATCCTGCACTGGAATTGCTGAACATGCAACAGGGGCAGCAGAAGCACTCCACATAAACAAGAACTGATGTCGTAGGCAGAACAACTGGCACACCAAACTGAAGCAGAATGCTAAACATTGTGTCTAGTGGGTGGAGACCACAGAGGAAACATCCAGAACAACTCTGGACTGAAAATGGAATGTCTAAATGCCAGCGAGTGCACCAGAACAAAGATGGAGCACCTAAGCACGGGTCCACTGCGCACAGACCGCACAGGAAATGCCTAGAAGCAACCACGGAGGGGAATGTCGCAAATATAAATGCTGGACCAATTCAACATGAAGAAGAGTCTCAGGTAGCACCTGATGAAGATAATGAGTTACATTACCATAATATCATAGAAGAATGACACAGATATCTGGCAAGATACCTGACTCCTCAAAGATGTCAACAGACTGCTGCGAAAGATTGGAAAATTACAAGGAAAAGGTTAGTTAAGTATTTTGTGTGGAGTGTTTTTTTCCATGGCTGTGAAAGCAGACACTGAAGAAGAGAGAAAGAGAGAAAACTGAAGCATTTAAGATGTGGTTCTGGAGGAGAATGGAGAAAAAAAAATGGGCGGATAAAGTGAAGAACAGTAAAGTACTTGAGAGTGTAAAGAAACCTAGAACTCTCACAAATCTGTAAAAAATGGGAGGACAGAAGAAAATATGAAGTAAAAGAATAAAAATGCTGGATGAAGTGAAAAGAGGAAGACACACTACAAATCAGTTGGCCTCAAACAGGACCAAACCCGCAAAAGCCACAACACTTTATAATGATGACTATCCACCATTAAGCCACATGTCAGGAAAAAAAATCATGTTCTCAGAGACATTTGTGTAAACACTATCTCCCAGCATATGTAACAAGAGTGCAACATGCATTAGTCTCTACTCCTCTGCATTTACAGGTAATAACGGGGCTCAATTTACAGTGAATAACTTAACATTGTAATCCTCACTTTGTGGCTTTTAACTCTTATTGGACACAAAGGCACTTCTGTAACAACAGATTAAAATTATCTAATAGTCCTCAAAACCAAACAATAACAATTCTTGATGGAAATTAACCTGTCGTGGGCACAAGGACACAAACTCAGCGGTAAGTGGCAGTGTGACACTAGCAACTGCTCACTACCTGATTTGCAGCCACACAATGAGCTCACTGAAAGCCACCACTCTGAGAAGACAGTCAGCCTTCAAAATAAGAAATTGTCAGTCAGCCAGGAGGCTGAATATGTAACGTCTGTCAATAATTTTATTATTATTTCTCATGACCCGATGAAGACAGAACTTAGTCAAATCCACATGCACTACACCAATGATAAGTGTGACACATGGTGAGGAAATAACTAGTGTGAAAAATTCAAAATTCTTAGGTGCCAATACTGACAAGAATTTAAACTAGAATAAACACATTTTGGATCTCCTAAAACAACTTAGTTCAGCCATTTTTGCAATTCAAACCATTGCAAATCTCATGAAGTGACAAATCATTAAGTTGACATATTCTGAATATTTTCAATCAATGATGTCATATGGAATAATGTTCCAGTGTAACTCAATTTAAGTTAGAAAGTGATCATTGCTCAAAAACATGCTATAAGAATAATATGAGGAGCTCACCCACAAACATCTTGTAGAGCTTTGTTTAAAAAGAGTTGGGCATTCTGACAACAAATTCACAGTATATTTATCACTTCATGAAGTTTAATGATATCAATATAATAGAAGGAAACATTCCACGTGGGAAAAATTATATATAAAATCAAAGATGAGGTGACTTACCGAACGAAAGCGCTGGCAGGTCGATAGACACACAAACAAACACAAACATACACACAAAATTCAAGCTTTCGCAACAAACTGTTGCCTCATCAGGAAAGAGGGAAGGAGAGGGGAAGACGAAAGGAAGTGGGTTTTAAGGGAGAGGGTAAGGAGTCATTCCAATCCCGGGAGCGGAAAGACTTAGCTTAGGGGGAAAAAAGGACAGGTATACACTCGCACACACGCACATATCCATCCACACATACAGACACAAGCAGACATATTGGGTCTTTAAAACGTCTGCTTGTGTCTGTATGTGTGGATGGATATGTGCGTGTGTGCGAGTGTATACCTGTCCTTTTTTCCCCCTAACGTAAGTCTTTCCGCTCCCGGGATTGGAATGACTCCTTACCCTCTCCCTTAAAACCCACTTCCTTTCGTCTTCCCCTCTCCTTCCCTCTTTCCTGATGAGGCAACAGTTTGTTGCGAAAGCTTGAATTTTGTGTGTATGTTTGTGTTTGTTTGTGTGTCTATCGACCTGCCAGCGCTTTCGTTCGGTAAGTCACCTCATCTTTGATTTTATATATAACTTCATGAAGTTTGTTGTATATAATCCACTGTAGTTCAAAAGGAACAATGATGTGCATAATTTCAACACCAGAAAAATAAGCTTTTATTATTTCACATTTAGGCTGACTTTTGTTTGGCCTAAAAGTGGTACACAATGCTGCCACCAAAGTTTTGATCATTTACCCAATGATATAAAATGCCTGACAGACAGCAAAGTTTGAAGACAAACTGAAATGTTTTCCCCTTGACAACCCCTTATATTCTGTAGAAGAATTTCTATCTAAGTGAAATATAAAAGTTGGGTGTTAGGAATAACAACAAAGATGAAAAGTCAGTTGTCAGCAGCCCAAAACAGCCTCTATTTAGTTTATTTTACCAGCCTGAACAGTTTAAACTGTCATCCCGAAAATTAAAGTAGGCTCAAATCACTGGTAAGCCAACAGCAAAGTAAGAATCGGATGGTAGTGTCCTACAAATAACTGGCAAAAAATACATATGTAAAACAAGTACATTAAAAACATGTACTGATTGAACAGAAGTAGTGTAACAGCTTTGTTCAAATAAATGTAAAATAGCTAAGCTTCCAAACCACAACATACCTTTGTTACAAAATCAATAACCAGTCCCACATCACAAAAAATGCGTGATATGTGCAATGACTAGCAAATGACTAACTGTCAAATTACAAATTGTATATAGTTTATGTGATGAAAGTCAACCAACATACTGGTGCCATGAAGAGCATTAATCATGCCCATTTATAAAATGAGAGAGCTAGTGTACATAGAAGCTTAATTAAGTATGCAACAGTAGGAGTACAAGCAAATGATATAAAATGATTAACATAAGGATTGAAACAGACCATTAAAACATGGACTGAGTGTTAAGCAAACTGATACGTATTTATAAAAAAAGTCATCATTATGCAAAGGGAGCCAAAAAAATGGCAGGTAAACTAATCAAATTTTATCATCAAGTGATGGTGGCACCATGCCAATGGAGAAGCAGCGATATATTGAAGAGTTTACTATTCTGGAGACAAGGCCAGCTGCAGGACATGCGTTAACAGGAAACACAAAAAAGTGAGCTCCAGACGGGCTTAGATGGCGAGGATTGTGACCGTCAACCCCAAGGCATGCGAGAGGCCCCAGGGTGTGTTTACAACTTGACTTGGTGGGTGGAAACATTCCTGCAGCTCGCCCAGGTGCTAAAGAAAGTCTACCGTGTGAAAGCTAGCGAACTTTCCTAGGAATGTTGGCAAGTCAGCATTTGACAGTTACACAATAAACTGAGATTTAGTTCATGGCTATATTAAGAAAGCACTTAAAAGTGAATAATCAATGAAAAAGGAAAAGGAATTTATCAATGTCACAAATCCAATCTGTATTTTTATTGCAGGCCTAGATTTCAGCTATTGAATAACTACATTCAGTACATTTAAATCAAGTGATATAGGCCCATCAAGCTCTTCGCCCCACAAGTTCTTATAAGGCTTCAGGGCATATGCTGCCAGATTCTAACTGAGGCTGTGCAATGTACATCCAAAAGTTGTATAATAAAATGTGCAGTCAAAAGACTGACAAGCCTATATGACTCAATTTCAGTTCATTGATGGTACCTATTCAATGGCTGAAATCTAGAAAAAAAAAAAAAGAAAGAAAGATTGGATTTGTGACCGATTGCTGAATTCCTTTCCCTTTTTGAAATTTACTACAGTCACTGCACAAAAACGGTTCCAACGGAATCAAACTTGGTTAAAAGATCAGTGTTACTTAAAAGCCATTCATACATACTAGACAGAAACAATACAATGAATTACTTAAAAATCTGTGACCAAGCCAGTTTTGAAGGTGTAATCAGGTACAACGAAAGTTTGGCATAAAGTAGTTTGTTGTGAATTATTTAAGAGAGAGGCTATACAATCGAAAATCAGTGCGAGTTGATCATTCAGCAAGAGTTAAGATGGGACTGTTTATAAATTTCAACCTCTTCTACAAGATTGATTTTGCACCCTTTGCCAACTATATGCAAAATTTCCATATTAAGAAAGGTAGGCAGGGAGAATGTGAAAGTTGTGAAGTTGTGAAAGTTGACTTATGAGAATTTGTAAGTGGATAGTATTTAGCTGCATTTACATATATGAATGAGTCCCTTGAATCTAACATGACTCATTCTACATTTACAGCTACATCTATCTACACACTCTGCAAGCCACCATATGTTGCGTGGTGGAGGGTACCCTACGCCACTACTACTCATTTTCTCTCTTGTTCCACTCACAAATAGAGCGAGGGAAAAATTACTGTCTATATGCTTCTGTATGAGGCCTAATTTCTTGCATCTTATCTTTGTGGTCCTTGTGCATAATGTATGTTGGTGGCAGTAGAATAGTTCTGCAGCAGCTTCAAACACCGGTTCTCTAAATTTTTTCAATAGTGATCCTCGAAAAGACAGTCACCTTGCCTGCAGGGATTTTCATTTGAATTCTCAAAGCATCTCTGTAATACCTATGTGTTGATCGAACCTACTGGTAACCAATCTAGCAGCCCACCTCTGAATTGTTTCGATGTCTTCCTTCAATTTGACCTGGTACAGATTCCAGCACACAAGAATAGGTTGCACCAGCATCCTATATGCAGTCTCCTCTACAGGTGAAGCACTCTTCCCTAAAATTTTCCCAATAAACCAAAGTTTACCATTCATCTTCCCCACCACAGTTTTTATATGCTTGTTCCACCACATATTGCTTTGCAACGTTACGCACAGATATTTAAATGACTTGACTGTGTCAAGCAGGACACTAGCAATACTGTATGGAAACATTACAGGTTGGTTTTTCCTACCCATCTGCGTTAACTTACCTTTTTCTACATTAATATCTAGCTGCCATTCATCACAACAACTAGAAATTTTGTCTAAGTCACCCTGTATCCTCCTACAGTCACTAAACTTCGACACCTTACAGTATACTATGACATCATCATCAAACAGCGGCAGATTGTCACTCACACTGCCCGCCAGATCATTTATGTATATAGAAAATAGTAACGGTCCTATCACACTTTCCTAGGGCACTCCTGACGATTCTACCTTCTTTGTGATTAATCTCATGAATTAGCAATGCTATAAGAAACTAACCATTGTTCGACAATGTCACTAGATCCTTGGGCAAAAACCAAGCCACGGACTTGACAGTTCATGCAAAATATTTCACACCAGACAATTTTATGTCTGCAGTTTTCCTCACTTTGAGCCCATTTAAATCTGACTCCTAAGATACTCGTGCTACATTTCAATCTGATACAAATGGGACCAAAATGTGTACAGAGGGCTATATAACATACACCAAGATAAAGCAGCAAATGCATCATATGCTCAGCTGTGTCACCTGTCACTCTTGAGCAGCACGCTGTCTGCACAGTCGAGCATGAGCGGAATGACGAGCTCGAGGGCGGCGGCCACCTGCTCGTAGCGGCCGTGGATGGCGGCGAGGGCGTGCAGTGCTGGCAGCCCCCTCTCGGCCACCAGCGGCGGGCTGTGGCCCCAGCCCGACCCCAGCACCGACGCCAGCAGTGCCACCGGATGCCGCGACGTCGGGCCGCCGGGTGCCGCACCGTCGTCTGCACTGCGGGGCGGTGCGGCAGAGGCGGGGTCTGCCATCGCGGTCCACACGGCGTGGCGTGGCTGGTCGAGGGCGTGTAGGCGGAGTCGTGCCAGCATCTCCCAAGCCCACAGCGAGAGTGCGTGCTCGTGCGACTGGGGGGGTGTCCGCTGCACCACCAGGCTTGACACCTGTCCCAAGAAGACTTGTTGCTTTACGAAATAAAAAGGAGTAATTTAAAAAAATTTAAATACCTAGACCACAAATTTTTTTGTTAATCAATTAAGCCACTGTACCTAGTTTTGGCTGCTTTTTACAACAATCTTCAGATCATTCAAACAGTAAAAAAGTGGTGAATGTGCAGTAAAATCTATTATCATTAGCTGTAGTCATGCAATTACATGCATTCATATAGTGAGCCAACAAGACTAAATCATTATGTAGTCCCAAACATCATGGTGAATGAGCTACATTGTAACCACAATCTCGCAAATTATGGTGGTAAGGAAGGCAAATGGCCAGTTGCATTAGTACAAATAGCTTCAAGTCCATTATTTGCAGTTGTATAGCAGCTGTTATAGTGAGACAGTATATGAAACAGTAACAAGAATTGTCAGGTGTTCCATAGGAGTGATCCAGCTTGGTGCTTCAAATAGTCGTCTTTATTAAATTTGCACAAGCTGAAGAGTAAAAGTGAAACGTCGTAAGTCCAAAATCTGTCTGGCGTGATGTGTAATATCTAACGAAACTAACTTAGTTTTGACATGTCGCGCCAAACTGGTTGGGCTACTGATGTTTCACTTGTAGACTTCAATTTGTGCAAATTTTATATGGCAAGCTGGAAGATCTTTACAATTCTCATTACTGATGCATATACTGTTCTCACTATAGTAGCTGCTGTACAGTTGCAAATAATGGGTTTTTGATGCTATTTTCACCAATGCAACTGGCCATTTGCCTTCCTTACTGCCATCATCTTGCCAGATTATGGTTTACAAACTGGCTCGTTCACCATGATGTTTGTGATTACATAATGACTTAGTCTTGTCAGCCCACAATACAAATGCATGTAACTGCATGATTACAGTTAATGATGATAGTTTTTGCTGCATATTCACTCCTTCTTTACAGTTTGCACAATCTGGAAATAATTGTAGAAAACAAGCGAAACTAGTTTTCATGCTTTAATTGTTTAAGGAAAAACATTTGTAGTCTAAGCATTAACACAATTTTAAGTTAAGCAAAAAATTATTTCATCAATTATATTACGGCCGCCATCCCTGATAATGTTCAATGTGTTTTGAATTCTTTTATTTCTTTCTATTGTGCCAATCTCATCATTTTGTTTCGGAAATTGAAGTTGTGTGGAATTATGGTATAATTAACAAATGGGTCACATAATACTTAACATAAATAATTCAGAAAGTTAATGCTTTTTCAACTTGGGAGTTTATTGTTTGTGACATACCTCTCGTGTCGGAAAGTACTTCTTGAATCAACGCTTAGTTGATGAAATGCTGTGTGTTCCACAAGGCGTTCTTTTCAGTAAGAAAATAAGCTGTAAATTGATTTTGAATATCTGATGATTTTCAATTTCCTGCCTAATGCCTAATGGCAACAAGTTATGAGAGTTGCCTTTACTAATTTACAGCTTACCATTACATCACACTTTGTGTCATTTGTTACTGATAAAATAAAGGCAGCTAAGAAACTGACCAAGTATTTTTGCTAAGAGTCAACATTTAAAGGCAGTGTCATGAAAAAAAGAGAAGAATAGAGATTTTGCTTGAAGGTATGTGTCCATTCCATAACTTTTTACAACTTCATAAAAGTGTAACTCGACAACACTTCCTCAAATCACTTCATTCAACTTCAGAGAAAAGAGCAGATTTACATTTGAGACCATGCTTCCATCTGTGATCTGACCACAGTCAGTCATTGATTACAGTCTGCAGCTCGTGGTCTCATGGTCGCGTTCTCGCTTCCCGAGCACGGGGTCCCAGGTTCAATTCCTGGCACGGTCAGGGATTTTCACCTGCCTCGAGATGACTGGGTGTTTGTGCTGTCCTCATCATTTTATCATCATTCATGAAAGTGGCAAGATTGGACTGAGCAAAGGTTGGGAATTTATACAGACGCTGATAACCACACAGTTGAATGCCCCACATTTTAATCACCATCATCATCATCATATTTGTCATAATAATATATATCTTTTTCCAACAAACAGCTCAGTTCATACATACAATACCAGGAACAAAAATGATCTGCAAGAGGACTTAAAAGCACTTACTTTACTTCAAAAAGGGGTCCACTACTCAGGAACACCCATCTTCAATAATTTGCCAGCAAACATAAAAAATTTAGTTACAAATAAAGAGGAGGAGGAGGAGGAGATTAGTGTTTAACGTCCCGTCGACAACGAGGTCATTAGAGACGGAGCGCAAGCTCGGGTGAGGGAAGGATGGGGAAGGAAATTGGCCGTGCCCTTTCAAAGAAACCATCCCGGCATTTGCCTGAAGCGATTTTAGGGAAATCAAGGAAAACCTAAATCAGGATGGCCGGACACGGGATTGAACCGTCGTCCTCCCGAATGCGAGTCCAGTGTGCTAACCACTGCGCCACCTCGCTCAGTACAAATAAAGATCAGTTTAAAAGGAGCCTGAAAGACTTACTAGTGGCCAACTCCTTCTACTCCATTGACGAATTTTTTAACAGAAACAAATGATGTATTGTAAATACTCATACTATTAGTATTGTTATTTCAGCCTTTTAAAAAAAAAAAAAAGGTGGGGGAGGGGGGGTCGGGTGTGGGGAGGAGGGTCCTCTTAATAGATAAAGAGCAGAGCTCAAAACTAGCAGTGACAGTTTTCTATTACATGTTTTTGTGTCACACACACCCGTCCTCTATAGGTAAGCTGTTGCCCTTCCCTCGTTTTATGTATAAAACGAGATTCCACATTTTATAGGTCAATAATACTAAAGTAAAAATGGCAGTCAGTCAATGTTGTAATTCTATTTACTAGTAATAAATGGCGCTATTACCAGTTTAGAACCAACAGAATCATCTTCAGCTGACTGCTAACATTTAAAATTACATAATTCTGCACAAGTGATGTTTGCTGATTGTGGTGAAGATTCCTCCAGTTGGTGGTGCCACAATAGCTCCTGCATCTTTTTACTGCATTGCAGACTGTTTTTAAAGAAATATATATTTCTCCAAATGTCAGGCAACATATAACAATTTCCTGGACATTGAACACACAAATTATGCATAATCCTCCTCCCCCAACACGCGCACATGCACACACATGCGCGCACCTATTTCTGTGTGGCCAAAATACTATTGGTCAAACTCTGACTCATACAATTTGCAAAGTTAAAATTTTAGATGAAACTAAAACATTTATGAGACAGCGGATGGACTCTCCCCATTGTTATTCAATTGCATTTTGGTGAAAGTGGTTCACAACTGGAGAAAAATAACAAAAGACAAATGAATAATAATATTAACCTTGGAAGAAAGAGAGAACCTTGAAATTCTCTGCTTAGCTTTCACTGATGATTTAGCTATCTTAACAGAGAACCTACAAGATGCAACAAAACAGATAAACATTCTCCAAGAGGTAGCAAAAAAAAAAAACTAGATTACAAATTTTGTTTGAAAAAACTGTAACATGACTAATGCTATTGATGCACCAAAATATATGAAGTCAAAGCACAGAAAAATAAAGAAAATTTCAGAATTTAAATACTTGCGAGAAATAATCCAGCTAAATGGTCTCAACAAAGCATCTTACTTAATCAGAACTATAAAAATGGAAGTAACATTCCTCTTAACAAAGGATACATACAATAAAACATAATTATTTATTAACAGAAAATGGAGGCATTACAATGTGGCAGTTAAAATTGGGTGTCTTTATGTTTGAGAATGCCTCACCGTGAAAACAGCCAAACAGCTAAATAATATGGAGAAGACAGAAATAAGAATAATTTGAAATGCTTTGGATCCAAAGTACTATCTGATCAGATCACGTATTCACACACAATCTGCTCAGTGCCCTCAGTTAAGGCAGCGGCACTCTTACCTATGACAATTAAGTTATCCATTTGCTGCTCCAAACTGAGTCACTAACCAGATAGACAGCTAGCAAATGCAGACACGGAGCCCCGCACACAGTGTGCCCAACGACGTCCACTCCCGGCACTGACCTGTTTGACGCCCTCGGCTATGACGGCGGCGCCTCCACCCACAACGGCCCCGACTGTACCCCCGGACGGTGGGCCCGCCCGAGCCTCGTGCCGATCGCAGGCCTCGACGACGAGTGAGGCGGCACGCCTGTGCACCTCCAGGGGCAGCACCAGCTCGCGGCCACCTGGCGCCAGCCCCCAGTCGAGGCCGGCGAGCACCAGACGGGCCAGCTGGTTTTCGGGAGTGGCGAGAGGGCGGTGCAGCAGCCACTCCGACAGCAATGACAGATCGGAGTCTGCCGGCCGCCACTGGCGCAGTGGCAGCTCCCGGAACAGGTACAGGCTCATCTGCCGGGAGGACAGTGGAGACAGGGAAGATTAATCACACGGTGTAAGCTTTCTCGGCAGGTACCTACTTCACCCAGCAGGCGGGTGGTTCTGCTACGGTGATGATACTTCCGTAGTACAGAAACACGGTGCAGAGAAGCTGGACACCTTCCTGATATATCTAGACAGTTGAAAATCCAATTTATTACCGAGATTGAGAACAATGGCCGACTGAATTTTTTGGACACGTCTGCCATCAAGTGACGGGATGGGACGTTCGGACCACTGGGTATACAAAAAAGCCACACTTACTGACTGTTACCTTCATAAAGATGCTAACCACATACCCAGACAATAAAGAGGTATGATTAAAATCTTGGTAGATAAAGAAGACAAAATTCAGGAACAAACTTATTTTTACGGATGAGGGCGAAAACCTATGGTCAATATTCAAGAAGATTCAAGAGAATCAGCATCAACGAGGAACAACGGCTGCCCAAGGGGAAAGTTTTCCTTCCATTCATTAGTTATATTACAGATAGCACTGGAAAAGCGATGTGCAGAGATGGTGTGGAAACAGTCTTCAGACCTACCAAGAAGATAAAAGTACATCGAAGTCCAGCAAAATATGTAAGATATCCTTTGGCTATGGCAAGTGCTTATAAAATTCCTTGTAGTTGTGGTCTGGTTTATACTGGTACTGCAAAAAGAAATGTGAACACAAGAGGAATTGCCGCCTGAGACATATGGATAAATTGGCCATAATGGAACACATTCACAAAGAGGGTGATTATGAAATAAAATTCAGTGAGGCAAGTATCATATCGAAAACGTCGCATTATCATGTGCACATGTGCAGAGAGGCAATTGAGATTTATAAATACTGCAATAATTTTGACACAAACAAGGAAGGCGTTAAATTAGATACAATTTGGATGTCAATGTTGAAACGTACGAATGACAAATGATTACTTTCAATCGAGAAAGTTGGCGTTACCACAGGTAGTGGACTGTGGTACCCTCTACACTGCCCCTATATTCAGCACTCCCTCAAATTACTGTTGTAGATCACTGCTTTACATAGTCTGTGATGAAATGTCAGGAGAAAGTTTTATATGTCAACCACGGCCCAGATGTTTCAAGTGAAGGGAAGATTAGGGTTCATCTTCTCATTTAGAATTCACATAATTCATCAGATTTCAAATTCTAGGAAATTTACCACAATTTTCTGTACCCTCACCACCTGTCAACGACCAAATATGTGTTAATGCATTTGCATTGCCTAATAGCTCACCTTCTGCAAAAATCTAATTTTTCAGGAAACATTAAATACTGTTTAGGAATTCATATACATATGAAAACTTTACAAATGTCACAAGCTGTGTGTTAATTTCCAAACAGCTGTTGATAATCCATAAATTAATAATTATGTATGTGAGTGTTCGCTTAATGTCAAATTTCATGATTCTAGGTCAATGGGACCTATAGATTTTGATGAGAAAGTTTGGAAGTACCAAAATATGTGAGATAAATGGCCGTATCTTTTCATTGTATTGACTTAGAAGCTTACATTTATTACACGACCAAGAGATGTTAGACCTTACTATGCGACATAAATTTCAACTTGATATGTACCTGAGGAAAAGGGTTTGTAACAGACGGACAGACAGACATCTAGGACCCATACCAAACAGGTCTAGCAGGGGATACTGAATGGATACAGAGAAGGATAGCACCAATGGTCTCTTTTTCGTATGACTCATGGAAGAGTTTCACAGAAATGAAAAAACGAACTGACATACGCTTTATGACAGATGCCAATAAGGGATACTTACAAAGTTTCAAAAATCAGTATTAACCCTTATTTGACATACTGAAGTTTAGCATACCCCAAGCCCACATTTTGTTAAGTATGTAAACCTGAGAATATTTGGTCTATGGTGCCATCTGCTAAGACTTTGACACAACCACCAAAACTAAAACCAGAGCATCACACTGGAAGCTTCAAACCATCTATGGCAGCCATGCACAATCGACTGGGGTTGCCTACCCCCGTTGACAAGTAAGGCCTAGTGTGTGAAATTTAAATGCCTTACTTCAAGTATATTTTGGAGTGACTGTGAATAATAAAGTGAGTGTAGTATGTTTTATCATGTCTAATTTTTTGTACAATAGATAATATTTTATTCAAGTAATTAGCTGGTGTATAATCTGAAAACTTGATGGCACTCTATTACTTAGAGAATTTATGTCCTGATGTCGTACTGCCGTACACAGAGGAGAGGTACGCCATAAGTACGCTCTGACAACACAACAGACGCAACATGTTGGAAGCAACAATGGCTGCCCATGCTACCACCATCCAGTTTGCAATGAGCACAGCTAAGTTATCTGGGACAGGTACTTATGTTACAGACAGGTAAATTTGATTGAAATTCTTTCATTTCATTGTTATGAACATGTTTCCTCAATTTTCTAGTCAAAATCATGTGAAATTAGGTTTAAACAATAAAAACTTTACTTATTTGGATAATATCAGAATTTGCACTTTTTCAAGATATTCCTTCTTTTTATTTCCAGAGTAAATATCTTTTTTTAGATTGTTCAGTAATGCACTATTTTTTTCCTTGTAGAATTATATCTTGAGCAAACTCAGTTAATTTTTTATAAATTTATATGAAATCATAAAAGGTTATGATTCTTTTAAAAATCGGTGCTTTAATCAGTTATTTTGGTACTTGAATTTGTAATCTCATGTTTTAGTAATGTCATCCACAGAAGTTCAAAAAGTAAGCTTTTGAGAAGTAATAAAAATTTTTTCAAGTAAAAATCTTCACTTCATTTTTTGTTATACCAATTATTGTCAGTGGTGTGTATTCCACCCCAGTGTGTCAAGCACATCACTCCACAGAAATGTGTCAAGTTAGGGAGGGTTGAGTGAAGACTGTAGAGATTTTCTTCTATCCCTACATCTCATTCCCATAGTGACTGGGACCGATGACCTATGCAGTTTGGTTCCTTTGATCCTTGAACCAACCAACCAACCAACCCATAGTGACTCTGAAGATAAGTTTGGACTAATTACAGCATGTAAATAGGTATTTAAGCGGTCATTTCTCCCACACTCCATACAGGAGCAGAATGAGAAGAAACCATAGCATATGGTATTGTGACTCACTACACTTCAGGGTAGCAACCGCTTGAACATTATTACTTCACATAATATTTTGTCTGTATACATTTTGGCCATCTTCAGAGTGAGCCAGCAGACTGAAGCTTCAACACTTGCTACATTCTTTACAACTCTCGTGTTGTGTCACTGCCCATGCAGCTACAGATACCCAAGTGCCCAAGACGACGATTGGCAGCAAAGAAGTGTGCATTAAGTTAAATCTGTGTCTATGCAGACAATCAATGTTGGCATAATGATATATCATTATGAGCTGCACTGTAATGCTTTAATAAAGTTACAGAGATGTCACTACAATGTACCTCATAACAATGCTTCAATACCCCAGCACGGATTGACTACATATCCACAGATCCAGTTTATGCACACTTCTCTGCCACCCATCAACATCACTGGCACTTGCCGCATTCTGCTACTCAACTCACTGTGGATCACACTGTTGCTGTGACTCTTCTCGCTCACCAACACTGCCGAACATGTCTGCACTCAGAAAGGGAGGCAGAGTTGAGGGGAAGCAGACTCGCCTGCCGCCATCTTGGAGTACCTTGCAGTCAAGGTGCTCCAATTAGCCGGCACCATAGACTGCGACAAGAAGACAAAGGAGGAGCAGTGCTACCACTGCCAGAAGTTTGGTCATGTCACTGTGTACAAAGCGCACACAAGGGCACGACACGTGCGGCTGTACTAAGACACGCAACATCGAACTGACGTGTGTCAAATGCAGTGGTACACACACGGTTAATTACTGTGGCCACAGCTACATCGAGAGCTGGAGCTGCGAAAAGAAGAAAAGATGAAGAAGATAGGCCATCTGCGAGGCCGCCAGTAGAGATGTGGTGGCTACTAGTGGATCAGAGAGAGTTGCACCAACAGCCATCCCCACCTCCCGCACCCAAACAGTGGAAGCAAGTAGTGCTGCCACAAAAACGTAGCCACCAATGTGAACAATGGCTGCCCTCAAAGCCACTGTGGTGGCAAAAGGGCTGTTTCGAAGGCAGGAGTCGATGAAGTCCGCCTCCAGCTGTAGCAGCTTTGGGAGAAGCTGAAGGTCACCAAGAAGAGACAGACCCCTCTGCACCATCTACCCTTCCACGCCACCATGCAGACAGTTGCCTCCATGGCCACTGCAGAGATGCAGGAAGTGCAGGAAGGCATGGAGTTGGCACCAGATGATGGTGATGATGAAGAAGAAGAAGAAGAAGCTGCCTTAGCCGCCCATTCCCAAGAGAAGTCAGTGGCTACACAGCAGACCACTCACAAAACCGTCTGTGCCCAGGTGTCAGCAGCATCACCAAAGCCATTCAAGCACATGCTTCAGTGCCGACACCAGATTGCGTGCGCATCCCAGATGTGTACAGTGGGATGGTGACACTGGAGAAGATCTCTTTGTCTGCCCAGTACAACACCTACCCTCACATTCACAATCCCTACCTTTTTGCTCCTCCTGACAAACGTAAACCTCCCCTCTCCCATATACCCCATGTCTCTTCACCCAGGGCCAACTAGTGATGTTGCACGCTGTTGTCCTGTGGGAAGAACTGAGACACATCAATGCTGTTCCAGTGTTCACTTTCAAATACTGGGATTACAATGCCCACTCCACTTCACACTGGACATTCAGCCAGAAGAAGAAGAAGAAGTGGAGGACCTAGCAGTATGCAATATCACTCTGCCAGGTCCCCCCACCTCATAATTACTAACCGCTAACTTGCTAGCAAATACTCCCTTTGTCAAGGAAGTTCCTGGACAGGTAGTGTTTTTTTTTTTTTTTTTTTTTTTTTTTTTTTTTTAAATTGGACTTACCAAGTAATGGTACTAGCTCCTATCAAAGTAGTCTACTTGGTTATCTATATACAGTTGCCAATGTTTCTGTAGGTCTTGACTTTAGCAAGGAACTTTTCAACTGCAATGCCTGTAAGCTCATTTGTCACATCCCACTGGATGTCTGCAATATTTTGATGACGCTTTCCATTCTGTCGTCTTTTCACTCATGGAAACAAGAAAAAATCACAATGTGAGAAGCCAGGCAAACACAGTGGCTGTACTATGGCAATAGCAGAATGTCTGGCCAGATACTCAGTAATAGATAATGCAGTATAGAATCTTGCAACATCATTCACTTTGAACCAGTCCTGAGAATTCCACAAATCAGGGTGGCAACACTGAACTGCTTGTCATAAATGTTCCAAGACTTCAATGTATGAAGTATGGTTGACTGTTTCACGCGGAAGAAAATACTCATGGTGGGCTAATCGTTTACCATCAAAGAATGCGATCAACACTTTTGTTCTCAAAGGTCATCGTTTGACTTTTTTCAAGGCCGGTGATCTAGGACTCCGCCATTCAGCACTTTAATGCTTCTTGTGAGAGTTGTACTGGTAGCACCAACTTTGATGCCCAGTAATAATCTTTGACGGAACTGTGGGATCACATCTGGCTTTATTGAGTAGTTCAGAAATACTTCAGCTTTCCTCTTTCTGATCACCTGTTAGCATGTGAGGGACGAGTTTTATATGAAGTGTCCATTTCCCTAAATCTTCACATAAACTCTTATGACACACATCAGAATTCAAATTAAGTTGTTCTGATATTGCATGCAGTTACATGATGGTCTTCTTGCAATAACTGTCTTACAGAATCTACATTTGCATCAGTATGAGCTGTAAATGGGTGACAAGCTCTGGAATCGTCTTGCACTGAATCTCTGCCTTCACAAAACCTATTGTGCCACTTGAAAACACGACTTCTTGAAAATGCCTCCCCTGCATATGCTTGCTTAATCATTGTCCACGGTTCACAAGGGATTTTCCCGAACTTGACACAAAACTCAATGTTCACTCTTTGCTCACAATCAGCGTCCACTGTGTCACTATAACTAATGTGCCAAGAACCCAAAAAATAGGTTGCTAAGCACAGCCCTGCCACCTAGTGAGTTGTCCGCCCCAATAGCTGAACGGTCAGCGTGACAGACTGCCGTCCTAAGGGGCCCGGTTTCAATTCCCGGCTGGGACGGGGATTTTCTCTGCTCAGGGACTGGGTGTTGTGTTGTCTTCATCATCATTTCATCCCCATCCAGCGCGCTGGTCGCCCAATGTGGTGTCGAATGTAACAAGACCTGCACCGAGGCAGCCGGACCTGCCCCATAAGGGATCTCCCGGCCAATGACACCAAATGCTCATTTCCATTTTACCTAGTGAGTTTGCGTGGAAATGTGTCCGAGATCATTCCGAGGATGCATACATACCAGGTAACATAAAAACAACATTTGTTCCTTTTAGTATTGTGAACTCAGAAATATAAAAACCTGTCCTGGAACTTTTCTAACAAAGGGATGTGTTCTCGTTTGTTCTTGATTTCAGAATCAACAGCAGCCAATGTATCAACAGAGGCAACAAGAAAATCTACCAGTCAGGATTATGCAGGAACAGCACTCCAGTGCTTAACACGTGCCATCTCCGGCCAAAGTACAGGCCTGTCATTCCAGTGACCAGTGACTAGCTTCAGTCTGTCAACTCAATCTCAGGACGGGTAAAAGCTATATAGCTCAAATATCAGGAGAAGAAATATTGTTATCAGGCTGAATGACCAAAATATTATGGGTCAGTATTGTGCTGAGAACATGAAAATGCACACTAAGTAACATATTTGTACCCTCTGCAACACCCTTCACAGACATTTACAGAGTATGTGTGCAAATGCAGAATGTGTTGAAATGATCTGGAATCATCTATTATGTCCTCTGTCCTTACACATCATCCATTTCTCCCCCCCCCCCCCCCCTACACACACACACACACACACACACACACACACACACACACACACACACACACACACACACACACAGAGACAAAACTGCAGAAAATGACTGACAACAGCTCACACAGGGTTCCAGCTGGCTGGGCTGGTGAGATACAATGGTAAGACTCACCTTGCCAGCCCGCTCGAAGTTGTCCTGCAGGTTGGTGAGCAGCACAGAGAGCAGAGCTGGGAACTCCGCCATCACGCCGGCGAGCAACGAGCGCGCCGTCTTGCTGCAAAGGTCCCGTGTCGCAGCACTCAAAAAACCCACCTGTTCAGATTAGATTGGATCAAATGTACATTTTGCTATGTAAATCCACAGTGAGGAGATAGTCAAGAATATAGAATGTGTCATAACACAAGAATACACATTTGCAAAAACTACTGATAAGCTAATGTTTCTTGTATGGATCCCACATGAAGTGGCACTCATAGACACTGAATAAGTCAAAAAGTCCTAAATGTGTTTACACTGAAGTGCTAACACAAAAACTGTTGCAAATGTATGAGGGGAAGGATCCAAAAGTAACCATAGCCATAACACATGTGTACCTGTAGTACCAGTCTGTGCCACTAGGGAGCTGTTTCCAGGTTGTCTACCGAGTGAATCTGCGGAGCGGGGTCACATTGTGGAGAATGTGCAGCTGTGAGGTTTTGTTTCTAACTTGGCAAGACTACTGCTGTGATGATGTAAATGGCATAAAGAGAAGGTGCTTTCAGTAAAACTCAAGCATATGAAAGGCTTTCTTTGTTTAGAAAGAGAGCAAAATGGCCACTGAAGATAAACCCAGCTCCAGTTGTCCTCCAACTGCTAGAACCGAGGAACATGTTAGCAAAATCTGTAATCTCATCAGTGAAGACTGATACAGGACAATTGAAAAACTTTGTGACTTATCTGAGTTGTGCAGGAGCACAATACAAAGCAGTTTGGGAACGCAAAGTGTGGCCAGCAACATTTGTACCCAGACTTCTCACTGAGGGCAGATGGGATCAGCATGTTTGAGCCTTTTGTGAAATGGAGGAGTCATTCAATGGTGATCTTAATTTTTTCAACAAAATCATCACAGGTTATGAATCACAATGCTATGGGTACAGCTGAGAAAGTAAACAACAGTCAAGTCATCGCTCCTCTCATCCAAAAATGGCTTGTCAGGTGAAACCGAATGTAAAGTCAAAGCTGATTTGGTTTTTATTTTATTTTCTTTTAAGGAAATGTCGACTCAAAATTTGTCCCTCAAAAGCAGACATTAAAGGGGGCTATAAAAGGATATGTAGAACTCAGGCACCAAAATGTCCAGCCGTAGAAATTCCAGTGAGTGGCACCTGCGTGAGAGTATGCTTCCATACACACAGCAATAATTGTCAGGTTTTGGTCTTGATGAGGACAATTCCCTTGACTCGTGTACCATACTCACCAGATTTAGTTCCCTCAGACTTCTTTCTGTCCCCTGGGATTTATAGGAGCTTAAAAGGAAAGTGTTTTGCCGATATCAAAGAGGTAGATGCAATGTCACAACAGCAGTAGAGGGTATCAATGAGGACAAATTTAAAAGGTTCTTCCAACACCGATATGAACGTTTTGATCAGTACATTAGAGCTAATGGGGAGTACTTTGAAGGAGATTACAGTTGTATTTGAAAATTATACAATACATGCTTTTAATAAGAAATTACAATTACTTTGTGTGTCCTCCCTTTCCCGCCATTAGACCCAGAGGTGCAACAGATAATTCTTAGGCTACTGCAGTAAAGCATTAACAAACAGGTGGTCGGCGGGTGATCAATTCAGGGGAGGGGACCAAACAGCGAGGCCATCGGATTAGGGAAGGATGGGAAAGGAAGTTGGCCGTGTCCTTTCAAAGGGAACCATCCCAGCATTTCCCTGAAGTGATTTGGAGATATCTCAGAAAACCTAAATCAGGATGGCCAGGAGTCCAACATGCTAACTGCTGCACCATCTCTCTCAGCGCATTTTCAAACAGAAAGCAGTTGAAAACACATTCATATGTGTAGAATTCAGATTTTACTTAACACATTATTTGATATTTTCATAATAAGATAAACATCAATCACTTGTGCTAAGAAGTTAAGCAATGGAGCAGAAGCAGTTTGATATGCCCCTCTTAAGTCTAACTTTATAGTATAAGGAGTGATCCAAAAGTTACTGTTCGAAGGTGATACAGTCCAGAAATGGTATGCCAATCAGGCAAAACTGCCATGCACACCAGGGCAATCAGCCTACCTACACACCAGGTTGAAAATATCTGTTTGGTAAAACACCGTGTCCTGCTGCATGAAGAAGTCCATAACTGTTTGCTGCACATGCTCATCCAACAGAAATCACTGACCCTTCGAGGCCTTTTTTAAGATACTGAAGATGTGCTAATCACACGGAGGGAGATCAGATCTATACAGTGGGCATTCCAGTGTCTCCCCTTGAGTTGGGTAACTTCTGCCTTATGACACTTGCAATGTGGAGACATGCGTTATCGAGAAGCACTAACACCCTTTGTCGCACCATACCACAGTGGTGGTTTGTGCCAGACATGTTGCCCCATATACATTCTTCATTCTCCAGATTAATGTCTACCAGCGTTTGTTCTTCAGCAGCCAAGAAAAGAATAACAGCACGGTCCTGTTTGGACACATTTGGTAATGACATTGCCATAGTTCACATTTCCACATTTACTACAACCACTTCACAAGGACACAAATGCCACATTGATTCCTTTCCTAAATGTCTGTGCTTCTACATCCACATCAGAGCCACACTATGTTGCATATACACGGCAGCAATACCCTCAAATGGAAACTTTTTGAGCGCTCCTTACATTTACATTTTTTATGGCTTCTGAAAAGTTACTGAAAATGTGTGCTGCCAAATAACAATAATCTTTATGGAGCAAAGAGAGTCATCTTAAGTATTTATACAGATTATTTTCATTTCTAGTATTAGCTGCATAAACAGAGCTACGGGTTTGAAAAAAAGATCACAAATTATGAGTGACTGAACGAAAATAACTTATCTGTTGCACAATAACAGTGGTATTCAAATTATTCATTTGCAGACAGCTAAGGAAAAATTAAATTTTAATAAAAACTGGTATACATCATTAAGGGCACCAAATACGAAGTAATAACAAAAGCATCTGAAGCATTTAATAATGCCGCACTGTCATTTAATAATCTACCAATCAAATTAGGAGAGCAGTTGAAGCATCTTTAAACATGGGTTTCTGAAGACTGGTTATCGGATATGGAGATAAATGCCAAATAGGGAATGCTGGCAATCCCTTTACAAAATTTCGACATGTGTTTAATAATACAAACTGCAACCTTAATCTCAGGGTTCAATTTATAAAATGCTGTGTCTGGTTGGTTATAATGAACAAAAAGGAAGGAGGGATGTTAAAAGTCTCCACCATGAAAAGTATAGGGGTACACCAAGTGTGAAAGGGAGGCAGTGGTCTAGGGGTATTGTCTTTGGTCTTGACTACCATTCAAATAAGTCCTGGTTCATGACTATGATTCCTATCACTGTTTTAAATTTTGAATGAAAATCATCAGCAATGGCAGCCAAAGACTTCTAGTACATGGAGTCACACTACTTTGCCAACCACCTTGTCAAAGAAAGTGAAGGAGAACAGAGGTTTGGGGCATCCTTGTGTATTCAGGATGGGAAACTGCCACTAAAAGGCAAAAGTATCAGCAATGATAAATGGCAAAAGAATGGAGAAGATATTGGGAAACCACTGTATTAAAAACACAATGTGTTTCTACAAGAAATGTGGCCTGTAATTGAAAATAACACCATCGTGATCTCTCCTTTGGCAAAAGATTCAGGATTAGACCCCATGGTGATCTCAGGAAGGGGACCGATGAGGGGGAGATGAAGAAAAAAGCAAAGTTCAGTTTAGTATCCCCACCAGCTATTATCGCGACAGAGGCAAGTGAGCCGGTACAGGTAGTGGGTGTGGAAACCTGCCACAGATGGTGCACATGACTTGTAGTATGGGCACACCCTCTGACAGAAATGTTTACATGCAGGAGGCAGTAAGGTGGTGGGCTAGTGCTTACGCCAAGTTCAGTCACAGAGGACGCCGGCTCACACCTCATGCCGAGTGTTGTTGCCGAGTATTCAGTCGTAGCCATCTGTGCCAGCAGCGTGCCGAGTTTACTACCGTGCACATCTCTCCTCATGGTCCCAGACTCTGCTTCCTGTAAACTGACTGACAGGGTGAGTTTCGTTTCCTCTCAGATTCCGTTTCCCACTTATTATTGTACCACTGTCAGCCCGTCAAGTTCTCGTGCCAACAGTGTAGTTGGGTTGGGTGGTTTGGGCGAGTAGACCAAACAGCGAGGTCATCAGTCTCGTCGGATTAGGGAAGGACAGGGAAGGAAGTTGGCCATGTCCTTTCAAAGGAAACATCCCGGCAATTGCCTCGAGTGATTTCAGGAAGTCACAGAAACCTCAATCAGGATGGCCAGACGCAGGTTTGAACCATCATCCTCCCAAATGTGAGTCCAGTGTGTTAACCACTACGCCATCTCACTCGGTGAACAGCGTAGTGTACCAGCATTATTACACCTGTGCAGATATTAAATTTGGCATTCTGGTCCAGATGGCCAATGGGACTGACGGACTGCTGTGTCCTTGTCAACCAATGGCGCCATTTGGACATGGTATAGAGTGGCATGGTGTCACGACACTGCTCTCCCAGGTACTGTCGGATTTGTAGACACCGAAACAATTACTTCTCAGTAAGCATCACAAGGCTGAGTGCACCTTGTTCCAGTTTGTTTACCAAGGAAAAATCCCTGGCAGTACCGATAATCAAACTCTGCATCTCTGCATAGCAAGCAGAGACACTGACAAGTCAGCTATGGAGGCAAACTAGGAAGAGGTGACAGAAACAGAATCAAAATTGACAGCCAACCATCACTAACAATAATAGTTTAGATACACACGTCGAATCCAGAAACAGAAGATGAAGAGAGAGAGAGAGAGAGAGAGAGAGAGAGAGAGAGAGCCAAACAGAACATTACTCCACAAGTGTACGCACCAATTTTCGTAACATGATAAGGCATGCGGTGTACTTTATACACATGTTAAGGATATCTGTCTTTATATTACCAAAGTAAATGTGTATGAGCAAATTTACAGTTTAATCTTAATTTAATTGAACAATGACAGAGCAAATTTGTACTGCTTAATTGAACAACAATAAAATAAACATTCATTGTATCCCTCTGTTGCCGTGTACAAATGTTACCACACAGTAATGACACACTCGAAGCATTAAACAGCGTAATTGGATGAGATCACTGCCAAACATTTATTCCACTACTAATTATCTCGACAGCCGATGCCTCATTAGGGAACTGTGCTCCTAGCTTGCAACCTGGGTAATTTTCTTGCACTGACTAAATTTTTCTCACCTGGCTCGCAGTTTATTTTATATTATGGTTGCTCACTAGGACGTACAACGCCTACATCTACATGTACATCTATATCTACGCATGCACTTAAGTACCTAGCAGAAGGTTCATCAAACCACCTTCACAATAATTCTCTATTATTCCAATCTCAAACAGCGCGCAGAAAAAATGAACACTTGTATCTATGGGTGCGAGCTCTGAGTTCCCTTATTTTATTATGATGATTATTTCTCCCTATGTAGGCAGGCATCAACAAAATATTTCTGCATTCAGAGGAGAAAGTTGGTGATTGAAATTTTGTGAGAAGATCTTGCTGCAGCAAAAAATGATGTCCACTCCAAATACTGTATCATTTCAGTGACATTCTCTCCCCTCTTTCATGATAATACAAAACATGCTGCTCTTCTTTGAAATTTCTCAATGTACTCCATTAATCGTATCCGGTAAGAATCCCAGACCACACAGCAGTCCTCCAAAAGAGGACAGACAAACAAAGTGTAGGCAGTCACTTTAGTAGATCTGTTACATTTTCTAAGTGTTCTGCCAAAAAACACAGTCTTTGGTCTTCCATCCCCACAACATTTTCTATGTGTTCTTTTAAATTTAAATTGTTCATAATTGTAATTCCCACGTGTTTAATTGAATTTATGGCCTGTAGACTTGACTGATTTATCGTGTAGCCAAAATTTAATGGATTCCTTTTAGCACTGATGTGGAAGACTGCACACTTTTCATTATTTAGGGTCAATTGCCAAAATTCACACCATACAGATTTAATTATAAATCATTTTGCAATTTGTTTTGATCTTCTGATGACTTTACTACATGATAAACAGCAGCATCATGTGCAAACAACCTAAGACAGCTGCTCAGATTGTCTTAAAATCATTTATATAGGTGACAAATAGCAGACACTACCCTGGGGAACACCAGAAATCACTTCTGTTTTACTCAATGACTTTCTGTCAATTGCTACGAACTGTGACCTCTCAGATATGAATTCATGAATCCAGTCATATAACTGAGATGATACTCCATAAGCACACAATTTCACTACAACACGCTTGTGTGGTAGAGTGTCAAAAGCCTACTGGACATCTAGAAATATGAATCAATTTGAAATCCCTTATCAATAACACTCAACAATTTGTGTGAGTAGAGAGCTAGTTGTGTTTCACAAAAATGATGTTTTCTAAATCCATGTTGCATGTGTCAATGGACTGTTCCCTTCGAGGTAAGTCATAATGTTCGAACACAACAGATGTTGCAAAATCCTGCTGCATATTGACATTAATGATATGGACTGATAATTCTGTGGCTCACTCCTACTACCTTTCTTGAATACTGGTGTGACCTGTGCAACTTTCTACTCTTTGGGTACAGATCTTTTGTTGAGCGAGTGGTTGTATATGACAGTCGAGTATAGAGCTATTGTAACAGCACGCTCTGGTACACGGTCTGGACACAAAGATTTGCCTTTATTAAGTGATTTAAGTTGCTTCACTACTCTGAGGATATCTACTTCCATATTACTCATGTTGGCAACTGTTCTTCACCATCACTGTATTAGCTGAAGCATTAATGGAGGAATAGAAATGGGCTCGCAATTGTAAAAAAAAAATGGAACAGTACAAAACAATGTCATCTGTGGTTGGCACACATTATATACAGGCACACCCGCTGAATGGTTAACTGGAGAACTCAGTGTGTAAAGGGAGAAGATAATCTAGTAATCATGGAGGATAAAAATGCTTTAATAGAGGAAGGAAAAGAAGAGAAGAGCAACAGGAGAAAATTGGCTTGGTAGTAGGAATGAGATGGAAGAAAGACTAATTGAATTCTGCAATAAATTTCAGCCCAGAATAGCAAATACGCTGATAAAAAATCACTAGATTAGGTGGCCTACTTGGCAAATGCCCACAGACACAGAATAATGTCATGGTGAGACATATATTCTGAAATGACACACTAATTTGTGTGTACCAAGGAGCAGAAACCGATTTGGATTGCAATTTAGTAATAATGAAGAGTAGGATGAGGATCAACAGAATTGTCTGGAAGTATCAACATGGAAAGGAGTAAGTTACTAAGGCACTGACAAATAAAATAAGAAGTTGTAGCTGAAGTTATCTGAGACAGTAAATATCACAATAATAAATATCACAGTAGGTAGTTCAGCTGAAGTGAACAGATATGTCCAAAAAGGACAAACACAGACATTTGGCAGACAAATATATGTAGGAGGAAGGTAACGCTGAAGAAAGTTTGGGCAACAGGAGGAATACTTCAACTGATTGATGAAAGTAGGAAATACAAAAATGCTCAGTGTAAGATAAGAATGCAGCAATATAAGTCATTTGCAAATGAAATAAACAGCATGTGAAATAAAGCTAAGATGAAACAGCTGAAAAAAAGGTGAAGAAATCAGAAAAGAAATTGTCATCAGAACATCTGACTCAGCTTATGGAAATGTTGAAACAACCTCCTATGAAATTAAAAGCAAAAGGTGTCAACATTAAGAGTACAGTAGAGATTTCACAGTTAACATAAAGGAGAAAGCAGACAGGTGGAGATGGTCTCTACTACAGAGATGACTGCCTGCTGATATGATAAAGGAGGAATGGAAATCAATTTGGAGCGCAAAGGGGATCCAGTATTAGAGTTTAATAAAGCTTTGCAGAATTTGCGATCAAATAATGCAGAGTACATAGATAATAATTTATACAATCATTGGAGGAAATGGTAACCATACAACTATTCAAGTTGGCAGGTAGAATCTATGAGATGGAGACGTACCATCAGATTTTTGGAAAAATATCATCCACACAACCCCAAAAATAGCAATGGCAGACAAGTGGGAAAACTTAATAATTCATGCACCCAAGAACTATGTACAGATGAATGATAAAGAAGATTGATGACCTGCTACATGATGATCAGGTTGGCTTTAGGAAAGGTTTAAGGGACCAGAAAGGCAGTTCTGACATTGTGCTTGGTGATGGAAGCAAGACTCAGGGAAAATCAAGACACATTCATTGGACTTTATGATCTAGGAAAAACGTTTATCAACACAAAATAGTGCAAGATGTTGAAAGTCTCAGAAACATTGGTGTAAGCAGTAAGTAAAGAACAAAAAATACAAAATGTACAAGAATCAAGAAGGAACTATCAGAATGGAAGGCCAAGACTGAAGCACTCCATTTAAAAAGGGCATAAGACAGGGATGTAGTCTTTCCCCCATTAGCTCAATTTATATATACATTGAAGTGCCAAAGAAGCTGGTATAGGCATGCATATTCAAATACAGAGATATGCAAACATGCAGAATGCGGCGCTGAGGTCACAACACCTATATAAGACAACAAGTGTCTGGCACAGTTGTTAGATTGGTTACTGCTGCTACAATTGTAGGTTATCAAGGAATATCACGAATCCAGTAAAACAGCAAATCTCCGACATTGTGTAGCCCATAAAAGATCCTCTAGGAACTAAGGAAAATTGTTCAATGTGACAGAAGTGCAACCCTTCTCAAAATTGCTAGAAATTTGAATGCTGGGCCATCAACAAGTGTCAGCATGCGAACCATTCAACGGAACGTCATCGATATGGGCTTTCGGGGCCAAAGACTCACTCATGTACCCTTGGTGACTGTATGCCTTGCCCACGCCCTTCAACACCATTATTGGACTACTGATGACTGGAAACGTGTTGCCTGGTCAGACAAGTCTAATTTTAAATTGCATCGAGTGGATAGATGTTTACAGGTATGGAGACAACCTCATGAATCCATGAACCCTGCATGACAGAAAGGGATAGTTCAAGCTGGTGGAGGCTCTGTAATGGTGTGGGGCACGTGCAGTTGGAGCGATATGCACCACGTGATATGTCTAGATATTACTCTGACAGGTGACACATACGTAAGCATCCTGTCTGATCACCTGCATCCATTCATGTCCATTGTGCATTCCAATGGACTTGGGCAATTCCACCAGGACAATGCGACAGAATTGCTACAGAGTGGCTCCAGGAACACTCTTCTGAGTTCAAACACTTCTGCTGGCCACCGAACTCCCCACACATGAACATTATTGATAATATTTGGGATTCCTTCCAACATGCTGTTCAGAAGAGATCTCCACCCCCCTCATACTCTTACGAATTTATGAACTGTCTTGCAGGACTTGTGGTGTCAATTCCCTCCAGCATTACTTCAGACGTTAGTCGAGTCCATGCCACGTAGTGTTGTGGCACTTCTGCGTGCTCACGAGGGCACTACACAATATTAGGCAGGTGTACCAGTTTCTTTGGCTCTTCAGTTTAGAAGAAGCAATGATGGAAATACAAGGTAGGTTCCAGAGAGGGGCTAAAATTCAGAATGGAAGAGAGTATCAACGATAAAATCTGCTGAAGACATTGCTGTTAGCAGTGAAAGTGAAGAGGAATTTGATGACACATTTAATGTTAGGAACCATCTACTGAGCACAGATTATGGACTGAGAATAAACTGAAGACAAAAGTAATGAGGCATATAATAAATGAGATAATGATAAGGTTAACACAAAAATTGGGAACCCAAAAGTGAAGGAATCCTGCAACCCTGGACACAAAAGAATATATGAAGTTAAATGACGAGGCATGCAGGACATAAAAGGCAGACTAGCAGAAGCAATACAAGTTTATTAGTACCAAATATCGGCCTTAAATTTAGGAAGAAATTTCTGAGAATGTACGTTTGGAGAAGAGCATAGTATGGCAGTGAATCATGGAGTGTGAGGAAAGGGAAAACACGCCAATCAAAGCATATGAGATGTGGTGCTACAGAAGTATGTTGAAAGTTAGGTGGACCAATAAAATAAGGAATGAGGGGGTTCTCCACAGACTCAGTGAGCAAAGGAATATATGGAAAAAATGCTAACTCAAAAAAGGGACAGGATGATAAGACAAGTCTAGTAGAAAGTGTCAATGCTCTTTAAGACAGTTCACAGATGATGCCGTTGTCTGTAACTAAGTCGCAATGCCAGAAGATCATACTGATTTGCAGAATGACCTGCAGAGGACTGATGAATGGTGCACGCTTTGGTAATTGATCCTGAACATAAATAAATATAAGATATTCTGCATACATAGGAAAAGAAAGTCACACTGTTGATGACAAGTTGCTGAAAACAGTACCTTCTGTAAAATATCTAGGAGTAACTATTGAGAGTGACCTTAATTGGAAGGACCAAATAAAACAAATAGTAGGAAAATCGTGTCCCAGACTGAGATTCACAGAAAAAATTTTACAGAAATGTAACTAAATCAAAAAGGAAATGACTTATATGACACTTGTACGACTGATTACTGAGTATTGTTTATCAGTATGGGATCCTTACCAGGTAGATCTGATAGAAATAATGCAAGAGCATTACTGAGATCCTCAGCGAACTCCAGTGCCAGATGACAGAAGAGAGGTTATGTGCATCACAGAGAGGTTTCCTATTGAAATTTCAGAAAGTACTTTCTGGGAAGAGCCTGACAACAGATTGCTTCCTTACAGATGCATCTCACATAATGACCATGATGAGAGAATTTGAGATATTACAGCCAGAACAGAGGCTTACCAACAGTCATTCCTCCCACACACTATTCGCGACTGGAACAGGGTAGGAGGGATCAGTTTGTAGTACCAGAAGTATCTCTGCCACACACGATTAGGTGACTTGCAGAGTATGAAGTAGATATAAATGTAAAAGCTGTAGGAGAAGAGAGAGATTCGAATACATCAAACAAATAACAGACAATGTTGTGTGCAAGTGCTACTCTGAGATGAAGAGGTTGGCACAAGAGAGGAATGCACTGTAGGCTGCATGAAAACAAAGGAATGATGAAATACCACAAAAAAATCCCTAGAGCACACTTTCATCAGTGGGCATGTGCATCAAGACATAATGTCTACATTAAACATCTGTAAAGTTGTCAGCTGTATGTGTTATAAACAAGTTGAAATATGAACTAAGTCAGGTCACGTTATGTGCCGGCACTCGTGTTGATGCATGCAGTAAAAGAAAGTTACCTCAAAGGTGAGGAACACTGCCCAGCTTTCTATTTAGCTACAATACAGTGCAACAAAGTGGTCACTGAATGCTCACAGTACCTCGAGCAAGTCGAGCGTGACACACCGGACGAAGTCGGCATCCTTGCTGCCACGGGCCACCGCCATGTTGGCAAACGTCGTCAGCAGGTAGTAGGACTCTGCCTCCGGCATTGACGTCAATTTTTCCTCAAACTGTAACTGCACCTGCGGGTCGGCAAGTCTCCGCTCCCAGTCTGGTGAGTGAGGAAAAGAGCAAGTAAGAGCAGACAAATACTTGGCATCACCTGAGAAACAGTGAATCGTCTGGCAAAAAAAAAATACATGTTGCATTAATCATATCAAGATTATGGTGACATCTACATCAGAGATGTATGAACTTGCTGATACCATGATCAACAACCCCCTCACTGTGACTGAGTCAGGGGAGCAGAAACCTAATAAAAGTTCACGTAATTTATTTCAAAATATTCATAATATTTAGCATGTATAAATACAGAAATGTATTTTTACAAAACACAATTTACCCAATCTGAAACATGTCACTCCACTGATTTCACAATTGCTTTAACGTTTCGCTCAAGTTCTCATAGACAAGTACAAAATTCACTCTAAGTAATGTCTGCCCCCGGTAGCTGAGTGGTCAGCACGACAGAATGTCAATCCTAAAGGCCCGGGTTCGATTCCCGGCTGGGTCGGAGATTTTCTCTGCTCAGGGACTGGATGTTGTGTTGTCCTAATCATCATCGTTTCATCCCCATTGATGTGCAAGTTGCTGAAGTGGTGTCAAATCGAAAGACTTGCACCTGCCAAACAGTCTACCTGACGGGAGGCCCTAGTCACACGACATTTACATTTACTCTAAGTAATAATTCATCAAACATTTTCTGTTTTTTGATCTGTTAATGTTCATTATGGAAAAAGTTTGGTCATATGTAAGGCAACCCAAAGAGGATAGCAAATTATAACACATTATCTACCAGTAACTCTTAATTGTTTCTATCAATGCAACAATATAAATTAAACAAATTTGTCTTTACCAAATTTAATTTGCAGTGTCTCATTTTTTTGTATGTTGATGAGATACAGCTGCACCACTTTTGGTCCCATTTCATGCAAAATTTCAAAAGTGTTGCTAAATAAATTTAGCAGTAGCTTTCTTCTTCCTTCTCTTTGGCCTCCATCCCATATCTAAAAGGGGTCAGCCTGTTCTTGATTTGGCATGTTAGTAGTGTGGAGGGCTAGATATCCTCCTCCCCTCCTCCCCCCCCCTCCCCCCCCCCCCCCCCCCCCCCCCCAGGATGGAAATTGGGTACCTCATCTATTTATGTCTAGTACGAGCCAAATGAAAGTGTGAGAATGCGTTCAATACGTTTGTGAATGGTGTAACAGTCAGGACCTGAGTGCCAGCCTGGTATTCACCTAGCTGGATGTGGAAAACCATTTCAACACTACACAAATGCTGCCTGGTACACTAACCCTCACTGTCATTCGACCTGGAGCTGGTGCGCCCTGACAAATCCCAAACACAAAATGCTAACCCACGTGGTTATTCAGGCAGCTAAGTCTAGCAGTGGATTTATCTTGTGAAAATCAGTTACCAGTTTCAACTTTCCTGCCACTTTGTTGCAATTAGGAAAAGGGACAAAGTTGTCTGACTTCACTTGCACTTAAAATAATTTAATTTACACTGAAAACAAATAATATTGGCATAAAGTTGAGTGATTAATTTCTGCCATGAAGCCGTGTATTTAACATATTTAAATGATTATTAATCTCCACCAAAAATAATATTTACAAGAACAAAAAGTGATAGGTGCCTCATGTGGCCCTGATCTATCTGTAGGACACACATGAAAAATAAAAGAAGATTAGCATACACTGATACCTTAGCTACCTGTAGTGATCCATGCCATTCATGCAGGGGCATGTATCACTTACGTCAAATACAGAGCTCAGAGTAGAAGTGTGTGTGATTGTAATTAGTTTGTAAATGTCAGCCCACATACTGGGGGAAAATATTATGCAACAGGTGCAGAGTCTACATGCTGGATATCATTTGTAATCTCCGCAGAGCAAGGAAGAATAAAGGAGCTCTGGTACCATGGAAGAATTCTGGCACCAAAGAAGATGAATATGATGTATATAAGCAATTGTTATTATATACTGTTCACAGACATGTTAACAAGAGGTCTTTGAGATGGTAATATTAGATGGTTCCCAAGTAACATGTAACCTTTCGTGAAAGTTTGTGATAACATACAGAGTTAACTGGAACCAATCTACACTTTATTTAAGTGGAGAAGCAGTATTTTATTTTATAGACATTTCATTAATAGGAATCTGCACAGAAGAAAGAAGTTTGATGCTGAGGAAGAACAGGGCATGGCATAGGTGGACCCGAGATATATCACAAGAGTTGCAAGGCTGAATATCAACAGCAATCTACTAAGGGAGTGTTAAGGTGGCAGTGTTAGGTGTAGCTGCATGGAGTAATAGTTCTAGAACAGATATCACCCAAGCAGTCGATACAAAGCCACACTAGCTAAACACAGCAGTAATTAGCCACTAATAAACACTCCATATCCTCAGTGGAAATGAGGAAGAATTACAGGGCCTGTAACATGGAATGAACAGTCTATTGAGCACAAAAATGGGCTGAGAGTAAATAAATGAAAAATGAACGATATGAGTGGCAGAAACAAGGTTACTGATAAAATTGGGGAAGGCATTGGATTTGGGTAATTCATGAGGTAATGTTAGTCATAGTGCTGTGTGGTGTAATGGTTAGCATTCTTGCCTAGTAAGGCCTGGGTTCAAGTGCCAGCTGTGGCACAAATTTTAACTCCTTTCTTCAGTTTCCATCATTGTTGTAGATAAAAATTGGACTCCAAGGTCTCAAGGAAAATTTAATTATAAGCTAAATTTAGCATCAAAATCGAGGACCAGGAAGTAGGTGAAGTTAAGGAATTATTCTACTTCTGAAGCAAAGCAGAGCATGAGAGACAAAGTGAGGACATAAAAAGCAGACTAGCACATGCAAACAGGACATTTTCATTCCTGTGCAAGAGAAGTCTACTACTATCAAACATAGGCTTGAATCTGAGGAGGAAAATTCTCCGAGTTTACATTTGGAGCACTGCATTTTATGATAGTGAATCACAGACAGTGGGGAAACCAGAACAGAAGAGAACTGAAGTTTCTGAGATATTGTGCTACAGAAGAATGTTGAAAATTAGGCAGACTGATAACATCAGGAATGGTAAGGTTCTCCACAGAATCAGCAAGGAAAGGAGTATATGGAAAACACTGACAAGAATACAGGATGGAATGGTAGAACATCTATTAAAACATCAGCAAATAACTTCCATGTTGCTAGAGGGAGTTGTAAAGGAGAAAAACTGCACGGGAAGACAGAGTTTGGAATTGAGGATGTTTGGCGCAACCACTACTCTGGCACAAAGAGTTTGGCACAGGAGACGAATTCAAGAAAGCCACATCAAACCAATTGGAAGACTGATGGACAGTATCCAAGTTTCATTTACATGGAAATAAATCTGCGTGTTTTTTTGTTAAAACATTTAGCAGGTGTTTGGCAAATCCCCTCTTAATAATGGCGGTACACAAATCAGGATGGGAGAGCTCGGAGAAGTTCCATGATCCTCATTCATCTGTTAAATCCTCTGTTTATTTCATTTAACTGCTCATCAAGAGAACAGTATCTGTCATTTTTCATACAAAAAGCATGAAACGCAATATCAAATAACTTTCTGGCAAACAATATGCACTTAGAAAAAGACCACCGTTTTTGGTCATCGGTCTTTTCTCCTAGGCCAACCACTTAATCACTGTGGAGAACTTACACGCAACACCCTTGATTATTTGTTGGATGTATCCAGACTTCCCTCTTCTCCAACAGTTTTTAGTCTCTACAGCTCCGTCAAGTATCATGAGAGTCATGTCTTAACACACATCCTATAAACAAAGCTGTTCTACTTGTTAATGTTTCCCACACATTCCTGTCCTAGCTGATTCTGTGGATGACCTACTAATTTCATATCTTAAGAGCCCACTTGGTTTTCAGCATCCTTCTGTAAGACAGCATATCAAATGTTTCCATTCTCTACTTTTCCAGTTTTTCTACACTCCAAGATTCATTCCCATACTATGCTGAGCTTCACATACATTCTTACAATTTATTTCTCAAACTACAGCCTATTTTTAATACTAAAACACTCCTTTTAGCAGGGAGTTCCCTCTTTGCCTGTGCGAGTCTATTATGTGGACAAATTCTGATGTTAAGTTCATCACTAACCTCATTTCTGAAACTCCTCATTGCTACTGTCTTGCCTTGATTTACCCTCACTTCATATTCTGTGTTCATTTGCCTGTTCATTCAATTCGGCAGATACTTAAATTAATCTTCATTTTCACTGAGGATAGCAAGTCATCAGTGAATCTTATCAATGATATTCTTTCACCGTACATTTCAATCGTTCTCCTAAACCTTCCTTTCATTTCTGCCATTGCTTCTTCTATATACAGGTTGAACAGTAGGTGAAGGGAGAGGGGGGTTAGGGAGGGAGGATAGGTTGCATCTCTGTCTTACACCCATTTTAATTTGAGCACTTTGTTTTTGGTCTTTCATTCTTATTGTTCCCTGTTGGTTCCTGTACATGTTATAAAAGGTGTGCCAAGTAAATAATGGGACCAGTGTTACAAATGTGATTTACTGTAAACAATGTTACAACTAAAATTTATCCATTTCAACATTCACACCTCCCAGATCTAAACACCGCTGCACCCATGTCTTCCATTGTTCAAGGCTGTAGGTCATTCATTATCATCCCCTTCAACAACTCTGCAGTTACTGCTTTTACCTCTTCCTAAGCTGAAAATTTGTTCCTTACAATGCACTTTTCACTTCTGGGAACAGGAGAATGTCACAGGCTGCCAGTTCTGGTGAATATGGAGGATGTTTAAGCACTGTAATGTACAATTATTTTCTGGACATTTACTTCAGTTCTTGAACTCACAGATCGACCAGGATGTTCATCATTTTCAACCACTTCTCGACTTTCTGAAAACTGTTTGCACCATTCAAGAACTCACACTCGTAACAAAGCATTATCTTCAAACACCATCTTTACCATATGAAAACATTCTATTAATCTCATGAAGAATTTGAAGTTAGTGCACTGTACGATTTTTAAGTTCACCATCGTCATGGCTCTACTACTGAGAAATATCCTCTACAACCCAAGTTCAAAAGCAAATTAAAGTAGGTAAAAAGACGAAACAAACGGTAGCTACTCTTGAAGGTTCAAGATCAACTGCACTTCAACATGAACCTCCCTTCATATGGCTGTGAGTTACGAGGTGCGCTGTCTTGTTATTTAAATGTCACATCTCATATATTATCCCTCTTACTCCTTATACCCTTTTTTCTCAAAATTTCAAATATCTTGCACTTTTGTTAACAAATGTTTTTTTCTAGATCAACAAATTCTAGGACAATGTCTTGGTTTTTGTTGTCTTACCTCCATTATAAAGCACAACACCAGAACTGCACCTTTGATGTCTTTTCCCTTCCTAATGTCAAACTTACAAGCTGTGATCAAAAAGGCATTGATAACTTTTTAATTTCACTGGCTTTATACAAACAATTTACAAAAAAAATTATCTTGTTGGCATGCATATTCCTTATGTATGTATGTATTTTCAGCTGTTTTGAACATTTAGTTTATTGTTGACAGATGAAAAGGTTATACATGTTTTCGAGTGCTCAGCGAATGTTTACTTATTGAAAAGATGGCTCAAAGAACATGCATTAAATTTTGCTTTAAAAATAGAATAAAGTGCAGCACTGAATTTGAAATGTTGACTGTGGCTTTTGACTAATGCACTATGAGTAAGACAAGAGTTTAGGAGTGGTATAAATATTTCAAAGAGTGTCCAGGCGATGCTCAAGATGACAACCAATCTGGAAACCCTTGCACATCGATTACTCATGACAGTGTGGAAGAAGTAAAGGAAATGGTTCTGGAAAATCACTGAATCACCATCAGAGAGGTTTCTGGTAATGCTGGAGTATCCTTTAGCTCATGTCAAGCAATTTGCCATGGGCAGGAAACATGTAGCAGCAAAGTTAGTTCTGTAATTGTTGAATTTCAATCAAAAACAACACCAAAATCAAGGGCCAATCATCCCACTCCAAACTGCCTCAAGAGCCAAGACCGAAAACAATTCAGCAAGGTCAATCACATCTGAAGGTTTTTCTCACTGTTTTCTTCGATTATAATTATGAGTTCTGGGCTTATTTTCATACAGTCATTAAGCGCCATTCACATGAAGCAGTCAACAAAAATGACCAGAAGTCTTGCAAAACAACTCATGGAAATTGCATCACCATAACGGTTCCACTCCCTCCTCAATCCTTGTTCATGATTTTTTGGCAAAATACAATGCCTGTTGTTTTGCCTCACCCACCATATATGCTGGACATGGACCCCTGCAACTTCTTTTATTTCCGATGCTGAAAAAAACACAAAAGGACGTCATTTTGTCACCACCGGCGAGAGAAAAACAGAATCACAGAAGAAGCTGGAAGCCATAACAAAAGGTGAGTTCCTGAACTGCTTCCAAGATTGGAGAAAGACCTGGCATAAGTGTATTATATCTGAGAGGGATTACTTTGAAGGGGGCATAGTTGATGTTGATGAATAAATAAAATTGCTTTACAAAAAACAAAAATTTCCATTACTTTTTGATCACATCTTATATACACATCTAACAAATACACGGTTTTCTTTGTCATTCCCTGTATATTATTCTTGTCAGCAATTTAGATGCTTGAACTGTTACACTGGTTGTGCAATAGTTCTCACATATAGAGTACTCATTATCAGAAGACAGCAATGTAAATAGTACGAATCCTCACCAACAGAGCTGTCCGGCCGGTCGAGGTCCTCGTCAGCGTTGTCTGGAGATGCCAGGTGGAGCAGGTAGTAGAGGTGCCAGAGTGTGGGTAGGGACACCACAGAGTAGGGGATGACGGCGAGGAATTGCCACGTGCCCAGCCCTTGGGACGACAGGATGCCGCGCGTCGCCCGCAGGAAGAACGCGTCGTACTCCGCCTGCAGGCGGAGTGCGAGCGCCGGGTCCACCCACCGGCTGCCGTTCCTGTGACCAAAATAGATATGTAGCTCATTCTGTAAGCCAACATAAGTAAACACTTGTGGATGTGGACCAAGATCAATAAATGTCGTATAGGATAAATAACCATCTCGGAAAGAACAACATTTCAATTGGCTGTTTTGGAAATAATTTCTTATCCAAAACAATCCCATAAATTTCAAAATAAATAACCAATTTAGGCTGAAATTGGGCAAGACACATAAGTTTATAGGTTAAAATAAAAGTACTGTAGATTATGTCAAAATTAAAATACAGTGAAATAAACTAAGGTCATACCATAAAACAGATGCTGCGGTTCAATCACATTTTCAATGAATAAACATCAGGAGGGATCCGTATGTAAAGGCTAATCTCTAGGAGGGTAATCACTAACTATTCATTTGACGTTGGTGTCTTTCGGCAGAAATTTTTAAAGAGTATACATAAGGGAAGTAGGCTACAATGTAACATGGCACAGAGTAACATTTGGATTTGTGTGCAAGTTACCATGTTGGTAGCCTTGTGTTTAATCTATTTATCAAAGCAATTTGTTACCACTTTTCATCCGGCGTGCTTTGGAAGTGATTAAAATTCATCTTTGAGAATGAAGTCTTTAAGGACAGCATTGTTATACAAAACACTCTTGGACTTTTTGCCATGTCAATTCAGAGTAAAACCTTGAGTTTTGGCAGTTTCCACCATCATCTTTGTCAGGAGCAACTGACTCTCAAAATTGCTTCTGTGGTGGCTTATATAGCCCATAGACAGCTTCTGACTGATCGGCAGTTACGTCATGCCGTTGCAGATGGTGTCAACTTCTGTGCTGGTGGCACTATGGCTCCTGCCATAGAATAAACATTGCGAAAAATAGCTCTGGCTCTTCTCGGCATCGAGAGCTTGCTTCCACACACTGCTACAATTATATCCGTCATCATGGTTGAAGGACAGAGCGAGGTGGTGCAGTGGTTAGCACACTGGACTTGCACTCGGGAGGATGACTGTTCAGACCCGTATCCAGCCATCCTAATTTAGGTTTTCCGTGATTTCCTTAAATCTCTTCAGGCAAATGCCAGGATGGTTCCTTCAAAAGGGCACGGCCGACTGACTTCCATATCCTTCCCTAAACTGATGGGACTGATGACCTTGCTGCTTGGTTCCCTCCCCACCCGAATCAACTAAACAACGGTTGAAGGTTTTCTCACACACTCTTATTCCTACAGCCTCTTTAATTATAGAGACTCAGTATGTGGGAGACTGGGACAAAATCTGTTTCGTCAAACAGTATTTTATGTTTGTTTGTGAGGTTGTGCTCAGCAACTGCTGACTTCTCCAATTCCTGATTTTTAATATGCTATTGATGTTCTGCACAGTGGTTGGAAATGGTGCAGATAGACAGATAGATGTAATTGTATCCACACTCATGTGGGATGTTGTAAATCCCTGGAAATCTGAGGCCAAGACTGTCCTTAACAGAGTGTAGCATCTGCTTTATCTTTTTAGGAGGTCAGAAAACAGATATTATAGCTCATTTCCCCAGAACTCTGCCTATTTTGCTGGATATAGTGCTGCAGAAGGGAAGAAATGCTATCGATGGTTCACCATGTGAAAGTTCAACATTTACACATTTCCTTTTCTTGGAGAACACTAACTTGATATTACATGACCTGTGAACAAATACTGCAGATGATTCATTTCAGAATCCAAGTGGTCCTCATCACAAACGATTTTCGCTCTGTGTACCAGTGGATTTATAGCCACTCTCTTATGCACTGGATGGTAGAAACTTTGGGTGCTAACATGTAAATCAGTGTGCATTGGCTTGCAGTACACCGAGTGTCAAAACGTCCATCTGAATTTTGTTGTACTATAGTTTGCTTCATTTAGGAAGGTGGCCTATTTTTCAGCCATTCTGCACATCCCCCTCCATTGATTGCATGCAACCAGTAAGATTCATTCTATCTCCAAACTGCTAGCTGCTGTTTACAATTAGAATTCATTGATGAGGGTGATGTTTAGTTTGTGGGGCACTCAACTGCTAGGTCATCAGCACCCATACAAAGTCCCAATTTTTACACAGTCCAATTTTTCACACAAACCAATCAAGCCACTGTCACAAATGATGATGAAGAGTTGATAAGGACAACACAAACACCCAGTCCCCGGGCAGAGAAAATTAGACTGCATGAACCACTCTCCTGATGCTGCCCTGTTGCCATACTTCAGACAATGCAGTTTCATATGCAGAGCGACCAAATTATTCATTCAGTTGTCAACGTTACTTTCCTGTACCAGTATGACTGTGAATGTTTCCCTGCAAATGTTTCAGTGTGACTGCCAAATAAACATGTCAAATGACGGCAATAAATGTGAAGTGCTTCACAAACAGGCGATTATGTTTGTTTGCCACACTTACAAATTTTTCAAATGTGGACTCCTGTTTTTGACATTTCAAAGAAGCAAGAGCGAACCATTCAGGCACGTGTCGTCAAAAGAAATGTATAGAGCATAGTAAACGAAAGTGTCAGAGCTGTAGAAACATCAGGACAGTAGGGTATCATATCACCCAGAAAGCATCGAAACCTGTAACATAAATGGATGGTTTTGACAATGATATTTTAAAGCATTCCATGTTTGAAATGTATATAAGTGGTGAACACCCGACATCATAAAAATCTGTTACAATTATGTAAGACAAAATTGGGTTCAGAGCTAGCACTTCGTCAATGCAAATTATTTTAAAAGACATTGGTTTCAAATATGTTAAATAGAGAGTTTTTAATTGAAAGAGGTCACATAGCTACTGCATGAACCATATCCCTTATAAAGATGCACGATGTATCACCTTGATGAAACATGGGCAAGTCAGAATCATTCCACGAATACTTCCTGGAAAATAAATGACTGTACTAGCTCTTTTAAAGTTCCCATAGGAATAGGTTCTCAGATAATTATTCTGCTTGCTGGTTCTTCTTCTGGTTTTATTCCTGACAGTAAACTTGTATGTACATGTAAAAAAATAAGCAACATTCGGAAATGAACACTGTCAATTTCAAGAAATGGTTCACTGAACAATTCTTGCCACGCATTATTTCGAGGTCGATCATTGCATTTACCATGCCAGTAATCATTCACCTGTTGCAGAGAAAACAGTAAGCACAAACACCAGGAAAGCAGATACAGTGCTCTGTTTTAAATAAAAATATACCACACATTATAAGCCAGACTCGTACTGAACTTCTGCAGCTTTTTGATTTATACAAGTCACACAACAGAACGTACAAATTTAACTTTCATGCATCTGAATGTGGTCACAAAGTTTTACATTTTCCCAGATATCACTGTAGCTACTGCCCAGTAGCCAGAAGACCTCAGAAGATGTCTCCGGCAGATGGAGATGAAACGTTAGGTGGAAATTTTATACATCGACCACGGCCTCTCAGCCTGGTAGTTTCAACTGAAGACAACACCGGCCGTGAAAGCCTACATTGTATGATTAAATGCCTCTACAGGAAGGAAATGTCAGTTTTGGTTCGGCGATTGGAGGGACAGCGCATGAAGAAGGCACAGCGACTGTGTACACTTACTGTCCTGCTACGCTGCCGGGACACCACGACACTGCCAAAGTTTCTGAAGGCGAGGAGAATGTTTCACTTGGCGCAAGCGAACTGTATTTACAACCGCATGGAACTAGCAATGTTACGGGAATGAATTCACCAGACGCAGTGAGAACTAGTAGCAACTAACAGTAAGCTGTTATATCTCCATTTATATATCAGCAACATAATGTAGTGTTATGACTGGAATAAGGCGGACTGTCTAACGTTTAGGACCATGGAGCTCAGTGAAGAAATGGCAACTAATATGCAGAAGAGGAAATTCGATGGCCTATGGAAAGGTAGAAGCGAAACATCAGTCGCTGGCAACTCTTGAACTATGGTTAACATGTCTGGGAGAGAACTAACAAAAGAGGAACATTCAGTTCTATCGAAAGGAGGCAACTTTGCAGTCACGCCACTAAAGGTTCCTACGGAGGACATTATAGCGAATGTGGAGGCAGGAATCCATTTGTTACCATCGAATTCCGCAGATGAAATCAGGACTGAAACAGTCAGAATATTACGCCAAGCAAAACCACCTACCAGCAATTTGACTCGAGCGGAAAGGAGGGCACTGAGGGAGATGAATGCAGATAAGAGCATTATTGTACTTGCAGCTGATAAAGGAAATGCTACGGTTTTGCTGAACACCGAAGATTATCACAAGAAGATTAGTGACCTTTTGGATTCCACTACATATAAAAGCTTCACAAGGATTCTACAACCAAAATTTTGAGAAATACCAATCAACTAGTAAAACAAACTTCTCTTTCCTCGGATGATAAAAAACAACTCTGAAAACGGAAGCTTATCCACCCAAACTATATGGACTCCCAATGGTACATAAACCACAGGTCCCGATGAGACCAATTGAGAGTGCTATAGAATGTCCAACACAAGAGGTGGCCAGATATCTAGCCTGATTGCAGCAACCATACATTGGCAGAACGGACAGTTACATTAAAAACTCTGTGCATTTTATTGAAAAACTGAGGGAGATTAACGTCAGCCCAAGTGATATTCTTGTGAGCTTTGATGTAGTGTCATTGTTTACCATGGTACCTGTAAATGAAGCTATTTCATATACAGGAGATATTTTTCCGACTGACATAGTGGCTTTATTTAAACACTGCCTGACGACAACTTATTTCCAGTACAACGAGTTTTCCGAACAGACTGACGGGGTGACGATGGGAAGCCCTCTCAGCTCAGCTGATACCAATTTATTTATGGAGATCTTCAAACTGCGAGCACCGTAGACTGCCAGTAAAAAAACAGCTAAATAGTACTGCTATGTTGATGACAGAAGAAGAGCTGGATGTCTTCTTGGTGCATCTGAATAGTATTAACTCGAAGACACATTTTACGATGGAGAAAGAGAGCAACGGTCAACTCAATTTCCTGGCTGTGTTGGTAATTAAACGTGTGGATGGGACGCTGGGCCACAAGGTATATAGAAAGAACACTCACATGGATCGATACCTCCACAAGGTATCAAACCATCATCCTAGGCAAAAAAGAGGTGTCATGAAAACCTTGGTGGACAGAGCCAACAAAACCTGCGAGCTGGCTTACTTGCAAGATGAATTAAATCACTTATGGTCAGCCTTCATGAAAAATGGATATACCAGCAAGGAAATTGTTCAAGCCCTCCGTCAAAGAAGAAAAGAAGCCAGAAGTCATGAGCAACAACAGTCACCTACTGGAAAAGTTTTCCAATCGTTCATTAATAAAGTCACGGACCGTATCAGGAAAGTTCTGGCCAGGTATGGGATCGAAACAATCTTCAGACCCACCAAGAAGATTAAGGAATGTTTAAGAACTGCAAAAAACGCCTAACACCCCCTAGCAACAACTGGAGTATACAAAATTCCATGCAGTTGTGGACAAGTATATATTGGAACAATGAAAAGAAGTGTAAACACCCACTTAGCCAAACATAAAAGAAACTGTCACTAAGGACACATCAAAAAAATCGGCCGTAGCTGAGCATGTTATTCGAGATGGGAACCACGAAATTAAATTTAATGAGACAAGCGTTCTAGCACAAACATCCCACTATCATGCGTGCATGTATGGAGAAGCAATAGAGATTCACAAACACCACAATAATTTTAATAGAAAAGAGGAAGTTTTAAAGTTGGACAAAATATGGATGTCAACGTTGCGCCAGCAGAATGACAATTAATTACTCTTAACCAAGAATGACGCCGCCTTCCAAAGGTAGGCATACCATTGGCATCACGTGACGAATGTTGGTGCCCTCTATGCGCTCTATAAATGCGAGAGTACCTGGAGCCTCAGTGGCAGTAGCCGGACGACCTCAGAAGATGTCTCCTTCAGATGGAGATGAAACATCAGGTGGAAATTTTATACATCGACCACGGCCTCTCAGCCTGGAAGTTTCAACTGAAGAATATCAGTTTAAGAAGTCACGGCTACAAAATACTAACGCGAAATCTTTACAGACGAATGGAAGAACTGGCAGAAGCCAACATCGAGGAAGATCAGTTTGGATTCCTATAGAAATATTGGAATTGGAACACGTGAGGCAATACTGACCCTACGATTTATCTTAGAAGATAGATTAAGGAAAGGCAAGCCGACATTTCTAGTATTTGTAGACTTAGAGAAAGCTTTTGACAATGTTGACTGGAATACTCTCTTTCAAATTCTGAAAGCGGCAGGGGTAAAATACAGGGAGCGAAAGGCTATTTACTATTTGTACAGAAACCAGATAGCAGTTATAAGAGTCAAGGGGCACGAAAGCGAAGCAGTGGTTGGAAAAGGAGTGAGACAGGGTTGTAGCCTATCCTAGATGTTATTCAATCTGTATATTGAGCAAGCAGTAAAGGAAACAAAAGAAAAATTTGGAATAGGAATTAAAATCCATGGAGAAGAAATAAAAACTTTGAAGTTCACCGATGACATTGTAATACTGTCAGAGACAGCAAAGGACCTGGTAGAGCAGTTCAACGGAATGGACAGTGTCTTGAAAGGAGGATATAATATGAACATCAACAAAAGCAAAACAAGGATAATGGAATGTAGTTGAATTAAATCAGGTGATGCTGAGGGAATTAGATTAGGAAATGAGGCACTTAAAGTAGTAAATGAATTCTGCTATTTGGGGAGCAAAATAACTGATGATGGTCTTAGTAGAGAGGATATATAATGGAGACTGGCAACGGCAAGGAAAGCATTTCCGAAGAAGAGAAATTTGTTAACATCGAGTATAGATTTAAATGTCAGGAAGTTGTTTCCGAAAGTATTTGTGTGGAGTGTAGCCATGTATGGAAGTGAAACATGGACGAAAAATAGTTTAGAGAAGAAGAGAATAAAAGCTTCCAATATGTGGTGCTACAGAAGAATGCTGAAGATTAGATGGTTAGATCACATAACTAATGATGAGGTATTGAATTTAATTGGGGAGAAGAGGAGTTTGTGGCACAACTTGACTAGAAGAAGGGATCAGTTGCTAGTACATGTTCTGAGGCATCAAGGGATCAACAATTTAGTATTGGAGGACAGCGTGGAGGGTAAAAATCATAGAGGGAGACCAAGAGATGAATACATTAAGCAGATTCAGAAGGATGTAGGTTGCAGTAGGTACTGCAAGATGAAGAAGCTTGCACAGGGTAGAGTAGCAAGGAGAGCTGCATCAAACCAGTCTCTGGACTGAAGACCATAACAACAACAACAACAACAACAACAGTGCAGCTACAAGAGGGGCTAAGGTTTCACACATAATATTGGTGTTTTTTAGCATGTGTTAACCTTCAAGGTACATCAAACATAAATGTCGCAGTAAAATTTGAAAATAATTGCATAAATGGCAGGTCGTCTGGGCCTGAAATTTTTCTATGAGGCTGGTCCTCAAAGAATTAGTTCTGAATGAGAGTCAAACACTCTGCGATTTAAGAAATTCATCACACATAACATAAATGATCTTCTGTAAAGGGAAATTTATTTTGAAAGTAATGCTTCTCAAAACACCATTCACAGTATTTTTCTGTGAACTGCTAAAAATGTAAACAGTTGAGATGTGATGCTCATCAAAAGTAGCTTGTTGTTATGAAGTATTGCATAGTCTTTGTCTTAAAGCTTTTGACCCACTTCGCTGTCATCAGTCGCTTTGCACCCTGTGTTTTGTTGTTGTACATGGCACTTCTTTCCAATTACAGTACTAATTTAGTGTTATTTTCTCGTTTATGTTTTATTACTGCAGTACTGGCCTGAAAGTAAAATTCTTTGTTAGAGTACTAGTTCTTACCAATCA
Organism: Schistocerca serialis cubense; assembly: GCF_023864345.2. Lineage (NCBI taxonomy): Eukaryota > Metazoa > Arthropoda > Insecta > Orthoptera > Acrididae > Schistocerca > Schistocerca serialis. The sequence goes on along the minus strand of NC_064649.1, from coordinate 36,734,686 downwards.
AAATTATAGAAATTGCACTGACTAAAATTCTACAAAATTCCGGGGGTTTTGATACAATGGAAGACAGGGATGGAATAATGACAAATTGTGACCAAGAAACATCTGGACCACGCAGTTGCTGTGCATGATAACCAGGACAACATTCATCATTTCAGCTTCATAGTGTGTGCCATCCTGATACTTCCTACCGACACCAGTGTCTCTGAATTGTGCAAGAGGGAACACTCCTTCCAATATACCCTACGTTCCCATAACCCAGCTGGCCTCCACCTTCATTACTCATTGTTCTTTGCCCATTTATCCCCTTCCCTGTTCCCACTCAAACACTACACAGCTCCATATTCCACCAACACACTCACAGTCTTTTTACTTCTCTCCTCCTCCGCTGCCCCCCATCCCCCTCCCACCCTCCGTCTAGCCTCCTGACTACTCTTAGCTGCTCTACCCTGATTAGATTAGATTAGATTAGATTAGTTTTCGTTCCATAGATCCGTGCTGAGGAGCTCCTCGTGGATGTGAAACACGTCAATTTCTTTTTTTTATTTTTTTTTTTTAAGCTGAAATAACATAACTAATAGTATGAATATATACAGTACATCATTTGTTTCTATTAAAAAATTCGTCAATGGAGTAGAAGGAGTTGGCCACTAGTAAGTCTTTCAGGCTCCTTTTAAACTGATATTTATTTGTAACTAAATTTTTTATGTTTGCTGGCAAATTATTGAAGATGAGTGTTCCTGAGTAGTGGACCCCTTTTTGAACTAAAGTAAGTGCTTTTAAGTCCTTGCGCAGATCATTTTTGTTCCTGGTATTGTATGTATGAACTGAGCTGTTTGTTGGAAAAAGAGATATATTATTTAGGACAAATTTCATTAAGGAGTAAATATACTGAGAGGCAGCAGTTAATATACCCAGTTCTTTGAAGAGGTTTCTACATGACGTCCGTGAATTTACTCCACAAATAATACGTATTACACGCTTTTGGACTCTGAAAACTTATGTTTGACTTGAAGAGTTACCCCAAAATATTATACCATATGACATTATGGAATGAAATTAGGCAAAGTATGCAAGCTTTTTCATTTTTATGTCGTCTATGTCAGCTAACACTCGAATTGCAAATACAGATTTGTTAAGGCGTTTCTGCAGTTCTGTAGTGTGCTCCTCCCAACTGAATTTATTATCAAGTTGTAATCCCAGGAATTTAAGACTGTCAACCTCTTCTATCTGCTCTTCTTCACACTTTATGTATATGTTGGATGGAGGAGGAGGAGATTAGTGTTTAACGTCCCGTCGACAACGAGGTCATTAGAGACGGAGCGCAAGCTCGGGTAAGGGAAGGATGGGGAAGGAAATCGGCCGTGCCCTTTCAAAGGAACCATCCCGGCATTTGCCTGAAGCGATTTAGGGAAATCACGGAAAACCTAAATCAGGATGGCCGGAGACGGGATTGAACCGTCGTCCTCCCAAATGTGCTGGATGGAACCAGTCAATTATGACTGGGACATTTCCTGACTTGCTAAAATATGCAGATGCTAAGCCTCTATTCAAGAAAGTGGATAAAGAGATACCATCAAACTACAGACCGATTTCACTTTTGCCAGCATTCTTAAAAATTTTAGAAAAAGTAATGTACAGGCAGCTTCTCAACCATCTGACCACAAATAACATATTATCAAGAACACAGTTTGGATTTCTGAAGGGTTCTAATATCGATAAGGCTATTTACACCTACAGTGAAAATGTACTTAATTCATTAAATAACAAATTACAAGCAGCAGGTATTTTCTGTGATTTGTCCCCACCTTGTCCGTGTATGCTCCCATATGCAGCAATTTACCATCCACCCGCCCAGTGTTCTCCTTAGCCTCACCATCCAGATTGCTTCTCCCACCCTGTGCTGTAGCTCGCAATCTGGCCTCGGTGGCCAGAGGCAGTGGTCAAGTGTGTGAGCTGCATTTGTGTGAAAGTGTGTGTATATCTAATTCTGAAGAAGGCCTTTCAGCCCAAAGCCTACTTGTTTAGCAGTCTTTTTGTTGTGTCTGCATTCCAGGGTTTTTCCCGGCTGAAAAAGTTCCCTTGCTTTTCCCAGATTTCCCAACTGCCCCAGGGTGTATACACCCTGTGATGACATTCAACCTCTCTGCTAAGGGGTACATGTGGTAGTAATATGGGTAACATAAAAATAAGCAAACAGGCGATGCAGTGTGGCTGGCTGGTCTGCTGCAGTACCTGAGGCTCTGCCACTGGTCCGAGACGTACTGCACGGTGTGCCGGATGAGGCGGCCCAGGCGGCGGCCGAACTGGCGGTAGCGTGGCGAGCTGTAGGTGGCGAGGCCGGTGCGCAGCAGCCTCACCAGCACTGTGCAGAAGGCGAAGAGCCGCAGCACGTGCTGCTCCGTCACCAGGCTGGGGTCGTACAGGTCCCTGCACACCCAGTAGCCACACTGCACTGCAACCTCAACATGGCAGGTGCGAGACGGCTAAAAACGATAGCAGTGCCACAGAATTCTTTCAGATCAGACTACTGCACAAATTTTAATTGATAATGCCACGTTCGTTGTCTGGACAGTGTAATATTGGGTTGATACCTAAGTTCATAGTATTTTTCCCTAACTTAAATAAATGCAACAGATACCAGTAACAGAGAATTCAGACGTCAATAATATATTCCCCTCCACTGTTTACAACAGTCTGCCAATGTTTCAGTAACATTTCAGTTCCACGACCATAGAAATCACGTGGTTTTGAGGCGAAGAACTTGTCGAGCCGTGTTCGGAATGCATTTTCGTCCAGAAAGGAAGTTCCGTCATGGCTGTTTCGTAGAGAGCAGGAAAGGTTAGATGAGTAAGGCGCACATGCAAAAGTCAGGTGAATAAGGTCGATGCAGAATGACTTCCCAACCCAACTGCCATACAGCGTTTTTTCTCAGTCTGGCAGAATGGGTTTGGGTTGGTTTGTTTGGGGAAGGAGACCAGACAGTGAGGTCATCGGTCTCATCGGATTAGGGAAGGAAGTCGGCCGTGCCCTTTCAAAGGAACCATCCCAGCATTTGCCTGGAGCGATTTAAGGAAATCACGGAAAACCTAAATCAGGATGGCCGGACGCCGGATTGAACCGTCATCCTCCCAAATGTCTGGCAGAATGCAGGCAGGCATTATCGTCAAGTAACATCATTTCTCGCAATCTTCTGGTCGTTGTTCTCATATTACATCAGCAAGACGTTGCAGTTGTTGACAATAAATGTCAGCAGTGATCGTTACACCTCAGGGAAGCCATTCATAGTACATCACACTGTCACTGTTCTGCCATATGCGTGACGTTAACTTACGTTGATACACCCACGTCTTCGTACGGGGAATTATTGTTTTTTTTTGATTCGGCAATTCCTTTCTTTTCCTTACGTTAGCATAAAGACACCATTTCTCATCACCAGAAACAATACAGGATAACAACAGTCGGTGTTGTTCGCAAACCAACTGCTGACAAGCAAGCAGAGATGCACATACGACCACCTGCTGATTTTTGTGTCTTTGGCGTAGAGCATGTGGTACGTATGCACCTAATTTTTGAATCTTCCCCATCTGCCAGTTCTCAAGTACAATGACATGGATCATTGTGAATTATGTCTTTTAAACAATCTTCATTAAACCCTGAAGGTCTTCCTGAATGTGGCGAATCACTAACGTTAAAACGATCCTCCTTAAAATGAGAAAACCATTTTCTCTCCATGTTCTGTCCAATGGCAGTATCCCCACACATGGTGCAAATGTTTCTGGCTGCCTCCGCTGCTGTCACCCCTCTGTTGAACTCAAATGTAAGAATATGTCAGAAATTTTCCAATTTCTCCACTTCGCACTCCATTTTGTAGCGTCCACAGCTCCACTCACTATCTCCAAATGATGAAATGACAGTATGTAAATGCCAATAGCATCAGTTAACTACAAATAAAAAATGACGATTGATAAACAAACCTATATGTTATGAACTTACACACCGACCTAATATTATCAAACGTGTCAAACAGTATACTAAAGGTTGTTGAGACATAGGGTATCATATAAGTCAGGCAGTTCCAATGCTGCTCTGTGAGGCACTGTTGTCCCTGAGTACTCCACATGTCACTCTTCAGCAGCTATAGCTTGTACAGGTTCTCCACTAGGTGCCGCTCTTCCCTCCCCCTCTCTCACATACATTTTTGTCACCAGTCCTTTGACTGGTTTGACGTAGCCTACCACAAATTCCTCCTCTGCACTAACCTCTTCATCTCAGAGTAGGACTTGCAACCTATGTCCTCAATTATTTGCTGGATGTATTCCAATCTCTGTCTGCCTCTACAGTTTTTGCCCTCTACAGCTCCCTCTAGACATTATTCCCTGACATTGTAGCAGATGTCATATCATCATCTCCCTTCTTATCATCAGTGTCTCCGTATCCTTTTCTCTGCAATGATTCTGCGGAGAACCACCTCATTACTTACCTTATCAGTCCGCCTAATTTTCAACATTCTTCTGTAGCACCACACCTCAAATGCTTCAGTTCTCTTCCATTCCAGTTTTTGCACTGTATATGATTCACAACCATAAAATGCTGTGCTCTAAACAGACACACTCTGAAATCTCCTTCTCCATTTAAGGCTTAGCAGTCTTCTCTTGGCAGGAATGCCATCTTTGCCTGTGCCAGTCTGCTTTTTATGTTCCCCTTGCTTCCTCCATCATGGATTATTTTGCTGCTGGTGTCAGGTGGTGCAGTAGGATTCACATGCAGTACAGTCCAGTCACCTGACTGACCAAGTCTCTTCTGTTTGTGCACTCTTGCCCACTCGTGATCATGCTATAACAGCCTGGTATAAATGATTACAGTGTGTTATCATTTAATTCCAATAAAATAATATGGAGTACTTATGGGCAAAGTTTAAACTGATGGTAAACAAACTCTGGAGTAGTATGAGGTGTGATCAAAAAGTAATGGGAATTTCATTTATTCATTATCAAGACTTTCCCCCTCGAAGTGATCCCCTTCTGATACAATACACTCATGCCAGCACTTTTTCAAGTCTTGGAAACACTTCTGGAACTAACTTTTCATTATGGTGTTCAGCTCCTTCAGTGATTCAGTTTTTATCTCATCAATGATGGCAAAACAATGTCCTTTCACGGTTCTTTTCAGCCTCGGGAACAGAAAGAAGTCACGGGGGTCACGTCTGGAGAATATGGTGAATGAGGCAATGTTAATAGTTTTGTTTTTTGCCAAAAAATCATGAAAGAGCATTGAGCTGTGAGCAGGAACATTATTTGATGCAATTTCCATGTGTAGTTTTGCCACAATTCTGGTAATTTTCTTTGGATTACTTCACACAAATGGAACACACCTTACTGACTGTACGACCACAAGGCAGGAAAACATGATGCACTACCCCAATGTACTCAAAGAAAACAGGGAGAAAAATCTTCACAAATAATCGAACTTGTCCATTTCCATTGGAACGACGTCATAGCTGTGTACCCAGTTTTGTCACCTGTTACAACCTTCTTTAGAAGTTCTGGATCATTGCTGACTTCATTCAGCAATTCCTGAGTAATGTCTACGTGATGTCATTTTTGGTCAAAATTCAAGAATTTTGGAACAAACTTTGCTACTACAGTTTCATGCCCAAAAATCCAAAAAAACGGTTGGCATAAGCCAAAGGATATTCCATTGTCATCAGAATCATCTCTGATGGTGATTCGGCTATTTTACAGAACCACTTTCTTTACTTCCTCCACATTTTTGTCGCTAACTGATGTGCTGGATACCCATGGCAGTTGTCATCTTCAATGTCTTCTCGACCCTGTTGGGAAAGTTTACACCTCTCACAAACTCTTGCCTTATTCACAGCGATTTGCCAAAAGCCACAGTCAAAATTTCAAATGTGGTGCTGCACTTTATTCCATATATGAATCAAAACTTAATGAAAATTCTTTGATCCATCTTTCTCCACAGTAAAAATGCTCCTAGCACTCAGAAACATGCTCAATCTTTTTGACTGTCAACAATAAATTAAATATTCAAAATAGGTGAAAATGCAACATTAGGAACATCTGTATCAACAAGATTAAAAAATTTGAGAATCAGAAGGGTAAAGCTTGCAAAAATAAAAAATTCTCAATACTTTTTGATCACATCTCATACATGCCGAGTAAGTGTATTAAAGACAGAAAAAATGCAATTTGATTTAAAAAGGGCATTAAGAAAATGCTGAGATGACTGAGATTGTTGCACACTCTTGGTTCACACAATAATGTCAAAATGTCAACAAAAATGTCAACAAGCAGCAGTTGACAGAAATTTGTGCAACTATAAAACAATTGGTGTGTGAAACATACAACAACTTCCACTGTCACGTATTACGGAAACATTTTGCAGAGAATCCTAGAAAACTCTGATCCTAGGTAACATTACTGCAGAGTTCTTGAGCATATGCTAAATTCAAACATAATAAATTTCCTTGGGGGAGGAAAGCTTATATCCACAAATCAATGCTGATTGAGAAAGCATCACTTGTCCAAAACCAAAACTTTTCTTCCATGATATCCTGTGAACCATGAATGGAGGATGACAGGCAGATCCTAAATTCCTAGACATCTGGGAAGTGTTTGACACAGTACGACACTTCAGACTATGGCCTGAGCATATGAAATAGATTCTCTGACATGTCAGTGGCTCCAAGACTTTAAGTAATAGAACCTGGTACAGTGTCCTGGATGGCAAGTGTTCATTGGAAACTAGAGTATTGTCAGAAGTGCACCAAGGAAGTGTGCCAGGACTGCACTTGTTTTTTATATACATAAAACGATCTAACGGACAGTGCGGCTAGCTATGTATGACTGTTTGCTGATGATGCTATAGTACACAGGGAAGTTCCATTTCTGAGTGATTGTAAGAGGATACAGGATAACTTGAATGTAATTTATATAAGAGGCGATCAAAAAGCTTCCATTCAATGGACATACAGTCGAGAGTCGATATACCGATCAGGCAAAATGGCTGTGAGTATTGAGGCAGCCATCCTACCAATGCACCAGGTTAAATGCAGTGGTTTGGTGAAACACAGTCTCCTGCTTCATGAAGAAGTCCGTAGCCGCCAGCTGCACATCCTTGTCTGATAGCAATCATCGACCATTCAAGGACTCTTTTAAGGGACCAGAGGAGTAATAATCACACGGGAAGAGATGAGGACTATACGGTGGGTACTCAAGTCTCAACCAATCGAGTTGGCAAAACTTCTGCCTAGCAATAGTTGCAGCGATATGGGGACGTGCATTACCAAGAAGCAGCAGCATCCATTGTTGCATGGATCTTGGAACCCCATTCCATAACAGTGCTTTTCAATAGACGTGTTGCCCCATACGCATTCTTCATTCTCCATTGGATCTGTACTGGTGTTTATCCTTTGCCAACCATGAAAAGAATAACAGCACATTGGTCCTGTTTGGACACATTTGGTAATAATGTTGCCACAGTCTACATTACTGCATTTATCACACGCACATCGGAAAGACACTAATGCCACACCGACCACTTGCTTACATGTGCCTAGACCCTGCTTCAGAGTCAAGTTATGTTGCATATACACTGCAGCAACATATTCAAACAGAAACTTTTTGATCACCCCTTATATTTGGTGTGCATGACTAGGAACTGAGGGGCTATAATCTAGTCATGTTCGAGCACAGTAATGATGAGCTGCCTGGCACAGTTTCATCTACTAGGAATAACACTGCAAAGTGGTATGAAACGGAACATGCACATACACTGAGGAGACAAAAATCATGGAATACCTCCTAATATTGTATCTAACTTCCTTTTGCCCAGTGTAATGTAGCAACGCAATGTGGCATGGACTCAACAAGTCATTGGAAGTAACCTGCAGAAATACTGAGTCATGCTGCCTCTATAGCTGCACAAAATTGTGAAAATGTTGCTGGTGCAGGATTTAGTGAACAAACTGAGCTCTTGATCTTGTCCTATAAATGTTCACTGGAATTCATATCAGGTGATGACAGCCAAACCATTCCCTCAAACTGTCCAGAACGTTCTTCAAACCATTTGTGAAAAATTGTAGCTCAGACATGGCGCATTGTCGTCCCATAAAAATTCTATCATTGTTTGGGAACATAAAGTCAATGAATGGCTGCAAATGTTCTCCAAGTGACCAAACATAACCATTTCTAGTCAATGACCCGTTCAGTGGAGCAGAGGACCCAGACCATTCCATGCAAACACAGCCCTAACCATTATGGAGCTACCACAAGCTTGCGCAGTGCCTTGTCAGTAACGTGTGTCCGTGGCTTTGCGGTGTTTGCACCACAATTGAACCCCACCATCAGCCCTTACTAACTGAAATTGGGACTCATCTGACCAGGCCATGGTTTTCCAGTCACCTAAGGTCCAACTGATATGATCACAAGCTCAGGAGAAGTGCCGCAAGTGATGATATGCTGTTAGCAAAGGCACTCGTGCCAGTCGTCTGCTGCCATAGCTCATTAACACCAAATTTCGCCAAACTGCCCTAATGGATATGTTCTTTGTACACCCCACACTGATTTCTGTGGTTATTTCACACAGTTGCTTGTCTGACAACATTATGCAAATGCCGTTGCTCTTGCTCAATAAGCAAAGGACATCAGATGCTGTACTGTCTGCAGTGAGAGGTAATGCCTGAAATCTGCTATTCTCGGCACTCTTGACATTATGGATCTTGGAATATTGAATTATCTAACAATTCCCAAAATGGTCTGTCCCATGCATCTAGTACTTTGTTTGTCATAAAATTATTCACTGTGTTTTTGACCAATACATCTGTGAGAACCACACAGACAAGGCAAAAGAAATCGGTGTTCATAGGGAGGCATATAGATAGTTGATTTTCGCTCACTCAATTTGCGAGGGGAGCAGGAGAGGGAATGACTAATAGCTGTAAAAGGTACCCTCTGCCACACACCACATGGTGATTTGCAAAGTATGTATGCAGGTGTAGCTATAGAGATAGATGGTCTGATAACATAGACAGGAGATATCAGTGAAACAGTAACTTACAATTGAGCTGTAGGTCCTTTGTACTATTTATTAATATCAGCACAGGCATGACAATGCCCCTCAACAATATATTTGATATGAAGCTAGAAATTTTAAAAATGAGGCTACAGCAGATTCTATAGAAGAAATGCCACTATTCAATAGAAGAATGCACAGAAGATGAAATGATAATTTGAGCAAGGGTTAATTAAGTGTTAAATTGTATTGTATGTATCTATAACAAAACTGTGTTATTATTATTATTATTATTATTATGCTGTTTGTCATGATCAGCAGCTTATGGTGAAATTTTGTCACAGTTTTGACATGTCTCCTGTACTTGAATCAAATTATTTAGATTATATTCGTTAGGAGACAAATAAACCACACTCTGCAATTCAACGCTGTCAGCAGAAGGGCTGTTGGTCATTCAACAATAGGCCAGAGAACAGAAACCTGCATGATGAAATGAAAACTCGCGATGTGAGTCAATCTACATGGAAGCAGACAATCTAAACCTGCACAGAGATGTGCACGGAGGTGAATAAAACACACAGTACATGCAGGTGGCGAACATTAGAGCACACAGAAACGGCTCGCACGGGCCACGAGGCGAGGTCTGCGGAGGTTTAACTCGCCATTACAGATGTCGTGCCTGGCTTACAGTCATTCACAGGAAAACACTTCTGTCAGTGGGTGTGCCGCTGCCAATGTCACATGCGGCCTGCACGGCAATCGTCCACAGTAGTGCGCTGTCCTACCTGCCTCCCTAGTGGTGTCTCCCAGTGGGGATACTAAATACTTTGAACATAGTTTACAATAATTAACTTACCATGAATCAAAAACATGAACAAACAATGTTCTGTAAAGAAATGACAAGGCTTCAACTACTTATCTCTGTGCCTGGAAATAAGGCACATCCATTGCCCACCTACACCACTTCTTAGTCCATCCCTAGATAGCTTCCATTCCCTACTTTTTACCATTTGGTCCACACTCCTATGAAAGAGTCAGATGCAAGGCCTGTCCCAATAAAACCACCTAGCACAGCCTGGTCCATCATCATAATGCCCCTGCACAGGCAGCTTCAAATGTCAGGCAGTTTTTGGTCAAAACCAAATGACAGCTGTTTTTCACCCAGCCTGATCTCTGAACCCAGCCCTCTGTGATTTTCTTCAAGAATTACAAGAAATCAGTCAGGGAAGAATTTTCATGATGTAGAAGAAGAGGGGGAAAAAGTATATCCCTGGAGGCAATAAACAGTATAACTTTAGGAATTAATAACTGTTTCCACCAATGTCAAAAATGTAGGCACAAATATTTTATGTCTGATGGACACTATTCTGAAGGAGGTTCAGTTTTGAAAATGTTTTGTAAAATACATGATTTTCTGTATAACAATTCTCATTATTTTTGAATTGTCCCTCATATATCAGAACGACTGATTAGACAGCCTAGGAGTGGGAGTATTCATTCCAGTTAGCAAAAGTATTAGGTCTATTAAAGCCAAAATAAAGACAGCAATGTACCTAGTGACTGAAAAAAGTGGAGGTGACTCCTGTATATAAGAAGGGCAATAGAACGGACCCATAAAATCACCAACCTGTGTCTTAAACATCCGTTTGCTAAGAATTCTTGAATATTTTATCCTTTCAAATATAATAAATTTCCTTGTTGCAGAAAAGCTTCTGTCCGGAATCCGGAACAGTTGTAGAATGCATCACTCATCTGAAATTCAGCTTGCCATTTCCTCATATTATGTGTCCAGAACTTCTGCTGATCTACTGATGCATAGTCAGAATTCTTATAATAAGAGTTTGACCAGAAGAATGCGATTCTGCATCAAGAGAGTCATGCCGGATGTCTGAGATGTGGACTGAGGAACATCCGTGTACCCCGCATTTTTTTATTTAGAATGTTCTACTGCTTGCAATGCCATCTACTCGTAAAATTTTCGTTATTCCCCCTCCCCCACATACCATTTTCCCATTCTTTGACAATATTCCAGTCAAATTTGACGTCATTCGGAGCAAAGGCTTTTTTTTAAAAAAAAAAGCATTTTGAAACTGTAACTACAGTCACCCAGTATATGTAAATCAGAGCGTACCTGTCATCCCTCCTGTCGACCAGCAGCACATGGCGGAACACTGCGTCAAATGGGATCTGATTGAGAATGGCCACGAGGTCATTCTCCCGGAGAACGGCCCCGCACCCTCGTCCGACTTCAGTGTCTTCGTCCTCCTCTCCGTCCGAGTCCACCAGCACCCACGGCTCCGACGGTGCCGGGTCTCCCCTCAGTGGTGCCTGCAACACAAAACCATATCAATGCTTGTTGGCAGCTTAGGGTCTTGATTTAATTATCATTTCATTCTAGAGAGCTGCACGGTCACCGATGGTGCAAAGGATAAATCCCTGCAGTCACACCATCCTCTGTGCCCTCGGTGGCTCAGATGGATAGAGCGTCTGCCATGTAAGCAGGAGATCCCGGGTTCGAGTCCCAGTCGGGGCACACATTTTCAACTGTCCCCACTGATGTATATCAACGCATGTCGACAGCTTAGGGTCTTGATTTAATTACCATTTTACAAAACCATTCACTCAAAAGTCTCATAAAACCTCTGCAACTGTATTTCATTATTCTGTCACCCTCTTAGCACAGTCAAGCACGAAAACCTGTGTCGTGTAACTATTAACACACAGTTATTTCAGTTTTGAAGGTGTGGTCTTATCGCACAGGAAGTATAATAATATTCGTTTCATCAATTCAAGTGCCATTTTCTTTCTTTTGAAACTAAGATTGTACGGTATGCCACATAAAATATTGGACTAGATTGAAGACTTCTTGGTACAGATGACACAGCATGTTATCTTGAAAGATCACTGACAGAAATATTAGTAATTTCATTTGTGGAACAGGAAAGGTGTGTGGATCCTTTCTGTTCATGTTGTATATTAATGATGTTAGAGGCAATATTAATAGCAGCCCCAGAGTTTTCACAGAGAATGTTGTCATCTACAATGAAGTAATGTCTGAAAATATCTGCAGAGATATTCAGTTGGAGTGTGATAAGATTTCAGAGTGTTCCAAAATTTGGCAACCTGTTTTAAATATTCAGAAATGAAAAACAGTACAATTCGCAATACAACAAATTTAGTATCCTATGACCACAATATCAATATCAATTAATCACAGATGGAATGGTCAACTTGCACAAATACTTGCCTGGGTGCAACACCTTGTAAGGATATGAAATGGAATGATCACATAGGCTCAGTCGTAGGTAAAGCAGGTAGCAGTCTTTGGTTCAGTGGCAAGTTACTAGGGAATTGCAATCATCTACAAAGGAGATTGCTTACAAAGCACACTTGTGTGATCGATCTTTAAATATTACACTGGTGTGAGGAACCAATACCAAATAAGAGTAACAGTGAATATTGAACATATACAGAGAGGGGCACACAAACGGTCACAGGTTCGTTTGACACACATCAGAGTGTCATGGAAACTCTGAAAGAACTGAACTGGCAGACAACTGACGATAAACACAAACAATACCAAAGGAACTGACTTGCAAAGTTTCAACAATCAGCTTTGAGTGATAAACCTAGCAATATACTACAACCCCTACACATCACTCCCACAGCAATCGTGAGGAGAAGATTAAACTAATTACAGGATGCACAAAAGCATTTTAAGGAATAATTTTTACCACACTCCATATGTGAATGGAATGGAAAGAAGCCCTAATAACTAGTACAATGGGAGGTACCCTCTCTGCCATGCACTTCACAGGGGTTGACGAATATAGATGCAAAATATGTAAAATGTCGATTATAATATTGATATACATTCGTGACATGTTCTATATTTTATACTGAAGGAATCTTCAGTGGATTTTTCCCTCAGATAATATAGTTTTGTTTTTAGATGTAATGCTTACAAATTAGAAACAGTTCACACAATAACTTTTACATAATTAAAATAGTATTTTTTTTACATGAGCAAACTGTTACTTACAGTTACCAGGCCACCAGAATGCATTAGTGTTGTTCGTATTTAACATTGTTACCAGGCCTGGTAGGATATATAAGGGGTGTGGACAGCTTCAGATGTTGAATGATCCCTGTGAAGGGTACTGAGGTACCGCGTACTCGTGCGAGACAGCAGTATCTGTACCTGACGGAGTTTGGAAAGGACCTCATTGTGGGTCTGCATTTGCCCAGCAGGTCAAATCGTGCAACATCCGATGTTGGACTCCGTGGAAACATGACAGCACACATACTCATCATCAGGTTTCTGGTCAAATACGTTCGACTGCAATAAGGGCCGATCATTGTACCGTGTACCGAGGACGCCGTATCACATCTGTGCCTGCATCCGAGAACAAGTAACGGACTAGTAGAATTCTCAGATGTCCGACCGAGTCACATTGTAATTACTCCACAACATTTTGGCAAACAGACTTGTTGCCATCTTCAGGTGGTCGCTGATGACTGCCGCTCCACTCCCGCCAGATTAATTATGAGGTGACCCGGCAGGACACCCGAGAATTCTACACAATAGAAATATGCCAGGAAAACATCAGACTGCATATCAAGTAACAGATTCCCTGCAACACCGAGTGTGATTGCGCACCATTGGGCAGCGATTAGCAGCAGCTGAGATACGGAGTTATTATCCCACACGTATGCACCACAACACAAATGGTTGCACTTGGAGTGGTGCTGCAACCAGGGAGCACGGACTGCTGGTGAATGGTGTGGCACTGTGTTCAGCTACGAATTGCCTTTCTGCACTACCCCAGAGAGGCCCCATTCTTCGAATGTTTTGGAGGCATCTTGGTGTGGGGAGCCATCAGCTATGACTTCAGGTCACAGCTGGCAGTGATTGTGGAAACTCGATGACACAGTAATATGTTATTCTGCAACCGCATGTGCTACCTGTCGTGACAGGATTGTGGAGCCATTTTTCACCAGGACAATGATCACCCACCTGTGGCAAGGGTCTCTATGAACTGTCTCCATCTTGTTGAGGTACTCGCATGGCTGGCAAGATCCCTAGATCTGTCCCTGATAGAACACGTGTTGGACAAACTCAGACGTCAATTCCGTCACAGTGCCAGTATCGAGCTTATCAACGACCAGTAACAACAGCTATGGGCCAGCTTGCCTGAGGATGGATACAATAGTTTTATGACAACATTCCGGACCAAATTAAAGCATACATCCAGACCGGAAGGGTAGCAACACCATAATGATAAGTGGGCTCATACTACCAACTTCTTTGTAAATTTGGCACAGTTTTGTAATTACTGAAATTATGTCACATACCCTCCCTCTCAACCCATGAAATTTGATTTTGTTTGCTCCTACCCATCTGGGCACTGCACTCTGTTTCTCAGGCAGCGTATGTTCTGAATTTTGAAATGGCAGTGCACATACTAATCTCTTACCTGCTGAGAGGGAACACACATTTTGCCAGGATTGATGTGTAACTGTAACTAACATTTTATTTGTGTTAAAATTATGGTCATAACTGTTCCAGATCTACAAGAACACATGTAAAAACAAAACTGAATCATTCCAGAAAAATACACTGAAGATTCATTAAATACAAAAAGTCAAATGTATCTGATATGTAAATAAATATTATTTTGCAGCAAGAAATAAGTGTCTGCTGTGTATTCATGTCCAACATCCAGTGCAGCTTCAGTGCCAGCACAACACAGGTGTGTGTGTGTGTGTGTGTGTGTGTGTGTGTGTACGCGCGCGCGCACGTGCAGAATGTAGTGTGTGTGTGTGTGTGTGTGTGTGTGTGTGTGTGGGCGCGCGCGCACGTGCAGAATGTATCAGGAACTTCGTAATTTCACAGGTTGTATTAGTACAATTTGTGCGATTTTTCGTTTTTGTGTCAGTAAATGTATCTGAAACATATCTGTACACTGTAGCCATATTGCATGTTTAGTCTGCCATCAGTTGTCAAGAAGGTTACATACGTTTGGTTAGGAGTGGCAATTGTTGATTTGTTTTAAAAAAGGGAATTTTGCTATAAGAATGGAATAAAATGTAAAACAGTTTTAGAAATTCTGAATATTGCTTTTGGTAGGTCTGCTATGAGTCAAACAAGGGTTTACAAGTTGTATAAGCATTTCCAAGATGGCCTTGAAGACGAAGATGCCAAGTGTTCTGACGCCCCTGCCTTTTAGTGTTGCTGCTTGTCACCTATCGCTGGTCAGACACAACAGCTGATGAACATGTGAAAAAGATTAAAGAAATGATTATGAACGATTGCTAAATCACAATCAAAGGAGTTGCTGATAATTTTGGCATATCAACTGGCGCAACTGGCACATACCATGAAATCTTTTGGTGCCAAATGCACCTTCTTACATTTCATTGCTTATTTGTGAATTTTTGGTGAAAAATGACACTTTAATGATGTCTCAGCTTCCATACTCACCAGATACGGTCCTGCGTGACTTTTTTCTGTTTGCGAAAATAAGAAGAATCTTAAAGGACTATCTTTTTACGAGCACAGCTTAGATTAAAAATACATCACTGAAAGAGCTAAGTGCTATACCAAAAATCAAGTTACAGAAGTGTTCTGTGGATTGGAAGAAGTCCTACCATAATTGTGTGTCTAATAGAAACTACTTTGAAAGAGATAATGTTAATGCAGACAAATAAATAAAATTATTTCCAAAAAATGAAAAAACCCGATACTTTTTTGATCCCAACTCAAACATTCTGTTAGCTCCAAAGGAGGACATCTTGTGTGCTTATGGGTCACTGAATAACTCAACTATATGGTTAGTTGTTACCACACAACATAACAGCAACACCTGTGTAACAATAGTACTAAACAAGACCTGTCATTATAGCTCCTGCCTTCTAGTGTTTCAGCGTGTCACCTATCACCTGTCAGACACAAAGTCAAATCTGATAGGTAGATACCAAGGAGTTTTGAAGGGGACTGTGGCCAGAAAGCACAAGAGAAGAGTATCAGATAGGGGAGAAGAAGATGGTCAGTAAGAGGGGGGGGGGGGGAAGATGAGGTGGAGAGAGAGAGAGGGGAGAGGAAGGTAGGAAGAGATGGACAGAGAGAGGGTGAGGAGGACATGGACAGAGAAGGGGCGAGGTGAAGATGGAAAGAAATATTGAGAGGAGGAAATGAACAGAGAGAGGAGGGGGAAGAAGTAGATGGAAAGAAACTGAGGTGGAGATGGTCAGAGAGGGAATGAGGAAATTTGAACAACATATGTGCTTTACACATTTATATATGAAAAACATCTGAGATGAACATACATCAGCAAGAAGCCTTGCCATTGAAAATTATCTGATGTGAACTGCACAGAGGAATCATTCACAATGGAATGGCTATTTCAAATTCTCATCTAAGAGCAAAATTGGTGTTGTGACTGTACAAATTGGACACAACAATGTGAGAATGTAATTTGGTGGCCTCAGCAGCCAGAAACTGTGGTCGTGTGTGTGTGTGTGTGTGTGTGTGTGTGTGTGTGTGTGTGTGTGTTGCATTTGCCTGTATGTGTGTGTATTCAATCTGTGATGAAAGCCTTGTTGGCCGAAAGCTCATTTTCTGACAGTCCTTTCGTTGTGCCTATCTACAACTCAGCATCTCCACTACGTGGAAGGTAGCAACTATCCTTTTCGTAATACTGTTACATTCCATCCTGGATTTTCCACTGTTGACATTATTTGTGACCAGTAGACATGTTTATGTCTGGTGATACCTAGAGAAGCCTTTTTGGTTGTGTTTGTCCATACTAACCCTTTGCACTCAGGAATGTAGACACAGGACATCTCTGTGCACTCTTATTTAAATGCCACCACCTAGACAGTGAGTGCGCCACAGTAAATTGTACGAGTCTCTCTGTGGAAACAATGAGGCCACTGACCACCAATCACGATATACATTAAAACAAAAACTCTACTTTCATTCAAATACAGGTTTCTAGGGTTTGTAGAGGGGACTTACGGAACGTAATTTTGATAAGGAGCCCATGTCCAAAAATGTACAGGTTGGATGTAAAATAAGTTTGAATATCAGATCACTTACAAATCTCCCACTTCACGGAAAACACACACACACACATTAGAGACAATGAGCTCCAAACTGTGTGCTCGACAAGAACCTGTGGCACGGGAAATGTTTTGAGAACTCTTCATCGGGTTGACTTCCACGTGACGAACGATATCCTGTTCAAAGTCCAGAGTGCGACACGACTGTGGAGTACCACAGCCAACCCTCCTAGTTTCAAATGTACTGATTTCTCACAGCCGTTGCTGTAGTTGACAAAGATGTTATGTGATGTCATACATACAACAGGGACTGACGACAATACCCTCTTCTCAGCTTGTGTGTGTACTGTGAAGTGGGAAATTTGGAAGTGATCCAACTTCAAACTTATTTTATATCCGAACGTACATTTCCGGACATGGGTTCTTTATTTAAACTTTGTCCATCAAGTCCCCTCTACAGCCCCTAGAAACCTGTAATAGTAATTTTGAATCACTCTGTATATTTGCATAAGCATTACAATACAAAGCTTTTCATTGTATGATATTTGTTGAAACTCACTGGGGTGGACTTTTTCCATAGCCATTTTAATAGAACTGTTTACAAATGAATCACTGCCATCACCAAAATTATTGTCACTCTCGTTTTCAATTAGAAGTTCCCCTAAAAGCTCTAGAATCTCTTCCTCAGAGAGGACTGTGCACAAAGAACTACATATTTTGTGCCTACTAACTTGGACATAGTAATTACAACCTTTCTCTCAACAGAACGGCCACAGTTTGACACTGAGTTAACATGGACTTCCCCAGATGCTATTACTATGCAGTATAGTCAGATTCAGGAATGGAGCACATGACAGCTACAAAAACCATTTCGAACAAAAGTTCACACCTGAGTGGAAAACAAAATTTGCAATGTATAGCACCACTCGCCATTGGAGTGGAAAGGGTTAATGTGAACTGTGGAAGGGATTCACTGATGGTGTGGAGCTCAAAGTCGCACTGTGATCTCGGCTAGATTGTCGGCTTACGTGGGCAGTGAGTTAAGGCGAGATATGTCACTAGTACACTGGGTGACATTTTTCACACAAGCTGCGGATCCTGATGAATGTCTCGTGTGCCAAACTGATAACTCTCTCCCCTCACCTGCTCCAAGAAGTGCTCCCTCTCCCGTACGGGCCTGACCAGTGTCGCCAGCACGGCAACAGCGTGGCGGAGGTACGGGCTCGCGAAGACCGCCGCAGAGTCGACGGCCGCGACGCCTCCACCCGGCGTGACCGCCGTCCCCACGCAGTGGCGGTGTGGCGGCGGGGGCGGGGTCTGCACGAAAGGCGCGGCCCAGCTGCCGACGCCAGCCGGGCAGCGCAGTACATGGTGCAGCAGGAAGAGATGGTCGCGCCACGTGGCCAGTCTCACCAGCAGTGCCACCAGCCGCGACAGCCAGCCCCGGCAGTCTGCGATGAACCTGAGAGGGGAGGGAGGCTGCTGAAGTGGCACTCCAGCTAAACGGTGGCCGGTTATAGCCACAGAGCTGTACATTGACTCACTACCTAGTTCTTGGAACTAATAGTTCCTTCGGCCAGAAGGAGAGACAGATAGGTTGGGAAAGGTTATAAATGAAGAGCAGGTCACTCAGACCCCTGTACGAAAGAGGCCTCCGTGTAGCAGGACAAAAATATATAACGATGAACGGGGGAGCATCAGAGACAGTAGGTCAGAGATGGTACATTGGTAGGTACTGTGCCACCTTAGCTCCAGAGATAAGACCAGAGAGAAGTAAAGACGCACCAGGCCACTAAACAGTCTAGTTTTTAATTTTTGGTCTCAATATGCCTTGAGGTCCCTGAATCTGTGGAATCAGTAATCCACTCATACCTATCACTGACATTGTTGTTTATGAATGCATCGTAGCAATAATCGATTGCACAACAGACTCTTTTCTTCACCTCGAAATGTAACGGTGCAATTTAATCACAGTTCTTTCATGAAACCTGACTGACTGATGTTAGACACATCAGATGTGGGGATAACAGAAAGCTTCATCTTCACCTCAGGTATGAATTAATGGCATCTCGTCTACACTTTTACTTGAAGTAAACTTCATTATTTTGCCACTTCGTACACTGTGTGATTTCTGAAATCTGCTCAAACATGTCAAAGAAGATTTAAAATTGGCAATGGTCATATCAATAGTGACTCAGAGAGCCCAGTCTTTTAGATCTTCAGTAATGGTTCATTATCCCACACAAGCAGCTCTACGTGGTTCATATCTTGAAGAACAACTACTGTTCATGTCATTCATTCAAGTTTAGGGATTTTCAAAAATGGTTCAAATGGCTCTGAGCACTATGGGACTTAACATCTGAGGTCATCAGTCCCTAGAACTTAGAACTATTTAAACCTAACTAACCTAAGGACATCACCCACATCCAAGCCCGAGGCAGGATTCGAACCTGCGACCGTAGCAATCTCGCGGTTCCGAACTGAAGCGCCTAGAACCGCACGGCCACCGCGGCCGGCTTTAGGGATTTATGTTGGTTATTAGTGGGGGGTAATCCGACATTGTAGCCACCCTGTATATAGTAAATCTTTTGGGCAGTTTCTTATTCACAGTTTTGTGAGTCCCAGTTTGATGAGTATTAACTACTTTGTGCAATTCTTTCTTCCATTTGCACAGTTATGGTCAGATTTTGTGCACACTGCTTAATGTTAAGTGTTAAACCCCATGAACATTAATTCAGTTTTATCTCTACTGTTAACACTTACACAACCACAAAGGCAACTGGTAATTACTATGGACATTAAATGAGTTGCAAATTTGAGTGAACAGTAACTGTAGATGTATGTTTCAGAGAAACTATCAATGAAAACTGAAATTCGGTTTACAAATTAAGATTTCGTTGAGTCACATTACCTGTTTACCAATGGGCTGTCAACAAAGGATGTGCACATGTCGTGTTACGCAACGGCGATCTGCTAAGCTCTGGTAGGGGTGAACAACTGTCCAGCCACCTGACCAGCTAAGAATTTGTCAGTTTTCATAATTTTTCAGAACTACTTTCATTGTGTCTCAGCAGCTAAAATTTTTATAGGGTCTTTCTTTTGATGTATTCTTTCCGCAGAAAAAATTTCGAAGCAGTTTTCAACCAGGTGGGATTGCACCATACCCTTGTGAGACAGCAAAATAAATGAGATAAAAGATATTTGATAATTAGCTTCGAAGAAGCACACTGTTCAAAATTGTCTCAGTGTTGATAATGAGCATGTCAATCATGAAGCATCTCAACTATACAGCCAATGCCTACTGCAGTAGCCACCGGAAAAATCACGGGAGGCGCACATCGGCACGGCGCGTCACAGACGGTAGTTGCCGCAAGTAGAGTCCCGTCCACCAGAGGGCACACGGGAATTCGGACGCAACCTCTGCCGGCGTAACAACAACAGCAACAACAACTCAGGCAGCACAGGCTGTGTCCAGTCAGTTAACATCGGGCATGCCTAGGACACAGTCCCGGTCTACGCTAAGTGAAGTGCGACGTAAACATGAACAGTGTTACTACACAATTGGCGACGAGTAGGGTCGTTCTTTCGCGTGTTGCGTCGTTGTTCCGGTTTCGCAGCTTCTCCACGGCATGGAGGATTTAGTGCGGGTTTTGGTTGAGCAGCAGACGGAGCTCACGGCCACCATGAAACAAGTGCTTCCGGCGTTGCTCTCCACGCAGTCTGCTCCAGCGCCATTCCCTCCTCCCTTTCCCCCGTATGACGAGATGGCAGAGGATTGGGACGCATATGAACATCGCCTTCGGCAGCATTTCCAGGTGTTTCATGTTTCCAATGTGGAGGTATGTCGTGCTCTCTTCTTGTCTTTGATATCTCCCTCGCTGTATCAAGTTTTGCGACAGCTAGCGCTGTTGCAGGAACCCTCGTCCTTGTCTTTTGACGCATTGTGTTCATTGCCGTCTTCATATTACCGCCGCCGCACGCATGTTGTGGCGGCTAGGGTCGAGTTCTATTAATGCAAGAAATAGTCCCATCAGTCTTACCGGGCGCGGGCCGCTACCCTGCACGATCTTAGTCGCAAGTGTCATTTTGTCACGGAGCAGTCGCGAGAGTCGTATGCCCACATTATGGTACGCGACGTCATTGTTCATTCGGCTCCTGATAGGGAGGTCCGGCAACGGGCCCTGCAGTTAGAAGACCCTTCCCTCGAGGAAGTCCTGTCCATTGCTCAATCGTATGAAGTCTCTCACGCCACCGGTCAACAGTTGGAAGCGTGGTGCGGCGTCGCGGCGGTTCAGGGCGGCACGGCCGCGTCCACTGTGTCCAGGGTGAACGACGTGGGAGCGGTAAAATCCGGCCGTTGCGGTCGCTGCCGCACGGCGCGTAAACAGAATTCCGGCCGCCGGCCCCTGTTGCCCTCCTGTGCGTCGTGCTATATACATCATGATCGGTCAGAGTGCCCCCAGCATTGGGCCATTTGTCGCAAATGTAATAAAAAAGGTAACATTGCTAAAGTTTGCCACTCAGCCTCAAAAGAATCGAAGGAAGCAGGTACAGAGGACACAGACGTTGACATTCAGGAAGTTTGCGACGCATCGGCGCAAACTCTTTATCGAGGTGTCGGTTGGGTCGCACCGGTTACAACTGCAAGTAGATACGGGCGCGCCAGTTTCGTTGTTGAATGCACAAACTTATTCCGACCTTGGATCACCTCCGTTGGCGCCAGTTTACCGGCGTCTACACAGTTATGGTAAACAGTTCATTCCCCTACTGGGTCAATTCACTATCGACGTGACTTACAAATCAGTCACTCGGCCTATTACTTTTATTGTTGTCAGTGATGCGAGCTCCGCTAACCTTTTTGGCCTGGATGCCTTTCAAGCTCTCGGTTTTTCTATCGCTGACACCATACAGTTGGTCTCCGAAGACGTTCCCTACCAATGATTGGAATCTTTGATCTCAGACTTTCCCGATATCTTTGAGGAGGGCCTGGGGTGTGTTTCAGATTTTGAAGCTCACTTAACGTTGAAGGCGTCGGCTTGCCCGCATTTTCTACGCGCGAGGCAGATCCCCTTGGCTCTCCGCCCTCAAGTAAAGGAAGAGCTAGACCGGCTGACAGTCCTAGGGGTCGTTCTTCCCATTTCTTCTAGTGAGTGGGCTTCGCCCCTCGTTATTGTACGGAAGCCCTCGGGAAAATTACGTCTTTGTGGTGATTTCAAGGCCACCATTAATTCGCAATTGGTGCTAGACACCTATCCTTTGCCTCGTGCTGATGACTTGTTCTCCGCCGTGGCGGGAGGCCAATATTTTTCGAAAATCAGTCTTTCGGAGGCTTATCATCAGATACCACTTGATGAGGACTCCAAACGGCTGGCAGTCGTCAACACCCCGTTTGGCCTTTACCAATACCAGCGGTTGGCCTTCGGAATATCCAGTGCCCCGGCGATATTCCAGCGTTATCTTGAGCACGTCATGTCGACAATTCCTCATTGTATTAATTACATGGATGACATAATTGTCACAGGCCGCAGCACGAAGGAACACTTGCACAACCTTCACACACTCTTTCTCAAATTCAGGTCTGTGGGCTTGCGTTGCAACCTGCATAAGTTAAACTTCTTCCAACCGTCCAATGAGTATGTGGGCTACACCATCTCTCAACACGACGTCCAGCCACTAGGAAGTTTGGTCCAAGGTATCGTCGACCTTCCTCGGCCCGCTTCGCTGAAAGATAGCCTATTACCACCGGTTCATTCCCTGGGCTTCCACCATAGCCCGCCCCCTGTACTGCCTTCTGCGCAAGGGTGTTCCTTTTGATTGGTCGCCTGCATGCGAGCGAGCGTTCACCTCGTTGAAGGGCCTCCTCATGTCAGTGCCTTGTTTGGCTACTTTTGACCCCCATAAGCTGTTGGTCCTGGCTACAGATGCTTTGCAGTATGGGGTGGGGGCGGTCCTGGCCCATCGCAACGCAGATGGTTCCGAGCAACCACTGGCGTTTGCACCTAAAACTCTTAGTCCCGTGCAGGCCCATTACTCCCAGGTGGAAAAAGAGGCTTTGGCCATTGTCTACGCTGTTACAAAGTTTCACCCTTTCTTGTATGGCACGAAGTTTCAGTTAATCACTGACCATTAGCCGTTAATATCGTTATTTGGCCCCGCCTCTCAGATTCCAGATAGGGCGGCCCACAGACTACAGCGCTGGGCCTTGTTCCTCTCTAAGTACCATTATGACATTCATTTTCGCCTTACCGGACAGCATGCCAACACCGACACCCTTTCCCGTCTTCTGGTGGGCCCAGATCCTACGTTCGATCGAGAGGAGATTACGTGTTTTCATTTTGGATGTGGCGTCCCGCCAAGCGGTTGATGGCTTCCCGATCACTAGTTCTCGAGTCGCCAGGGAAACGGCAGCTGATCCGGTTCTCCGGCAAGTAGTTTGCCTCATTCAGCAGGGGTGGTCATCCCGCCCTCCAGGCCGGGCCTCGGACCCTCTTCGTAATTATTTTATTCTACGAGACCGCCTCTCGGTCTTGGAAGGAGTTCTCCTTCTGGCTACCGACGATACAGCTCCTCGTGTGGTTGTTCCTGCAAGTTTACGAAGGGAGGTCCTCACGTTATTACATGCGGGGCACTGGGGTGTTTCCCGTACTAAAACCTTGGCTCGCAGACATGTGTACTGGCCCAGTACTGACAGAGAAATTGAGCACTTGGTGGCCGCCTGTTCCCAGTGTGCGAGCCAACAGGCATCTCCCAGGGCAGCGTTCTCTTCATGGCTGCCGGCAACCCACGCATGGGAACGTGTTCACATCGATTTTGCGGGCCCGTTTCTCAATGGTTTTTGGCTCATTGTCATTGATGCTTATTCTCGATTCCCATATGTGGTTCGCTGCTCCTCAACCACTTCAGAAGTTGCAATCCAGGCACTAGCAAAAATCTTTTCTGTGGAAGGTCTGCCAATCACCCTGGTCTCGGACAATGGACCGCAGTTTATTTCGCAGACCTTCCAGGATTTTTGTAGGCACTTTGGTATTCGGCACGTTTGCTCTCCCTCCTTCCACCCACAATTGAATGGGGAAGCCAAGCGCATGGTGCGCACATTTAAGATGCAGATGAAAAAGTATGTGCACGAATTTCCTGAGGAGGAGGCACTGACGTTTTTCCTGACGGCATACCGGACCACATCAATGAGAGAGAGCAGCCCCGCAGAGCTCCTCCATGGGCGCCAACCTAGGACTCTGCTGCACCTCCTCCGGCCTGGTCCTTGCCAGTCTTCGCAAAACGGAGTACCTGGCTTTCCACTGGGTATGTCGGTCTGGGCACGTGGGTTTGGTCGCAATCCACGTTGGATACCGGCGGTGGTCCTGCACCGAAATGGCCGCCGGCTCTATACCTTGCAGGCGGGGGACCGGGTGGTACATCGTCACCAAAATCAGCTACGTCCTCGTTTGGGCACCCACCCTCCGACCTCTCGGACACCGGCTTCCCCATTGCCGGCACCCGTGTTGGTTTCTCAGGGGACGTTACCAACTCTCCCCGCTGTGACTGCTGCACTGCGATGGTTCTGAGCCTTGGCAGCCTCCAGTAGCTCCAGCACCGGCATCGCCATCGTTCGAGATGCCCCAGCGAGAGCCGGCCCCCCTCGCAGGCCCGGTTTCTCAGGAGGCTGGTTCACCTGTGGTCGTCCCTTCCCCATCTTCCCCGCCACTGGGTCTTGCCCCTCCCGAGGTGGAACAGGATCTGGAGTTCGACAGCTTGTCACCCGTTCTGTCCTGGGCTCCGGTGGTGGGACGACGGGGGCCTCTTCGTGTGGGTCACTTCCAGCCATATTCGAAGGTTCCAGCTCGAGGGTTGGCAGATCGCCTCGACTCCGGCCTTCCAATGGATATGGAGGTCATCGCTCCTGCCCGACGCTCCACCTTCCGACGCAGTGGATCACAGTGGCTTCACCCCCCGAAGGAGGAGGAGTGCAGTAGCCACCGGAAAAATCACGGGAGGCGCACATCGGCATGGCGCGTCACAGACGGTAGTTGCCGCAAGTAGAGTCCCGTCCACCAGAGGGCACGCGAGAATTCGGACGCGACCTCTGCCGGCGTAACAACAACAACAACAACAACAACAACAACAACTCAGGCAGCACGGACCGTGCCCAGTCAGTTAACATCGGGCATGCCTAGGACACAGTCCCGGTCTACGCTAAGTGAAGTGCGACGTAAACGTGAACAGTGTTACTACACCTACTTTCATTCCTTGCACGATTTGAATTTTATCCAGACTATCCAGTACCATATAAATATTTATCTGAATCAGTTGTAAGCGGCAAGAGGTATCTTTGAGAGAAATTCATTTCATTTGTTGTTGTTAAACATAGGTGAATTTATATATCAATTGCCAGTCTATCAATCTGTGGGGAACTGAGAATTCTGTATGGCCACGGATACTGTAGATAACACACAGCCATTCAATGGGATGGAAAATCCACAAAGAAAACCAAAAATAAAAAAATTAAAATAATCTGCCAGCACTGTATCAATGCTCTGGAAAAATATTTGATACTGTCTCGATCAACAGTCTGATGAGAGACTGTTTCTCTGTAATATTTTAAGTATGTAAATCAAATAATAAATGACAGCTCTGGACTGGACTTCATCTCTCTACATCTCTCTACACACTGAAGCTCATGATTTCTCTCCCCCATTTAGTTTTGTATATGTATTACTGCACTGAAAATATCTGCTCAAGGTGCAAGTGTCAACAGACATCCACTTTACTCTTCATCTTCAAGCTCGCAATCAGGATTCCTCAGTTCTGTCCCCAGCATATTTTTCTAGCAGCATTAGTTCTAGGTGAACAGTGATGTACAACTGAAGGCAGTATTAGTTGACGATCCACCACAATTGGCACAGCTCTAGTGTAACAGTCATTTGACAGTAGAACGGGTGGATTTATGAGAAATAGCACACACATTATCCATGCTTGGAAATAAAAAGCTGTTCAAAACTCTTGTGAATCTGTGCAAGCACACTAGATGGTGATAAATCACTCATGCACAGGAAGGGGTACTCTGAGCAGCAGTATGCTTTCTGCCTGTTATTGTTCATTGTTTACTGCTATTGATATTGTTGTTGTTGACATCTGTGGCCAGAGCTTAACTTCAGGCTTTCATATTGAAGATTATGCAAATTTTTCAGTGATTCAATTAATTCATAAATGCAGTAATTAAGCAAAAGCAACACTTTTAGCTCACAAACTTTTTCTTATATAAGCTGTTTATCAAAAACATTCTTTGGAATGTAGGGTAGATTAAGTTTGGAGCCCAGCTTTCTTCACGTTTGGATGCATGTTCAAGGAGCTCTGAGTAGAGGTAATAA
The DNA here is from genome assembly GCF_023864345.2 of Schistocerca serialis cubense. Lineage (NCBI taxonomy): Eukaryota > Metazoa > Arthropoda > Insecta > Orthoptera > Acrididae > Schistocerca > Schistocerca serialis. Next base: position 36,708,224 of record NC_064649.1, on the reverse strand, counting down.
TTCTGCAGAATTATGATTAAACATGACTGTGGAGTACTGCAAAGAGAACACAAATGAGTGAGAAAGATGAACGCGTCTGGATTTTGTGTGTAAGCTGTGACTTTCGAATTAACTAAAATTCGTGCGATATCTCGTGCAAGTTGGGATCGAGAAGCAAGCATTCAAAGGGGTTCAGTTGACCTTTCTAGACTCTGAGAAGCTCATCTGCAGAAACCAGCACGGTTCTAGGAAACAGCAGTCATGCGGGAAACAGCTGGCCCTCTTTGTGTATGATATACAACAGGCTCTAGATACCAGCTCCCAGGTTGATGCCATATTTCTTGACTTTCAAAAGGCGTTAGACTCAGTTCCGCACTGTCACTTGCTACAAAAAGTGCCCGCTTACGGTCTATCCAGTGACATATGTGGTTGGATAGAAAGTTTTCTAACAGACAGGGAGCAGTATGTCGTCCTGAAGGGGTTAACTTCAACAGAAACAAGAATAACTCCAGGTGTGCCCCAAGGAAGCGTAATAGGTCCTCTGCTTTTTATGATTTACATAAACGATCTGGTTGATGGTATTGACAGCGGCCTTAGACTGTTTGCCAATGATGCTGTAGTCTACAAGAAAGTAGTCTCACACGAAAGTTGTGAACAAATCAATGAGGATTTGCAGAAAATAAATGTGTGGTGTAATGACTGGCAGTTATCTCTCAATATTAGTAAGTGTAACATACTGCGTATAAAAAGGCGAAAATCCCTATTAATGTATGAGTACAAAATAAATGATCAGTCTTTGGAAGTGGCAACATCAGTCAAGTATCTGGGTGTGACTATTCGAAATGATCTCAAATGGAATTATCATATTACACAAGTAACGGGTAAGGCGAACTCTAGACTGCAGTTTATTGGTAGAATCCTGAAGTGATGCAGTCCTTCAACAAAGGAAATAGCTTACAAAACGTTAGTTCGACTAGTCTTAGAGTAATGTTCATCTGTATGGGACCCTTACCAGTTGGGTCTGATTCAAGAAATTAAGAAGGTCCAAAGAAGAGCGGCAAGATTCGTGACTGGTACATTTAGCCATCGTGAGAGCGTTACAAATCTCATAGAAAGTCTGAAGTGGGATACACTTACAGATAGACGACACGCTAAACAGAAGGGGCTGCTCACTAAAGTCCGAAATCCAATCTCCACCGAGGATGCAGAGCATATATTATTACCACTAATTTTCAAATCGCATAATGATAATCATTCAAAATATAAGAGAAATAAAAGCTTGTACTGAGGCATTCAGACAATCATTTTTCCCTCGTGCGATCCACGAGTGGAACAGAGGGGGGGAAATATGACTTTGGCGCAAATCGTGCCCTCCGCCACACACTGCTTGGTGGCTAGCGAAGTATATAAGTAGATGTAGATGTAGGTAGAATATCTGCACGAGCATTATGACACTGACAGTCAGTTTTGTAATCTTTATGGTAACAGGTTTACTTAAATACCATAAGGCGCCTAAATAAGAGTCACTGTGATTGCGTGATAATGAGAAAATTGTAACTTCTGATTAGGTACGGTGGTAGTTGCTGAAACAACAGGTTTTCAATTATATCAATTTTTTTCAATGCCAGTTTAAACTGAGTGCTAAAACTGCTCAAAATAACCAGTTTTTGAAACAACTGCCCCAGTTTTACATTCCTATTATTTCTTGAAATAAACATATACATTGAACAAACACCGAAAAACTTTGACTCCTGAGTTTGAAAAGTGGCAAGTGGCTGAGTGGCTACATAATACAAAAAATCACCAGTATTCTTCAATTGATTCTTGCTTTTTTGAATCTTTGCTCAAAAATTGTGTTGTAATTCATGAACACATCACTATCTGGGCATTAGGGACAGCCAGTACTAAGGCGTGAAAACTGAGGCTGAAGGGCTCATTTTTCAAGTTAATTGTCTGTCTTCAAAGGTTACAAGCAGATAGAGGCATGTTGCGTAGACACAAGCAACTCATCAGCTACTTTCAATTTTTATTGTAAACTAACAATGAATTGTTAAGTTACAAGTTTTCTCCTTATATCACGTTTCAAGTTTATGGTGGCTCCTTCCAATAGTCTTTTAAAGGAAATTGAGCACTGTACTTCACTGGTATCACATTTTGTAAAATACTTGTGGAATAGGGATGGTGCCATTCCGTAATACAACTAATGTCTGACAATGAAAGTGTGAAACTACGAGACAGACCAAATGGAGCAATTGCCATACACTGCATGTATGTGCATGCCATCCAGTAGGGAACACCACAAAGGCAGCAGGTATATTATTGTCTCACCAATGCTACACCAATTCTTATGCTATGTGTTTGCTGCTAGTTTCTGTTGGTATTCTTATTAAATCATCACCAACTGCTTTTCCTTTTTTCTATAATAATGGAATATTGCAAAGAAAAAAAAAAGAAAAAATACTCATTTTTCAAAAGGGTTTATCTAAATACCCAACATTTTGGCACTACTGCTGTGGATGATTGATATTTCAGTCTTTTACCAGGTTATTAGCAAGAAATAAAGAAACATGTTATAACCAAACCAAATGAATATAAAAAAAAATATCAGTTATTCGGAACTAAAAAGAGAGATATCAGTTTTGGATGGTGGGTTTTTCCCATACCTACTTCTGATCAGCATGGACATGGCGGTTATTTTGTAACCAAGAAGTGAGAATATAATAGAATCTTTATTTGAAGCTTCTCCTTTCACTCAACAGCTTGCAAAGACATGAAACTAACTTTTAATGCGATCCATAGAGAAGGGTAGTACTACTGGCTCTACTACAGCTTTTCTAGTAGAGAATGATTGTTCATTTTCTAACAAGGCAGGCTAACGGACTGGACTGCAAAAGACATAATTACCGCAAGGTGAATAGAACACATTTTCTGCAGGAGGAACAATAAAAGCACCGTCGCAATTGCAAACTGCTTTATACCTGGGAGTTCAATTCTTTAAGTGACTGGGGGCTTACTAGTTGTGTACTAACACAGGGGAGTTAACAATGATTGGCAGTGTACAGAGGGATAGAGTCCGTACTTGTCATCCTTGATGGGCCGCCTCTGGAAGGTGAAGAGCACGGAGACGCAGTGGCGCAGCTCCAGCAGCCCCCAGCGCTGCTGCGGGGATCCCCCGGGCAGCCCCGCCTCCTCCGCCCCCACTTCCACCTCCTCGCACGGCGCCAGCGCGGCCGGCGCATTGTGCGGCAGCTGCGACGCGCCGCAGCTGGCCTCCACGCCTTGCACGTAGTGCTCCGCCTGCAACGGTGACGACTGCTCTCAGCAGCGCTGACAGTAAGCGAACAAAAGCTGAAGCCACCCCCGACCGGAAGGTTCCTTTTAACATTACACACATTCACCAGACATTTTCCTACTGGAGGTGGTAAGCCTTAGCTTCCCTCCAACCAGAGAATCAGTAGCCATTGTACAGTTTGATTTTTTTTTTCACATAGTATTACAGGTGCTGAGTATTAAATTAACTATCTAAAATTTAGTGTCGTAGGCTCTTTACCAAATAATGTTGAGACACTGTGGATCAGATAAGTTGGATCTCTGTCAACACACCTGTTGTAGTTGGCAGAAGAGCCAACACCGTGTTACTAGTGGGGGCCGAAATGCATGCGTTTTAGCTCATGCAGGCTGGCGTGAGGAAGGAAGGACTCTATTGACGTGAGGTCTGGAACATGACAAAGACTTAGAATTCAGAAAGCGGACGTAATTAGTCTGATACTTAACTTTAATCCATTAATGATGAATGTTGCACTTGACGGTACATGATTCACAATATTATCTGTTCAGATTATAGAAACTGAATATGGCACCTCGCTAGATCATAGCAAATGACGTAGCTGAAGACTATGCTAAACTGTCATCTCGGCAAATGAGAGCGTATGTAGACAGTGAACCATCGCTAGCAAAGTCGGCTGCCAACTGGGGCGAATGCTAGGGAGTCTCTCTAAACTAGACCTGCCACGTGGTGGCGCTCGGCCTGCAATCACTGATAGTGGCGACACGCGGGTCAGACGTATACTAACGGACCACAGCCGATTTAAAGGCTACCACCTAGCAAGTGTGGTGTCTGGCGGTGACACCACAGCACCCACCAGTTTTTTTCCCCTCTCTGCTCGTTTCCTTTTTTTGCTCCCCATTCCCCCTGCCATCCCCCACAACCTCCTGAAGCTTCGCCTGGCAATCTTATCCTGCGCACCATCTATGCTGCGCATGCTCTGCCAGAGAGCACTATTCCCTCCCCCTCCCCTCCCCCCACCTGTACTCTGCTAGACCTCCCTATTACCTGTCCCACTCCCAATTCCTGCTTTCATTCCACACAACAGCTCCAATATGGCCTCAGGAGCGAGAGACAGCGGTCAAGTGCGCATAAGGTGTGCCTGTTTGAATGAAAGCATTTGTGCTTTCCTTTGATTTCTGAAGGAGGCTTTGTCTGTAAGTTCAGTGTGTAACAGTCTTTTTGTTGTGCCTGTCTGCAGCCCAATGTGTCATCTTTACAGTGAGTAGCAAACTATGCTTTTCATAACTGTTGAATCGAAACTAATACAGAAGAGCAGTATATTTACTCTGCGATTGAGAAAAAGTAACTTGCTGCATATATTTCAATACTGTGTTTAAGAATTCTGCATATCAGTGTTACAACAATTAACACTATGTCCTTTCATTCCCCGCAACCCAGACTGGCACCAAGATTCACAGCTTGTGGGACTTTTCCGCAATAGGTAAAATAAACTACTACTGAACAAGAAAACAAAGTATAGACACATTAAGGAATAAAGAATGGGTAAACGAGTTGTAAATAAACAAAGAATAGATCTGATATCTAATGTATCACTTACTGTCAGTTTATTTTACAGTCTTCATTGTTTTGGAGTTGCACAGTTCATGCAGGTGGTCAAATTGCATTAACACACGTGGGACCCTGCAAGTTAAGTCTTCCAAACACTTCTGACACATGTAATGGGAGACTGACCTGCAACCAGATGACCTCAGCAGAATAACAGGCCAGCGAGTGCGTCTGGTGGACAACATCCCTCACACTGGCTAGGGAGCGTGCTAATGCCGCTAGCTCATTGCGGTTCATGTGCGCCACCTAGAGAAAAAAAGAAGGGGCAATCAGTCAATGGTCAGAACGACAGGGCATACGGGTAGGTGTGTCAGTGATAAAAACTGAAGAAAGCAATAAATAACAAGTACAGGTTTGTTATATCATACCAGGCCACATATGTTGGTTTGTCAAATGCTCCCAGTGCAAGTGAAGTTTAATCTGATTCAGTTTCTTTGTTTGTATGTTCCAGATATGATGACTTTGACATGGCCTATAAGATATGGAACTAGTCAGCTACAGTTACAGCGCAAAATATAACAACATTCAGAGTATTTGCACAATTGCCTTAAGTACTTTGTTTTAACAAAGGTTTATACTAAACCCCTCCATGACTGATGGGTTCCAAATATTTCACAGAAGCATTACACAATTTTGAGCACTGAGCTGTCTTATGCTCCATATCTGTCTAGTGCTGCCACCTACCAAGATGATTTCAGAACTTTAGAAAAATATTGTGGACCATGCGCTGGATGCACAGAAGGCTGTGAGAAATCAAGTAGAGTGATGTATCTGTTTTATAAAAATCAAATCAAATGATCATCTATGATGCAAGAATGTGTGATGTCAGTCAGTATGTTTCCTTCATAGACATAATTTTAAAACATAACTACACTCATCAGTACATTTGCTGATTTTTACATCATCTGTAGTTTAGTGGAACAGCATTGGTTGATACTTGTATCTGAGTTTTCATTTTTATCCTTCATTTTCACTATTGCACGGCAGTTCAGATATCGAGATACCTATGATGGCCTAGCAGACCAATCCTGGCATGAAACATGTGACCACATATATTAAACATAACAGAAGGTGGAGGGTGTGGCAGGGGCTAGCAAATTTTTCATCTGTGACATTTTTCATTTTTCTGTCTCCGACATTCCTGATCAAAACGCAAAACAGCAGCTGAAGTAGTTTTGCACCACTATCTTCTGCTGTGACGCTCCAGTTACTCAGGTCAATGTTTAGACTCTTCTGGTTCTTCTTGAATTTGTCCTTACAGCGCTTCAGAGGAGCACCACAGACCCTTCTATGTGTGCTAACTTCACTAAACAAAATTTGTCAAGGAAAGTGTTGTTTCTCAACTGCTGGACACGCCCAACCCATCTGAGCCGGTGACCAATAACAATGGCTTGTATACTACACATCTATACCTTCTCAAGAACCGTAGTGTTTGACACACAGTCATCGCATTTGATGTTCATAATGTATCTAAGCTTCTGTTGGTTGAAGCATTCCAGTTTCTTGAGATCACAGTGATACAGTGTCCTGGTTTCACAACCACAGAGTAGGATAGAAGCAACAATGGCTCAATACATCCTCAGTCTGGCGCATAGTATCAGATCTTTATTCAGAATGACCCAATGTAGGAGACGTCCAAAGGCAACAGACGTGGCATGTATCCTGTTCTCCACTTCCTTTCCTGATGAACAGTTAGTTGATAATATACTTCTGAGATACAGGAAGTGATCTACTTGTGCCGAAGGTGTAATGTAAGTAGAGATATTGAGATCCAGAAAGGCAATTCCAGCAGTTGGCTGTGTTAGTGCCTTTGTTTCTTAGATCCTGATGGTCAGGCCAAACAATTTATATTCAGTACTGAAACTATTTACAGACAACTGCAGGTGTGAGAGCTGGAGAAGCACTGTCATCTGTTACCTGAGTGAGACTTGTGAACCGTTTAGAATGCAGTTAAGACTGATTAAAAAGGCCTCTGTCAAATACATATTTGAGTTCAACTCCCACACTGTTTACAGATAATGTGTCATAAAGCATCACTGCTAGGTATAGAGCAAACAATGATGATGCAAGGACACATCCTTGTTTGAGGCCATTAGTAATAGGGAATTTGTTTGTTCTGGTAGGTTTGATCATCACGCGAGTGTTACGGAAATGCTTCAGGAACTCGGGTGGGAGTTTCTGGAGGAAAGGAGACGTCCTTTTCGTCAATCGCTAATGAGGAAATTTAGAGAACCAGCATTTGAGGCTGTCTGCAGTACAATTTTACTGCCGCCAACTTACATTTCGCAGAAAGACCACAAAGACAAGATAAGAGAGATTAGGGCTCGTACAGAGGCATATAGGCGGTCGTTTTTCCCTCGCTCTGTTTGGGAGTGGAACAGGGAGAGAAGAGGCTTATTGTAGTACGAGGTACCCTCCGCCACGCACCATATGGTGGATTGCGGAGTATGTATGTAGATGTAGATGTAGATGTAGATGTTTCATTCTGGTATAGCACTTGCCCAGACATGTCATCATGAAAAGCCTGAATCAGTTTAACACCCTTAAACTGTAGTTGTACTGATGCTGACGACTTTCTCGAATGTGTTCCACAACATCCAACACAACCTCGTATGGCAGTCTCACCAACATTTCATGAATTCAGCAAGGCTCTAGATAGCATGAAACCAAGAAAGGCACACGGATCTGACAGCATCCCCCTCGAGAGCATTCAAAGTGGTGGCTTGCTCTAAAAACCAGATGGTTGTCCCTGTTTCTTCTCATGTGGGAAAACTGTAAGGTACCAACTGACAAAAAGGTGACCAAAGCACTTGTGGCAACTACTGTTGCGTGTCCTTGCTCTATGTGGCTGGTAGAATTTTTGTTATAATTCTGTTGAATTGCCTCCAGACTCTTTCTGAGACTGTACTTCCTGAATCACAGTGCAGATTTTGCCACTCCAGAGGAACTATTGATATGATCTTCCGTAAACTGAAATATGCTCATTATTTTATATACTTGAATTTAGCATATTTCGTGATGGTACTTACTTTTCTGTGAAATGTTTATAAGATGATATTTGACTTTTCTGTGTTGGCTGCAGTCGTCTAGTGAAAGTATGATTCCACAATGCTGTTTCGTCGGCTGCAGAAATGACCTGGTTCACTGCGTTTGCCTCATTTTTGGTGCTTCAAATACCATTTCTTCGAATGTGGTTCCTTCTTGATGTTTATATAAAAAAGTAGTAACATAATTCATTTTTCCTGTTCACTTTCAAATTATTATAACGGCGACCTGCACATTGTTCCACTGTCACACACAGCGAGAGTTCCCTGCCGACTGACTATGGTCAAAGATGACTCCAGCGTCAAAGATATTTCACACAACACACAAGCCTCCACTTGTAACCAGTCTCTTTGATATTCTTCGTCACACCTACTAATATTAATCAATATGCTGTCACTCTCAAACATATAAGCAAATTAGCATAAAATAAGGTAAATTACAATTCACAAAAAAAAATATTCTGACAAAAATATAAAAAAACATTTACAACTTCCCTCATTAGATTTGGTATCGACAAAACCAGTAGAAAATAACACATCTCCGAAATCCATTACAATACAACAACTGCAGGGGAAGTGCAGGGAATAACTTAAGCCTTGAATGAAATTATCTCCCTACCACTGACTGTGTGCTGATACGAAACTTCCTGGCAGATTAGAACTATGTGCTGGACCAGAATTATAATTCGGGACCTTTGCCTTTCGCAGACAAGTGTTCCACCGACTAAGCTGCCCAAGCACAATTCATGACCCATCCTCACAACTTTACTTCTGCGAGTACCTCATCTCCTCCTAACATAAGCCTTTGATATAGTGTCCAGAGAAGCTATGGGAAGGTCATAAAACATTTTGGCTGCCCTGAATACTCTGTTAAACTGATTCAAGCTTTCCATGATGAAATTCTGGGCAAGTGGAACATACAGGTCACAGGAAACTTCATGGAATGTAAAAAATACTGGTTTGCGATATGTTAAATCCATCTTCAAAGTTTAAATTGATAATTTGTGTGCAATATTTCATATTTTTCACTGTCATGAGAATGTGTGTGTTTTGGTACTGACTTGTTATACTTTTTTCCATATTTACAATCCTAATGATCTCTCTCTACTAACTAAAATGTAACTCTGAAACCTCTAGGTTCCAATGAAAACATTGTTCATGGATACATGTGCCCACCTCATTGATATTCAAAATCACTCAGTTTTTTAAAGTGAAATTATAATAGTCACCATGAAGTTTTCATCTTTTTATTTTTCAAATATGTATAAAATTAGATGGGGGGGGGGGGGGGGGGGTACTACTGGAAGTAAAGTTGTGAGGGTGGGTTGTGAGTCAAGCTTGGATAGATCAGTCAGTAGATCACTTGTCCACAAAAATCAGAAGTCCCAGGTTAAGGTCTCACTCCAGCATACAGTTTTAAAATGCCAGGAAATTCCACACGTAAAATGTGTTTTAACCATGAAAGGTTAATCTCTCTCTATCTATCTCTCTCTCTCTTTCTCTTTCTCTCTCTAAGAACGGTGGGATTTGATCGAAATCAACACTGGGTTCGAATCCCAGTCCAGTATGAATTTTCAACTTTCCCCATTGACTTTAATCAATGTCCACTTGCAGCCAGTGTCTGTAAGTCCTTTGTATCTTAATCCTTTTGTTGTTAGACCTAAAATAATTTATTTTTGCAGATTATTTTGCTTGGTTTGAGAAAATTTAATACGAGAAATTACCCAAACAAGGTTTCTGGAAAACAAAAAACAAAGAATAAAAGAAAATGCAAAACAGAAACAATGGGCAGAGTATTTAGTGTCAGGTCACTACCATTAACTTAAAGTGTGTTGCATTATGAATAAAACAGTTTTACAGTTCACAATTTTCTTACTTTTTACTTTCAATCAATGCTTTTCTGGAAATTTTAGACAGAAGGAATGCATCAATTTAATTGGTGCCCAGTTTCAACTTGAAACCACAGATGATCATATACAACACTCTTTTAAGTGAAATTTGTTACACTGAACCATCACCCTGAAGTATTGTCGACACCAATGCTTGACTGAAATTTTAATGATCATGAAGTAACTTGGAGGGCAAAGTCTTCAGTGGAGTGGCTCTAACTGTAATTTATGTCTGGACTCCTCTCGGAATTTATATAAGGCATTGTCTCAGCTGCAAAGTGAATCCCAATTGCTTTTGTTGATGTTCATCTTATATCTTACTTTCAGGACACTACCCATTCTGTTCAACTGCTCTTCCAAGTCCTTGCTGTCTCTGACAGAATTACAATGTCATCGGCAAAGCTCAATGTTTTTATTTCTTCTCCATGGATTTTAATACCTACTCAGAATTTTTCATTTGTTTCCTTCACTGCTTGCTCAATATACAGATTGAATAACATCGGGGATAGGCTACAACCCTGTTTCACTCCCTTCCCAACCACTGCTTCCGTTTCATGTCCCTCGACTCTAATAACTGCTATCTGGTTTCTGTATAAATTGTAAATAGCCTTTCGCTCCCTGTAGTTTACCCCTGCCACCTTCCTTAATCTTTCTTCTAAGATAAGGTGTAAGGTCAGTATTGCCTCACATGTTCCAACATTTCTACAGAATCAAAACTAATCTTCCCCGAGGTCGACTTCTACCAGTTTTTCCATTCGTCTGTAAAGAATTCGCATTAATATTTTGCAGCTGTGACTTATAAACTAATAGTTCGGTAATTTTCACATCTGTCAACACCTGCTTTCTTTGGGATTGGAATTATTATATTCTTCTTGAAGTCTGAGGGTATTTCGCCTGTCTCATACATCTTGCTCACCAGATGGTAGAGTTTTGTCATGACTGGCTCTCCCAAGGCCGTCAGTAGTTCTAATGGGATGTTGTCTACTCCCGGGGCCTTGTTTCGACTCAGGTCTTTCAGTGCTCTGTCAAACTCTTCACGCAGTATCGTATCTCCCATTTCATCTTCATCTACATCCTCTTCCATTTCCATAATATTGTCCTCAAGTACATCACCCTTGTACAGACCCTCTATATACTCCTTCCACCTTTCTCCTTTCCCTTCTTTGCTTAGAACTGGGTTTCCATCTGAGCTCTTGATATTCATACAAGTGGTTCTCTTTTCTCCAAAGGTCTCTTTAATTTTCCTGTAGGCAGTATCTATCTTACCCCTAGTGAGATAAGCCTCTACATCCCTACATTTGTCCTCTAGCCATCCATGCTTAGCAGTTTTGCACTTCCTGTCGATCTCATTTTTGAGACGTTTGTATTCCTTTTTGCCTGCTTCATTTACTGCATTTTTATATGTTCTCCTTTCATCAATTAAATTCAATATTTCTTCTGTTACCCAAGGATTTCTACCAGTCCTCGTCTTTTTACCTACTTGATCATCTGCTGCCTTCACTACTTCATCCCATTCTTCTTCTACTGTATTTCTTTCGCCCACTCCTGTCAATTGGTATAGCAATCTATATTTTCCTACATTGTTGATATTCCTTCTTGGAGTCTCCTTGTTTAATGTACTGATTTCTGCAGATGCAGCATCAAGCACTGAAAATCTAGGTCATCTGAAAATACTGGTAAGAAAGTTATTTCAAAAAGAGAACGAAATTACATTTAAAGTATATTACAAAAAATCATCTTGATAAAGAAGCCCACAGGAAACTGTCTAGACTGATAGCTATGTGTTTGAAGAGGCAGAGGAGTTTAAATATCTGGGGGCTGTAGTAAACAACAGAAATGAGGAGAAACAAAAAATAGAAGCAAGAGTCAAAGCAGACTCCAGGGCATTATATCCACTTGAGAAATTATTGTCATCTAAAATTTTTTTTAAGAGGAACCTAAGGAGGGATATATAACTGAATCAGTATTGTCATAAGAGGCTGAAATATGGTGAATAGGTAATCATACAAAGAGAATAATCAATTATTGACAATATAATGTAAATGGATAGATAAAAAAAACATCTACTCACTGGGTGGCAGCAGGAGAACACGCACACAAAAAAGTTTAACTTTTACCAGCTTTTGGAGCCAGTGGCTCCTTCTCCTGGCAGAAGAGTTGAAGGGGAAAAAAGAGGGGTGGAGGAAAAGGACTGGAGAGATTTAAGAGGAGGGATACAGTTTAGAAAAGTCACCCAGTGCCCCGCGTCAGGGGAGACTTACAGTAGGGTTGAGAAGGGAAGACAGATTGCTGGGAACTGCACCGGACTAGATTTAAAAACCTGAGAGCTTAAAGGTGGAAGACAGGATAGTATGAAAGACAGAGATTACAACTGAAACATTGTGCACAAGCTAACAATGGTGAAAATCTAAGTGCATTGTATGTAACAGGGGTGGGAGGGGAAACAGTGAAAATTAGACAGCTCAGCAAATAGTTGTGGAAGCCAAGACAACAGGACTGAGATGGGCTGGCCATGTCTATAGAAGATGGAGAGGAGCAAGATTGGGAAAAGCATCAGAGAAGAAACCCAAAGACCTTTAGGCAGACCAGAAATAAGATAGAGAGGCCAGGTGGCCAGGGATCTTCAGGTACTTGGATCATGGGAATGCTGTGAAAGAGCCTACTTGATGAGGCCAAAACATACCACAGTTTATGGGGCCGTGAGACTAAATAAGCATAAACATTGTCAGTGGCACAAATATCTGTATAGAGACAGACAGAGAGACTAAAATAAACAATATGCGTGGTGTAGTTAAAATTATAGGCTAATTAAATATAGAAAAGCTATTGTTAATAACGAAGTAACTGTTCCCCAAGTTTAAAGCAGGCTGTTTGTAATTTCCCACGATACAGAGAAGTGGAAGGCCTCACATCCTTCCAGATGATCTGACTGGTGAAGTGGATGCAAAAGTAGCAAAAAATAACTACTTCATAAAAATCAATCAATCTCTAGAATTTATAGGAAAACAATTTTGAGAGTCACAGTTCACATTTATAAATGGAACCACTGGTCAGATTTTACAGCTGTCTGGGTACATTATCAGCACACCCATTTAACACACTGCCTTGAGATCAAGTTTGTGGGACCAGTAACAAATGTGACTAACAGTGGATAATGAAAGTATACAAAAAAAGGGCAGCACGAATAGTCACTGTTTGTTCAACCTATGGGTAGATGCCTGAAGAGAGACACAAAATATCCCAGCTTTAAATTATGAAACTAAGAATATAAGAGAGGAGGTCAAATATGAACTGGAATTTTTTTTTTAAATCTTTGATGAATCAACCAAAACAAAAATACACCCTCCTTATTTTTACAGTTTTCTGACTTTGTTACACATTCTTCCCATCGAATTACCAATTTTTGGATGCTGTCCTCAAAGAAAATGGAGTGGCACTTGCATATGAACTCCTTTAAAGCTACACTGTCTTCAATCCAGTGTCCTCCAAGTTGTTCTTTCAGCGGTCCAAACATGTGGTAATGACAGGGTGATGAATCTAGACTGTATGTAGGATGTTCCACAGCTGCCCAAAGAACTTCATCTAATTTGTCACTCAAAGCAGCAGAGTGGAGCATTGCCTTATCGTGCAGAAGAATCATCATCGGTGACAATGCCTTGAGCACTTCCATACCTTATTCCTACTATTGAAGCAATTTTGGCAAGATTTACACACCAGTCTTCCACAATAAGGTCCTTTACGGCACAAATGTTGTCCGGTGTGATGTCATCCATGGTCGTCTTTGCTGGGATACGTTTCCCACAGCTACCTGGCCTGGCACAAATGCCTTATGCAATTTGTGCACTTGGATCTTTGAAAAGGTTTCTTCCCCGAACTGTGCATAGAGCTTCCTCAAAATTTCTGCACGTCTGATGCCTTCTTTCAGGAGAAACTTGACAATTATGTACCGCACAACAGACTCGTGTACCTATAACTCCTTCATGGTGACCTGACTCGAGTGGTTGCAGCATCACAGTGCCTAACTGCAGCATCACAATGCTATTTCAGACATCCTCATCACCAACCTGTCAAAGCTGCGGCCATTTCCATCCACTACCACGGCTGCCAGATTTAATTTCCAGTCCATATTTGAAAGACCGTCGTACTACAGCACTCTAACAATTGCAAGGACAAGATTAGACTAATTACAGCAGACCCAAAGGCATGTAAACAATCATCCTTTTTGCACTCCATATGTGAGTGGAAGGGGAAGAAGCCCTAATAACTGCTGCAACGGGAAGTACCCACTGCCATGCACTTCACAGTGGTTTGCAGAGTATGCAAGTAAATTTAGATGTAAATATAGAAGAAAGATTAAAGCACGCTGAGATGCATGAAGATGGAAACTCCTCCATCCACTCCTATGAGTAACAATTTTTTTTTATTTTATATCTAATGCAGTTGCGCATGCAATCGCTAATATGTACAGAAATGTGTCAAACTGTCATTTATGCAAAATTTCAATTGACTTTATAGATAAATTATTTGCATTTATCTTCCTGATTCCAATGACACAATTAGTTTCATTAAAAGCTCAGTTAATTAAAAGTTACAGTTAACTGAAACTCAGACTATAGTAAGTAATGGGGAAAAGACTTTGAACTAATAGACAGAATATGACGTGCTGTTATGACTCATTGAAAAGTAGACATTTCACTCTTTCTGAAAACATAGTTTAAATTACCTGAAACTAATTAACTTATGAGATAGCAGAAATTGAAAGTTCAGACACTCATATTTTTGACTGCCTATTTTGCCTCAATGCCCATTAGATTGCCCCTTTGGCAATGTCTACTTCCTATATTTTTCTGGATTAGATGACACATTGCACTAATTAATTAAGACACTAAATAAGATTCTGACTAATTTAGAGTCATAAAAGATAATTTTCAAGAGGGATGCTAGACTTGTAAGTAGGAGATTTCTGAATGCGGAAGCATAATAGTGTGCTATATGGTATTATAATTTACTAATCTTTTAACATTTTTCATAAACCAGATATAACAGCAAAGACATAGCTCATACAAAATAGCATAACAATGTTCCATATGGTTTTATAATTTACTAATCTTTAATATTTTTCACAAACCAGATATAACAGCAAAGACACAGCCTATACAAAACAGCAAAATCTATTGTAGCTGATTTCAAAACATTAAGTACTTTCAAAAACACCCATCCCCAAATTCACCGGTCTGTCTTTATAATTTGTACACGCAATAACTATGTCAGTTAAGGTGAAAGACTTGACCGGTTCGCAACTGTGCAACAACTATGTCAGGGTGAGGAAAGTACCGAACAAGTAACACCTCAGCATCAAAAAGTCTGTGCCCCGAGATCATACATGCCACACCTATGTGTGTAAAGAGTCTGCAACCACATGATATCTTGGCACTGTAAAATCTCGTGTGCAATTGTAAACATGTAACCTCAAAGTGCTAATATTTCACAGACACTATTTATTGGACAATGTAATTAATTTTTGTGACTGTACTGCACATTGTACCACGGGTGTTGTGATTTCACATTCCTGACGCTGCAAATTATGCTGCTGTAAAATTCAACAAATATTGTGTCACGAATTAATGCCTAGCTTATTTCTCTTTCAAATGTATTGACAAAGGAAGAAATGTGCATCTCTTTACCCTTGTAACTGTGATCTGTAAAACTGGAACTGGACATCAACGATGTTATAGTGCTAATAAAGTGGGAGAAGGCAATTCAAATTTATCTATTGTGTGGTCTATATCATTTGGCACTATCATTTACAGAATCTGTTTCTAGCATATTATTCCAGAACATCACACTATGAGATTCCGAGATACATGAAACAGAGTGCATCAACAGCTAAGGGAAATTTCACAAGACGAGTTAATGCTACTATCCATGCATGACATGATTTGTCAATCATTGTTATGTGCAACTGGCACATAATTCTGAACTAACTTCCTACATGATAATCATCAGGTATATACAAGCAGCCCTCACCTTGTACTCGTGAGTTGCTGAGACCGGATTTCCATCTTGGCACTCCCCGGATTCTGTTACTGAAGTCGTCTCCACAATCCACAGGTGCTGCTGGTGGTCACTGTAACACAGTACAATGAACTGTCATGTAAACTGGAGACATATGTTCAGATTAAATGCCTGAAAACAGCACAATAAGTCAGTAAAACTTTCACAGTTTTGTACTGACCAAAGACCTACACAGGACATTCGCAAGGACAAAGTATGCCTTATGCTCTCTCGGGTTGTGTCATCACAGTCATTGTTGGATGCGACTCCATGCATAGCTTCCGACTGCACAGTGTGAGCATCTCGACTCAGCTTACGGACTTTTTTTCAATGACCGAATAGACCAGTCACGGAATACAACAAGTGCCCACACAAATCACACTAAATCGTTGGAGAGGATGGGGATTCAACACACGGAGCACATAAGGATACAGATACCAATCCTACACTTGAAGGATTGAATGTACCCTTACGCTTCTTTGCTACAGCACAGTGGCACCACTGATGGAGATGCCCAATAGTTCTAGAAGAGACAGATTGGCTCCTGGAGATCGTTTGGAGCATAGGAGTGAGTCAGTCGAGCCACAGCACGCTTGCAGCACTCATCTCAAGTGCCCACACTTCCTGTGATTGCACATAAAAGTTAAGTATTTTGTGGAGACACGAAAGTTTGTCCCACCAGGACCATCACGCGAGTAGGACACATATGCATGTGAGCAATGTGAGAGGTTTGAAACTCAGGATTAATTCCATACCTGGGAATTGTTATTTAATGAAAAGGTTATTGTACAGTAAGAACTTGGCAATGGTAAACCTGTACAAGCTCGTGATAGATGAATGACTATAATTGTAGAGTGAATGCAATATGAACTAGTAGGAACGTGTTACTTGAATTCAAAGTGGAATAAAATAACTCAGTCAAACAGAAGTATTCACATATCATTATTATTACAATATTTTGGAAGAGAATGGATTATTGAACAGTGGGGAAGACTAGATAGGGCACACACTGCAGGCTCACAGTCAGAATTTTTGATATCTGTGCATGTACACTGGAAGTAAGTTCACCCTCTAAAAACTGGCTACATATGACTGTCCATTGCCTAATTTTCATACCAGCCAGACAGTAGCAAGGAATAATCAACAATAAATCACTAAATAGTAAGGGAAGTGGCTTACAAGCATTCTCAGTTTGTCATTTATCCTCTTCACATTTGCAGCGTTCTCCTTCAAACGAGTTGACAATGGTGGATGCAGTGTTGCTCCACAGTAAGCAAAACACAGCACATGCCACCTATGTTTGTGTATTTATACAAACTGTCTTCAAGATGTCTTTCACCTGGTCCTTAAAGGGCTTAAAAGGGGGTCCATGAGGTCCACTGCCAGAGCAGAGTTCACCATAAACGATTTGACATGGTATCAATCACATATTGAAGATGACCTAACCATCTCAGTTGACAAGTGACAATGGTTACATCAAGGCTGTTTAGATACGCTTTCCCAACACATTTTTTTTTTTATCAGTCTACTGACTGGTTTGATGCAGCCCCCCACGAATACCTTTCCTGTGTTAACCTCTTCATCTCAGAATAGCACTTGCAACCTACGTCCTCAATTATTTGCTTGACGTATTCCAATCTCTGTCTTCCTCTACAGTTTTTGCCCTCTACAGCTCCCTCTAGTACCATGGAAGTCATTCCCTCATGTCTTAGCAGATGTCCTATCATCCTGTCCCTTCTCATTATCAGTGTTTTCCACATAGTCCTTTCCTCTCTGATTCTGCGTAGAACCTCCTCATTCCTTACCTTATCAGTCCACCTAATTTTCAACATTCGTCTATAGCACCACATCTCAAATGCTTCGATTCTCTTCTGTTCCGGTTTTCCCACAGTCCATGTTTCACTACCATACAATGCTGTACTCCAGACGTGCATCCTCACAAATTTCTTCCTCAAATTAAGGCTGGTATTTGATATTAGTAGACTTCTCTTGCCCAGAAATGCCTTCTTTGCCATAGCGAATCTGCTTATGATGTCCTCCTTGCCCCGTCCGTCATTGGTTATTTTACTGCCTAGGTAGCAGAATTCCTTAACTTCATTGACTTCGTGACCATTAATCCTGATGTTAAGTTTCTCACTGTTCTCATTTCTGCTACTTCTCATTACCTTCGTCTTTCTTCGATTTACTCTCAAACCATACTGTGTACTCATCAGACTGTTAATTCCGTTCAGCAGATCATTTAATTCTTCTTCATTTTCACTCAGGATAGCAATGTCATCAGCGAATCGTATCATTGATATCCTTTCACCTTGTATTTTAATTCCACTCCTGAACCTTTCTTTTATTTCCATCATTGCTTCCTCGATGTACAGACTGAAGAGTAGGGATGAAACGCTACAGCCTTGCCTTAGACCCTTCTTAATACGAGCACTTCGTTCTTCACCATCCACTTTTATTATTCCCTCTTGGTTGTTGTACATATTGTATATGACCCATCTCTCCCTATAGCTTACCCCTACTTTTTTCAGAATCTCGAACAGCTTGAACCATTTTATATTGTCGAACGCTTTTTCCAGGTCAACAAATCCTATGAAAGTGTCTTGATTTTTCTTTAGCCTTGCTTCCATTATTAGCCGTAACGTCAGAATTGCCTCTCTCGTCCCTTTACTTTTCCTAAAGCCAAACTGATCGTCACCTAGCGCATTATCAATTTTCTTTTCCATTCTTCTGTATACTATTCTTGTAAGCAGCTTCGATGC
Organism: Schistocerca serialis cubense; assembly: GCF_023864345.2. Lineage (NCBI taxonomy): Eukaryota > Metazoa > Arthropoda > Insecta > Orthoptera > Acrididae > Schistocerca > Schistocerca serialis. Next base: position 36,689,605 of record NC_064649.1, on the reverse strand, counting down.
ATGAGATGTTAAGCTGATTGTGCAATAATTCTCGCATTTGTCAGCTCTTGCCGTCTTCGGAATTGTGTGGATGATGCTTTTCGGAAAGTCAGATGGTATGTCGCCAGACTCATATATTCTACACACCAACGTGAATAGTTGTTTTGTTGCCACTTCCCCCAATGATTTTAGAAATTCTGATGGAATGTTATCTATCCCATCTGCCTTATTTGACCGTAAGTCCTCCAAAGCTCTTTTAAATTCCGATTCTAATACTGGATCCCCTATCTCTTCTAAATAGACTCCTGTTTCTTCTTCTATCACTTCAGACAAATCTTCACCCTCATAGAGGCTTTCAATGTATTCTTTCCACCTATCTGCTCTCTCCTCTGCATTTAACAGTGGAATTCCCGTTGCACTCTTAATGTTACCACCGTTGCTTTTAATGTCACCAAAGATTGTTTTGACTTTCCTGTATGCTGAGTCTGTCCTTCCAACAATCATATCTTTTTCGATGTCTTCACATTTTTCCTGCAGCCATTTCGTCTTAGCTTCCCTGCACTTCCTATTTATTTCATTCCTCAGCGACTTGTATTTCTGTATTCCTGATTTTTCCAAAACATGTTTGTACTTCCTCCTTTCATCAATCAACTGAAGTATTTCTTCTGTTACCCATGGTTTCTTCGCAGCTACCTTCTTTGTACCTATGTTTTCCTTCCCAACTTCTGTGATGGTCCTTTTTAGAGATGTCCATTCCTCTTCAACTGTACTGCCTACTGTGCTATTCCTTATTGCTGTATCTATAGCGTTAGAGAACTTCAAACGTATCTCGTCATTCCTTAGCACTTCCGTATCCCACTTCTTTGCGTATTAATTCTTCCTGACTAATGTCTTGAACTTCAGCCTACTCTTCATCACTACTATATTGTGATCTGAGTCTATATCTGCTCCTGGGTACGCCTTACAGTCCAGTATCTGATTTCGGAATCTCTGTCTGACCATGATGTAATCTAATTGAAATCTTCCCGTATCTCCTGGCCTTTTCCAAGTATACCTCCTCCTCTTGTGATTCTTGAACAGGGTATTCGCTATTACTAGCTGAAACTTGTTACAGAACACAATTAGTCTTTCTCCTCTTTCATTCCTTGTCCCAAGCCCGTATTCTCCTGTAACCTTTTCTTCTACCCCTTCCCCTACAACTGCATTCCAGTCGCCCATGACTATTAGATTTTCGTCCCCCTTTACATACTGCATTACCCTTTCAATATCCTCATACACTTTCTCTACCTGTTCATCTTCAGCTTGCGATGTCGGCATGTATACCTGAACTATCGTTGTCGGTGTTGGTCTGCTGTCGATTATGATTAAAACAACCCGGTCACTGAACTGTTCACAATAACACACCCTCTGCCCTACCTTCCTATTCATAACGAATCCTACACCTGTTATACCATTTTCTGCTGCTGTTGATATTACCCGATACTCGTCTGACCAGAAATCCTTGTCTTCCTTCCACTTCACTTCACTGACCCCTACTATATCTAGATTGAGCCTTTGCATTTCCATTTTCAGATTTTCTAGTTTCCCTACCACATTCAAGCTTCTGACATTTCACGCCCCGACTCGTAGAACGTTATCCTTTCGTAGATTATTCAATCTTTTTCTCATGGTAACCTCCCCCTTGGCAGTCCCCTCCCAGAGATCCGAATGGGGGACTATTCCGGAGTCTTTTGCCAATGGAGAGATCATCATGACACTTCTTCAATTACAGGCCACATGTCCTGTGGATACACGTTACATGTCTTTAATGCAGTGGTTTCCATTGCCTTCTGCGTCCTCATGTCATTGATCATTGCTGATTCTTCCGCCTTTAGGGGCAATTTCCCACCCCTAGGACAAGAGAGTGCCCTGAACCTCTATCCGCTCCTCCGCCCTCTTTGACAAGGCCGTTGGCAGAATGAGGCTGACTTCTTATGCCGGAAGTCTTCGGCCGCCAATGCTGATTATTTATCAAAATTTAGGCAGTGGCGGGGATCAAACCCGGGACCGAATACGTTTTGACTATGAATCAAAGACGCTACCCCTAGACCACGGTCACATAGGCCTCCCACTCAACCTCATCAGTCCTGAGCCCATATTCAAGCTACAAGAGTGTTCTTTTGTGTTAACTGCTTTGTGTTCATGACAGTTAACAACGAAAGACCCCTACTACATCTTTGAAACCATAGCGAATTATTTATGGATGGTATCATGTATGATACCTTGTGACTTAAACAGGACAATTATCCATAAAATTGTGCAATTTCAAGTTACTCTATTATAAAAAAAACTGGCCATAAACATTAAACATGTTTCTTACATTTACTGTTATCTCAAGATAGGTATAAATACATACATATCAGGTATCAAACATTTACTTTAGTTTCACAAAGACGTACTGTGCATTTGAAAAACCCGAAGTTTCCAGTAAGTGCTACCAACTCCTGATAGTCGGCAGTAAGATGAACAAGTGAGTTTTGGCACATGTGATGTCTATTGTATATGATACCACAGGCCAGAAAACAATCAGTTGAACATTCACCCGAGAAAAAAATGGAACTGGAGGTATCATACACGATACCTCAGGGCTTAAGAGGTTAATAATCAAGATGAATCTCATTTTTTGTTGGTGGAAGTGTTCACATTTTTGCCGTCACAACAGTAATGTGTGTACGCTCTGCACCTCATGAGTTTGATAACAGCTTTTGGTCAGGTTGGGTTGTTTGGGGGAGGAGACCAGATAATGAAGTCATCTGACTCATCGGATGAGGGTAGGACAGGGAAGGAAGTCGGCCGTGCCCTTTCAAAGGAACCATTCCAGCATTTGCCTCGACCGATTTAGGGAAATCACGGAAAATCTAAATCAGGATGGGCGGACGCGGGACTGAAACGTCGTCCTCCTGAATGCCAGCTTTTGGTCTTTATTCATGAATACTCCGTACATTAACCATCTGAATGCTGTGTGGGCAGCTCCAGTTCTTTTTATCAACACCCTGTTCACAGGTACAGTGTTTAGACAAGATGTTCCAAGATATTAGAAGAGATCAATCTGCTCCAATATTGTGTCTGAGATGGTGATATTGAACTCAGGAAGAGTTGCAACTGGAGCAGGTTGTGCTAATACCTTTGGTTTCCTTTTTCATGTTGATGGTAAGATGAAAACGATCACATGCAGTTTCAGAGCAGTTGGCTGACATTGTAACACTGCAGCTGTTAGAGCAGGAGATACACTGCCACAGGCATCCTATAGTTCTGTCACTCGGGTAACCTGGGTATGTCTTTGTGAATGAAGTCTTGCCAGATTGAAGTGTATCTGTCACACAAGCTGAGAGACTGTTAACGGCAAAACATTCTTCTTATATGCATAATTTGTCTTCTTACATTCTGATCTGACCTAGGAATTCTAGTATGGGGAAATTCCAATGGTGCAATAACAATATTTAAATGACATAAAACACAAATTGTGGAAGGAAATCATAAAACAATTTTTTTTTTTGTTTGTGTGCAGCTATATCCCTGCACTTCTGCAACAAACTGAAATATCCTTGTCAAAGTAGCAAAGCATCTACATCTCTACATCTACATCGATACTCTGCAAGCCACCTGACGGTGTGTGGTGGAGGGTACCCTGAGTACCTCTATCGGTTCTCCCTTCTATTCCAGTCTTGTATTGTTCGTGGAAAGAAGGATTGTCGGTATGCTTCTGTGTGGGCTCTAATGTCTCTGATTTTATCCTCATGGTCTCTTCGCGAGATATAAGTAGGAGGGAGCAATATACTGCTTGACTCCTCGGTGAAGGTATGTTCTCGAAACTTCTACAAAAGCCCGTACCGAGCTACTGAGCGTCTCTCCTGCAGAGTCTTCCACTAGAGTTTATCTATCATCCTCATAACGCTTTCGCGATTACTAAATGATCCTGTAACGAAGTGCGCTGCTCTCCGTTGGATCTTCTCTATCTCTTCTATCAACCCTATCTGGTACGGATCCCACACTGCTGAGCAGTATTCAAGCAGTGGGCGAACAAGCGTACTGCAACCTACTTCCTTGTTTTCGGATTGCATTTCCTTAGGATTCTTCCAATGAATCTCAGTCCGGCATCTGCTTTACCGACGATCAACTTTATATGATCATTCCATTTTAAATCACTCCTAATGCGTACTCCCTGATAATTTATGGAATTAACTGCTTCCAGTTGCTGACCTGCTATTTTGTAGCTAAATGATAAGGGAACTATCTTTCTATGTATTCGCAGCACATTACACTTGTCTACATTGAGATTCAATTGCCATTCCCTGCTGCAGATCCTCCTGCATTTCAGTACAATTTTCCATTGTTACAACCTATCGGTACACCACAGCATCATCTGCAAAAAGCCTCAGTGAACTTCCGATGTCACCCACAAGGTCATTTATGTATATTGTGAATAGCAACGGTCCTATGACACTCCCCTGCGGCACACCTGAAATCACTCTTACTTCGGAAGACTTCTCTCCATTGAGAATGACATGCTGCGTTCTGTTATCTAGGAACTCTTCAATCCAATCACACAATTGGTCTGATAGTCCATATACTCTTACTTTGTTCATTAAACGACTGTGGGGAACTGTATCGAATGCCTTGCGGAAGTCAAGAAACACGGCATCTACCTGTGAACCCGTGTCTATGGCCCTCTGGTTCTCGTGGACGAATAGCGCGATCTGGGTTTCACACAACCGTCTTTTTCGAAACCCATGCTGATTACTACAGTGTAGATTTCTAGTCTCCAGAAAAGTCATTATACTCGAACATAATACATGTTCCAAAATTATACAACTGATCAACGTTAGAGATATAGGTCTATAGTTCTGCATATCTGTTCGACGTCCCTTTGTGAACGGGGATGACCTGTGCCCTTTTCCAATCCTTTGGAACGCTACGCCCTTCTAGAGACCTATGGTACACCGCTACAAGAAGGGGGGCAAGTTCCTTCGTGTACTCTGTGCAAAATCGAACTGGTATCCCATCAGGTCCAGTGGCCTTTCCTCTTTTGAGCGATTTTAATTGTTTCACACAGTTACAGGAGCCAAAAGAAATCTCCACTTTATCAATGTGCTCCACCATCATATTTTGGCTCCTATTGCGTTGTGCTGTGGTACAGAGATGTGGGGATTTCAATATGTACCAGGAAACATACCTAAAAAAAAAAAAAAAAAAAAAAAAAAAAAAAATTATGTGCCTTTTTTTTTACTTGATTTGATAGCCAAAACTTGAAGACAGGGCCTCATACAGAATAGCTCCTGTCCAAAAATCAACACAGATTTAGAAAACATCGCTTGTGTGAAACTCAGGATGCCCTTTTTTCACATTATAGACTATAAACCAATGATAGAGAGCAATAGGTGGATTCCATGTTCCTACATTTCTGAAAAGCTTTGACATGGTGCCCCCTGCAGATTGCTGATGAAGGTCCACAGTTTATTTCCCCCAAACACATGAGTGACTCAAAGACTTTTTACTTAATGGAACCCAGTAAGTTGTACTCAACAGCAAGTGTTCATCAGAGACACGGTTATTGTCAGGAGGCCCCAGAAAAGTGTGATACGACCACTCTTATTATCTATATACATAAATAATCTTACACTCAGGGTGAACACTAATTTGTAGCTGTCTGCTACTTACACTGTGATGTACAGGAAACTGTCATCAATGAGTGAGTGTTGGAATATATGAGAAGACTCAGACACGATTTCTAGTTGGTTTGATAAATGGCAGCTTGCTTTAAATGTAGAGAAAAGGACTTTATTTTTCTAAGATCAGTCTTTCTGACGCATATCTGCATATACCACTGGATGAGGAGTCACATAGCATCGTGGTTATCAACACTCCCTTTGGCTTACACAAATACAAACACTTGCTTTTTGGGATCTCTTCTGCTCCAGCAATCTTCCAGAAATATCTGGAACAGTTAATCATGTCCGTACCTACTTGTAATAACATATTACGAGCATCTGCAAAACATTCACATCTTATTTACTATGTTACATGACATGGGGCTAAAGAGCCAGCTTTTCCAGGAACAACTGGAATACCTTGGGTATTTGCTCAACATAGATGGGATTCAGCCCATTGACCATAAGTTTACAGCTGTTGACTCTCCGCTGCTGCCCCAAAACTTACAGGAGCTGCAGGCTTTTTTGGGGAGAGGAAATAATTATTCAAAGTTCCTTCCACAAGCAATCCACATCATGCGTCCACTAAACCAGTAGCAGAAAGAAGGCATTTGGTACAGGTGGACAGTTGCGCTCTCACACAGCTGAAGCATCTGCTGCACTTACCAACCTGCCTTGTGGCCTTTTCGCCACAATGTCCACTAATTCTGTCCACGGATGGCTCTCCATATGCCATTGGGGCAGTTCTTGTCTGCAGGAACAATGATGGTACTGAGCTACCAATTTCCTATGCATCAAAGACACTCATACCCACGCAATAGAACTAATCACAAATAAGAAAGAAAGCTTTAGCATCTTTCTTTGCCATTAAGAGATTCCATGTTTACCTATTTGGGACTAAGTAGTGATTTTTGAACCATCCTCTAGTCTTCCAAAATGAACAAAGCTGTGCCTCCAGTGTTGGACGCTTTTCCTCAGTTACCATTAAATATGAGCCCACTGTGCAACACACAAATGCAGACACTATCTTGTCTACTTATGGAATCAGGCCTGGCCTTTGGCCTGCAGGAAATCTCATATTTCCACATAGATGAGGAATGGAAAAAAAAAACCTTGGGCAAGTTTCCAATTACTGCTGCAAGAACAGCTGCAGACACTTGCCGCGAACCAGTCTTACACTATGTGCTTTATGGGTGGCCCACGTACTTTTCAAAGAACACTAATCTGGAACACCAGGCATGGGCTCACCCCTTTACCACTGTCTGTCATCATCAACAATGTCCTTTTGATAGGAGCTGAGGCTGATACTGTAACGTGAACCCAGCAATTCTGTGGCTTCAAGGGTTTAAGAATTACTCCATTGTGGGCACAGGGGAATGTCACAGATGAAAGCCCTTGTGCCATGACACACTTACTGGCCAGATTTAAACAAGGACACAGAAGCCACGGCGCAAATCTGTCCTGTTCGCACCCCAGCATCAGGAATCTTCATCCACCATGTCACCCCTGGGACTGCATTCATTTGTACTTTGTAGGCCCATTTCTGGGTCTAAGTGACTGATATTCATGGACTCTAATTACCTATAGGTGATCAGCATGGCCTCCACCACAAAGGATGCCACCACAATTAACGTGCTTATCCAGATTCAAGCTGTTGAAGGTTTCCTCGAACCACCGTATCTGTAATGGGCCCCATTTCATGGAGATAATTTTCATCATTTCCTCCAGCAGCAAAAACCGCCTTCCTAGTCTGTCATTTCACCTTTCCTCCAATGGCAAAATTGAGCAAACAGCACAGATATCTAGGCAACAAACAGTGAATACAGTGGGAACAACCAGCACTAGAGCAGCCCTCACGATGATTGTATCTACAGGACCAATCCTACCCATAACTGTAGCTCAGTGGAGTAACTCCATGAAAGACAACTGTGGACTCTGCCACCAGTGGCCTACCTTGACCTAGAACGCCCACCTTCTATATCTACATACATACTCCACAAGCCACTGCATGGTGCATGGCAGAAGGTACCACTTACCACTACTAGTATTTTCCTTTCCTGATCCACTTGCAAACAGAGCACTGTACAAGCACTAAATTCTTTTATGTTATCTTCATGGTCCTTGTGTATTCTGTATTGAACAGAGGACCTAGAAATGATGGAGAGGCTATGTCCCGCCATAGCCCTCAGTGGTTCACGACCCCACAACAGGCCACAGCAGTCCACCCACCTCACCGCCACCCCACACTGAACCCAGGGTTATTGTGCAGAACCCCCCCCCCCCTCCACGCCTCACCCCGGGAATGTCTCATACCAGAAAAATGTAACCCCAATTGTTTGCGTGATGGAGTAATTATGGTGTACGCATATGTAGAGACAATGTTTCCACAGCAATCACCGACATAGTGTAACTGAGGCGGAATAAGGGGAACCAGCCCGCATTCGCCAAGGTAGATGGAAAGCCGCCTTAAAAACCATCCATAGGCTGGCCAGCACACCCAGCGATTTCGTGCCGGGGACCGGCACGCCTTCCCACTTGGAAAGCAGCACGTTAGTCCGCGCAGCTAGCAGGACAGGCTTCCTAGTCCTTACACAAAATGTACATTTGCAGCAAAAGAATTGATCAGTAGTCAGCCTCCAACCCCAGACCTCTAAATTTCAACAACAGTGCCTCACAAAAAGAGTGACCTACTCCCTCCAAGGATTCCCATTGGAGCTCACAAAGCATTTCCATAATACTTGCGTGCTGATCGAAATCTAGCAGCACACCTCTGAACTGCTTCGATGTGTTCCTTTAATTCTTCCTGGTGGGGATCCCTAACATCGAGCGGTACTTGAGAATGGGTCACACTACCATTCTATATGCCATCTCCTTTATATATAAGCTACACTTTCGTAAAATTCTCCCGGTAAAACAGAGTGAAACATTCATCTTCCAGACTACAAACCTGATGTAGTCATTCCATTTCATATTGCTTTGCCACATTATGCTTAGATATTAAATCGCTGTGACAGTGTCAAGCTGCACACACTACTAATGCAGTATTCAAACGTTACAGGTTGTTTTTCCAACTCATTTACATTAACTTACATCTTTCTTTAGATTTAGAGCAAGCTGTGATTCATCACATCAACTACACATTTCTTCCAAGTCATCTTGTATACCCCAACAATCACTCAATGATGACATCTTCCTGTACACCACAGCATCATCAGCAAACAGGCATGCTAATGACCTTAGCGGTTGAGCGGAAAAAAAAGTGTGTCGCTGCTCACCCTCTCCATCAGAGCATTTATCACATTTCCCTGGGGCACTCCTGATGATACCATTGTCTCTGATGAACATTCTCTGTCAATGGCAACATAATGGGTTCTATCACTTATAATGTCTTTGAGCCACTCAAATATCTGCAATTACGTAATCCTTTATCAACGATCTGCAGTACGGTACCGTGTCAAATGCTTTTCAGAAATCTAGTAACATAGAATCTGCCTGCTGTCCTCCATCCATGGTTTTTAGGGTATGTGTGAGTACAGTGCAAGCTGAATTTCATATGAGCCATCCTTTCTGAGGCTGGCATATCTTTGGACAGAAGCTTTTCCGTCTCAAGAAAATTTATTATATTCAAACTCAGAATTTGTTCAAGAACTCTGCAGCAAACTGGTGTTAAGGATATAGGTTTTTAATTATATGAGTCAGCTCTTTTACCCTTCTTACATACAGGAGCCATCTGTACTTTTTTCCAGTCATTCGGGACTTCAAACCGTGTGAGAGATTCGTCAACGCCATAGAGTACTCTCTAGAAAACCAAATCAGATACGTTTAGTTTTCACTCTACCTACTACTCATTTGGACTTGTTTCCCTGCCGTGACATCTCCATTGTCCACTTTCCTCTTATTATCTGTCTTTCTGTTCACATTCAGTGATCTGATGTAGATGACTGCCAAGTCGATAGGTCCAGTCTCGGCAGGTTCTTTAATCGTTTCTGACCTTTTGCCAAATCTCGGTCACAGTATATTTCCTTTTCCAAAGCTTTTGAGATGAAAGTTAATACTGAAATGTGTCGATATTTATGGCTTTCTTTAATTGGGCTGGAAAGATATTTTTTGAAAGTGGTGCATTACATAAATGCCAGAGTACAGTAACTATATCAAAAGAACATGTTTTTAATATCCTGATGCAAACGTTATCAAATCAATAAGAATTTTTGCTTTTAAAAAATGTAATTATTTTCCTGATTTCCTTCGAAGAAGCTGTAGCAGTCTCAAATAGACTGAACACTTGTGGTACTGATTGTTGTGTAGACTGCAAAGCTTTTTCTTTTGATGTGCTCTGTTGTACACTCCTGGAAATGGAAAAAAGAACACATTGACACCGGTGTGTCAGACCCACCATACTTGCTCCGGACACTGCGAGAGGGCTGTACAAGCAATGATCACACGCACGGCACAGCGGACACACCAGGAACCGCGGTGTTGGCCGTCGAATGGCGCTAGCTGTGCAGCATTTGTGCACCGCCGCCGTCAGTGTCAGCCAGTTTGCCGTGCCATACGGAGCTCCATCGCAGTCTTTAACACTGGTAGCATGCCGCGACAGCGTGGACGTGAACCGTATGTGCACTTGACGGACTTTGAGCGAGGGCGTATAGTGGGCATGCGGGAGGCCGGGTGGACGTACCGCCGAATTGCTCAACACGTGGGGCGTGAGGTCTCCACAGTACATCGATGTTGTCGCCAGTGGTCGGCGGAAGGTGCACGTGCCCGTCGACCTGGGACCGGACCGCAGCGACGCACGGATGCTCGCCAAGACCGTAGGATCCTACGCAGTTCCGTAGGGGACCGCACCGCCACTTCCCAGCAAATTAGGGACACTGTTGCTCCTGGGGTATCGGCGAGGACCATTCGCAACCGTCTCCATGAAGCTGGGCTACGGTCCCGCACACCGTTAGGCCGTCTTCTGCTCACGCCCCAACATCGTGCAGCCCACCTCCAGTGGTGTCGCGACAGGCGTGAATGGAGGGACGAATGGACACGTGTCGTCTTCAGCGATGAGAGTCGCTTCTGCCTTGGTGCCAATGATGGTCGTATGCATGTTTGGCGCCGTGCAGGTGAGCGCCACAATCAGGACTGCATACGACCGAGGCACACAGGGCCAACACCCGGCATCATGGTGTGGGGAGCGATCTCCTACACTGGCCGTACACCACTGGTGATCGTCGAGGGGACACTGAATAGTGCACGGTACATCCAAACCGTCATCGAACCCATCGTTCTACCATTCCTAGACCGGCAAGGGAACTTGCTGTTCCAACAGGACAATGCACGTCCGCATGTATCCCGTGCCACCCAACGTGCTCTAGAAGGTGTAAGTCAACTACCCTGGCCAGCAAGATCTCCTGATCTGTCCCCCATTGAGCATGTTTGGGACTGGATGAAGCGTCGTCTCACGCGGTCTGCACGTCCAGCACGAACGCTGGTCCAACTGAGGCGCCAGGTGGAAATGGCATGGTATGCCGTTCCACAGGACTACATCCAGCATCTCTACGATCGTCTCCATGGGAGAATAGCAGCCTGCATTGCTGCGAAAGGTGGATATACACTGTTCTAGTACCGACATTGTGCATGCTCTGTTGCCTGTGTCTATGTGCCTGTGGTTCTGTCAGTGTGATCATGTGATGTATCTGACCCCAGGAATGTGTCAATAAAGTTTCCCCTTCCTGGGACAATGAATTCACGGTGTTCTTATTTCAATTTCCAGGAGTGTATTTAGAACGTGACTGTTAAGAGAGATTTGCTATAGGTTTTTTTGTCTGCAACATCTGGTCATTACCTTTAATTACTAGACCATCTAGTTTTCTGAAAGACTTGTTTTGTTCCCATGCTAACTGCATTCCTTATTGTTTTAATTTAATTTCTACAATTATTGATCTCTAGCAAGACATGAAAGTTCTTTGATTTTTTCATAACTCTTCTCAACAGAGAACAATACACTATATAATATGAAACAAATGTCGACGTCTTCTCTCTCGTAATCTGCTACAAAGATGAGTGAAATAAGTGTTAGTGTAAGTAGTGTCGAAAAGTAGCTGAGATTGTTAAATTGAGCAAAGCTCCAGAGCCCTATGAGACTGTTTTAATGTTGAAAACAGCTTCCAAGATGACACTATGGGAAAAACTCTAGAGTACAAGTGGTTTGCTTCATTTAAAAATGACAGCATGTCAGTCAACCACAAAATTCATTCTGAATGTCCAGCAACTGCCCCCATCGACAAAAATATTGAAAAAATTCGACACCGTGTGCTCACAGACCATCCATCAACTGCCAGAGATTAGTGGGTTGTCTTGGAGCTCGGTTCAGCAAATTTTAATGGAAGATTTGGGAATGAAAAAGGTGGCTGCCAAGTTTGTTCCTCAGGTTCTGGTTGACAATCTAAAGAAATGCTTTGAAACAACAATTTGAAACTGATACACCTTTTCTGTCAAAGGACATTACTGGTGATGAGTCATTGTGCTATGGTTATGACTCAGAAACAAAACAACAGTCAAGCCAATGAAAAACATCATCATCACTCCGTCCAAAAAAAATGTCGTCAAGTCAAATCAAATATTGAAACAATGCTGGTATGGTTTTTTGATGCCAAGAGCATGAATTCATTCAGAGTTTGTTCCCCCAGATCAGACCATCAATAAAATCTTCTATTTGGAAGTTTTAAGAAGACAGCGCAACAGTGTTCGTCAAAAAAGACCCGATTTGTGGCAAATGGGAGACTGGTTCTTTCACCACGACAATGCAGCTGCACACACAGCCACCTCTGTCCAATAAGTTTTGGCTAAAAAAGGCGTGGTTATGCTGTACCCCGCACCTTACTCTCCCAACCTGCCTCTGTGAAGCTTTTTCTTATTTCCATGCATGAAAGGACACGGATTTGACAACACTGAAGAAGTCCATAAAAAAAACACAAGGAAGGAGCTGTCAGCCATTTCTACAGATGCCAACAAAAAATGTTTCGAACAGTGAAAGCACTGGTGGGACAAAAGTATTAGTTGTAATGTAGAGTATTTTGGCTTTGGCTTTGTAAACAATTTGAAAATATAGAGCTTTTAAAAAATAATTCCTTTTCTTTTTTAGGGTTCCCCCTCATATACTGAATTTCTGGCTGAGTTAGCCATTTTTATAACTATAATCTACTGTAGTTCCCTCGAACAAAAAACGGTGACCAGTAGTTGGAAGAAAGCACAGGTCACATCAGTTTACAAGAAGGGTAGTAGAAGTGATCCACAAAACTATCGTCCAGTATTCTTGACATCCATTTGTTCTAGAATCTTAGAACACGTTCTGAGCTAAAATATAATGAGGGATCTCAAACAGAATGACCTTCCGCATGCCAACGAACATGGATTCCAAAAATGTCAATCATACAAAAGACAACTTGCACTTTTCTCACATAACTATGAAATCCATGGATCGAGGCAGTCAGGTAGATGCAGTGTTTCTTGATTTTCAAAAAACATTCAACTCAGTACCACATCTACATTTACTGTGAAAAGTATGATCATATACGGTGCCAACTGAAATTTGTAACTGAATTGAGAATTTTTTGGTAGGGAGAATGCAGTAGCTTATCTTGGATGGAGAAGCATCATCATATTTATAATTAACTTTGGGTTTGCCCCAGAGAAGTGTGTTGGAACCATTGCTGTTTGTGTTGTATATTAATGATCTTGCAGACAATATTAATAATAAGCTCAGACTTTTTGCAGATGATGCAATTATCTATAATGAAAGGTACATAAATGTTCAGTCAGATTTTGATAAGATTTCTAAGTGGTGCAAAGATTGACAACTTGCTTTAACTGTTAAGAAATGTAAATATAGTATCCTAGACTATAGTATCAATGGTCATAGCTGGAATCGGCCAACTCTTACAAATACCTGAGATACTTTGTAGGGAAATGAAATGGAATGATCACATTGGCTCAGCCGTGGGTAAAAAGCAGGTGGTAGACTTGGGTTTATTGGTAGAATACTGCGGAAGTACAATCTGTCTACAAAGAAGGTTCCTTACAAATCACTTCTGCAATCCATTCTAGAAGACTGTTCAAGAGGGCTAACAGGGGATACGGAATGCATACATGGAATGGCAGCACAAATGGTTTGTTTGATCCTCGGGAGAGTGACATAGGGATACTGAACTGGTAGATTCTTCAAGATCGGTGTAAACTAACCTGAGAAAGTCTACTAACAAAATTTCAAGAACTGGCTTTAAATAATGACTCTAAGAATATACTACAACACCATGCGTATCGCTCACATAGGTATGGTGATGATACAGTTAGATTAATTATGGGACACACAGCAGCATTCAAACAATCTTGCATCCTCTCCTCACTCCATACGTGAATGGAACCATAATAATTGGTACAATGGGACATACCCTCTGCCATTCACTTCAATGTGGTTTGCAAATAATAGATGTAGATGTACATGTACTGTAAAGTATCAAAACTGGAGTTCTTACATTTCCATACATCATGTTCAACACACTCATATTTTCCTCAATATGTAAGTACCATTTTCCACCGTTTCTGTGATGGAATTCTTAATATCCTTTTGTTTTTCCATCTGTGAAATCACTATCTTATTTCCAGGGGCTGAATTGTTAATGAAATCACCAGAAATGTAGAAACATCACCTCACTAAACTCGCAAAGATGACAGCCGCCAGGTCCAGATACATCCAGGAATATTGTTCCTGCAGTTAGTGCTCACAAACAAGTGTCACACTGCCTACAATGTGATTACTGTGTCAACACTGTAGGGCTACTTCCATCTCTCATGCACTAGACAACTCAGTACTATGCACAAGACTGCAGCTTATCCACATAATCTTGCAATTATATATAATATGGTGTTTTCCCAGCATATTTCTAACCAGTGGAATCCTTGAGTGTCTGCCCGGATAATGTCATGACTTCCCCATGATACTTCAGCAAGTTAGTATCTCACCACTGTCTGGGGCATCTCGAGATACATCTCCGCTGGTCATCAGGGCTCAATTCAAAGTGGCACTCATGACTGAAGACAATTCTGCTCCAGTCAGTGAGATTCCATGCCGAAGATGTGTGTGGAGATGCCATGGACAGAGGTGGGACACTAACCTAATTGTTGCCTGCTGTAGGACACAGCAACCATGAGTAGTGGTCTGGTGTGGCATTTCTTTTCAAAGCAGAACCCCTTTGGCTGTCATCTGTAGTAACCTTACAGCACAGTGGTATAATGACAATATTTCATGACTCATTTTGTTGCCCTTCATGGCAAGCCATCCTGGGCTTACATTTCAGCAAGTTAGTGCCTGCCCACACACGGTGACAGTTTCGTCTGCTCCCCCACGATGAGAGTTTCTGCTGCTTGTCTTCGTGCTTGCCACACGGTACCTCGGCCAGCAAGATTGTTGGATCTCTCCCCAAATGAGAATGTTTGGAGCATCATGAGCAAGGCCCTCCAACCAGCTTGGGATTTTGATGATCTAACATGCCAGTTGTGCAGAATTTGGTGCAATATCCCTCAGAAGGACATCAAACAACTGTATCTGTCAATACCAAGCCGAATAACTGCTTGCATAAAGACCAGAGGTGAAGCAATGCGTTATTGACTTGCTTATTTCATGAAGCTCTTTCTCTCGAATAAATCATCCAAAATTTTGTGTCGCAATCCATTCTGGATTTTCCATTTCTTCTTCCAATCTTTTTTGAAATTTTAATCATTTGCTCGTCTGTACGTGCACATCACATCTACCAATTTCCACTCCATTTGGATAACTCTTTTGTGGTTCCTTTTTTATGTTGGCTGTTACATCCTCCAACACTCTACTCCTGTCACTGTCCGTGTGCAGCAGCTGCAGTGAGTGGTGCATTGGTGGAGGTGACAAACCCCAACTGTGAAATGCAACCCTCAGTCTCCATGCTGTCAACAAAGAGTGCACACCCTACAGTGCAGCAACCTTCTGCTTTTTCTCTGCTTGGTGCAGGGACCCACACTCAACTAGTTGTAGGCCACTATCTTTGTTAATTAGACTGTCTTGGGCAGAGTTCCAATGGCCTCTTTGACCACACAACTCAGAAGGAGGCTGACTGCCTTAGTATCTTGCTTTTGTTGTAGTTTAGAATATGGCCAATTTTTATACTATGGTTCGCCATGCCTGATTTGGCAGTCTGGCCTAATTCAGTGCAGTGTCTATGTTCACAACACAACACCTCTCTTCTACTATGTGTAGAATTTCCCTAATGCATGCCTTGCTGCATTGAGAGAGGATTTCTTAGACTCTACGTCGGCGCCGCTGCCACCACCTATACTCACAACACGCACAGCAACAGTAGCAGAGATATGGAGGAGATTGTGGCCAATATATATAGCATGCCAAACCAAGCAGTCATCAGCAACCAGCAAAAAGATGGCAAAAACTGTGCTTGCTGAAATATCGTGGAGACCTTACGACGTGATCTGGGCAGGCACTCTAAAGTCTACAGCATAAATATAATGAACATTTAGATAAACTGAGTCAGCAGAAAAATGCTCCAACTGGAGGACAAAATAGGCGAATATGCTCCTGTTTAAAAAAGACTCTGACCAAAAAATGGGGTTCCAGTTGCCTTATTCTACCTTCCTCAGCACATTTAAAAATTTTCCGAAAAATTTTGGGATGCAAACACAATCACGCTTTTTTCAACATCCAACTCACCTCTCACTCCACAAGTTCCCCTCACTGAAACTTGGTGACAGACTCTATACCATTGTTTTGAGTCGCTCACACCCATCCACACCCACTTGCCCATTCTCTCTCATTCATTCATTAAGACCAACTGTCATTGTCTCATTGTGTCTCTCTAACTGTCACTGTCTCCCATCTCTCAGCCACAGTCGCCTTCATTCTGTCCTACTGTTACTGTCCCCTCTGACTGTCACTGTCTTGCCCTTTCTCTCTCTTACTGCTACTACCTCACTCATTCCTTCCCACTGCTGCCGTCTCTTCTCACTGCACTCTCTCTCCCTCATTGTCATGGACTCTGTTTCTCATTATCACCGGCTCTCATGCATTTACAACTTCTCCTTCTCTGTATTCCTCTCCCACTGGCACTATCTCTTTCACACTTTTCCCAGCTTTGTTCTGTCACTGTCAACTATGTTCCTCTGCCACTTTGTCCCTCCCTTTCTCTCACACTGCCATTGTGTCCATTGCGCTTTCTGTATCACAACCAACTAACTTTCAGCATTTATTATTTTTCCATCTCTCTCCCAGTTCCACTGTCTCCTACTCTCTCAGCATGAAAAAGTGTGAATATATTCAATTGCCAAAATTTTTGGGATAATTTTGAAACATGTTGAGGGAGGAATAATGAGGCAACTGGTACCCCGCTATCCAGTCAGAGTTTTTTTTAAATAGTAGCATATTCACCTTTTTTGTGTTCTGATAGAAGCATTTTCCTCCATGTTCCCTTCTTTTACCTCCACAGCATGGCATCTCACTCACATGAAAGGAACTTTACAGGTCAGTAAAATTTTGATAGTTTACTTACGTGAAACTGAAATAATGCAAACCTAATTTTAGACGTCAGACCAGATTTTATTTGGTCAAAAATTTTGCGTGGGCTTCAGTACTACAATATGCGGTTCCCAGAACCCTTCGAATGATAACTGAGACACTTTACAGCATAGTACTCTGGGCTACATCAGTTTAGAAACTATGTTTTCATCTCACATTGGATTTTATAAGCAAACTTTTTATGAACAAGTAGGATAACTGTGAATCTCTGTACCTCAGACACAGAAAAAGATATCAAGAAATTTTCAAGGTTGTTCAAGACCAGGATCTTAGGAATACATTATAAAAATTTGAGCAATTTGCAATGCATAGTTGTCTTGGTTTTGGTACCCAAAAACTATCCATGTTTTTGGGGTGTTTCTCAATACAGGATAAAGATATCTGAAAATGGGAAAATGGCATTTCTAGGCAAATTCCTTGAGAATATCCCATTGAGCAATTTACTCCAGTTAGTCATTTCAATACCTAATGAAAAATGCTTTTTCCAGGTTTTCTAGGAACCACCTGTGAACTAAGTGGTGCCTCCATAAGACCTATTAAGCACACTGTAGACCACATATAATGCAAAAAGAACGAACAGTTTGCTCTATTTGCTTAAGCTGGAGCAGTTTCAGTAAGACAGTCCTTTTATTGGGTATACAAATGATCCCTAGCCCAAGGACTATCCAAATCGTTTGACTGTACCTTCCTATCACTAATAGCACTCAAGGAACAAGCCCCAAGAAAATCCTCTTTTTACACACGGCATTTTGGAACGTGTCGGTAATGCGCGCCGTCGCACACGCACTGACTAGAATTAACGTACCGGCATTCGTCCTCGAGGTTGGCGAGCTCCGCAGTCGCGGCCGCGAGCCTCTGTCGTGCACGTAGGTAGCTGACAAGCAGCGTGTAGAGGGGGTGCTGCTGCAGCCGCCCCCCACCTCCCCGTAGCTGTGCGTCCACAAATTCAGCAGCCACGTCCTCCGTCGCCTCCAGTTCTGGGTTGGTGCACAGGGCGACCAACTGCGCCTCCGTGAAGGGACGCACTTCTGGAGGAGCGTGCTGAGGCACCTCAGACTCTGGAGGAGCTGATGCCACCACTGGCTGCGGTTCCGGCTGCTGTATTGCTTCTTTCTGGAAAGATGCAATGCTGCTTCAAGCTGTGGCTAACATGCTATTAGATGTGTACAACTGAAAATGCAGAGCGAGACAGGGATGCTATTTTATAATTTGGAAGTAGGTAACCTTGGTGTTTTGAAGGAATTTCGTCACTCAATGAAGGCAAGCCTTTCAGTCCTGGCTGCATACTAATTATGTTCCCTCCAGAGTAAATTGATGAAAGGCTCCATTTTTAGGGTTCCATACCTCAGTCGGTAAAAACAGAACCCTTACATGGTCACTTACTTGTCTGTCTGCCTGTTGTTGTTGTTGTCGTGGTCTTCAGTCCAGAGACTGGTTTGATGCAGCTCTCCATGCTACTCTATCCTGTGCAAGCTTCTTTCTCTCCCAGTATCTACTGCAACCTACATCCTTCTGAATCTGTTTAGTGTATTCATCTCTTGGTCTCCCTCTGTGATTTTTACCCTCCACGCTGCCCTCCAATACTAAATTGGTGATCCCTCGACGCCTCAGAATATGCCCTACCAACCGATCCCTTCTTCTGATCAAGTTGTGCCACAAATTTCTCTTCTCTCCAATTCTATTCAATACCTCCTCATTTGTTATGTGATCTACCCATCTAATCTTCAGCATTCATCTGTAGCACCACATATCGAAAACTTTCATTCTCTTCTTCTCTAAACTATTTGTCGTCCATGTTTCACTTCCATACATGGCTACACTCCATACAAATACTTTCAGAAACAACTTCCTGACACTTAAATCTGTACTCAATGTTAACAAATTTCTTTTCTTCAGAAATGCTTTCCTTGCCACTGCCAATCTGCATTTTATATTCTCTCTACTTCGACCATCATCAGTTATTTTGATCCCCAAATAGCAGAACTCCTTTACTACTTTAAGTGTCTCATTTCCTAATCTAATTCCCTCAGCATCACCCAACTTAATTCGACTACATTCCATTATCCTCGTTTTGCTTTTGTTGATGTTCATTTTATATCCTCCTTTCAAGACACTGCCCATTCCGTTCAGCTGCTCTTCCAGATACTTTGCTGTCTCTGACAGAATTACAATGTCTTCTCCATGGATTTTAATACCTACTCCGAATTTTTCTTTTGTTTCCTTTACTGCTTGCTCAATATACAGATTGAATAACATCGGGGAGAGGCTACAACCCTGTCTCACTCCCTTCCCAACCACTGCTTCCCTTTCGTGCCCCTCGACTCTAATAACTGCCATCTGGTTTCTGTACAAATTGTAAATAGCCTTTCGCTCCCTGTATTTTACCCCTGCCACCTTCAGAATGTGAAAGAGAGTATTCCAGTCAACATTGTCAAAAGCTTTCTCTTAGTCTACAAATGATAGAAATGTAGGTTTGCCTTTCCTTAATCTATCTTCTAAAATAAGTCGTAGGGTCAGTATTGCCTCACGTGTTCCAACATTTCTACGGAATCCAAACTGATCTTCGCCTAGGTCGGCTTCTACCAGTTTTTCCATTCATCTGTAAAGAATTCGGGTTAGTATTTTGCAGCAGTGGCTTATTAAACTAATAGTTCGGTAATTTTCACATCTGTCAACACCTGCTTTCTTTGGGATTGGAATTATTATATTCTTCTTGAAGTCTGAGGGCATTTCGCCTGTCTCATATATCTTGCTCACCAGATGGTAGAGTTTTGTCAGGACTTGCTCTCCCAAGGCTGTCAGCAGTTCTAATGGAATGTTGTCTACTCACAGGGCCTTGTTTCGATTCAGGTCTTTCAGTGCTCTGTCAAACTCTTCATGCAGTATAATATCTCCCATTTCATCTTCATCTACATTCTCTTCCATTTCCACAATATTGTATTTAAGAACATCACCCTTGTATAGACCCTCTATATACTGCTTCCAACTCCCTGCTTTCCCTTCTTTACTTAGAACTGGGTTTCCTTGTGAGCTCTTGACATTCATGCAAGTCGTTCTCTTTTCTCCAAAAGTCTCTTTAATTTTCTTGTAGGCAGTATCTGTCTTACCCCTACTGAGATA
The DNA here is from genome assembly GCF_023864345.2 of Schistocerca serialis cubense. Taxonomy (NCBI): domain Eukaryota; kingdom Metazoa; phylum Arthropoda; class Insecta; order Orthoptera; family Acrididae; genus Schistocerca; species Schistocerca serialis. The sequence goes on along the minus strand of NC_064649.1, from coordinate 36,669,220 downwards.
AGCCTCTACATACTTATATTTGTCCTCTAGCCATCCCTGCTTAGCCATTTTGCACCTCCTGTCGATCTCATTTTTGAGAAGTTTGTATTCTGTTAATACTCATTTTTCTCCGGAGCTGGGAGATGCATCATGTCGGAATTTATGCCACATACTATGGTCTACTGTCCCTTGACAGTGTAAAATCTTTAAGCTTCCAAGTCAATGCAACCCAAACATATGGCCATTTACATCAAGTATTTTGATATTCGCAAATTCACTTATCAAAACCTTTAGGGTACTATCTGTTGACCTAGAATCGTGAAATTTGGCAAGGCGGAAGGTTTTACAATGCAAATAAAGGGAAAAATGTACATGATCTAGTCTCTCCTTGAGCCAGCAGCGATTATGGATTAAGACTCAAAGGAGTTACAGACACTGGCTGCAAGTGAGCATTAATTGAAATTTGTGTCAGACCTGGATTCAAACCGGGGTCTCCTGTTTATTAAGCAGATGCTCTGACTGCTAAGCCACCCAGGCATAGTGGTCATTGCAACTGTATGGACTTTGCTAGCACACCTCACATCAGACCCAAATCCTAAAATTATCTTCACGCTACTGAAGTAGTGTCCCTTGCCCATTATGTTCATTACTCACAGCATTTTGCCAGTTACCATGAGAATTTGAACTCTTTAACAAAGAAAGTCTTCATTGCGCAAAATTGTATTGTACGAATTATATGTTGTGTTCCCCACAGTCGTCTTGTAGACATCTGTTTAAGGAGTTGGGCAGTCTGACTACTGCTTCACAGTATATTTATTCCCTTATGAAGTTTATTGTAAATAATCCACTGCAGCTTGAATGTACAAAATTACTACACAAAGTCTGTCATTAGCACAGCAGGGAGTGCACAATGCCACTGCTAAAATTTTTGATGACTTAGCCAGGGATATAGAATGTCTGATGGACAGCAAAGTAAAATTTGAAAACAAACTGAAGAAGTTCCTCCTTTATAACTCCTCCTGCTCTGCAGAAGAATTTCTATTATTGTAATTTCTAATAGGTGATGGGTAGGAATTAGCAACTCACATCTCTATATTTAATAATAATAATTATAATAAGACAAACAAAACTTATAAATGTTCAGCTTGTAATCATATTTACAAACTGTGATGTGAATGTAAAATGACTCTTTCCACACCGTTACGATTTTTTGTGTAAATGATCCAAGGAAGATAGCTTACCACCACAACCTACATTTAAAAAATAACATAGAAGCAAAATAAATACTCTTAGTGATCTGTCCTACTTCTGGTTGTGCATGCTATCACATACCACATCATCATTATGCCATGGTACAAAGCTGAAATCAGTACCTTCAACAGATCCCCTACCACACCATCAATAAGTGAGTAGGAAACATGTGAAAAATATGGAGAACCTTTGACACCACTTTTCACTGCACCGTAAGAACACGTGTTCAAACAAACATTTACTCCTAAAAACAGGCCAGTTTTCAGACTCACAAAAAATGCAAAGAACTGTTTAAATTGTTTTGATGTATTTCACACACTAACAGTGTACTTTGCATCACAGTAGTTGCAGCTACACACATAACTGTGAGTTTTGTGGAGATCTGGCCGAGCCACGGCCAGTTGGAGTAAATACTGCTGTGAGCAATGTTAGCAGCTGCTGACTGAAATGAAATCTCATGTGGGGCAGTACCGGTGAGAGATGGGAATGTACTAGACCTGGCCTACAGCTTAATGGGAGAGGTTGACTAAGCTTCTTGCACATAATACCAGGGGATCAAAAAGTCAGTATAAATTTGGAAACTTAATAAACCACGGAATAATGTAGATAGAGAGGTAAAAATTGACACACATGCTTGGAATGACATGGGGTTTTATTAGAACCACCCCATATTGCTAGACGTGAGAAAGATCTCTTGCGTGTGTCTTTTGGTGATGATCGTGTGCTCAGCCGCCACTTTCGTCATGCTTGGCCTCCCAGGTCCCCAGACCTCAGTCCATGCGATTATTGGCTCTGGGGTTACCTGAAGTCGCAAGTGTATCGTGATCGACCAACATCTCTAGGGATGCTGAAAGACAACATCCAACCCCAATGCCTCACCGTAACTCTGGACGTGCTTTATAGTGCTGTTCACAACATTATTCCTCGGCTACAGCTATTGTTGAGGAATGATGGTGGACATATTGAGCATTTCCTGTAAAGAACATCGTCTTTGCTTTGTCTTACTTTGTTATGCTAATTATTGCTATTCTGATCAGATGAAGCGCCATCTGTCAACATATTTTGAACTTTTGTATTTTTTTGGTTCTAATAAAACCCCATGTCATTCCAAGCATGTGTGTCAATTTGTACCTTTCTATCTACATTATTCCGTGATTTATTCAGTTTTCAAATTTATACTGACTTTTTGATCACCCGGTATATGGGGGCTACCATCACACATAGCAGAGGTTACTGGTGTCAGAGGGGGCACCTTTTTTACGTTGGAATAAGGATCCAGGCACTGCGTTTTGGAAGAGGTAAAAATAACAGAAGAGCTCCACAAAATTCTTAATAATGCACAGAAAAGTAAGGGTAGCTTGTTCCATCACAATGTAGGAGCACTGAGTAATAAGGTATAAGAGCTTCTTGTCTGTCTGGAAAATTTAGAGAGCTGTGAAAAGGTAGAGGTCCTGTGCTAGTCTGAGCACCACAGAACCACAGCGTTAGGTAAGTTACATATAAAAATTTTACTATTCCAAGTTACTCATGCAGAAATAATGCAGGAAAAGGAGGAGCTGTTACACACATTAAGACAGAACACAAGTTCGGCAGCATTGAGACAAGTAGGTTTTGTAGTGATCAGCACATAGAAATGTGTCGTTGTGAATTAATGCTGAAAAATAGTTCACTTTTAATTGTAACTGTATATAGATCCCCACTTGAAAATTTTGAACTGTTTATGAGGAATCTGGATTCCTTACTGTGGGATCTGTCAGACAGCAGCAAACAGTTAACAGTCTGTGGTGATTTGAATGTAGATTTTCTACACAATTCTGATAGGACAAATGATCTGGAAATCTCATTTGGGTCCTAAAATTTGGTCTCTCCAACAGGGGTGGAAAAAAACAGAAGGACCCTAAATGATAATGTTTTCTTTGATGATGCTCAATGTAAGACAATAACTATTTACCCAGCAACAAATGCTCTCTCTGTTCATGACGCACAGTTAATTAGGAGAAATAACATAGCACCTTACAGCACGCATACTCTTCAGTGGAAATCAGTTAGAATAATTAATGATTCCACAACAAATGTTTTTTAGAACAGCTAACAGGAGATAACATGGGACATAATTTATAATGAAACAAATGCCAACATAAAATTTAGTGTATTCCCTGATAACTTCATATCATTATTTGAAAATAGCTTTCCACATAAGCTAATCAGAACAGACACTAAACAGCCATGTAAAAAACCATAGATCACTTAGAGAGATTGGAGTATCTCATGAATGGAAAAAGGAAATTTATCTTTTGGCAAGAACAAGTAGGGATCCTGCAGAAGTTGCACAACACAAAAACTGCTCGAAATTAGTAAGGAAGGTTATTAAAAAAATCAAAGACCATGCACATACTGTCATAAATCAGTACTTCCAACTACACACTTAAGACTATATGGAATGGTAAGACGAGAGATAGGACAACCAGCAATAGGACAAGATAGCATCACCACTGAACTGAATGGAAAGGCTTTAAATTATGAGTCACAGATAGCAAATGCATTTAATAAACATTTCTTAAATACAGGAGAAAACATGGGGATGAACAGTTCAGGAGCAAAATCACAGCAGTGTGTTCAAAATGTAACTTTCATAAAATTCAGTCATATGAATGTATCATCAACTTCTTCTTCTGAAATCATTAAAATTATACATTCTCTCAAATATGAAAGCTCTTCTGGTTTTGATGGTGTTTCCAAAAATTTGTTCCCATGTAATAAGCCCTGTCTTTTCTGAAATATGTACTGCATCACTAACTCAAGGCATTTTTCCAGAGAGATTGAGATATGCCATTGTTAAACCCCTCTTTAAGAAAGGTGATAACAGAGATATCAATAAATACCAAGGCTTTTTGCCACTGACAACATTCTCCAAAATTTTTCAGATGATGATGTATTCTAGAATAGTATCTCACCTAAGCAACAATAGTATCTTTAGCAGATCAGATTTCAGGATTGCTCTACTGAAAATGTCATAAAATGCCATTAAAAATTCATTCACCAGATTTTACAAGCATTAAATAATAAAATAATGCCAATTGGTATTTTGGGTCAATGGAAGCATCCGATTCCACCCATCTGCTTTGACCCATGGCGTAAGGGTGTTATGTTGTGTGACGTCATTAAGGCGCAGAGTTTATGAGTTTGTTGTGTGTGTGTGTGTGTGTGTGTGTGTGTGTGTGTGTGTGTGTGTTTTGTGGTTTTGTTATTCATAGTTGTAGGTGTTGGGTTTTTTCATATCAATAGCTATGGTTGACATATACAGGTCAAGGGAAATTACCAGTATTAATTTTCGTAGTTTTGTGTGCAGGTATTGGTGTTTTGGAATGGTCAGCTGTGATCAAGGGAAATGTCTGATTCCATTTTCCATAGTTTTTGCTGTAGGCGTTGTTGTTTTGGTATTGACAGCTGCGGTTGACCTATGTAGGTCAAGGGAAGTGTCTGATTCCTGTAGATTTTGTGAATTTTTTTTTTTTTTTTTTAGCTTGTACCCTCCCTAAAACCCCCAGTATCCTGCGGTTGTCCCGTTAGTTTCATTGTATTTTAGGAGCGAGGTGTTATTGTCTTATTTACACATATTTTCGTGTTTGTTGCCATACGTATGTAGTGACATCATGGAGCCATATTGGAGACGCTTACACAAGCCATTTCCGCCATTTTGATGACATCATGGGTCATAGCAGACGGGTGGAATCGGACACTTCCGTAATCCCGGTACTTTTTGTGACCTCTCTAAGGCATCTGGCTGTGTGGATCATAGTACTCTCCTAGAGAAATTGATGTTTTATAAGACTGATGGTATAGCCAACCAACGGATAATGTCATATCTAAGCAAAAGAATCAGTGACTGGTTTTCTGCGGATGTTCTCACCTTCAGTTTTAAAAAGACACATTATATTCAGCTCTGCACACTACACCAGTGATAAGTGTAACACTTTGTGAGGAAATAATAAATAGAGGAGAGACTTCAAAATTCAGAGGGGTCGATGTTGATGAGAATTTAAATTGGTGGGGGGGGGGGGGGGGGGGGGGGAATTGGAACGCCTAAGACAACTAAGAATCATTGCATATCTTGGGGAGAGACAAATCAGTAAGCTGACATATTTTAAATATTTTCATTCAATAATGTCATATGTCTGGGGTTACTCATCTTTAAGAAAGAAAGTCTTCATTGTGCAAAAACGTGCTGACCAATGATTGTCTTGTAGACACCTCTTTAAGGGCATTCTGATTACTGCTTCGCAGTATTTTTATACACTCATTAAGTTTGTTGTAAATAATCCACTACGGTTCAAAATGAACAATGAGCTACATAACTACAATACAAGAAGGAAAAATTACATTCATTACTCCACATTAATGTTGTCTTTAGCACAATGCTGCAATGAAAATTTTTGAGCACTTACCCACTGATATAAAATGCTTGACAGACAGTAAAGTAAAATTTGATAAACTGAGAAAATTTCTCCTTGACAACTACTCATGTTCTGTAATGCGTAAAAGGAAGTGCATTGGAATTGCTAACTCACATGTGTATCTTTTTTCTTTTTGCATTAAAAAAAATCTTAGAAATGTTGAGAATGTAACCCTATGTAAAAATTTGTGATGTGAATGTAAAATGACTCATTCCACACCATTACAATCTATCATGCAAAATGACCCATGGAAAATGTAACAAACTGAGCAACTGTGGTAAGTAACTAGGATATATTACATTTCTACCCTTTTAGACAGTTTTCCTGCAATGTTTTTAAAGTGTAAATAAAATAATGAAGTGTCGCAGAGTAGTTCTTTCCCTTTGAAAGGCAAACTATATACTTGAAACAGTTCAGTGTGGAATGAGGAAACACTAATTTTTAAATATGACACTGTCTTTACAATAACAACTATGAAAAAAATTTGTAGGGCCTATTTAAAAAAAAAAACAACAACTTGGTAACTGCTAAAAGTTAATGTATTGGACACCCCTTGCAATTATCAATATGGCACTGATGTAAACATTAGGCTTCACTACTGGTCAATTTGTTACCACAACCAGATTTTCTGCTTTCACATTAGTTCACTTACAACGAAACTGTCGCCTTCAAACCTAACCTAAAGCTCGGGCTGCACTATCGATCAGTCTGTTACCACAACCAATATTTCAGATGTCCAATACATAACTTTATCCTCATAACTTAATTACATGGAAAGGTGCAGGCAAAAACTAGAAATAGAAGTGTGTGGAGTGAAGAGAAATCATTGTGAAACACAGTCATTATTCGTGATTAACTTCTTGACTTCACAGTCATCTTATAGATCTAAGCACCCAATAAGCTCACCTTTGTTACAGCATTTGCTGGAGGTTCCTCAAGGCGCTCTGTTGTGTGTAAAGGCGATTCCAGTTTAGTATCCTGCTCATTCTTATCAGGACTCACTCTCAGGTGGTATGAGTGCATTTCCTTCATTTCTGTGCCATTGGACACCTTGTCCAACATCGTATCACCTTCCTGAAAGGGCATCGGTTCACTGTCTGACAGTTCAATACAAACATCCGTTGTGGAAACAACACACTCCGCTGTACTTCCAGAACTAGCCTTTTCTCTTTCCTTCTTATAATTTCGAGGCAGATCGTCTGCTTCCTCCGCTGCTTCCACGTCCTCCTGACTCGCATTAAATATTTCACTTTCAATGTTTGATATGTTCTGAGCTTCAATACAAGAGTCTGCATTCTGTGATTCTTTTGAAGATGATGCATGGTTCGCAGGTCTGGACTGGGCGTCGTAATCGAAGTCTTCCAATTTGGGGCATTCCGGAATGTCAGTCTCTAAAAAGTCCTCTTCAATTCTCTTGGTTTGTTTCTTTTTCACCTGAAATTACCCATTAGAAAAATCAATGTTATGAGAACACAATTGTTCCGCACAGTTGACACAAATCTACATAAACGAAATAAGATCAAGGAATGAACGGTTTAAAATGAGAACAGACGTTACATATGACTCTATCGTGAGCTGAGTATCAATATTTACGAACGGCATCCATGTCAACAATACCGGAATGTTTACAATGATAAACCTCTCGATATTGAGGCTAATTCTGATTTCGACACGGAGTTAAGAACAAAGAAACGTCAATTTGTAGAAAAAACTGTAAAACTAGAACGTAAAATTATTTAGTTTCACTCACTGGCTTTGGTTTTTGTTTCTCCATTGTCTTAAACGTTGGGATCCAATCACTTGGCAAAAATTAGAAGAGCCTCACACGAAATTCTTCGTATTATTCACTATGCTTTACCATTTTTGGCACTGCATGATTAAATCGAGTACCGCAATATAAGCGGGCACTTAACAATAATTTCAACCATCAACACTTCCCTTCGCAACAGGATTCACCATAACACTCCACAAGCAGCAGCTAACAGCTGCAGACTGGCGGCCATTATTCTTGTGACGTTTCTTCTCAATACAACGAATGGCAACACTGACTGTCAAATGTAAATATAGAACACTTTAATTACAGCTGCAAGTGCAATAGAAGAAGCGTATTAGGCGTGCACAATGCCTACCCGTATCTGAAATTTTGCGGAGTTACCTTAACTGTACAACAGTTTCCTTTGTCTATCGCTCTTTGTATACGTTATCGATGTTTCCAACTGCGTAGGCGACTATGTGCTGGCTTTATTGACGTTTTCTAGCTCTGACGTTCGTCAACTCATAGTACGTACTAGACCTAGTACACAACAGAACAGTACAGTACAGTAGCTAAGCCAGCAACTGCGCGCTATGTCGCTGTGTAGAATACGGTCCTAATAGTTCTGTCAAAACCATATAACTTGCCGCGTCTTATACAAATCAAGAGTCAAAACTTAGCCTTATCAAGAAACAGCGCAGACAGTAGTGGGATAGGTCTACAACTGATTCCCAGCAATACATTTCCTCATGAGCTAGAACACTGTTCAGTTTTATTTCGTAGAAAAAAACAAACTGAATAGTTAAGTTTTTGCTATGTGTTTCATCTGGCATCACTCACATAAGCACAAGAAAAGAACTTTACAGCAGTCACTTTTAGTCAGTTATTGGGTAATGTTCTAGGGAAAGTCAGCCAACAAAAGAGTTATAATGCTTCAAAAGAAAATCACCAGAAACGTGTGCAATCCAACAAACAGATTCATGCCATAAGTTACGGTATTTTAGGAAACTAACTGTTCGTTCTTTATACATTTTGTCGATTTTCCTTTGCAATACCCACAATACACTTGAAAATTGCCAGATCAGGTACAATTATAGCACTCACCACAAAGAACATTTCAAACTTCCAACACACAGATTAAAACTGTTTGCCTCGACCAAGTAGATACAGTACTGAAGATAAGTAATGAACTAAATAGGAATATAGTTAACATGGAGCTTGGCTCATTGAAACAATGACTGTACAAACTTTTAGTTGATAAGTGCTACGATTCCACAGAAAAATTTATGAAAAACAGTTTGAACAAAAAATACATTTATATGTACATTTAAAAATTACATTGCATATACGACAGTACAATAAGCTGGTAAAAAAATTTTAGAAATGAAAACAACAAACATAGTCATCATGTTTTTTGCAGTATTAGCTTGCTCCTGTATAAAGAAATATAACTATAAATGGTGAGGTTGTTAGAACCCCATAGGGTGCATGTGGCTGACGGGGGAAAGCCTCCAAGATATGGGTGGTGCTGGGGAAATTAAATACCCGGGTGGACCAAATACTAACTTAGGTCTAAACACATCAGCATCTGTTCTGGCATCCAGAAGCTAGTGATCAGTGTCTGTCCATCCAGTTGGTGGAGCTGCTACAAATATGTCTTGGTCTCAACAATCAAGTCTTTAACATTTGTGATTTCTGAAAGAGATCATCACAACCAACTTCAAGTTGAAAAAATCACAATGGAACAATAGGAAGAATATCCACTACCCCAGGCCCCAGTAAATATACTGGACTTTCCTGGTCATCGGGATCTGGAAAATCAGGAACATCATGAGGAGGAGAATCGGAGTGTCTCAAAACCTCTTCACAATCTCTATATTAGCATGCGTAACACAAATACGCTTGTGACGATAGGCAAACTCAAACAGTTTACAAATATTCTGGAAACATTTCAAGTTAGAATCCTCACAATACAAGAGACATGTTTCACAGATGAAAACCACTTCAGCACAGGAAACTACAGCATATACAAATGAAAACTTGCTGTCAGAAGAGGAACACCGATGATGTTTAGCACAGGATTTGTGATTCACAAATTAGTCATCGACAACATCCTAGTTTTCAATTCAGTATCAGAAACAATCTCTACAATGACCTTCAAATTAGGAAACAAAAGATGTACAATCATCAATGCACACACACCAACAAATGATTACAACAGGAAGAAACCACAAGAAGTTGAAGATTTTTGGGAAGACATGGGAGGAATGTCACATAAAATACCAAAAAGTGACCCCCCACCTTATAATCCTATCTGCAAACAAAGGCTCCACTATTGTCGTTTTGAACCACAAGTATTACCTGGTGGAAGAACTCTGTCAACTGCCAGATACTTCCACCTACAAACCTTGCCACAGCGACCCCATTCGAGTAATCCAGCAGGATCTCTAGTCACTACTCAAATCCTTAGGCCCATCCCAGAACGTCTCACTGGAGTCCATCTCTCTACTCACCCCTACCACTCCCCGCACCCCTACTTTCTACGTGCCTCCTAAAGTCCATAAACCTAACCACCCAGGATGCCCCATTGTGGCCAGTTACTGTGCCCCCACTGAGAGAATCTCTGCTCTCATAGACCAACACCTTCAACCCATTACCCCGAAACTAACCTCCTATTTAAAAGATACCAACCGTTCCCTCCACCTACTCTCCACAGTTCCTGTCCCTTTACCACGCTGTGCCCTACTCATCACTATTGATGCCACCTCCCTATACACTAACATTCCTAATACCCATGACCTTACCGCTATTGAACTCTACCTTTCCCAACGCCCAACAGATTCCAAGCCAACAACCTCCCTCCTAGTCACCATGACTAACTATATACTCACCCACAATTACTTCTTACCTCCAAACAAATCCATTGTATGGCTATGGGCACGTGCATGGCACCATTCTATGCCGACCTGTTCATGGGCCATCTATAGGAATCCTTCCTAAAAACCCAGAATCCTAAACCCCTCACCTGGTTCAGATTCATAGATGACATCTTTGCTAACTGGATCAAAGGTGAGGGCACCATATGCACATTCTTCCAGAACATCAACAACTTCTCCCCCATTTGCTTCACCTGGTCCTACTCAACCCAACAAGCCACCTTCCTAGATGTTGACCTCCACCTCAAAGATGGCTACATCCATACCTCCGTCCATATCATACCTACTAACCACCAGCAATATTTCCACTTTGACAGCTGCCACCAAAAATTCCCTTCTGTGCAGCCTAGCCACCCGTGGTTGTCGCATCTGCAGTAACAAGCAGTCACTCTCAAAATATACCAAGGGTCTCATTGAAGCCTCCACTGATCATAATTATCTTCCCAACCTTGTACAAAAACAAATCTCCCCTGCCTTACCTTTCCAGTCTCCCATCACCTCTCAAAGTCCCCCCATCCAGCCGTAGAGAAGCATTCACCTTGTAACTCAGTATCACCCAGGGCTGGAGCAACTGAATTACATTCTCCACAAGGGTTTTGATTACCTCTTGTCGTACCATGAAACGAGAAATGTCCTGCCCACTATCCTTCCCACCCCTCCCAGAGTGGTATTCCACTGCCCACTGAACGTACACAATATACTCGTCCATTCTTACACAACCCCTGCTCCCAATCCCTTACCCTATGGCTCATACCCCTGTAATAGACTTAGATGCAATTTCAAAAGCCAAAACAAAAACCCACAACATGGAAAATACCCCAAAAAAATATGGGGAGAATTTCAAATAGATCACATAGCCATCACAAGCAAAAATAAAAGGACATTCTGAATGTGAGTACATGCAATGGATTCTTCAAGTCTGACCATCACTTGCTATAAGTACTAATTAGACCAGTCCCAAGGAACAGAAAAAAATTGTAAGACCGGACCCAGAATACTTGAATATAAACAAAGACATAATTATTTAAGAAATTAATCAAAGTTCAACAGAAAATTGGACAGACCTTAATTTATACACATTGCTCAATTGTAAACATTCTTACAGTCATTTGCTTTCCCTAACTAGAGTTCTGATGTACAGCAAATGAACAGTATGCAGATCAGCATAAAGAGAAGAAGCAACTCAGTCACTATAAGAGCATACGTGATAAATCTACAGATTATGTAGCAAACACAAAGTTTTTAGGAATCAACATTGATTTTCAGCTAACATGGAGTGAACAATACAGAGGTACTAGCAAAAGTAATGTCATCAGCATGCTATGTTCTTAGGCCTTTAACACCAGTTTGTAACAACCAATGTCCTATGGCATCATACCTCAATTCTTATCTACGGGAGTTTTTTTCTGGAGATTGAAGGCAAAAAAATACAGACACAGTTTTCAAACTGCAGAAAAGGGCCATAAGAACAATGACTGGAAGTAGTAACCAGACCCATTGTAAAAAGCTGTTTAAAAAACTGAGACATCCTCACTGCACCTAGTGAGTAAATATACCAATCTGCAGTGCATGTCAGGGAAAATATTACTAAATATTGCACTAATAGTTCTTGCATATTACACAGTTAAAATGGAGATGCTGGGTCACAGATAGGCACAACAAAAGACCGTCACAAATCAGCTTTTGGCCAGCAAGGCCTTCGTCAAGAAAAGAGACCCCCCCCCCCCCCTCCCACACACACACACACACACACACACACACACGACTGCAGTCTCTGCCAACTGAAGCAATCTTGTGTGTGTGTGTGTGTGTGTGTGTGTGTGTGTGTGTGTGTGTGTGGGGAGGGGGGGGGGGAGGTCTCTTTTTTTTGAAAGTCTTGCTGGCCAAAACGTTATTTGTGACTCAGCATCTCCACTGTATGGTTAGTAGCAACTTTCCTTTTCATAATATTGTTACATTTCAGCCTAGATTTTCCATTGTTTGATTTTTACACAGTTAAAGATTACTTACAAGATTCATAGCAGTGGATAGCAAGGATGTATAATGCACAATATTAATGTCTGTTTGCTTAGGTTTAGAGGTGGACAGAAGCACATAGTTCAATATGGAGTCTCTAATTGAGTCAAGGGCCACAGCGTCATCTTCTCATCCCAGGAGTCCTCAGTGGGTGCCTTAGTGTGAGCTGCAGTGAAGAGTGGAACTGCTTTATATTTCAAGTGATCAGAAGCAGCCCACGAGTCATCAGTAGGTGCCTTCAGTGCGTGGACAGTGATGTAGGAAACGATATTTTGCATTGCAAGTTACCTGAAACAATTTGTGTGTAAATGAAGGAACATTATACAACGGAGAATTACTGAGAGAGGCAGTGCAGCTGTTGAGACACTAACTTCATATTCTGCAGGGTGGAGCTTCTCTGTTTGACCAAACTGATTTGGATTTGCTGTGGTTCTCCTAGATCACCAAGACAAAATGCTGGGATGTTTCCTTAATCATGGCCCATGTCTGATGACATATTCTATTTCCTTAAAGCATGTTACATATGCAGTTTGTTTTATTTAGGACTATGGATTGGCACTGCATTACTTTGACAAGTCCTGTATCATCATTATGTGATTCTTGGATGAATAAAGGTAAATACATAAATAAAAGAGGGATTTATGTTTCTTTTTCAACTTGGCGAGCCTCTTTTAAAACTAATCAGTTGATTTGGACATTGTATATTTTGAGACAAAAAAATTCATTTACATTTACTATTACATATACACTATGTGATCAAAACTTCCAGGACACCCCCGAAAACGTACGTTTTTCATATTAGGTGCACTGTGCTGCCACCTACTGCCAGGTACTCCATATCGGCAATCTCAGTAGTCGTTAGACATCGTGCGAGAGCAGAATGAGCAATCCACGGAACTCTCAGACTTCAAATGTGGTCAGACGATTAAGTGTCACTTCCGTTGTACATCTGTACATGAGATTTCCACACTCCTAAACATCCCTAGGTCCACTGTTTCTGATGTGATAGTGAAGTGGAAACGTGAAGAGACACGTACAGCACAAAAGCGTACAAGCTGATCACATCTGTTGACTGACAGAGCCTGCTGACAGTGAAGAGGGTCCTAATGTACACTCCTGGAAATTGAAATAAGAACACGGTGAATTCATTGTCCCAGAAAGGGGAAACTTTATTGACACATTCCTGGGGTCAGATACATCACATGATCACACTAACAGAACCACAGGCACATAGACACAGGCAACAGAGCATGCACAATGTCGGCACTAGTACAGTGTATATCCACCTTTCGCAGCAATGCAGGCTGCTATTCTCCCATTGAGACGATCGTAGAGATGCTGGATGTAGTCCTGTGGAACGGCTTGCCATGCCATTTCCACCTGGCGCCTCAGTTGGACCAGCGTTCGTGCTGGACGTGCAGACCACGTGAGACGACGCTTCATCCAGTCCCAAACATGCTCAATGGGGGACAGATCCGGAGATCTTGCTGGAAAGGGTAGTTGACTTACACCTTCTAGAGCACGTTGGGTGGCACGGGATACATGCGGACGTGCATTGTCCTGTTGGAACAGCAAGTTCCCTTGCTGGTCTAGGAATGGTAGAACGATGGGTTCGATGACGGTTTGGATGTACCGTGCACTATTCAGTGTCCCATCGACGATCACCAGTGGTGTACGGCCAGTGTAGGAGATCGCTCCCCACACCATGATGCCGGGTGTTGGCCCTGTGTGCCTCGGTCGTATGCAGTCCTGATTGTGGCGCTCACCTGCACGGCGCCAAACACGCATACGACCATCATTGGCACCAAGGCAGAAGCGACTCTCATCGCTGAAGACGACACGTCTCCATTCGTCCCTCCATTCACGCCTGTCGCGACACCACTGGAGGCGGGCTGCACGATGTTGGGGCGTGAGCGGAAGACGGCCTAACGGTGTGCGGGACCGTAGCCCAGCTTCATGGAGACGGTTGCGAATGGTCCTCGCCGATACCCCAGGAGCAACAGTGTCCCTAATTTGCTGGGAAGTGGCGGTGCGGTCCCCTACGGCACTGCGTAGGATCCTACGGTCTTGGCGTGCATCCGTGCGTCGCTGCGGTCCGGTCCCAGGTCGACGGGCTCGTGCACCTTCCGCCGACCACTGGCGACAACGTCGATGTACTGTGGAGACCTCACGCCCCATGTGTTGAGCAATTCGGCGGTACGTCCACCCGGCCTCCCGCATGCCCACTATACGCCCTCGCTCAAAGTCCGTCAACTGCACATACGGTTCACGTCCACGCTGTCGCGGCATGCTACCAGTGTTAAAGACTGCGATGGAGCTCCGTATGCCACGGCAGACTGGCTGACACTGACGGCGGCGGTGCACAAATGCTGCGCAGCTAGCGCCTTTCGACGGCCAACACCGCGGTTCCTGGTGTGTCCGCTGTGCCGTGCGTGTGATCATTGCTTGTACAGCCCTCTCGCAGTGTCCGGAGCAAGTATGGTGGGTCTGACACACCGGTGTCAATGTGTTCTTTTTTCCATTTCCAGGAGTGTATAATAGGCAGACATCTACCCAAAACATCACACAGGAATTCCAAAATGCATCAGGGTTCACTGCAAGTACTATGACAGTTAGGCGGGAGGTGAGAAAACTTGGATTTCATGGTTGAGCAGCTGCTCATAAGCCACTCATCATGCCAGTAAATGCCAGACAATGCCTTGCTTGGTGTAAGGATTGTAAACATTGGACGATTGAACAGTGGAGTGATGAATCCCGGTACACAATGTGGCGATCCGATGGCAGGGTGTGGGTATGGCTGAATGCCCAGTGAACATCATCTGCCAGCACGTGTAGTGCCAACAGTAAGATTCGGAGGCAGCAGTGTTTGGTGTAGTCGTGTTTTTCACGGAGGGGGCTTGCACCCCTTGTTGTTTTGCATGGCACTATCAGAGCACAGACCATGATGTTTTAAGCACCTTCTTGCTTCCCACCACTGAAGAGCAATTTGAGAATGGTGATTGCATCTTTCAACACGATTGAGCGCCTATTCATAATGCACAGCCTGTGGCAGAGTAGTTACTTGAAAATAACATCCCTGTAATGAACTGCCATGCGCAGAGTCCTGACCTGAATCCTATGGAATACCTTTGGGATGTTTAGGAATGCCAAGTTCACACCAGGACTCACCGATCGACATCGATACCTCTCCTCAGAGCAACATTCCATGAAGAATGGGCTGCCATTCCCCAAGAAACCTTCCAGCACCTGATTGAATGTATGCCTGCGAGAGTGGAAGCTGTCATCAAGGCTAAGGGTGGGCGAACATCATATTGAATTCCAGCATTACCGATGGAGGGTGCCACAAACTTTTAAGTCATTTTCAGCCAGGTGTCCGGATACTTTTGATCGCATATTGGACATCCATGGTCTAGAAATCACTGAAAAGCACATGGCAGACAGTTTATACCTACGCACCAATCTTAGGGCCTCTTTCCACTGCAATTGTGTGTGTGTGTGTGTGTGTGTGTGTGTGTGTGTGTGTGTGTGTGTGTGTGTGTGTGTGTGTGTGTGTAGCATGGGAAGAGTGACCATTTTGCCTCTACATGAATTGTAATTTGTATAATCTTGTCTCTGTTGTACCTACAGGAACAATATCCAAGCTGCAGTAGTACATTCATACATTGTTCACTTAATACTGATTCTTGAAACTTTGAAAATAGGTTTCCACAGATTAGCTAGCATCTATCTTCAGATGTTAGTCAGTTCAGGTTTTTCAGTATTTCAATGACTTTCTCTCACGGATAAAACAAAACTGACATTATTTGAACTCCCATTCTTTGTATAGGCATGCAGTCAATGTCTTATCTGGTACAGGTTCCACACACTTCAGTAATATTCTAGGGTGGGTTGAACAAGTACACTGTCCAGTCTTTGTTAATGTGAGAACCTCTGAAAAGCCTGAATTACCACTTTTTGAAGCAGGGACTACCACAAAATGTGCAGGAAGAGAGTCAGTTAGGTTGTGCAAGGTACCAACTGGACCGTGCCGCTTCCAGTGTTGTAGCTGGCTGTACTAGGTTGCTCAGTTGAGGGACTGAGGCACAAACAGCCCAATCAAGGTGATACCACAGATTTTGATTTGGATTTAAGGTTGGGGAGTTTGGTCACCAGGGAAGTATGGTAATCTCATTCTGATGTTCTTCAATCAGAAGTGTACACTGTGAGCTTTGTGACACATTCCATGTCTTGCTGGTAGATGACATTGTGCTCTGATGAAAAACAAAATGCATGTAAGGGTGGACATGATCCTCAAGTATAGATGCACATTTATGTTGAGCCATTGTGCTTTCCAGAATGACAAGAACATTCAGGGGATGCCACGAAAATATTCCCAAGATCATAACATGCACTCCCGCGGCCTGGAATCTGCCGATGACCCAATGGCCGGCCGGCCGATGGAGCATAAAGTGTGATTTATCTAAAAAGGCCACATGCCACCACTTGGCGGCTGTCCAGTTGAGGTAGTAGTGTGCAAATTTCAGCCTTCATCACTGAAAAATAGAAAGCAGCACGGGTGCATGAACTAGGTGCCTACTGTAGAGACCTGTATGCAGCATCATTAGCTGATAGTTGTCAAGGAGACAGTGAGGGTGGGGGAGGGGGGGGAAGAGTGGAAAAGGAGAGAAGTAGAAGTGGGGACGAGGGGGAAAACTAGTCGGTAGAAGATTGTATAACTCTGGAACAGGAGCAGGGAAGGGGATAGGTAGGTGACAGATACTAGTGAAGGCTGAGGCCACGGGGGTTGTGGGAAAGTATATTGCTGGAAGTGATCCCCCCCCCCCCCCCTGCCCTCCCCCCTATGCAATTCAGAAAAGCTGGTGTTGGTAGGAAGGATCAGATGGCAAAGGGAATGAAACTGGCATTGAAGTGAAGCATGTTGTGTTGGGCAGCGTGTTCAGCAACTAGGTAGTCCAATTGTCTCTTGGCCACAGTTTATCGGTGGCCATTCATGCGAACAGACGGCCTGTCAGTTGTCATGTCCCTGCCGTAGATAATAGCACTGTGGTTGAACCTTAGTTTGTAGATCACACGACTGCTTTGACAGGTAGCCCGCCCTTGATGGGATAGTAGATGCCTGTGACTGGATTGGAGTAGGTGATGGTGAGAGGCTGTATGGGGCAGGTGTTGCATCTAGGTCTATTGCAGGGATATGAGCCATGAGGTAAGGGGTTGAGAGCAGGGGTGGAGTATGGGTGGACAAGGATATAGCATGGGTTCAGTGGGTGGCAGAATACCACTGTGGGTGGGATAGGGGGTAGGATATTCCTCGTTTCAGGACATAATGAGAGGTAGTCACAACTTTGGTGGAGAATGTGGATAAGATGCTCCGGTTATGAGAGGTGGACGATGACTGGAGAGAAAAGGCATGGTAAATCTGTTTCTGTACAAGTTTGGGATGATAATTACAGTCTGCAAAGGCCTCAGTAAGACCCGAAGTATATTTGGAGATGGACTGTTCATTGCTACAGATTTGACTGCCACGGGGGCTATGCTGTTTGGAAGGATCTTCACAGTATGGAATGGGTGGCAGCTGTCGAAGTGGAGGTATTGCTGGTGGTTGGTAGGTCTGACATCTTTGAGGTAGAGGTCAACATTGAGGAAGTTTGCTTATTAGGTTGAGGAGGACTAGGTGAAGGGAATGAGGAAGAAGCAGTTGAGGTTCTGGAGGAAAGTGGATAGCATATCCTCAAGAATACACAGCTGTTTACAAAGAATTTCTGTTTGGAATTTGACAATCAGTGCAGAATTTATGTCAAGAAATTAAAGAGAGCTCTCGGAAAACAGGGCACGTATCTGATCAAGAATGGTGAAATTAAAGCATCTTTAAGTATTTTTTGAAACACTAGCAATAAAGCCAATGATGAATGCTCATTGTGGGATGTTGTCATTATTACTTTCCATTTGAAGACTGGTTTGATACAGCTCTTTATTCTAGTCTATCCTCTACAAGCCTACTATTGCAGTCTACAATTATTTGAACACTTACTATAATCAAGTTTGTCTCTCCCTTCAAGTTTCCCTCCTTCTTCCCCCCCCGACCCCCACCCCCCACAATTACCAAATTAACTATCATTTGATGCCACAGGACATGTCCTACCAGCCTCTCTCCTCTTTCAGTCAATCTGTGGCACATATTCCTTCCTCTCCCCAATTCAGTTCTGTACCTCAGTTATCCACTCCACCCATCCAATTTCCAGCAATCACACCACAGTTCAAAAACTTCTACTCTTATGTGAACATTTTACCATCTGCATTTCATTGCTGTACAGTAATACACTTTGAGGGATAAGCTATAAAAAACGTGCACTACAGATGCTACTTTTACGTGATCAAGCGCAATGGACCATGTGCTGCTACAAGTTTCCTTTTCCATTGTCTTATAGCCAATGCTGCCATCTGTCCACCTCTATCCCTAACTGTTGCACTTCTTCCACCTCTTCCTTGGTCTTTCCAGATGTCTCCTACCTGCAGGAATGAAATCCAGGAGCTTCTGTGACCACTTGTCTTCTATCTGAGCCACACATCTAACCCACTGCAGTCGCTTGCATCTGATTATTCTTGCTATATAGGCACCTCGGTACAGTTTGTCTAGTTCATGGTTGTTGGTTGATTTTGAGAGGAGGAGGGGGGGGGGAGGGGAGGGGGGGGGACTTAACAGTGAAGTTTCGGTCCCATCAGTTTATAGAAGGATGGGGAAGGGAAACAACCATGCCCTTTCAAAGGGACCATCCTGGCATTTGCCTGAAATGATTGGGGAAATCGTGGAAAACCTAAATCGTGATGGCCGGACACAGGTTTTAACTGTCGTCCTCCCAAATGCGAGTTCAGTGGGCTAACCACTGTGCCACCTCGCTTGGTAGCTCGTGGTTGTGTCTGATCCTCCATTTACCAATGTTTGTATTCAACGTCAGACCAAAGACCTTCCCCAGCACTTTTCTCTCAAATACGATACATTTATGAAAGTCCTGCTTTCAGATACCCTGTCTCTTATGGCCATATAGCACCAAAAATTGTATCAGAGTTTTATACAGCCAAATTTTAACTAGTCTCAAGAGGAAGCAGTTGTTTAGGCTGTAGAAGGATTTGTTTCCTGCATGTATCTCTACTTTGTATGACGAGTTCTCGGTGAAAAGTGCTCCCATTTATTTAAATTGGTTGATCCTCGTGTAGAACCGATCTTCCACATGCAGTGACTGTAGTTGTCCAGTATCCTGACATTGTCAACAGTTCATAATGAGGTAATCTGCCTCGGCTTTGATTAAGAGTAGCCCAAATTTGCTGGTGGCCATCTCCAATGGCTGGTCACTTGTTTCAATTCCTCCTCACAGCTGCTCAAGCACGCATCCTCTGCAGAGGCTAGATACCTTCTCTTTGACTTGGATCCCTTCAAAGTTCTGTTTAAGAGACTGAAGTGTGAGGACATGAAGGACAAAACTGAAGAGGGTAGGAGATAAACCATCACCTTGCCCAATACTCATCACAATTTCTAAGTCACCATTTTCCATCTTCATCTTATTGTGTGTGTAACTCTGCCAGATCTTTACCATGTTGATGAGCTTCTGTGACACACCAAAACCCTTTAGATAACCAAACACGTTCTTGCGGTGTATGTAATCAGATGCCTTCTTGAAATCTACACATTCCAATATTTAAATCTGTACATAAGAACAGGTTAGGCAACTTCCTTATTACAGGACTAAGGAAATGTGAGCGTTAATTAAATCAACATCCTAGTCATATTATTTTAACTTGCTTTACTGTGTTAACAACTGTCAGGGAGCCTGGAGAGCGATATGAGGAATTATTTAGGTATAGTTGACCAACACCTGTCCTCTAGCAGATTCAGATTCGGGCTCCTAGCCCCGAAGCTTACTTCCTATTGCCACAGTGTGTTACTTCTAAAAGGAAAGACCTCCATTTTCTGTCAGTTTCTAGATTTTGTTACATAGTTTACATCATTGTGGTTTTACACCTAGACACTTTCAAGTGACCGAAAATGTGGGGTCGGGGGTAAAAGTGAAGCTCATTACATCATATGAGGTCTACTTACAGCTTGGATAGGAATTTTTCTTGACATCCTGCCCATTTAACAAAACGTCAATCATTTTCATAGCAACACCTAATAAAACATTGTTGAAAGTGTGACAACAGCGGAAAGCATGAAGGTTACTTTTGAACAGACCTTGGCACTATTTCCACTGTTCCATATAGTGACCCACTTACTTCACCATGCCATCGTCAAGGGTCCGTATGTGTCCCATCAAAGACAGTGATTTTCAAGTTTTTGTGGCTTGACATTTGTACTGGACGTTATCTTCAAATACAGATCCTAGGTTGGAGTTTCATTCTTTTCTGCATTCCCATCATCCATAGGCTTACCATACATCCTGGATTAGTCCCAGTTTTTAGTGCTGTCTGGGGTGGCAGAATTTTATAATGCTGAGACTTTTCTTTTTCTCGTATACCTATATGTTTTTGACATCACATTCTGAAACATTCTCTTATGTGTCTCTCTCTCTCTCTCTCTCTCTCTCTCTGTCACCCTTGGGGCAATTGCTGAAGTCTAAGGGGTCAACAAACGAAAGTGTGACAGAGAAAACAGCTAAACACAGAGAGAAAACAACTAAACACAGGAAGGGCGTTAATGCTGCTGCCTTACCAAATAGAAGAGATTTTTTGAAGTCAAAGTTCCAAATAACAGTGATATAAAAAAGAGCTACTAGGGATTCTACATTTTCATTCCACACTTTTGGACAAGAAAACTGTTGTGACTCGCCGATCTTTCAAAGTGCCGCTGCGCAGTTACGTGCGTCCTCTACATGCGGCGCTGTCTGCCAGCCATGCAGCAGCAGCGCCACCTAAGCGGCCAGCCAGCCAGTGGCCACTAGACTTGGACTCAGTTATGATTTGACTGTTAAAGTGTACACACGTCTTACTCTGTTTACTTGATCTGTGACTTTCATGCATTGTGTCTTCCTTAAAATATATTTGTTCAACTTGAAGTTATTACAAGAACCCTTTCTGAAAAAGTTATATCTAGTAAAAAAGACAACTTAATACATGAGAATGTTTCTGGAAATTGTTTTAACTAATTTGCAACTAACAGAAACTTTAATTAATGAATTACAAACAAGCCCTGGGTAGAATTTTCTAACCATATTAAGAGGATCTGTTTTTGAAGTAAGAATAGTGGATTTTGAGAGATTTAAGCACGTTGTTACTAAATAAATACGCACGCACTGAAAATTAATTTTTTTATTCCAATATTTTACTACTACTACACAGTCAGTTTCAACATATAAAAATCTACTTCCTTACAGTGAACCACACAATAAATATATAGGAAATACTGCAGAGTGCAAACATTCACACTTTCACAACTATCAATCAACACCGCAGGTGCAAATCTGCCCAAAAAATGCTGCTGTGTGCCGAGGCAGACTTTGCCAGCAGCTTATCAGCAAACCACATCAAAAAGTACAGATGGACAGACAGACGTTCTCTACCAGTTACCAACTACCTAAGTAAATTGCCACTTAAAGTTCAGAGACAATCTGCAACTCCATTCTTCAGTACACATCAGTTTACAGAACATTTTAAAAACAGCAATATTAACAATACAAAAATAAAGCTATAAAATGTATACAGAATTTCACATTGTAAATACTAAATCAACACACATGATTATAAAACCGTCATTCTGAAGAAAAAGCACACTGAAATCTGACTGAGGTCAGTGTTACAAAAAACCTCAAAATTAAGTAAACATTGAAGTCAGAAGTTATAAGAATGTGACCATAGGGGGGGGAGGGTACTATAAAAAGTTAAAAATGGAGTATAGCTTTTGGAAGTATCAAATTGTAGTAATACCCCATCAAGTGATAGCTGAAACAGTTTATTAACATCTGAAGCTTAAAAACAAAATCCTGTAAACCTGAGGAACCAATTATTAGTTTCCTTGGTTGGCACACACCATACACACATTAAAAATCTGCAATAGCAAATTTTATTGATATGTATTACAAAAGACAGTCTTAAAAATATATATACCAAATACATACTTATACATCTCACAAACTGTTGCCCGAAAGAGCCCAGACACAAACCCAATCGAGAAATGTATACGTTATCTTTTCAACGTCAAAAATAGTGGCGACAAATGCATCACTTTCTAAATTTCCAGAAAAACTCCTTGTGAACAACCATAAAACATTTCATATTAAAAATTCAGATAATATTCCTTTCGAGAAGTCTAAACATCCAAATTAAAGTACATCAGGCCTCAAGGAATATTTCAATAGCTTAAATATTGTTCGTTTTCATTCATGTGCAATTCCTCATGATACAAAATTCTAATACAAAGGTGGCCAATTACAAGCTTTGAGTAAAATAAAGGAGATACAATCCAAATTTGACAGACGCATACTTCCAAAGAATTAATGTATTAAGAATGTGGCTTTGAGGCCACCACGAACCTTTTTATCCATTAAGTAGCAACACCCTCCCCCTCCTCCCCCCACAAACACTTTACCGCAGCAGAAAAGGTATTCACATTACAAAATTCATTGGTCCCTCAAACATGCAAAAACATAAAACAAAAACAAAATTTCTCTCTGCATCTCCTGATAAGTAGCTGTCATTACACACAAAACACTGAGGAGTTTGATGGACACAAACAAAACAAGTGGGAGACTATAGCTTCATTTCTCCTTCAGACTATCTCCACAAACTAACAACAAAACTAAATCCTACAAGTTTTATCTTAATACTGGCTTCTAATTCATATAAAAATAAATATTTTTAAACACAGCAGCAGTAAGTAATAAGGACCACAACTCTATTTCAACTTCACTTCATTAAACCTGGAAGAGAGATTCTGTTGACCAAAATTCAGTAAAAGCAGACTCTGCTAAATAACATCCCACAAACATAAAAATAAACAGCCTAAAAATTTTGTTCTGCGCACTAACATAATTTCAAAAATTACAAATCAGTCATGTCTGGTATTGCGGACAAGTCTCTCGTGAACCTCAAGTGTCTTTTTCAACTGTAAAACTGTCTGGCAAGACAGTTTTATAATAAAATGGAACACAAATTCTTAACCTGAAAACATGGAAGAGAATGAGACCACAAAGACAGAGGGCTCAGAAAGCAAGAGATGCAATTGGCTGGCCCACGTCTTGAGTTTGAATCTGTAACCAGCGGCAGGTGTTGGGAAGTGTGCCTGGTGATTTGAAGGATTATTTTTGTGTTGGAAGTTCATGATTAAAAAAACTTTGAGAAGAACATTTAGGTAATACTGTTCTAAATGTCAGGGGTGCTCAGAGCATTCAAGGTTCTAAATACTCCAACAGAATAAATATTTTATCTAGTTAATTTCAAACCACCTTTGCTAAGTGGGCACATGATAGTCTGAATAGCCACATTAGGAATACGGATAATGATGGATTGGATTTACTGAAGATAAAGTGTTAACCAAATCCATCATCATCATCATCAATACTCTTCACTTGTGAATTACCTCAGATCACTTCCCACACTCCTCACATACAGAGTTCACTTCCTTTTTTTTATATACATTTAGTTAAATGAGCATCATCCATTAAATAATAACCACAATACAATACATTTTATTACTGCATGAACAATTTGATATTAAGCACATTTACACATGTTTACCAGGATTCATTTTAAGATTTCTGCACCTGAACAAAGGGGATTTTTTTTTTTTTATGGAATTTTGATTCTTTTGAGCTGAGAATTTGTACTGGACTTACTAACATCAAAGCAACATTATAACTAATACTGCAAGTCACTTCCCCAAAAACGCAGCACAAACTCAATTTTTAAGAAGTAACACCAAACTGTCAAAGGACTCCTTGTGGAGGGACAAGAGCACACTCGAGATTCCGTCGACACTCCATTCAGAACTCTTGACAGTTTCGGGACGGCGAGTGGAGTGAGCCTAGTCTAGGTCCGTTCAGTCATTGCCGTCTCCATGCAGTGGCCCGGCTGCAGCGGTGCAGCGCTCTGAGCTGTGCGCTCCGTCACCTGCAGACAAAGAGAAGAATCTATTAGTCACTTCACACTACTGAATACTTGAGCATAACAAGATATGGACATTACACTGCACTAGCCCTGCAGTATAATTAGAGGTAGCTAATAGTCCACTGAAAAATGACAAGATGCAGGTTTTTTGCCCTTTTGATTAAATGGGTGTGGTTCCATTTACCACAATTCTGTCATACTATAATTTTTGGTAGTAGATGTGATTTAGGTTAAGGTCCAAGGTGTCACACCCTGGTGCACGTGAGCCCTCATTTGTGAGTCACCAGGTGGCAGGTGTGGGGGAGTGGCATTTCAAATTACACGATACAGCTTTAAAAACAGAAATGTTGAACAGGCTGGTTGTGTAGCGCAACAGTTAAGGTACAGTCCTCACATGTAAAGGTTGTGGGTTTGAATCTTGTCATATGCCATGAAGTTTATTTTTATTCAGTTTATTGGTATAAATAATTTTCTTTTTATTTCTATTACTCTGTCACATCATTTTAAGCACTGTATTTAACTTTTTCAATTCTCTAATTTTTCTTATTTTTTCCCTGCTTTGAATCATTGTTCACGTGATTTTAATTATTGTTATGTAATAACTTTGATATAATTTCTTCTGTTTTGTCACCTTTTACTTTTGTCCATGTTACTGTGTTCATTATTTGTATTCCTCATTTTGCTGGAATTTTACTTCACTTACAACCCCTTCGTTCGTTTCAATCTTCATCGATGTTATTTTGTCTATACTGCAATTACAATGCACGTTTTAAATTTTTGTATCACAATTACCATCCAAAGAATCTTGTAATGAAAAATACATTTCTGGCACAAAAAAATTTTTTTTGGCACAACTGCACAGTCAACATGAATAGATTATTTCATCTTTTAATTTACACCACCAAATTGGCATTTCCAAATGTTTGAATATTGTGACAGATAAATAAAAATTATTAAAGTTACATGCAAAATGATTCTAGGTGGAAAAAGAATTACTAGAAGAAAAAAATGAGAGCAATTTTAACAGTTAATATGATTAAAATGATGTGACAATAATGATTGAAGTCATTTCGGTAAAGATCTAAAAATAAATTTCGAAGCACCTGACGAGATTTGAATCCAAAACCTTTTGCGTATGAGAACTGTACCGTAATGGTTATACTACATGACTAGCCTGTTAGACATTTCTATTTGTACAGCTGTATGGCATCACATACAATTCCGAATGTCCTTTTGTCAATTGCTTTCAAATGAGCACCCACCAGGTGAATGAATGTACAGTGTGATATTTTGGACTTAACCTTTAACACTAAGAAGTCAATGCCACCAGCGGGCCCCTCCCCTTGTAAGACGCATGCATCATTGACACTTTTGGACAACACTTGTCAAATTATGTCATTTATGTCATTTATATCATTTCTATTTAAAATTAGTGTATTACATAGACTTAATTTGGCTTGTTTGCCAGAAGCCATAAAAACTGAAGCATTACAAAAGCCTAATTTAGAAACTAAGTGAATGAACTGTGGTTGAGAAACACGACTACAGAAATGTGTCAAAAAGCTGTAAAATTCAAAAATCAACATTGTAATAGGTTCCTCTTTTGTCTATTACTTTTTTATTTTGGGATCATCATTGCCAGACATGCATTTGTCAAGCAGAGTGCTTAGTGAAATATCACATGAAGTGGTAATTGGGTAGAGATCGTGTGGAGGTAATGGTATAAAAACTAAACCGAAAATATGGAAGTCTTCAGTTGTAGGAGGATGTAATAAATTTTCTGTACACGATAGACAGCAGAGTGAGAATCTGATTCTTTGCACCTGCTAGCTGCTAACACATTCCCCTGAAAAAAAAAAAAAAAAAAAAAAAAAAAAAAAAAAAAAAAAAAAAAAAGAGAGAGAGAGAGAGAGAGAGAGAGAGATTTCAACAGCATGTAAGATCACCATTTCATATCAATTGTGCTTGTCACCCTTTCCAATTAAGAATGTAAATTTGCTTTTAGCAAATCCAAAATGACAGAGGGGGAAGCAGTGGTAAGTTATAGCATCTCAAAAATAAGGAACAGTAGCACAGTTACCTATGCTACACCAGGTTTAAGGTTTCTGGGAAAATGCAGAGAGAGTGTGTGTGTGTGAGAGAGAGAGAGAGAGAGAGAGAGAGAGAGAGAAAGAGAGAGAGAGAGAGAGAGAGAGATACCACATACATGACACTAGAGTGACCAATTCCAAAATTTTGCTCTAGAAGTTTTGAGTATCACACAGGCATGACATTTTAGATAATTCAGTGACACCTCAGTTATCTGATTTAGTCCCCACCCTCTCCCCATCTTCCACATTCTCCTGCAGCATTAAGTTTCCGAAGCCATACTGTTCACAATTCACTTTTGTACAGGACTCTCCTCTAGGCGAATACCTTCTGAAAAATGAAACTAATAACATGGAGTGTAGGCTACAACCGTATCTCACTACCTTCCCTTCTCAGGCAGAAGGGAAATGGGTTCTCACTTTCACAACATAGATATTCTAATGCAGGGCTAAAGTACGGCTAATATATTCATCACAAAATCAAATGCACTGCTATCCTATAGCAAACAATCTTTTATACAACAAATTACATCACACAATTACACCTTTTAAACAAAGTTCACATTTAAATTGAAATAATTTTTCCAGGCTCATCTACTTTCAAAGCACAGACAAGGAACATGTTGTGTAGCATGAGAGATACTGAAAGGAAAAAGCTACGCACACACAGATCTGGAATGAGATGTGTTTACAAGAGTTAATGGAACAACATTTCACTGAGGCACAATACAGGTGACATCACACAACTGATTATCTTCCAGCAACTTATGGTACTGTTAATTTTCATTCATAGGAAATATTATTGCTGTAGCTATTCATAACAAATCAGGATGAATAAGTTGGAACAACAAATCTGCATTTGGAAAATCAGGATCAAGGCCCAACTTGGGATGGTGATGAATAGTGTATTGTGGACAGAAATATAACAAATGAAACTCCCATCACAATCCCCTAAGTCAGTGGTAAGATGGGACAGTGGACAGCCTATGAAAAACTGAACACAGATCAAGCATCGAAACAGACGTTTTACTGAACTGTGAAAAAAGAAACAAAATCAAAAAATAAACAGTCAAATCTCAAGATGTACAACATCAAGGAAGTTTGAACATCCCTAGTGTCGTGGTTGTGTGTTTACGGCATTGGACTATGAAGCAGGAAATCCGTGTTCAAGTCTACCTCATGCCTCTTGTTTTCCATAAAATTATGAACTGTCCAGCTCGTTGTCAACGTGTTTATTTGCTGTATGCAAATTTGTGTCTGTACCACGGCATGACATCTGTCTGCAACAGAAAGGTGTAAGGAAGGGACCTTCAGACATACTACATCCTATTTGCTCTATAGTTCACTCCCGTTTAATTGTTGTTTTCATTTCTGGAGAGATTGTGTGTACAACATACATGTCAATGAATGGATGGAATGTTCACAATTTGGTGTAAATGGGGGGGGGGGGGGGGGGGGAGGGGGGGGCATGAGGGAGATTTGAACACACAATTACTGTTCACTGTGTCTAATTTGCTTCTTTTTTCACAGTTCAGTACACCTCCTTCCTGTTTTCAGTTATTGACAGGCTATTCGCTGGGTCATTTTACCGTAAAACTTGAGGCATGTGCAATGTTTCAGTCTAGAACCTTTTTCAAAGTAAGTACTTTCATGTGGCTGTTTCAAGTTAAGTTGCACCCGAAAAAATACTTCTAGATATTTTACAGCCCTTAGGCCCCTTACACACATGCGGTTTCTGGCAGCACTGATGAGCACTGCAGCAACAGCGGTCAGCATTCCATAGCGCAAATAGGCAGGGGAAACCGCGCGACCATCTGTGCATGAGCGGCTGCATACTGCTTAAAGCGGCATTTTCACACCTGTTACCTTTCACACACGGCATTTCATTAGCGTACCAGTCGTGGTCACAGCACCACGAGTTTTGATACTGAGAGTTTCATTTATGATGTAGAAATGGGTCCTGCGATTTGGGACTCCAGATGTAGCGAATACGGCAACAGGACTGTGAAATGCAGACCATGGGAAGAATTGCGAGAACTGTTTATTTCAGGATTTGCAAACAAAACAACAGATTCGAAAAATCAAAAAGGGATGTATTTAGAATAATATGTACAATATGTTATATTATTATTATTATTATTATTATTATTCTTATTTCTTTCTTTTCTCAGACGTTATGTCTGGTCAAAAATGGAAAGTGATGCGGACCTTGATCAAGCGTTGACTTCCTTTTAACTGTACGGTATATGTTACATTGCATTTTGGAACTTTCGGGTAATTGAACATGTATCAATAATTACGGATTTCTGTAGTTGTAGGTGGTTAGTGTTTAACGTCCCGTCGACAACGAGGTCATTAGAGACGGAGCGCAAGCTCGGGTTAGGGAAGGATTGGGAAGGAAATCGGCCGTGCCCTTTCAAAGGAACCTTCCCGGCATTTGCCTGAAACGATTTAGGGAAATCACGGAAAACCTAAATCAGGATGGCCGGAGACTGGATTGAACCGTCGTCCTCCCGAATGCGAGTCCAGTGTGCTACCACTGCGCCACCTCGCTCGGTTTTCTGTAGTTGTATATATAAGTTTGGATGTAGCTGTATTGCATTGATGTACTGGTGGATATTGTGTGGTATGACTCCTGTAGTTGATAGTATAATTGCTATAATGTCAACTTTATCCTGATGCCACATGTCCTTGACTTCCTCAGTCAGTTGGATGTGTTTTTCAATTTTTTCTCCTGTTTTCTTTTGTATATTTGTTGTATTGGGTATGGATATTGCGATTATCTGTGTTAATTTCTTCTTTTTATTGGTGAGTATGATGTCAGGTTTGTTATGTAGTGGTGTTTGATCTGTTATAATGGTTCTGTTCCAGTATAATTTGTATTCATTATTCTCCAGTACACTTTGTGGTGCATACTTGTATGTGGGAACGTGTTGTTTTATAAGTTTATGTTGTAAGGCAAGCTGTTGATGTATTATTTTTGCTACATTGTCATGTCTTCTGGGGTATTCTGTATTTGCTAGTATTGTACATCCACTTGTGATGTGATCTACTGTTTCTATTTGTTGTTTGCAAAGTCTGCATTTATCTGTTGTGGTATTGGGATCTTTAATAATATGCTTGCTGTAATATCTGGTGTTTATTGTTTGATCCTGTATTGCAAACATGAATCCTTCTGTCTCACTGTATATATTGCCTTTTCTTAGCCATGTGTTGGATGCGTCTTGATCGATGTGTGGCCGTGTTAGATGATACGGGTGCTTGCCATGCAGTGTTTTCTTTTTCCAATTTACTTTCTTCGTATCTGTTGATGTTACGTGTTCTAAAGGGTTGTAGAGATTGCAGTGGTGTAGCCGATGTATTTATATGAGTGATTGCTTTGTGTATTTTGCTAGTTTCTGCTCGTTCTAGAAAGAATTTTCTTAAATTGTCTACCTCTCCATAATGTAGGTTTTTTATATCGATAAATCCCCTTCCTCCTTCCTTTCTGCTTAATGTGAATCTTTCTGTTGCTGAATGTATGGATGTATTCTATATTTGTGGCATTGTGATTGTGTAAGTGTATCGAGTGCTTCTAGGTCTGTGTTACTCCATTTCACTACTCCAAATGAGTAGGTCAATATTGGTATAGCACAAGTATTTATAGCTTTTGTCTTGTTTCTTGCTGTCAATTCTGTTTTCAGTATTTTTGTTAGTCTTTGTCTATATTTTTCTTTCAGTTCTTCTTTAATATTTGTATTATCTATTCCTATTTTTGTCTGTATCCTAGATATTTATAAGCATCTGTTTATTCCATCATTTCTATGCAGTCGCTGTGGTTATCCAATATGTAATCTTCTTGTTTAGTGTGTTTTCCCTTGACTATGCTATTTTTCTTACATTTGTCTGTTCCAAAAGCCATATTTATATCATTGCTGAATACTTCTGTTATCTTTAGTAATTGGTTGAGTTGTTGATTGGTTGCTGCCAGTAGTTTCAGATCATCCATGTGTAGCAAATGTGTGATTTTGTGTGGGTATGTTCCAGTAATATTATATCCATAATTTGTATTATTTAGCATGTTGGATAGTGGGTTCAGAGCAAGACAGAACCAGAAAGGACTTAATGAGTCTCCTTAGTATATTGGCTGTGATGTGATATTATTTGAATTTG
This sequence comes from Schistocerca serialis cubense, assembly GCF_023864345.2. Lineage (NCBI taxonomy): Eukaryota > Metazoa > Arthropoda > Insecta > Orthoptera > Acrididae > Schistocerca > Schistocerca serialis. Next base: position 36,638,502 of record NC_064649.1, on the reverse strand, counting down.
TTTGGATATTAAGTGTGGTTTTCCAATTTTTCATTACTATGTTTAGGAACTGTATCAATTTAGGATCTACTTTGGATATTTCCAATATTTGTAGTAACCATGAGTGGGGTACACTATCAAAAGCTTTTTGGTAATCAATGTATGCGTAGTGTAGCAACCTTTGTTTAGTTTTAGCTTGATATGTCACCTCTGCATCTATTATCAGTTGCTCTTTACATCCTCGTGCTCCTTTGCAACAGCCTTTTTGTTCTTCATTTATAATTTTGTTCTGTATTGTATGTGTCATTAATTTCTGTGTAATGACTGAAGTTAATATTTTGTATATTGTTGGTAGGCATGTTATGGGGCGATATTTAGCTGGGTTTGCTGCGTCTGCTTGATCTTTAGGTTTCAGGTAAGTTATTCCATGTGTAAGGGTATCAGGGAATGTGTATGGGTCTGCAATGTAACTGTTAAATAATTTAGTTAGATGTGAATGTGTTGAGGTGAACTTCTTTAGCCAGAAATTTGCTATTTTATCTTTTCCCGGGGCTTTCCAATTGTGAGTAGAATTAATTGCTTGGGTGACTTCATGTTGCAAAATTATCACTTCAGCCATTTGTGGCATCATCAACAACCGAGCTAGGTTAATAATTGGCTCCTTTTACCGACCTCCCGACTCAGCAGCATTAGTGGCAGAACAACTGAGAGAAAATTTGGAATACATTTCACATAAATTTTCTCAGCATGTTATAGTCTTAGGTGGAGATTTCAATTTACCAGATATTGACTGGGACACTCAGATGTTTAGGACGGGTGGTAGGGACAGAGCATCGAGTGACATTATACTGAGTGCACTATCCGAAAATTACCTCGAGCAATTAAACAGAGAACCGACTCGTGGAGATAACATCTTGGACCTACTGATAACAAACAGACCCGAACTTTTTGACTCTGTATGTACAGAACAGGGAATCAGTGATTATAAGGCCGTTGCAGCATCCCTGAATATGGAAGTTAGTAGGAATATAAAAAAAAGGGAGGAAGGTTTATCTGTTTAGCAAGAGTAATAGAAGGCAGATTTCAGACTACCTAACAGATCAAAATGAAAATTTCTGTTCCGACACTGACAATGTCGAGTGTTTATGGAAAAAGTTCAAGGCAATCGTAAAATGCGTTTTAGACAGGTACGTGCCGAGTAAAACTGTGAGGGATGGGAAAAACCCACCGTGGTTCAACAACAAAGTTAGGAAACTACTGCGAAAGCAAAGAGAGCTTCACTGAAAGTTTAAACGCAGCCAAAACCTCTCAGACAAACAGAAGTTAAACGATGTCAAAGTTAGCGTAAGAAGGGCTATGCGTGAAGCGTTCAGTGAATCCGAAAGTAAAATTCTATGTACCGACTTGACAGAAAATCCTAGGAAGTTCCGGTCTTACGTTAAATCAGTAAGTGGCTCAAAACAGCATATCCAGACACTCCGGGATGATGATGGCATTGAAACAGAGGATGACACGCGTAAAGCTGAAATACTGAACACCTTTTTCCAAAGCAGTTTCACAGAGGAAGACCGCACTGCAGTTCCTTCTCTAAATCCTCGCACAAACGAAAAAATGGCTGACATCGAAATAAATGTCCAAGGAATTGAAAAGCAACTGGAATCATTCAACAGAGGAAAGTCCACTGGACCTGACGGGATACCAATTCGATTCTACACAGAGTACGCGAAAGAACTTGCCCCCTTTCTAACAGCCGTGTACCGCAAGTCTCTAGAGGAACGGAAGGTTCCAAATGATTGGAAAAGCGCACAGGTAGTCCCAGTCTTCAAGAAGGGTCGTCGAGCAGATGCGCAAAACTATAGACCTATATCTCTTACGTCGATCTCTTGTAGAATTTTAGAACATGTTTTTTGCTCGCGTATCATGTCATTTCTGGAAACCCAGAATCTACTATGTAGGAATCAACATGGATTCCGGAAACAGCGATCGTGTGAGACCCAACTCGCCTTATTTGTTCATGAGACCCAGAAAATATTAGATACAGGCTCCCAGGTAGATGCTATTTTTCTTGACTTCCGGAAGGCGTTCGATACAGTTCCGCACTGTCGCCTGATAAAGTAAGAGCCTACAGAATATCAGACCAGCTGTGTGGCTGGATTGAAGAGTTTTTAGCAAACAGAACACAGCATGTTGTTATCAATGGAGAGACGTCTACAGACGTTAAAGTAACCTCTGGCGTGCCACAGGGGAGTGTTATGGGACCATTGCTTTTCACAATATATATAAATGACCTAGTAGATAGTGTCGGAAGTTCCATGCGGCTTTTCGCGGATGATGCTGTAGTATACAGAGAAGTTGCAGCATTAGAAAATTGTAGCGAAATTCAGGAAGATCTGCAGCGGATAGGCACTTGGTGCAGGGAGTGGCAACTGACCCTTAACATAGACAAATGTAATGTATTGCGAAGACATAGGAAGAAGGATCCTTTATTGTATGATTATATGATAGCGGAACAAACACTGGTAGCAGTTACTTCTGTAAAATATCTGGGAGTATGCGTACGCAACGATTTGAAGTGGAATGATCATATAAAATTGTTGGTAAGGCGGGTACCAGGTTGAGATTCATTGGGAGAGTCCTTAGAAAATGTAGTCCATTAACGAAGGAGGTGGCTTACAAAACACTCGTTCGACCTATACTTGAGTATTGCTCATCAGTGTGGGATCTGTACCAGATCGGGTTGACGGAGAAGATAGAGAAGATCCAAAGAAGAGCGGCGCGTTTCGCCACAGGGCTATTTGGTAACCGTGATAGCGTTACGAAGATGTTTAACAAACTCAAGTGGCAGACTCTGCAAGAGAGGCGCTCTGCATCACAGTGTAGCTTGCTCGTCAGGTTTCGAGAGGGTGCGTTTCTGGATGAGGTATCGAATATATTGCTTCCCCCTACTTATACCTCCCGAGGAGATCACGAATGTAAAATTAGAGAGATTCGAGCGCGCACGGAGGCTTTCAGACAGTCGTTCTTCCCGCGAACCATACGCGACTGGAACAGGAAAGGGAGGTAATGACAGTGGCACGTAAAGTGCCCTCCGCCACACACCGTTGGGTGGCTTGCGGAATATAAATGTAGATGTAGATGTATGTGTGTTTCTGCTTGTATCCACCGTGCATGCCTGTTATGTTGTACCGGGTTTGACCATATGTTGCTCCAAAAGTGTTCCATGTCTGTTATGTTTGGTGGATTGTCTATTTTAATGTGTATGTTATCTATTGTCTGGTAAAATTTCTTTTGGTTTGTGTTGAATGTTTGGATTTGTTTCCTTCTATTTTCACTTTTTTGTATCTTAAGTCGTTTGGCCAATGCTTGTAATTTCTGCTTCTTTTCATCTAATTGCTCTATCACTTCTTGTGAGATTTTACCTAACCTTTTCCGTTTTTTTCTGATATTTCATTTCTTATAAATTGTGTTAGCTGTCCGATATCTTTTCTCAGTTTTTCTATTCTGATCTGTAGCCTGTGTTGCCATGCTGGTTTTGTGGGTTTCTTCTGTGTGTTGGTTGGTTCTGATCTCTGCCTAGTGTGTATATTTAGTGTAGTGAGTGCTCCTATATAAACCAGTAGTTGTAACTCTTCCATAGTTGTGTTTTCATTTATTTTGTTGTGTATGATTGTGTTGATAGTTTTTATTGTTGTTTCGACTTGTGGGTTATTTGGCGGTCTATGCAAGAATGGTCTAATGTCTGTATTTGTTTCTTTGTATTCTATATATGTTAGCTGAAATTTTTCTTCTATATCTAACATGTGTGTCACTTCGTGTTCTATTTGTGCTTGTTCTGGTGGCTGTCTTAAGATTTCGTTTTCCTCTGATTGTTCAATTGATGTGTATTGTTCTTGGTTTGTTTGATCTGGGATGTTCGAGTCCATTACTGTATTTTCTTCTTCTTCTGATTGCACATTATTTTGTTCCAGTATTTGTTGTGCTTGTTGTTTGATGTGTTCTAATTCTGACTGGGGTATCCTGTTATTTTTGGTTATTACACGGATCTGATCAGCTAGTCGTTGTTCTGTTAAAAATTTTAATTCTGGGTATCTGGTAATAAATGTTGTGTATACTTGTGATCTGTATCCAGTTGTGTTGGTTCCTAAGTTTGTTGCTTGGTGATAACAGAACATGAGATGTCGGTTAACTTCATCTGACCATCTCATCCACTGTCTGTTTTCCTTCTAGGGTGGTTGCAGAAAGCATATCCTGCAAAACACCTCTGTTTTGGATTTAAATCATTTTCCAGTTGGCTAGCAGTGTCGTTACCATTGTGGGCAGGCATAGGGTTCAAGCGTCGTCCCCGACCATGACGGCACTTGTCCGAGGCTTCTTTAGTTCTGTCCTGAACCAACTAATCACACTAAAAGGGGGGTTAGTCCTATTAGTGGTTTGTTCTTTTCGTCGCCTTATAGACTGGCAGAACATACCGGAGGCCTATTCTTTTCCCGGGCCTCCACAGGTTTTATTATTATGTACAAATCTTAGAAGTCCTCAGATCGAATTTTGTTCAATTGCCATTTCACTGCACCTTCTTCGCTTGCAAAGAATTCAGCAAATTTATCTCTGATAGCAGCGGCTGATTAGTTCCTTGTTCTCGGCATTTGGGCTTCCTCGACTCCATGTAGTCCAGCGATGTTCAGTACGTCTTCGAATGTATACTCATCTCTACGACGAACGAAATTATGTAATATGCAGCATGCTTTTATAGTTTCTGAGGACAAATCAATTGAAACATTGAGTGGATGATGGAATATTCTCCATTTGTTGCTGAGTATTCCAGATATACACTCTACGAAATGTCCCACTCGTGACAAACGATAATTGTATATCTTTTTGATGGCTGGCAAATTATTTCCACCATTGGGTCTTTGCGTATATTCTGTCAAACTAAAAGCTTCATCACCAATGAATATAAATGGCAGTGGCTCTCCTCCAGCACATATTGGTGTCAGTCTAGGAATGTTCATTTTGTAATCTCTTATCCTATTGAATAGCATACTGTTTTTTAAGATCTGTGAATGTGAACTTTGCCGTAAGACCTGACATCTATGTAAACAAAATTATAATTTGCATCACCAACTGCTAATAACACAGTTGAGAAAGTGTTTGTAGTTATAGTAGAGTGAGCCACTATACATCAACTATTTGTACTTATCTTAATGTGATGGCTAATCTTTCCTCTGCAAAAATACCGTTTCTCATGCAAGTGTTCTGGCGTGAAATGTGTGTTTTCAGCAAATGTAATAGTTCGTGAAAGGTCAGTACTGACATCCTGAAGTAGTTGAAGAACTTTGACTGTCTTTACATAACTTACGATATACAGTATAGAAGTGTCCGTATATTACACGAGTGGTACACATTGGGTGTTGCCAGTATTTACGTTTACAACGTTCGTGCCTGAATTTTCTTTTTACCAACAAAGCCAAAGCCAATTCTTTTTCGTCCGAGTCCATATTATCGACTGGGTGGGATGTACAAGGTTTGAGCAGCGCCAATTACGCGCAGCAGCAGCAGCAGCAGCAGCGCTGCTAAGCAGAGGCGCAGCAGCAGCGCTGCTAAGCCAAGTTAGCAACCGACGTACATTGCTCAGCAGTGCTGCTGAAAATCGCCCATGTGTAATAGGCCTTATTGTTCCAGTGTTTGATCACCAATTGTGTAGCTGAACTCCTTAATTACTGTGCACCTTTCCATGCCTTCTAGTCTTACAGCTACAGTCCAGTTTCTTGTAGAAATCTTATTTCCTGTATCTTATCCTTGCTACCTCCAGGTATTTTTTGTGTGTATGGAGAATATGTTATACTTATTTATTTGAGGGTCAATGACCAGTCCCCATACCAACTGATGCTTCTCTGAAAATCTTGCTCCATTTCACATAATTTTCTGTGATTGGGTCTTTCCCAAACAGAACAATTTAAGCAAACAGTCAAACTTTATTTGCTTTTGCGAAGTGCAGCTGGAGTGAGCCCAAACAAATACTGCTCATCACATATCTCACGAGAAACCCATTGCAGCACAAAGTGTCTGTTTCCTATTACAAACAAAATTACCTTTAAAGCCCACTTTTACATGCCCATTTGATACAGCAGTCCCAGATTAGTTCACTGCGATGTTTATTTTGTTGAAACATATGAACAGGAGCATTAAAACAAGTACTCCAAGAAGTGACTTACCACTGACTGGCCCGTGTCGACTGCTATCGCCCAGTAGCGGCACTGATAAATCACTGCTGGAGAACTACTTACTCTTTGTATTTTATCATTACTATTAATAGGTTTTGGCGAAGTAAATATCGCACTACACCAATTTGGGACTGCTCAATTGAATTTGCAATTAGATCCTACATTAAAAACAATTTTGTTTACAGTGGGAAACAGGTGCTTTCCATCGATATTCCAGCTACACATTGTAAAAACCGAATTGTAAATATCTTCCAAAACAACAGAGAAAATGTGCAAGGCTGGGCTGTCATTTTTTGAGTGTATCAACTGAATGCTCGGACAATAGAGAGTGTCAGAAAATTGGTGGGAAACACTGAAGAGAGACTCAGTTTTTTGGCCAGAAACGAGTGCAGATCTCCGAGTAGTTAGAAGGAATATAAGCAGTGAACTGCAAAGACCGCTGCACACATACTGTCTGCACTAACAAGACTGCATCTTGTTCAGTACACCACCAGTGGTGTGCCTCGGCGAGCAGCTGGCATTAGTAGCGGACTACAACACTGTTAGAGCAACCTCTACACACAGACGGGCCTCACAACTGGTGGCCCCGAACCTACGTCTCGGCTCCGGTGCCTCGCCTCTCCTCAGGCCCTATTCTCTTCTCTGGCCGGCACCACCATCTCCTGCAGCTCCTGCTCCCAACGACAGCTGCGCTTCCGCTCGCTCACCTGCACCACCGTGCCACCGCATGTCACCTGCCGCGACCGGTTGGCCAGCTTCTGTCTGTTCATCGGCGGTCCCACGTAGCTCAGCAGCACCGGCAGGAAGATCAGCCCGTGCGCTGCTCCGAACAGCACGATCCCCAGGTACATGCGGAAGTAGAACACCTGAGGGCCAGAATTTTCCACATCACTTCTCTGGAGTTGTGATGAAGTAACTGAATATGACACCACATTACATGAACAACACATCAGAGGTACTGTAAGATGGTGAAATATTGGACACAGGAGTAAATCTTGGCAGGAACAGTATGTCTCTTCTTACGTCAGTGTCTTTAACTGCGAGCTTTTATTTCATGTGAATATGTTTTTTTCTTTATTTACAAGCCTGTTCGAGCATACATTGTTACACTCTGAAGTTGAGACTGGTTTGTAACAGTTTCCACTGCAGTGTACAGTTATTGTTAGTTATCTTATGCAAACACTTTCACTTTCATTATTTTATTAGAAGAGAAAGAAGTGTTACACATAATTTCCTTATAATTTACTTCATTAATTGTGAAGGAGGAATTGTGAATGTAGTTTTTCTCTGCATTTCACTTGGACTAAAATTTAGTGAACTATTTACAGATACCTACACATGTTGGAGGAATATCTGAAAAGGCTGCGGACTTTTAAGAGGGGCTCCATGCTCTTCTTTGATGTAGTTACGACCCTCAAAATCTTAAAAAGGCGGTTGTTGCTATATGATCAGTGAAGCTGTCATACAGAAAGGCATCGACCAAAATTAGCATAAACATTGAACATTAGAGAAAAAGCACATGATTAGGAGGTAACAACTGAAGTAACTTGTCAGAATCTTAATAGAAATGGGTGCAAAATAAGTGGTAGCCAAATTTATGTGTTAATATCAACGCAGCAAATCTGATTATTTCTCCTGAGATTCCAGATGATGCTGTAAACAGGAACCACACTGTCAGAGTGCTGACGACTCCTAGAGAAGGACAGGTGAAGTTTTTATTCACCGAGAATAAATTTTGGATTCACGATTTATGCTATGAGTATATTGTCATTATTAATAAAATATCTTCTAAAAATGTGCATTAGAGTTGTTCTAAATGAGCATCAAATTTTTTTCTGAACATGCGTAAATTATTTTGTAACTATGTTTAAAATATTTCCTAAATATCTATAAAGAATGTATGGATGTGTGTGTTTTTAGAAAGATAGTTTTTGATGACAGTACGCCATTAGAATGAAATAGGGAATTTTATACAGAAATTCAATGAGCATCCAAAATTATCACATAACATATGGGGTGTAACATCGGACACTTATTTGTTAGTATCTGATCACTGAAATATTTTCAGTTCATGTTCTTTGATTATATTCAATGTCATCCCGAAAATCTCAGTTTTTGTTGTGTGAACTTAATATTCTTTGCAAAGCTACATTAAGGAATATTAAAATTCCATCCAACGTTACCCCAACTTATGGGTGTAACACACAAAACTGTACATACTAATAATAATTTATATACTGCACAGCTTTCTATATAAGAAAGAGCACCTATCAACTATCTGAGTGCACAATTGGGTACAGAGGAATAGTCTGCCTTGGGGACACCCAGTACCCGGTTGCTGAATGTGCTCCACAGCACAAGTGCCTGCTACTGCTGCACCGCATGGGCTATTTGGGTCGTCCTACCTTGCACTAGTCTTCCAGAGACGTGAGCTTGTACTCCACCATAGCTTCCCTTCCCATCAACCCTCCTGGAGTTAGCCCCATTAGAATTCTCAAACCTCCCTTTTTTGTTGGCAGAACTATTTTATGAATTATTTAGTCCATTATAAGGGACCTGAGAATAGATCTACTTTTTGGCAAATTTTTAATCTTTTTGTTAAAATCACATCTAATTTTTTTTCTAAATGATCAGACATACAAAGCCACTGAATACTAGAGGTGCACAGCCACTGTTAAGTGTTCAAACGTTAAAAAAATCCTTAGCATTCATCGTCATTGATTTATGCATTGTCTTAGCACGAGTATTTTCTTTCAAAAAAGTAAATAAATAATTTAAGCAATTCCTCTTGCTGTAAAATTCTCTTAAACAATACGTAAACCTAGCTCCTAATAAAATTTCAAGTGCGAGTTTGTAAACTGCTTAAATTATGAAGCAGTAATTTGAAACACCTATTAGCAACACTTCTATAGCTACGTAACAGATAGAAATATGGAAGAGTGTATATGGAAATTTATCCAAACATTAGGTTCTTTAACATAAAATGTTTTTGGATTATTACCTCTATCTTATGTAATGTCAGAGCGGGCATCTCATGCCCCTTCTGGTGCTATTTTATGTTATTTTGGATTACTGCCAAATTTCTATGTTTTATTCATAACATATTTCTCTACCTTCTGACACACATTAATGAAATATGTCGTGTAAAACTTTTGTAAATTGATTATTTGCACTTAAAGTCTGTTGTTCACTGTTCATGTAATTCACAGTGTAATTTGCGTATCCCGGATATACTAACCTATAGCTTCTCAGATGTACACTCCAATAGAGGGGCTACAGGTCCTTGATGATACACATTCTCACTGTCTGCACTGGTTGTAAGCAACAGCTTCAGTTCTGCTTCTGCCCGCACGTGCCAGCGCCAATTTTCACAGGTTTATAGTCCGACACAGTTATGCCTATATGGCTCTTCTGGTAATCTTGTATTATCACTACGTACCCTATTATATGGATTTATGTAACAGAACTATATTCATATTTTGTGATTGTTCTAGTGTCTTTGTTTGCATTTTAGCACCAATGATAAATCTCTTTATCTAGATCTGCAGTGAATTACAGATTCTGTGACTGACTGTTGTCCTTTACATTTTAAAAACTCAAAAAGTTTTTTTTACGAAATGGACTTTGCTTTTTTCTTCTTTTGGCTGTATTTAAGCTTTCAAAAAATGACTGATTATGTTGAGAAGCAACAGCATTTTACTGCCTGGGAACAGGGAGCTTCTACAGTTAAAGTTGTTTCTAGACTTTCTTTCCTCACTCAATTCGTTAATTACAAAATCTGCAGAATGTCTATTTCGGTCTTTTGTGGGCATTCATAGACATGCAATCCATACTTGATAAGAGAGCCAGAGGGGAGAGACGGGGTGTGGGGAAACAAGTACCACCTCCCACTTACAGGACAGTCAGCCTACACCTGAGTTCTGTGACGGCAGAACTGGCAAACAGTCATAAGTATTGCCAATTCCTTCTGGTACTGCGAGGGACTAACTGAACTACGTGACTAACCTGGATTATTCTCTTCACTCCTTTCGAAATAGTAAATGAAAACAAGAAACACCCAACACAAAACATTCATTCATTACTGGCTATGACGCAATTTCTTGCTGCGTTTGGCAGTGTTGTAAACATGGTAGTTCAGTTTTTGGATCTGCAGCTCTTGTCCTTTCTTCCGCATTTGCAGTTAAATTATAAGATACGGGTTCTGCCTTTACATAAGAACACATCTTTGTACTCAAACATATTTCAGCACCTCTGTGCCATCATAAGTCTGTTTTCGTTTACTGAAAACATGATTTTACATTACATGGTTTTGCAGGACCAACTATACGGTATCCTGAACTGATAGCTTGTCACATTCTGTTGTGACCGATCCTCCTCCTCTTGGGTTCCAAGGACATGCACACACATATTATTGTACTTCGTGTAATTTTTTTACATTGTTAATGCGTTTTTACTTCACAAAACACAGGATATGGGCTCCGCACACAACATAATGGTCACACTATGTTGTGTGTGGAACCCATATTCTACAATGGCACTTCAGACCTGACCCCTGCACATATCTGATTCTCAGTTCAGAACACCTACCACCTTAAACTACAAAGTCAAAATCTCCACATTATACCAGCAGACATACATACATACACATTCATTTGTTGAAAGATACATTACGTGTGTATATCATAGAGACCATTCAGGTGTCCAAAATTAGTGTGACACCAGAGCCTCGAGTGCACTGACGTGTCATTCACTTCTTTCTTCAACATTTTCTTACACCATCGTCATTCCAAATTGGTAATGCACATTATCTGGCACAGCCCATCAATCAAAAATTGGTTACTTTTCCAATATTTATAAGCAGAAAATAAAGCTATTGCGACTTGTTTCTGATAAAATAGTTCATCTGGACCTAATTCGTTATGAAGCAGCATTTATAAGCTGGTTTTGTTTTTGGATTTTGAGACAAAATTAACATTTATCCCAAATGAAATTTTTCTGATCTCTAACTTCTATCTACCTTCTTTAGTTCTTAATAGCACAATATATTGTATTTTCCATTTATCTTTTCTCAGTCCATCTTTATTTCTCTGTTTTATCGTCTCCAGACTGAAGCTCCCACAATTCTTATCAATGTGCTATTTTTGATCCCCTATCCTTTCCACACCGTCCCTTCATTTTTCTCCCTTCTTATCCTCAAGACTGGTTGGTCCCTTCCAATATGATAGTTCCAAATGATCTGTTCCTTCATTCCAACCTTCCCCAACCTACTAAGCTTTCCTTTCTGAGAAGGAAACAGACAAGTTCTAGAACCTATACGGTAAAGGAAAGCTGGGAAAGATGTAGGAAATCATTGACAATTATGATAAAGAACCTGAAGGAAGTATTTTTAGGAGCCACCAATGTACCAGGACAATCTTCATCTTCACCTTTTTGCATTTTGAAAGGTCTTTGAAGGTACACAGAAACCATTTCAGATTCTGTAAAAGAACAGAGTGAACAGGAGAAGAACTCTGCAGTGCTCTCATGAGTTCATCAAAGGTACTGGAGGGAGGAAAAAACCATTACTTTGGAAAACTTTATCTACGTACCACAGAAGTTTCAACGAAATTAAAGACAATTTCAAAGCTCTCTCTTTAAAACTCTTAAGAAGAAATATCACAATCAAAACTGGACAGTTGAACTGGCTTCAAAAGAGCCATCAAACTTCAGAAAATGTACAGGATAGAGGAGAATTATGCCAAGCAATACCACCTCAACTACAAGAGTCATTCAATAATTAAAGAGAAATTGGTCTGCAGGGGGGAAAAAAAAAAAAAAAAAAAAAACTGTTAGTAGGGCAAGTTTGGTACTTTTATGGCTTTAAGTTGGCATCACTGTGAGCCCTGATCAGCTGATGTATCAACATTGTTTTCTTTATAACATCAAAAATACATTTCAAGATGGCGAGTCCACTAGAAACATCCACATTAGTTGAACATTCTGTTATTCGTTTTTTACTTGCTGAAGGTGAGAAACCAGTGAACATATACTGTAGAATGTGTAAAGTTTATGATGGTTATATGAATTGTGCAAATTTTTAGAAGTGGGTAGAGGAGGTCAAAAATGGTCACGACTCAGTGGCTGATGAACACCTTTCTGGCCGACTAGTTGCAGTTTCAATCCCTCACTTGAATGTCGAATTGATGACATTATTTGTGTCAACTGCTGTGAGACTGTGGAAATGATAGTTGATAAGGTTCAAGTTAGTACTGGTACAGTACTAACATTATCTGTGACAAACTGAAGTACTGCAAAACATGTACAAGATGGGTCCCAAAGGAGTTGACGTGGTTGAGAGTGTGTACAAAGCTAAAAGATCATTATAAAAGAGAAGGTGATCACTTCCTCAACAAAATTTTAACTTGTGATGAAACTACAGTTCATTGTTATGAACCAGAATCAAAGAGACAAAGCATGGAGCAGAAACACACCCACTCACCTGTCAAGAAAAAATTCAAAATCCAACCATCAGCAGGAAAAGTCATGTTGATGGTGTTTTGGGATACTGAAGGTCCAGTTTTTTTGTGATTATCTCAAAGAGCAGCACACAATGGACAGCTAAAATACTCGGATTTGCTTTTGAACAAGGTGAAGCCATCCACAAGAGACACAATGTGGATCTCAGAGGAGAGGTGTGATTCTCCAGCAAGACAACACACATCCTTATATTACTCAACTAAATTGTGAAACCACCAACACAATGGGCTGGGAAGTACTGCCCTATCCCCCTTACAGTCCTGATTTAGGACCTAGTGATTTCCATTTGTTTGGTGCACTGAGGGAACAGTTTCCAGGGCAACAAGGACATGAAAAAGTTTGTGGGAAATTGGTTCAAACATCAAGATAAAGAGTTCTTTGCAGCCAGAGTAAAAAAGCTTGTAGCCCGTTGGAACAAGTGCATAAATGTTCAAGGGGACTATGTTGGAAAGTAGAAAAAGTATTATTTTGTAAAGATAAACGCTTTTTCCCCAGACCAATTTGTCTCTAATTATTGAATGACAATACTATTCAGTAGTAATTTAATCCATTAAAACATATCCCACAGGTTGTATAGAGCACAAACCACATTCATCAGCTGTCACAGGTGTCAATGCACGAGACATAAAATTCTTAGGAAAAAATATAGTTCATACATAAAAATTTTTTTAAAAAAAATCAATGGGAGAACGATGTACTACTTCACCAAAATGGACCAACTCATTCATGTTCCACAGGAGACACTAAAGTGGATGTATATTTGCATAATGTTCAACAAAGGACTATCAGATCCAGTTTTCATTCCATATACCCAAAAATGAGATGTTCTTATGGGTGTGGAACACACCGAAGTATAACGAAAAATATACAACATTTGAATATGATATTCACTTCCCTGACAGGAAAGTCAGTTCAAAGAAGGCAGAGATTCACCACGTTAACAGAAACTGAGGAAGATTTACAAGAAATCAACATCACAGCAGATACACAACTTCATTGTGTAGCATTAGAAACACCTGTATCCAATTTAAAGAAGACACATGCCAAACGTTGGATGGAGCAGCAGGAATCTGCACACTTCTGTATGCATCATCATGCTATGCATTCATTCATATGGATCATAAATTTTATGAAGAAACATTTGTACGTGTTACTTTCAGCATCAGATCTCTACCAACGTGACAATATTCGCTGTATTTCAGCCAGAGAAAATACCAGTTCTATGACCAAATTTTTACCATTTTTAGTCTAATTAAAGCAGATAGGTATAACAGTTATCACATCCCTGAACAACAAATTTCTCTCTGCAGTATGACTTTACGCAGTTCTTAGACATTTTAATAGTACTCAGGAACATGCCACAGCAGAATAATAACGCTGGTTCCTTTGTGAATACCACAATGCATGTACCAAGTATCTTAATCCATGAAAATATTGCTGACAATGTTACATTATATTACCAGCCTTTGCATTAGTGTATTTCCAAACATGGACGGACTACTGTGTTACACATTTAAACACAACTTGGGCTTACCTGGAAAATCTGAGACTTGGCCAGCGCTAGCACAAGGATCCCTCCAAACTTGGTGAGTGTGATACCAGAGAAGACTGAGCTGCCCATGTTGACCAGAGCATCTGTGACACGGGCAACCCTCGTTTCCTCCACGGAAACTGCAAACGAGTGGACCAGGTGCGAGCAGAACTCCACGGCAATGCCCACAGCCATCACCAGGTTCACCAGGGATACGGCATTAAGCGAAATGCCCCACCAGTACATCAAACCACCAATGTCCGTCACAATCATTACTATCGTCAGAGTTGTCACCAGTGATGAAACCTGCACAGTTTGAATTGACAGCTACTACAGTACTGCATCAAACAAAGTAACTCCCATTTGTTAATTTTATTGCTTAACTGTTAACTAATGTGATACCCACTAAAATTTAATCAACCAAACTGAGTCCACAGATCTTTGTCACAAGCAAGTTTTCCCATTTGCAAGCAATTTAACATATACAAATACTCAATGTGTATTAATGTCCAGTTCCGAGAAACGCCACAGTTTTTGGGAGGCCTGCTGTGGCTAACAAGTCTTCTTGCTAAACATACTCTTTAAAATAAGCAAATGTGAAATTTTATCAGGTTAAACTTAACAGAGAATGAACCTAATAATAATTATAATAATAATAATAATAATAATAATAGGGACAAGAGCCAGAATATATTACTCTCAACAAAACAATCCCAGTTTGAAATGCACAGTGATTTGCTAGCTATGGTTGTACAAATCCTTGTATGCTCTAGCCTTGTCTTGTCTTGCCTTGCCTTGTTCCAACCTATGAGCCAGGTAACACAAAAAGTTATGGGAGGGACTAAAGTCTGATGCAGAAATAATTCAAGTATTTTGTATGCAAGGATGTGGAGTGAAATTGTGTCTTTTTCAAATGAATTAGCCAAGCACTTGCTTTAAGTTATTTAGGGAAATCAAGGAAAATTTAGACATGATAAAATCAAATGAAGCTATTTTAAATACCTGTCAAATTATTCACTGTTTAAATCTGAATGTCTGCTTCAGAAACACTAATTTTCACCAGGACAACCTACTGAAAAAAAGACACCAT
Organism: Schistocerca serialis cubense; assembly: GCF_023864345.2. Taxonomy (NCBI): domain Eukaryota; kingdom Metazoa; phylum Arthropoda; class Insecta; order Orthoptera; family Acrididae; genus Schistocerca; species Schistocerca serialis. The sequence continues at coordinate 36,623,165 of NC_064649.1, read as the reverse complement.
ATTGAAGAAAAGAGAAAAGAAATATGCTGCACCCAAACTGCATAGTTTATCAGTTACGACTAAGATGCAATGAAGATGAAATAGTGCACAATTATTCTTAGTGAAAACACAGATTAAAATTCTAATGAATGTCAAGGAAAGAAAAAGATACTATATAAAGCAGGAACAGTGCCCATTAATGGATTGGAGGAATATAAGAAAATCACATTGGCAGGGATCATGAAAGCAGTTACACAGAACAGGTAAATTTTTTACTTCCATTTCAACACAAACAAGTTGATCAGGAGTAAAATGAAATGGAGGACTAAGCAACTTGTTCCAAAGCCAGAAAATTAGCTTATAGCAGACAAATCAAATGTGGGCAGAGAGGATGGCCAATCAACATTTGTAGCTGGTTTACTTTGTTTAGGCCTAAATGAAGTCATTTGCATAAGGACAACAATGAAGACAGTGTTACTGTAGCCATATTATAACAATGGACACAGACCCAAAATTCTGAACAAATTTTGCAATACTGAAAACAGATACCTCGTGGATCAAAGAAACCAAAAAGATGGAAAAATTTAAAGTGATTCTAGAAAATATCCAAGTATGCACATCACTAAAAGAAATGTAACAAACTGTTGAAGACATAAAAACCAAAACTGGTTAAGTTTGTACTTATCAGAACAGACACCATGAAAGAAAGAAGAAAATATAGAAGATGAGGAAAGAAATAGTTTGATGTAGCCCATAGTGGCAAACATAAAATAAGAAGAATAAGAAGAAGGGCTGTAATAATGACCTTAAAATAATGTCAACACACTTCTGAAAGGAACCATCCATACAGGTGACATCGAAATCACTGGAAATCACCAAGTTGATTCATTGGTGAATTCTGAACTGACTGTGTAGCAATCTCTCATTGAAACGACAGAAATTATGAACATCAAAGACAGAAAGGGTGCAAACATGCTCTTATCATTAACTGACAACAATAAAAGTATAGTTAAAATCTCAGAGGTTCACAAATAAGGAGTCACATTCTCAAATTTAACACTAACACACTCCAACCATCTCTCACAGAAGAATTAGAGAAAAAGCAGTGAACTGGCGACAACTCTAAAGTAAATTGAGCAAATCAACAGTAACTAATTCCTCTGCAGAAAAGAATATGGCACCCTCTGTGAATTGAGGAATAAGAGTATGCAATTCCATCTCAACACAGGATGCTTACAACAATTAGAACTGCAATAAGACAACTATGCAAAACAGTGTTAAGTGCAGAGCAGAGGGCACTTCCCATTGTACCAGTTATTAGGGTTTCCTCCTGTTCCATTCAAGTATGGAGCATGGCCTGAATGATTAATTCAATGTCTCTGTGCATGTTATAATTCTGATCTCGTCTTCACAATCCATATGTGAGTGATATGTAGGTGGTGGTTGTATATTCCTAGAGTCATCATTTATAGCTCGTTCTTTGAACTTTGTTAGTAGATTTTCTCAAACTTTCTCAGGATAGTTTACATCTATCTTCAAGAGTCTGCCAGTTCAGTTTCTTGAGCAACTCTGTCACACTCTCCCATGGATTAAACAAAGTTTTGACAATTTGTGCTGCCCTTTTCTGTATACATTCAATATCCCCATTAGTCCTACCTGGTACAGGTCCCACACAATTGAGCAATAGTAACACTTCGCAAGAAACACACGAAAGTTATATAAGAACTTGAAATCTAGACTTATCAGATATCAACCACAAAAAGTATGCATAAAAAAAAAATTGCCAGTTATTTCAAAGAACTGATTACCACAATCATATAAGACATTTGTCAAACAGAATAAATTACAGAAGACTAGAAAAATGCATTAATTCACCCATTACACAAGAAGGAAGACTTAACAGATGCAGTTAACTACAGGGGAGCCTCACTAGCATCAGCTGAATACAAAATTCTATACCAGTGTCTTCACAATAGAGCACAGGAACAACTTACACCAAAACTGGAGACTATCAGGCAGGATTCAGAATGGGTGGTTCGTGTCCAGAGCATATCTTGAATGCAAAGCTAGTCCTAAGAAACCTGAGAATTTGTAATAAAAATTTAGTCGACTAATTTGTTGATTTCATCGAATCTTACAACTTAGTTGACTACAAGTCACTCTTTCGAATATTAAAAGAACTTCATTTAGATCAACAAGAACTTGCAATCATAGAACAGACACTGACAGATGCAAATGCCCAGGTTAAATTTATGGGCGAAATCTCTGGTCTTTTCAAAATCAAATGAGAGTATGACAAAGAGATGCGCTGTCTCCACTACTTTTCAACTGCACCCTTGGAAAAGTGATACAAGAAAGTCCTCAAAGCTTAGCAACCAATCACTTTAGGCATAAGCAAGTTATCTATGCACTGCTTGACATTTACAGACTTTTTAGAAATATTAACTTCTGGACATTTCATAAACTGAAATTCAGATTGAATTCTTACTGCAGAAAAACTCAGTCTCCAGATTTATTTTGAAAAGAGTGCATGATCTGCAATAAGAAAGCACCAAAATTTGTGGAGATGAAAAATAACAAAATTAAATGAGTTCCACAATTTAAACATCTTGGTGAAACCACTCAGATAATGGATCTAAACAAAGTTACATGCCAATTACACGCCAAAAATGGAAAATTTATGTCGACTTACCCAAAATATCTACTACAAGAAATCCAAAACTGCAAAACCTTGAATTCCTAAATTGACAAATGGCAAGTTGACCATGAGGAAGAAACAGAGGAGGCTGGAATAACATGCTCTGAAGAGAGAAGGGAAGCCCGTAGGAAGAGAATGACAGAAATTAAGCAAAAAAAGGAAGGCCTACGTCCATGCATAGCCCTAATGGCACTATTAAGAAACAATAGCATTGGATACCAGAATAATACCAAAGCAGACTAAAGAGTCTACACAACCTTTACTGTGTTGCCAGCTGCACAAGGTAGCTGTGCTTGATACCTGCAGAGTAGTTATGTTCTTATATAATGTAGTGAACTCTGTGACAAACTGCTGTTCAAACCTCTATTATTAAGTCAGTACTACTAAAAAATTAGCGAGCCAACAAGGAACAGATGATTATTACGCCTACTGCAACTTACGATGTCAAGCCCCATCAGCAGAACAGTGACGACGAAGATGGCAGCAATGGAAATTCCCAGGCTGCGCAGCGTGTCGGGCCACATCGTGAGGTATTGCTCGTAGAACACATAGAAGACACTGTATGGGAACACCTTCACATGCGCTCCCTCTGGGAGGTGCTCATTCACCGAATCTTCTATCTCAGCCGAAAGCTCTCTAGCCGCAGCCATGGCTCCGTAATAGTCTGCTGAAGTCTTCAGGATGGTGTGGTATGTCATGAAGTAACTTGGTCCCACACGCCCATCTGGTTTTATTACCACAGCCTGAAGCAAACAATATTTTTGCACAAAATTGTTTTGCAATTCATATCTATGATAAATAGGTGTCAAAATTACAGGGCACATGCTTCAGCATTCAGTCACCAACATTCCGTTACTTGCATATGGCCAAGGAAGGGTAAATTTGTAACCTCACAATACCTGGCCGTATGCCGCATGTCCCGCCTTGGCACAGGACGGCGACGGATTATCTGCTAAGAAGAATGGCAGGAAGTGATTGAAAGCCTGTGGACTTGGGCGACCCGTCTTGTTGTCCTTTTCTATTAAACACATCTGGCAGCCCGGAGCACGGTGAGGGCAAAATGACCCGTTTTCTGGACGGAACCTGAATGAAAACGGAAAAAATAAGGTTGCTAGGTTTAGAGTATCAGAAAACACCTGCACGTTACATATATTTTAACTGGAAAAATTGAACATACATGATGCCAGCAACAACTATTCGGAAAATCCCAAACATTTTAACACATTCGTTTGGTTTCAAAATTTAATGTCAGAAATTTTGAGCTCTGTTAGCCAAATTAACAGGGAAAGGGAACATGATTAAAATACAAATGTGAGGATTTGACTAAGCTGGGTCTACACCCACTTCTATTTTCCTGTGCGTTAAATGGACAAAACTTCTCTTAACTCTAATTTGCATTTATCCTTCTCACATATTGTGTATATTCTTTGTTCCTTTCAAACACTTAACAGTTGAACCTCTAATTGTAAATGTTGAAAAAAATTGTAATATTGAAGCAGTAAACAACACTTTATAACAAGTACCTGCAATGAGTGCAGTATCATAAGTTATGGAACAGTTACTATGGTTTAAGGTTCTCCAACATATTAAATATAGGTGAGCCTGTAGACCATTGTTTTTTTTATAGTGTTACCTACAACTCTAAACATTTGTTAATATGTTTGCTTGTTGCCTTCAAACGCTGATGACAATTCCTAATTAAAAACAAGAACATGCTACACATCTTAACCTTACCTGCATTACTATTCACCAACCAATTACAAAACCAAAAACACCTCGTATACTGAATGCCATGGATCAAGAAAATCGGGTAGATATTTGATTTTGTACCATACGGACATTTAACGTAAGTAGGATTATACAGCGGTACCATATAAGTACTGAGGATACAGCATGTTTTGGATGGAGAGTTTACATATTCAGAAATAACTTCAGGTATGCCCCATGCAAGTGCATTGGAACCCTTACTGTTCATGTCGTATATTAATGACATCCACAGAAAATATTCATTGTAACCTCAGAGATTTACAAATTATGCAGTTACCTACAACTAAATACTATGTGGAAAAAAAAGCTGCAGTAATATTCAGTCAGATCTGTATACAATTTCAAAGTGGTGCAAAGATTGGCACCTAGCTTTAATGTAGATATATGTAAAATTACGTAACACACACAAAGAAAGTACGTCTCCTACGAGTATAATAGCAATGCGTCACGAGTGAAGTCAGTTGGCTTATGTAATACATGGGTGTAAATTTGTAGGGATATGAAATGGAACAATCACATAAGCTGAGGTGTGGGCAAGGTAAGTGACAGACTTCAATTAACTGGCAACAACATCCAGCATATACAAAGAAGGGCAGCACAAATCGTTACAGATTTGTCCGACTTATAGTGGAGCGTTATCAAAATGTTGGAAAACCTGAAGTGACTTAAGCCTGACGCTTGCTGTGAGAATCTACTCACAAAATTTCAAGAATGAGGTTAAGTGAAGAATACAGCAACATTCTTCAGTTCCTTCAAATCACTTCAGTAGGCTCCACAAAGACAAGATTACACTCATGAGATGTGATAAAAAATATGGTGAATAATTCTATTAGAAATAAGTAATAAGCTTACATGGAATTTGATTTAATCTCTTTCAAGATACTGTCCTTGGTTAGCTATGCACTTATCCCAATATTGAATCAATGACTGCAATCATTACTTTCGGAAGGGCATACAGCTAATATGTCGTGGTCCTCTCAATGTCAGGAATGGTGTCAAAATGTTATTCTTTAAGTATGGTTTCAATTTTCTGGAAGAGCCAGAAGTCACAGGGTGCTAAATCTGGTGGGTAAGGCGGATGCGGACAGACAGGAACACTTTTCTGGCCAAAAGCTCTTTACTAAAAAAAATTAGGTGTGGCATGTCACATGGTCATGATGAAGGATGGCTTGGCCCATTCTTTTCTATGGGCAAGACTTTGATATTAAATTTTGACTGACATGCCTTTCTAAGGTTTAGGAGAGTCACTGGTTCTCCACTGGGAACCCAGTTTTTGTCTTAGTGTCACACCCATTGACTGAAGTTTGACCTCCAGTTACATTTTTGGATAACAACTCCAGCTCTACGATTCTTCAGTAAACTGACAATTTTTCTTCTGTTCATCACTCTGAAGTCTGGAAACAAATTTTGCATTCACCTGTCTCACTTGCCAATTATTGTTTAAAATGTTTTGAACAGACCCACATGAGATGCTATATTCTTCAGTAAACTCTCGATGCTACATTCTTCAGTAAACTCTCTAATTGTTGATCTGTTTGAAAGAACAACTTTTTCAATTTTCTGCACGTTTTCCCTTGGTTTTGAGGCTGATCAATGTCCCAAATGTTGCTTGTCTTCTAATGACTTACTTTTGCTTTTAAATCACTCAAACCACTTGTAAACGGTCTTCAGATTTACAGTATTATCACTATACACCAATTTCTTCGTCTGTTTCTTTCACAGTTCTTTGGACCTTGAAAGAGGACTTAATGTTCATTCATTGTTCTAAATCCAAGACATGAGACACATACGATAATAACATTACTCCAGTGTCTCTGGACCCTGTCTGCCAAGTCAGAACGAGTTCTAATTTTACACTGCCTGTCTCAACAGATCAGACTATGTAACAAATTACATCAAATAGTTGTACCACCAGCAATGGCTGCTAAAAAATTCATTCACCATAGTTTTTGATCACACCTCATACAGCAACAGAGTGGCACCAAAACAGTCATTCTTCCTGCACAACTGGAACATAAGAAAACCCAGATGCACTACCATGCTAAGTACCCTTTGCTATGCATTTCATAATTGTTTGCATATGTAAACAAAAAATTTTTGCTTGATAATAAGCCCCTCATTGACTGGGAGGAGAGTAATTGTCAGAAATTTACTTGTACTGGCATGTAAAACGCAGGTATGTACAGAAAACATTTGTTCTAACGTGTGATAGAACACATTGGTATCTAACACACCGGTACCATATTTTGACTTATTCACTCATCACTATGAGTACACGTATCCACCTTATCACTTTAAGTCTCATCCTTTTCATCATTCTCTTCCCATAGTTCGTCATCCTCTCTGCCATCCAACGCTTTCAATACACATCATTTCTCTGATGATGTGGAGGACCACGAGCAAAGAACCCCTCATACATAAGGGTGACTGATAGCTTCCCAGTCTTACCAGATGGTGTAAGCGAATGATCTTCTTCCAACTTTAATACATGTTTCAGAGGTTGTCCTTTAATGGCTTGTTTATGGCCACATCAAGCACCTGCAGTTCTGAAGTCATTCCTTGGTGTTACGAGAAGGTCGGTCCTTTGTGAATCAAATTCACCTTTTATTTCAGTCATTATACATCCCTTAAAAGCATGCAAAACCAGCATGTCTTGTAGCAAGCAATGTCTCACATCTGCGCTTCCAAATAGTAAACAGTCAACAATCAGTTGCATTGTCATCCAGCCCTTTTCTCAGCAGTGAGTCACTAAGCCCTTAGCAAGGATTTTGCTGAGCAGTTGTTCTCCTCAGAATGACAGTAGGTAATCTCTCCAATTGGCTGTTGCAGTTTTTCAGTATTTTTTTATTGCCGGTTTCTCTTAATGTGGTACTTACTAACCTATTCATGGATACTGTCTCATTGCTCAACTTGTTAAAAAATACTGGCGTCTCGTTAGCTTTGCCAAACTGATGAAAGTAATACTTCCGCTACTGGATGGAGTACTGCTGGAAGTTAACCAGTTTCTCCTTGAAATCTGCTGGAATTCTCCGTGCTAGTGTATTATTTCGTCCGAGACCAAGGCCACTTCTCCACATAAATCTACGACAGCAACCAAAACTCTAGGAATTCTCCCTGTGGCACGTGACCTGTTAGAAATAGGTTCGTTTCAGCAGTTGCCAGAGAGCACCAGATAACGGGCGTTACTGCACTTCAGCAGCTACGATGATGCAGGAAACCCTATGTTCCTACGTGTAAAACATTAAAAGATCTTACATTATGACATAAAACAAACAATACATCAGAGGATACTTTAAGAGCATCGGAATTTCGCGAACCACACTAAAATGCGTAATTCGGCTTAAAGCGCACATTCGTAAGTCCAGATTCGGATGCAAATTTTCTTGGAGTACCAGTATTATCTCATGTTTGGTTCTGTATTATGGCGTAATGCCACACGTGCACTTGAAATGCAGCGCACAGTTGAAACTAGCCAACAGTGTGAAATTAAACACTCTGTTTCAAATAAATTGACTGCCTCAGCGGAAAATATTTAATAAAAGCCAAATCTCTCTAGCAAACCAACAAAAATAACTTCATTGTTCTGCAAGGCTATTAATGCTTGACTGTCAGAAAGGTGGACATAAAATATGAAACTAATAGCATAATTTAGCCTTCTGTAATTATACGAACGTATTTTAATTCATTTGCTAGCTCCCGGCCACAAAAATCCATTTTGTTTTCATTTAATGTGAGAGCAAGAAACAAGGAAGAAACAAAAAACCACTGAACGTAAACACAGGTCACATGGCGGCGACCCTTCTCCCCACCACAACTCAGACTGGTCTGTGCATCAGCCACGGATCTACGATATTTCCGAGCCGGGACAATACTAGATAGTGGCAGCCAGCCCCATTTCTGTAACCAGAAGCAACTGCGCATACCCAACAGTCCTGCCGCAACTGCTCAAACGAATCTAATTCAAACGGTTGTCACATCACACTCATCGGAGGCAATTTGTTGTTAAGAAGCATTGCATAGTCTTTCTAAAGCCTGTGACACACTTTGCTGTTGGCAGACACTCGTCTGAGCACGGTGTTTTGTTGTTGTATATGGCATATTTCCTTAAGTTTCATTTCCGTTTTCTTTTTTTTTCTCTCGTTCATGTTTTGTTGTTGCAGAATTATTCTGCAGTAGCGGGATGCAGTAATATCCTTTTTAGAGTATCGGTTCTTACCAGCCAAAAATCACAAAAATTTAACTGAAAACTACAACAATGAAAAATTCCCAGAATTCTAAACAATTCTTGGGTTTTTCCTGGTTTTCTCCCGGATGAATAAATTCCCGGATCTCCCAGTGTCGTATACACCCTGCTTTACTTTTACTGTGAAACTGTGAGACCTTGGTATTTGCCAAATTTCTTTATTCTAGGCCTATGGTAAGTACCCTATAGGTTTTGATGAATGAGTTTATGGGTCTCAAAGTATGTGACATAAGTGGTCATATTTTTTGATCACTATGACTTAGAAGGTTACATTTTATACACTGCCAGGTGACTGTAGACCTTAGTATGTGTAAAATTTGAACTCTATATCTACCCATTCCTGAAAAACAGGACTTTAAGTATCAAACAGTACTATGGCTTTCTCTTCATACAACTACTGTGACAACTCTTTAAAGTTAATGCTGTTGATCATTTACAAACAAGAAGAAAATCAGATGTAAATTTCGTCAAAAATTGAAGTGAATTCTCTCGTCCCTAGCTATTGTGTGTAGTAACGGTGGTGGTGGTTGCTGCCCCCCCCCCCCCCCCCCCCCCAAAAAAAAAAGCCATCTAAGCCTTTTTAGTTATAATAAATCCACCTGATTACGAAGTTGATCAGGTGGGTGAAGGGACAAAATAGTGGGGGTCATCCGGCCCTCGTTCACAGAATATTCCAGTAACAATTAGTGATGCCACCCAGAAATTTGATGTAACTGATGGTACAAAGGAGTGTTAAAAAATCAAGGCACTGGTAGCAATATTTTTAATAGGAATGAGAAATAACTTAAGAAGAGGTAAAAGTATATTGCTTGGTCTGGCCTCCACAGGCCTTATCAGCACTGAGTGACACCTCCCATCGTCTGGCAACCCAAACTGCCCTCCCTCCAACATGCACAAAAAACAAACGATGCAGTATTAGGGCAGTAGCAGAATAAGGAATTCCTTCTAGCCAGGTAGAGAGGAGATCTGCAACAGTAAAAGTGAAATGGAATTGATCCGAGCAGAACCAACAACAATCCCCAGATGCTCTGCTGCATTAGGATCTTACGAGTAAAGCAAACTTGTCCTCAACCCGAATGTTGGTTTTAACACAACACTTACCAATTGGTAGTGGTAAGGCACTGTCTTCCTCTTCAATCTGGCTTACCCAGCAAATCACATGGGGATCTAGACTAATGTGGAATCTCTGATTTCTAAGAGCAGTGAGGAATTTCACACTGCAAGAGCAAATTAGGGATGAACAAATTAGTGACAAACTGAATGTTGAAGGGATAAACAGTGCAATAGATAAATACAGAAAAAAATGGAAAGAGCCTGTGAGCAGAATACTCAAAGAAAAAGAACGAACAATTGTTGAAAAACAGGTCAAAAGGAGAAAGACATCCTGGTAGGATGAGAAATAACTTAAGAAGAGGTAAAAGTATATTGCTTAACCTCTGAAGAATGAAGAGGGTGAGGTCCTAATTCCTGCAAGTGAAAATGATAATATCAAGTGCCACAGTGAACACTTAACTAAACCCCCATACACTCCCAAATTGAGTGTACACCAAGCTTATCGACTGCCTGTATTTCATAGTATTGTCACAGTACTGAGCTATAACAGCTATGATGATTATTAAATTTTCATGAACCAAATATTTCTCATATACCCATCACACACAAAATTCATGTCTGGGCGCACACAGAGAATGTAACAAAGCACTTTGTAACTTACTGGCAGCATTTCTCCGCTCCAGACCAGTCGAAATAGTCATCAAGCCACGAGGAAGGTGGTTTTGCGAGGTATGATGAGCGCGGCCGGCGGGACGCCGTGAACACCTGCGTCACCAGGGAGTCCTGGTGACAGTTCTGGCCACCACAGATGGCGTTCTGCATCTCTGGCTGCGAAAAGTCTGCGGCTTCGCCCTTAGGAACTACCACGAAGTAAACTGGTGGGCCCATCTGTAAACAGACGCACAAAGTAAGACACCACTTAAACCTTATCTATTCATCCTGTAAAATACACACTATAAACTGAAACTGAGAACTAGTTTAATTTCCTATTTTTCACAAAAAAATTTTAAACCTGAACATTTTCCTGCAAAATTGGGAAAACTCAGCAACATGCATAAATGAAATAGTTACTAACAAGTTTGCCTGTGTGGCCATCCTCTGCAGCAAGCATGGAATTACTCGTTTCGTAAATAAAAGGCATGTTGAACAATGTGAAGGAGGTCAGAACATAAAGTTGTGCTTATATGTCAGTAAGAAAGTGGTAGTGCGACCTCCAGACCAGATGAGAGGAAGCGCAGATCAGCAAATCGTAAATAATTACTTTTTTCATAAAAAAAAAATTAAGACGTGAACTGTTTAATAATCTAAAAATAACAAAACTGCATTGATTTAGAACCCACTGATGATGCCGTAGAACAAGAAAAAGGCAAAACACGTCTGGGATAAATAAATTAAGTGGCTGCAGGAAATGGCGGTTTTATTTACAAAACAAATAGAAATAGCTACTAATTTATCAGGTGTTATCTGTACAGACTGTAGAACTAAAACAGGAGAGTATTCCTTTTCAGGGCTATGAATGTTCAAAGTTGTCTAAAGATATATTGTACAATGTAATAATGCTAAAATAAGCAAAGCAAACAAGTTTTTGTGTGTTAGTGCTTACGACAGTGAAGATTATAGCAATGTTCGCTTTTCATTCACCATCAGCACAGTTTATGAGCTGTGTGTATTTTATATTATTTCTCACATTGTATGTGAGCTTAATAAAGAGAAAATTTTATAACATAAGCTGTTACTATATTTTAGTAAAGATCATACATTGAATGTTTGAATGTATTGGAGGACTTTAATTATTACTTTAAGAATTTTAATAAGTCCTATGTTTGAAAAGGCAATTACAGGGAAGAACAAATCACACTTTCTAGAATTTGCTTTCAGTTTATCGTGTTTCCCCTTACCGAGAGAAATTCTTTGAGGTTCTTGAAGTACTTGAGCACGTATGAGTCCTGTGGCATGGACAGCTCCTGGTCAAGGCCAACGTCTACATGTGGTATCACCGCTATGCTGGCACACAGCCACCCAAAGAACACCACCATCACCAGGGCACGAACCACCTTGTGCATCAGCAGAGGTACATACAGCACCTGCAAAAACAACAAAAATTGCCACTGAACTGGCACCACCCACAAACTCAACACAACAAATACTGTATTTACTTCACAAAGATGACCCAAATTTACATAAGGTTTTATTTATATTAAATATCTATAGAGCTGCCTAAAAAAGTTAATATTATCTGTTGTAAACAGTCGTGATGTTTACTTAGAGTATATGATGATATGTAAGAATTTGTTTGACAAATGCTGTGGGAAGTCTGAGATGACCCTGGTCTCCACCACCAACACTACAGCCCACTTTCACTTTCTCTGAATTCCGAGACACATGCAGCTGGGATGTTTCTACCTACTTCCTACACTTTCATTTGAATGATTCGCATGATTGTGAAGTCTTAAGTGTGTGTGTGTGTGTGTGTGTGTGTGTGTGTGTGTGTGTGTGTGTGTATATATATATATATATATATATATATATGCATTAAATGAAGCATAGATCACTAGTTTTCCTTGCCATCTTTCAGGGAACAAAACTGGGGGAAGAGTTCCTGAGCAGAAGCAGCAGGTTGTTCGGGGTATATATATATATATATATATATATATATATATATATATATATATATATATATATATATATATATATATATACCCCCTGCCGCCGCCCCCCCCCCCCCCCCCGAACAACCTGCTGCTTCTGCTCAGGAACTCTTCCCCCAATTTTGTTCCCTGAAAGATGGCAAGGAAAACTAGTGATCTATGCTTCATTTAATGCACCCATAATTGTTCACTTCTATTGTACCAAATTTTACTCCTGAAGCACAGCAGCTTGTGGTGGTATTTGTTCAGTCTTGGTTGAAATAGTTTTTATGTGTGCGTGTGAGTGTGCGTGTGAGTGTGCGTGAGAGAGAGAGTGTTTTATCAATTTGCTATAGCAGTGGGACTAATTTTTTTTGTTTTTAAATAAAACTTTTCTTAAAAAAAGCTACTTTGATAGGAAGTTCTGTTGCTTCTGAAAGATTGGTATTCTCTTTGGGTGATATTGTTTCTGAGGAAAGAAATAAACTTACAGATTAACACATCATATATGAGTATTTATGAACAGACTGGACAATAAACACCGGCCAGTGGATTAATTCATTACCTAAATTTGAAATATTGTCATGTAATCGTTCCTGGTGAAAATGTTATGTTTTCCCTACTGTCTAAATTATTAATTCAAATTTTTTGGAAGAGCATTTCTGGCTTTATAAGTAAAAAAAAAAAAAAAAAAAAAAAAAAAAAAAAAATCAATATTATCCTAATTTCCTTTAAAATAAAGATATTTATTTGCCAAAAAATGAGCTTTTCATTAGAAGTTATTAAAGAAAAAGAATGCTACAAATTTTACAAGTTTAGGAGGAACAGTAGTCCTCAGCTGATCATTGCAAGAACACAAGTGCTGTCCATCAAATCTAACCTCCAGTAGTTAATACGGACAAAACTTGCGATCGTACAGTAAGAGACCCAACAAAAGTCGCAACAGTTTTAATGTTTTTGCGTATCGCCCTGCAAAATGTGTAGGACACTGTTCAAGTAAAACAAATGTCATTCTAGTTTCTCACATGTTTGAACACTTGTTCCTGGACTGGTGACTGCTGGTTTAGAACACTATTAGTAGCCCCCCAGCTGTCTTATCCACCCGATAATACTGTTCCTGTCAGGTACAGCCAAATGGCAACCATTACCCTTCCATCGCAACACTCACTAACCCATCATGAGGAACCAGTTCCACTGCTGTAATGCACATTTACACAGACAACCACTCCACAACATACTAATTGCCAGATTCCCTCCTATTTGGTGACATGCACACAAGTACCATTTGATGCACATTTGGTCACCATTTCTTAATGGAACTGGTAGATAAGATATGTACTATCCTGCACAAGCACACAGTGTTTCAAAGCTCAAGTTTAGTCCCAACCTGACACCACTATTACTCTACAACTGGCAGAATGTCAGTGGCTCAGACATCCCCACTACATTTCCAACAGTGGCTCTCGTCACTAAGCGACAGAGCCCCTTCTCACCTTGAAGAACTTGTAGAGGATACCCTCAGTGTCACTGTCGGCACCGGCGTCGGCCTTCGGACCTTGCACCCAGCAGCAGACATCGAGGCGGTTGGCGCGCTGGCGCAGTGTGTCCAATGACAACAGGCTCACGAAGCATGTCACCTGCAGCAGGAAGTCCACCAGCAGTGCCATGCCCGCATACAGCGCGAACGCCCGCACTGCCGGCATGTCCGACAGTGCACCCAGGAAGAAGCAGCACGACTCCGACACTGACGTCAGCAACATCGATGGGCCCACCTGCCAGGCAGCAGGTACACTTGTTATTAATTTTGTGTTAGCCATAGCGTCTCTTCTTGGCAAAACCAAGACATTGAAATACATCAATAATTTAATAAAGTACAGGAGTTTTGTTATTTGAGCAGTAAAATAACTGATGATGGCAGAAGTACGGAGACTATAAAATGCAAACTAGCTATAGTGTGGAAAATATTTCTGCAATAGGAATGTTTTACCATAAATTTAAGTATTACAAAATATTTTCTGAATCTTTTTGCCCTTGTAGTGTTGTACAGAAGCTAAACTTAACAACAAGCAGTTCAAATGAGAAAAGAATACTACAAGCTTTTGAAACGAGAGGCTCAAGAATAGATGGATAGACAGACTAACTAATGTAGGTGTACTTAACTAAATCAGCACAAAAGAATGTATGCCACAATTTAACTAGGGAAAGAGACTGGCTGATACTGCATCCACAGGCACCAAGGAATTGTCTAGTTGGAAATTGGTGGGGGAAAAACCTGCACAAGGCACACGGCACGAATATGTAAGCAGGTGCATATGGATATGGGTTGGAGTAGTTACTCAGAAGCGAAGAGGCTTTCATAGTATAGATTAGCACTGCGAGCTGCAGGGAACTTGTCTTCAGACTGACGACAGCACAGCAACAACTGTCATATCAACAGCTTATTTACTTTGACAATGTATATTGGCAATAAAATATGACAAAGTTTGATGGAGGGTGGACATTATCATCATATGAAAACATTTTTTTTAGTTGTTACATGAAAAACTTCTGGAGCAACAGTGATACATAACAAACCACGTAATTACAGCTACCATTAATATAAGCAATAAGAATAATCAGCTCTTTCATATATTTTTAATTTTTATCAGTTTAATAAATACACAGTCATACTTTTTTACTTTGGAGTAAATTTATTGTGCTGTTCCTTTTTATTAAAAAGAGACGTGAAGCTTTTACTTATTCCCTCTATTGCCACCTAATAGAACAATAGAACAATCCAAACCTATGAATTCTTTGGCAATTTTCTACCATGTGAAAACATTTTCTTCAGCATATCTTGGGGTCTGCAAGCACCTAAATATGTGCTTTTATCACCATTACATTATCTTTCGACCACTTATTTACACAACTCACGTCAACAACAGAAGCACTCACTAAATCGCACATAAAAAGGTGACAAATGTATTCTGTGTTGCTAGGGGTGATGTGGTGAACATGCCAAGTTCCTTTGATGGTTTGTTGAAAGATTAACCACTCGCAGAATAGAAGCAAGCACCATTAAATGCAAACTGAACATTACCAAATGTAGTTTGGTCCCATTCACCTACCATTTACACCATACAATTTCTCATTCACTTCTGATCACTCCGAGGTAAAACAGACTTAATAATTACTTTTTGAAACTGAACACCACATTAACAGACCTTGTAATAAATTACACTACCAGAACATTAAAAGGTCTGGATACCTTGTTTAGTTGAGGATAGTCAACCACACAATTGTGACAAACTGCACATACCTGTCCCAAAATGCGCCCGATGTGTTCCGCATGCGACTCGTATGGCTGGCGCCCCTCGCGCTGGTGTGTCTGCACAAGGATGAAGATATTGTCCACTCCCACAGCCAGCACCAGGAAGGGGATCACCTCGATGATGATCAGTGTGGCAGGAACCCCGACGAAGCCAAACAACCCCACTGAGCACACCACTGATGCCAGTACGATCACCACACCGCCCAGACCCAGGGTTATCTGCAGCACCAAAGTGTTTACAAGTAGCACAGTCCTGGCAGATACAACTCCTCCAGAAATACCAAAAACAGTTATTCCTAAATCAAGTGCCTCACTTCCCCTTACACAATGAGACGTCACTGAGTGAGGATGTAACCAAGAGACTGATGTAAATGTTTCATGAAGCACCACCCATTATATTTTTGTTTCTCAGTTGACAGTTTCGCTTTTCAGGATTTTGTCATGGCCATTTTGTTGCAACGAAATTATGTTGAAGTAGCTTTATTCTTTTTTTTTATACACAATTTATTTAGCAACTTTCATTTTGTGATTTTGTCTAATAACTTGCAACTTTTATCAGTGTTGGGTTTATAGTTGGAGAAACACAGGTCTGAAATTTACCAAAAATTTACTAATCCATACATACATTAATTACAATTTGAAATATAGTTCATTTCTCTACAAAAGATCAGATTTACACAACTGCTGTTTTCCCCATACTGCCAACAACTATCCAGTAAAGTTTCCTATGCCTATCTATTTCAGAGCTAAGGTCCTACAACTTGTCGGACAGCAGCCTTAAATGCGTTCAATAAGCCTTTAATGAAAAAGGCAACTTTAAGGTTAGTCTTTAATTTTAATCCATTCAGAACCACACAAAAAGAAAAAAATTAAATTAAAAAATTACATAAAGCAAATGGCTGCAAAATGTTAGAGACTTCTTATGAAAAGTATTCTCGAATTTTTCTGGTCCAAGGTTTAGCAGAACAACCACACAATAACTGCAGGTAAGGCAGATAGATTCATTGCAAAAATTTTCAGCAACTGTTACAAAACCCTCACACAATCAAAACTTTAATGTTTATCTGCAAATATGCGATCCATACCAGATAGAAGCTCCAAAGAAGAACAGCATTTTTTGTTATGGTTTTGTTCAGTAAGCGAGAAAGCATAATAGAAGCTTAGCCAAGCTCAGTGTCGGACACTGTAAGAAAGGACGTTACAAGTTCCAAGAGGTTGCATTCCTAGAAGAGCCAATCGATTTATTGCTTCCTAACATATCTTGCAAAAGACCATAATGGTGGAAGAGAGACTAGTGCTTATACAGATGCTTACCAACAATCTTTCTCCCCAGAAACCATTTGAATCTGGAACAGGAAAGAGTGGAAGCCACAGTGGTAGACAAGTACCCTCCACTGCACACCGTAAGGTAGCTTGCAAAGTATGGACAACAGAAAAAATCTACAATTTGTCTGATCATCTACAAATACGGGGCAAGCAAAAGCTGTTTTAGCTATTTTGTGCAGTAACAAACTGACTTTATAACAGCCTCAACTTCATCTGTATACAAAGTTTGAAGAAAATCTGATGTACACAAAGGAGACCATTAGAACCCATTAGAAGCAACTACCTAACAAGAATGACTTTCCTCTTTTTAACAATGTGGAAAGACACTAAAATGTGAGTTTCGCACAGATGTCACATCCTCCCCCAACTGACAACACAACATGCTGTGTTACTAACCTTGCTATCAACGAGTAGCCGGGCGCAAGAGTTCATCTGGCCCAGTGATATGGCAATGTACCCAAACATGATGATGTAGCTGACAAAGATGGTGATGACGTCTGAATGAGACCCACGCTCCAGCTCGTCTTCTATGGACCGCTCAGAGGTAAAAGCGACATCCATAAAGTCCGGCTTTGATGTGGCGGTCCAGTTCTGCATGAAAGCAATGAAGCGACGCTCCCAGTCCAGTGCTGGCCCCAGCAGAGTCTTGTTGTGGTGGTTCCGGACCAGGAAGGTCAGGATCGCTGCTGTGGCACGCTCATAGTTCAGCGAGCTACTCTCCCCCGTCCGGGCACCGAAGCCACCGAACACTATTCCCGGTTCTATAGGGCCTCCGTAGGGGGCCAAACACTGATCTGGGTCGTACGGGTTCTGCGTGCACATCTTTATGTGATCCATATAGTTCACTTCGAAGCCTTCTATGTCCTCGTCGACTTCTTCAAACTTCTCCTCGTCATCTTGGAAGTACCTAAAAAATTATTGACAGGCATTAGCTACAGCAATAAAAAAGGACTTAAAAATTGGTTTTAACGACAACCTAGTTTTGCCACATTGACAAATACATCCACTCAAAGAGAGTGACCACAGTTTACCTTTCCTACTGAACAATAAAATTAGACGAAGACTTCTAGGAAAATAGTATGTGATGTACTGAGTATTTTAATTTCATTTTTATTCATTTATTTTTGTACACAAGATAAAAGACCGAAGCATAATTCAATAAGTGGAGTAAATATAACACTGTGGACCTCCCTTGCATTGTTTGTGGTGTATGTACGATATGTACATAATATGCGTCAAAATACTTATTGGAGACTTGTCCGTGTACTTTGCAATTTACGTTTTTATGTTTGGAAGTGTGCTAAATATAGCAAAGCATGTTTAAATAAGGTGTGGACAAACATTAGGCTAGCCAACAAGTCAATCTGTTACCATAAACCTTATTTGGCTTTAGTTTTGTTGGCATCACCATCAACCAAATTATCACCTTCTGACCTAACCTAGACCTCAAGCTCTGCTACCGATCTGTTTGTCACCACAAATAAGATATCTGGGGGAAGAAAAAAAAAAAAAAACATTAAATGTAAGTTTAAATTTATGTAGGTTGTAGCAGTCATGTAAGGATGAAGAGTTTATAATCAAGCTGTTCATAGAATGTCCCTGACAGCCGGCAACTTACCAGTGCTACTATGCAGCTGTTTGTTGTTACACTGTGTTCATTGCCTGACTACGAACGTCGCACCCAAAACTTGTACAGCCACTGCAATTCTGTACTACCGAAGTATACAAGGTCACTGATAACCTCGGGAGACTGGAACATACTCTCTTCATAATTAAAAAGAAAATGTTTTGGAATGTATGTTCAGATAAAGTAAAGATTACAATGTTTCAGTATTGCAATACATATTTTAATGCATATGTCACGATCCCTATCGTCATTCCTGCTGCTGTTATCTTCTAATCTCTTCCAAGATGTGCCAACCGTGTGGAAAAATACTGGTGCGAGTTTTGGGCGCAATACAGCCCAAAGTCTCATGCATTAAAATTTCCATGTTATTTTATTTAAAAACTATGTTCAATTGAATAGCGTGATATGGTGCACTGCACCCTCTTGAAAATTCCCGAGCTCTGTCACTTTAGCAGCATGTACTCTGGTTTTTCCTTTCATCAAAAGAGCAGCAGTTGGTTTCAGTAGACACAGATCTCCACCCCCCCCCCCCCCCTCACTCACTCACTCACTCACTCACTCACTCACTATCTAATAGAGGGAAACATTCCACACGGGAAAAATATATCTAAAAACAAAGATGATGTGACTTACCGAACGAAAGCGCTGGCACGTCGATAGACACACAAACAAACACAAACATACACACAAAATTCTAGCTTTCACAACAAACGGTTGCTTCGTCAGGAAAGAGGGAAAGACGAAAGGAAGTGGGTTGTAAGGGAGAGGGTAAGGAGTCATTCCAATCCCGGGAGCGGAAAGACTTACCTTAGGGGGAAAAAAGGACGGGTATACACTCGCACACACACACATGTCCATCCACACATATACAGACACAAGCGTGTCTATGTGTGTGTGTGTGTGTGTGCGCGCGCGCGCGCGCGGATACATTGGGTACGCCTGTACCACCACGTACAACAGCGACTGTTAACCATCCGTTACCATGGGTAAACGAATCATTGATGTCGATGCTGAAGTTCAGTCTGCAACCACAAAAGACTGCAGGTCCATCCAATAGAGAGTGTGCAGCGACAGATTTGATGGTATTCTTCTTCTTGTCGGCGGCAGATGTGGTCATTTCCACGTCTTCAATTGTTTTGTATATTGTCTGTCTTGCACGGCGACGGTATCTTCTGTATGGCATCTTGGCAGCGTTCAATGCAGTTGCCTATAATAATGTATCCGGACTGGTTGCAGACTGAACTTCAGCATCGACATCAATGATTCGTTTACCCATGGTAACGGATGGTTAACAGTCGCTGTTGTACGTGGTGGTACAGGCGTACCCAATGTATCCGGACTGGAAAGCTTCGTTGATCGTGACATCATAGCCTATCGAACATATCATGTCACCGAAAATGCAAATAAAGACTTTGGCAAATCAACATATATGTCACCCTCACCCTTTTCCTTGTATACACGTAGTAGACGTAAGATATCAGTTAATGAAACTGTTTTTATATGAATTAAAGGTAAAGGTACTTGTGAATATGTTAAATTTGTAGGAGATTGTACATTGTATTTTCACAAATAAATTGATCTGTAGCGTAGCTTAAAAACGGACAAGGGTACATCTAGGATCTGTCGACATAGAGTATGCAATAGCATGTTACGTCAGCTCTCTGAGCGCTTGACCTTTGACCCCGCCGATGAGGCGGCGTTACGCAATCTTGGCAGCGCGCCAGCCCTGACTGACTGACGAACAGCGGACGCGAGCACCTAGTGAGGCTAGTGCTCGCGTCCGGGATAACTCTCGGCTGGCACTGTGAAATATTCCAAGTCCCTTATCTGTCGCCGCGCCAGTGCGCGGCTATATGAGCGAGCGCTGCCCGCGGAGCGGATCATTCGCGCTGCTGCTGCTGCACAGGCAACTGCATTGAACGCTGCCAAGATGCCATACAGAAGATACCGTCGCCGTGCAAGAGAGACAATATACAAAACAATTGAAGACGTGGAAATGACCACATCTGCCGCCGACAAGAAGAAGTATACCATCAAATCTGTCGCTGCACACTCTCTATTGGATGGACCTGCAGTCTTTTGTGGTTGCAGACTGAACTTCAACATCGACATCAATGATTCGTTTACCCATGGTAACAGATGGTTAACAGTCGCT
The DNA here is from genome assembly GCF_023864345.2 of Schistocerca serialis cubense. Lineage (NCBI taxonomy): Eukaryota > Metazoa > Arthropoda > Insecta > Orthoptera > Acrididae > Schistocerca > Schistocerca serialis. Next base: position 36,602,380 of record NC_064649.1, on the reverse strand, counting down.
GTTGTACGTGGTGGTACAGGCGTACCCAATGTATCCGTACCGCGCGCGCGAGTATACCCGTCCTTTTTTCCCCCTTGAGGTAAGTCTTTCCGTTCCCGGGATTGGAATGACTCCTTACCCTCTCCCTTAAAACCCACTTCCTTTCGTCTTTCCCTCTTTCCTGACGAAGCAACCGTTTGTTGTGAAAGCTAGAATTTTGTGTGTATGTTTGTGTGTCTATCGACCTGCCAGCGCTTTTGTTTGGTAAGTCACATCATCTTTGTTTTTAGATATATCTATCTATCTATCTCACACACAGAAGTCACCCTAATTTTCAGAGCTGCAGCTACTCTCCTCATTACTTTCTACAAAGGTGGCAGACGACCACTTCTATCCTTCTCTTCCCCAAAATATCATCTTACACTAAGCTCACAAGACTGGCTCTATAAGGTAGTGTCACTGCCTACTTTCAAGTGGGTTGAAGAGTTCATATCAATATGTTTGAAATTAACATGACATTTTACACCACTCAGTAAACACAAACTGAATCAGTAACTCACGATCCATGACAAATGCTTTGCAGCTACTAAGTATAACACCATGCACGAAATCGATTTGTCAGGCAGCAAGGGGGGCACTATCACCGTGGCAATGTTCACAAAGTTCAGAGCTCTGACTGGTACTAGAGTGTCCCTCCACACACTGTATTCCAGGTGTGTGAACTGTCAGGTATATTCTTTCAGCGGTCTATCTGAAGAACGAGTCATACCAGCATCGAGAGCTGCATCCGATCAATCTTCAAACAGCAGATAACAACGTCACATACGAGGTGTGGTCAGAAAGACATGGGAATTTTTTTAATTTCACAGGACTTATACATCCAACTTTCATTTTTTTAAATCTTGTTGGTACACATATTCCTGATGTATGTTTGCATTTTCAGTTGTTTTGACAATTTAGTTTATTGCTGGCATTCAAAAAGGCTATATGTGTTTTTTAGTGCCCATCGAATTTTGACTTATGTGAAAGATAAATAATTTGCATTAAATTTTGCTTGAGAAATGACAGTGCAGCAATGCATGCATAATGCTGACTGGCTTCTGGCACGTCTACTGTGAGTACGACAACAGTTTTTCAAAGAGGAGTCATGACAACTTTGAAGACAACCACCTTGATGCTCTAGCAGATTAGTTACTGATGACAGTTTGGGAGAAGTAAAAAACTGTTCTGGAAAATCAATGAATCACGATCAGAGAGGTTTCTAATGTCAGCATAGCCTTTGGCTAAAGTCCACCATTTTTTTTTTTTATTTATTTTTTTTTTCATATGTTTTGGACATGAAACATGTAGCAGCAAAGTTTGTTCCAAAATTGTTGAATTTCGACCAGGAATTGCTGACTCAATTCAACAATGATCCAAAACTTGTAAAGAAGGTTATAATATGTAACGTAACATGGGTATGATGTCAAACCAGAGGCCCAACAGTCTCAATCTAATGGAAACTGCCTGAATGGCCAAAACTGAAAAAGTTTGAGAAGTTCAATCACATTTGAAAGTTGTTCTCACACTCTTCTTTGATTACAATGGGATAGTACATCACAAGTTCCTGCCTTATGGCTGTACAATCAATAAGGAATACTGCCTGGTACTTATGCACTGGTTGCGTGAAGCACTCTGAAGAAAATGGCCAGAACTGTGGCAAAACTAACCACGGAAACTGCATCACGATAATGCTCCTGCTCACAGCTCAGTGCCTATTCATGATTTTTTGGCAAACAAAAATGCTGTGTTGCCTCAGCCACTGTAATTGTTCGACATCACCCCCTGCAACTTCTTTCTATTCCTGAGCTGACAACCACGAAAGAACGTCATTTTGCCACCACAGATGACATAAAAATACAATTGTCGAAGGAGTGGAATTCCATAATAAAAAGGGAGTTCCAGAAGTGCTTCGAAGATTGGGAAAAGCAGTGGCATAAGTTCATTATATCTGAGTGGGATTACTTTGAAGGTGACAAAGTAGCAATTGAATACAGAACATTCTTTAAGAAAAAAAAATTTCTGTTACTCTGTTCTGGTATGCCACAGAAGCAGAATAGACATAAATGGTGGACTTTCAGTCCAGGCACTCACCCCCAGACACTCTGCACGATACACTGCGACGTGTGGGTGGCCGGCTTCCCTGCCTCTGTCAGGGGGGCATAGCAGATCTTCTCCAGGCCCTGCCCCTCATCTTGACCTAGCTGAGTTATCTGCTGCTGCAGCTGGCGCAGTGCCAACAGGAACTCCCGGTGGAATATTGGCCCAAACTCAATGGGGCCGTTCGAAGTGTTGTGCACGATGCTGGGCAGGCCCGTCGCATGCACGATAATCTGCTCGGTCCGGTAGAACGGTTCGAATGCCGCATCGTAGAACTCCCTCTCCACACGGGAGCAGCTCGTTGGGGACGCCCACAACTCCACTGGATCTGTTGTAACCTACACAAATGAAAAAAGAGAAATTAGTTTCAAAACTAAGGTTTTTAGTTCTGACAGGCCAAAATTAATGACATAATAGCAAAAGAAACAACAAAACAATTCAGAATGCAGAATTTACACTATAGGAAGAGTAGACACAAAACTGATTATTGTTGTTCTGTCTTTGATGCTACAAGGTTGGATTAATAGACACAGATGTTTTGTGATCTGTCAAGTGCTTTTGAGTGTGGTAATCACAGAATTATTCTAGATAAGCCGAAGTATTGTGGGACAAGAAATAAGTGGTTTTATTCATATTTAACGGGAAGTCAGCTCGGGTTTAAATAAACTCTACACATAATGCGCAAAAACCAACAGATTCCTCTAATTGGGTCACGTGGGGTTCACTCTGGGGTCCCTTATTGTTCTTAATATATACACTACTGACCATTAAAATTGCTACACCAAGACAAAATGCAGATCATACACGGGTATTCATTGGACAAATATATTATACTAAAACTGACATGTGATTACATTTTCACGCAATTTGGGTGCGTAGATCCTGAGAAATCAATACCCAGAACAACCACCTCTGACCGTAATAACAGCCTTGATACGCCTGGGCATTGAGTCAAACGGAGCTTGGATGGCATGTACAGGTACAGCTGCCCATGCAGCTTCAACACAATACCACAGTTGATCAAGAGCAGTGACTGGCGTATTGTGACAAGCCAGTTGCTCGGCCACCATTGATGAAGACGTTTTCAATTGGTGAGAGATCTGGAGAATGTGCTGGTCAGGGCAGCAGTCTAACATTTCCTGTATTCAGAAAGGCCTGTACAGGACCTGCAACATGTGGTCATGCATTATCCTGCTGAAATGTAGGGTTTCGCAGGGATCGAATGAAGGGTAGAGCCACGTGTCTTAACACATCTGAAATGTAACGTCCACTGTTCAAAGTGTCGTTAATGCGAACAAGAGGTGACCGTGACGTGTAACCAATGGCACCCCATACCATCACGCCGGGTGATAAACCAGTATGGTGATGACGAATACACGCTCCCGATGTTGCCAAACACGGATGCGACCATCATGATGCAGTAAACATAACCTGGATTCATCCAAAAAATGACGTTTTGCCATTTGTGCACCCAAGTTCATCGTTGAGCACACCATCGCAGGCTCTCCTGTCTGTGATGCAGCGTCAAGGGTAACTGCAGCCACAGTCTCCGAGCTGATAGTCCATGCTGCTGCAAACGTCGTCGAACTGTTTGCGCAGATGGTTGTTGTCTTGCCAACGTCCCGATCTATTAACTCAGGGATCGAGACGTGGCTGCACGATCCGTTACAGCCATGCTGATGCCTGTCATCTCGACTGCTTGTGATACGAGGCTGTTGGGCTCCAGCACAGCATTCCGTATTACCCTCCTGTACCCACCGATTCCATATTCTGCTAACAGTCATTGGATCTCAACCAACACGAGCAACAATGTCACAATACGATAAACTACAATCGTAATAGGGTACCATCCGATCTTTATCAAAGTTGGAAACGTGATGGTATGCATTTCTCCTCCTTAGATGAGGCATCACAACAACGTTTCACCGGGCAATGCCAGTCAAATGCTGTTTGTATATGAGAAATCGATTGGAAACTTTCCTCATGTCAGCACGATGTAGGTGCCGCCACCGGCGCCGACCTTGTGTGAATGCTCTGAAAAGCTAATCATTTGCATATCACAGCATCTTCTTCCTGTCGTAATAAAATTATAAACAGCCGACCAGTTGCAATGGATAAAGAATTCTTTACCTAGGTTTCAACAAATTTAAATTTGTCTTCTTCAGAAGGTGGCAATTTTACATTAGTATGAGTCAGTCGGTTGTGAGCTCTGCAACATCCATGTACTAATTTATATTTACGTGACAAACCCTATTTTTAGGGCTATATTTTAATTTTGACAAATGGATCTATGCAGACATTCGTAAAAACGGCGATGATACATCAGTCCATACTAATGTAAAATTGCCACCTTCTGAAGAAGACAAATTTAAATTTGTTGAAACCTAGGTAAAGAATTCTTTATCCATTGCAACTGGTCGGCTGTTTATAATTTTATTACGTGGAACCGTTGCTGTTGTGCAGCTATGTTTAAAATACTGTTCTTCCTGTCGGTTAAATTTCGCGTCTGTAGCACGTCATGTTCGTGGTGTAGCATTTTTAATGGCCAGTAGTGTATTAATGACTTACAACTATATTCACGAAGATGAAAAGCTAGTTCTTTTTGATGATAATACAAGTATAGTAATCACACTCAACAAACAAGAATTAGTTGAGGAAATTTTAATGTCTCTTAGAAACACTGCAGCCATCTGGCAAGGAGTGGTGTTCAATATGTCCTCTGTGAACATAAGCGAAGCCAATGTGATCGTCAGCCATCGAGCTGTCGGTGTAAACCACTTCAGAGTCCTGGGACATGTCAAGTATCGAGAGGAAGTGACAGCAGAGAGCCACGACGTTAACTGCATCCTTAGGGCCATGCAAAAGGTACGAAGCTTTGGCCTAGGTCTACAGCAAGGAGGTGTACGTGAATGGACCTCGAGTAGAGGTGATAAAGGGAAGGACTCTAGTTCAGACAGAAGGGATCAGACGCGAACGGCAATTGTAAGCCCTGACCTGGGCCACCAATGCAGGAGATGAACTGCGGTGGTCGGGAAAAGGAGACTGTAATTTGGATGCTCAGGAAGCTACAAATGTGTGTGATGTAACTGGTGAGCAGTTGTGCATACCTGATCTATAATGGAATGACTCCAGACGCTACCAGTATGCTGGTCACTGGACTCATCCTAAAAGCTCCTGTCCCTAGTCAAACTCCGCAGTGGCGCACTGGGTCTAGTAACTGCCATGCTAAGGGCGCTGCTGAACCGTAAACCATACTCCCATAGTGAAGGCGGTATTGAACAAGGATTCTGTATAGCTGCCTCACTGTAGAGTGATCTGCATCCTAGTTGGTGTTGCTCAGGCAGAGGAGGGCACTGAAGTGTGTCCAGCACTTTCACTTAAGGTGATTAAGATGAGGAAGAAAAGTCAATCGAACATCGAAAGCCAGTCTTAAGAATCAATATGCCTCCACTAGTGTGAGTGGATCGTCATTAAGGTAAAGTTCAGGTTCCAGTTGAATGGTACGACTCCAACAGAAGTGGGCTACAGCCCAAGAGCCCTTACTGTGCCTTGTGGATGGCTCCCTGTAGGCACTGCTCAACAACACCAGTACTGGAGGAGCAGTAGGAAATGCAAACGTCATCTGCTTACAGAGACGGTGAGATGGACAGCCCTACAGCTGCTGCTACAGTGTTAATGGCCACTAGAAATAGAGACACACTACTCAATATGGAGCCTTGCGGGACTCCATTCTCCTGGATATGGGGGGGGGGGGGGGGGGGTTATGGGAGGCACTGGCTTGGACATAAAAATCTGGAGTGGGCTCTGGAGACCCTTCTCATATAAAAGGGCAAGGATATGATGTCACCAGGGCATGTCATAAGCTTTCCTTAAATTGAAAAAGATTGCAAGCAGGTGTTGGCGTCTGGAAAAGACTGTACAGATAACAAACTCGAGGGACACCAGATTATCAGTGGTAGAGCGACCCTGGCAGGAAGTGCCCCGGCATGGAGCCAGTAGACCCTATGACTCCTGGAGCCAACACAACTGCCAACTTACCGTATGTACTAACAGCCTACAAAGAATGCTGGTGAGGCTGATGGGCCAGTAGCTATCCACATCAAGTAGGTTTTTACCAGGTTTGAGCACTGGAATGATGGTACTCTCCTGCCATTGCAACAGGAATACACCAGATCTGATTGAAAATGATGAGATGTCGCTGGTAGTCCGACGAGAGATGTTTAATCATCTGACTGTGAATCCGATCTGGACCAGGAGCTGTGTTGGGGCAATGTGCAAGGGCACTGAGGATCTCCCACTCAGTCAATGGAGCGTTATATGGTTCACTGTGATGTGCAGTGAATGAGAGGAGTTCCCTTCCATTCACTATTTGAGGGTGAGAAAGATTGTGGGGTAATTCTCCAATGCAGAGGCTCGAGCACAGTGCTCAGCAAAGTTCTTGGCAATTGCATTTGTGTCGGTAGACAACACTCCATTGATATTAAGTCCAGGGACACCTGTTGGGGTCTGGTACCCAGACATCTGATCTTCGTCCAGACTCAGGTCTTTCAGTGCTCTGTCAAACTCTTCACGCAGTATCATATCACCCATTTCATCTTCATCTACATCCTCTTCCATTTCCATAATGTTGTCCTCAAGAACATCGCCCCTGTATAGACCCTCTATATACTCCTTCCATCTTTTTGCTTTCCCTTCTTTGCTTAGAACTGGGTTTCCATCTGAGCTCTTGATATTCATGCAAGTGGTTCTCTTTTCTCCAAAGGTCTCTTTAATTTTCCTGTAGGCAGTATCTATCTTACCCCTCGTGAGATAAGCCTCTACATCCTTACATTTGTCCTCTAGCCATCCCTGCTTAGCCATTTTGCACTTCCTGTCGATCTCATTTTTGAGATGTTTGTATTCCTTTTTGCCTGCTTCACTTACTGCATTTTTGTATTTTCTCCTTTCATCAATTAAATTCAATATTTCTTCTGTTACCCAAGGATTTTTACTAGCCCTCGTCCTTTTACCAACTTGATCCTCTGCTGCCACTATCTTAACAAATTAACAGTTACGCGGACCACAGAGTTCGTAAAAAAGGATCGAGACTTCAATCACAGTTCTCAGAGTGAGCTGTTTTGTCGAGAGACTCATTAGTCTCTGAAATCTGACTCTAAAATTGCCATAGAAAAATTTCAAGTGCAATGTTGTCACCCATTAGAGCATCTTAATGTACAAGGCCTCATTAGTTGAATATAGAACTCTCCAACACTTAGCATATTGAGGTCCGTAGAAACCATGGTGGTATCTTATTACTGAAAGACCACTTTTTCCTGTATCAAGGAAATATTTCCCAGCCCTTGCAGGACCTAACTGGGTAATAGGTAGTTTATACAGAAAATATTTAATTTTCTTTAGAGTAACACCAGCTACATTACCTTTTCTCCCAAACTGCGGCTTGCAGACAGCTCTAAATTTTTATTACTAAATAATTTCCCTTTCGAATACAATATAGAAAGTTCTGGCAGAATGTAAACAACTCTAGGATAAAGGTACCAACCACTGAATAGCAGAGGAACTGAGCTGTCAACTCAACACCTCTGCTATGGTATTCGTTCTTACCCTTACTCCTGAATTATTTACTTTTGATTTCTCTGATTGTATTTATTTCTTTTCATTACTTGGATAAAGTTTAGGGCAAAAACTAATGATACCTTTAGGCTCCTGTTACGGCAGATAATGTCCATCAGAAATAGGCCATTCATTTTTAGAATATAGCATTTTAGGGGCCATTGCATACAAATTTATGAATAACTTTCAGTAGGATGCATGAATAGTTCATATGTGCTCTGTTTGGCTTTAAAAAATATATTTATATTCTTGTTGAACTGGGTTCACACAACTGCAGTCTCTTCTTTATTAGCTGTTTACTATTTTTCTAAAATTTCATCTTCTTCCCAAGTCTTTTTCTTTCTTCCATCCATGTCATTTCCATACCAAACTTCCCATTCCAGCCTTAAAATGATTCTAAATTTAATTGTTCCATCAATATTAAAGTGGAAACACTTCAGAATGTTCTGCAAAATTATATTAATTTGGTTAAAAATGTGCTTTTGAGTTATGATGCCATTTTATGGTGACAACTGAATGACACAAACATACAACTCTTGGAAAGAGGTGCTAGTCTAAAAATCACATGAAGCACTGTGAGACAGTATTATTGATTAGCCAGGCTGAGCTGTAGCAATTAGCTTTTCTAAACATGAGACATCAAGTTACAAAAGAACAACTCAACCTTTGCCGATCATCTTAAGAGAGCACCATTCATACGATGTAGAATATGAAGTTTTGGATTCTGTTAAAAGTAGAAAGATGATCCTCTAGATAATCAAACTTAACATTGAATAACAGCTTAGAACTGAATTAAATTACTAAACTTCATTTCCTTCAACCCCCCGCCCCCTTCCAATTAAGTTTTAGTTACAAAATACTATATTAAAATTCTAAATTTATTTTTTAGCAGTTGATAAATGAATTTCCATATACAATCCTAAATTAAGTTTTCTTTTTTAACAAATGTAACAATTTCTGCGGGATTCTAACAATATTATGGAAAGGAAAGTTGCTACTCACTGCAGCAGTGATGATGAGTCGCAGATAGGCACAATAAAAAGCCTGACACAAATCTTTCAGCCAGTAAGGCCTTTGTCAAAAATAGATAACACGACTGCAGTGTGAGACACACACACACACACACACACACACACACACACACACACACACACACACACACACAGAGAGAGAGAGAGAGAGAGAGAGAGAGAGAGAGAGAGAGAGAGAGAGAGAGAGAGCTAGCTTTTGTTGGTAAGTAATTTTTGTTTTGGTTTTATTCTACAGTAACTGTGATGTTTTGTTTGTTATATAGTTATGGTATTTCTACTGTGTTTTAATTGATCTAGTGAATATGGAGGTTTATGGGTTTTGGAGTAGTTGGGGTTTTGGTTTCTGTGGTGTCTTGACTTATGCAGGTGTATGAAATTTTTAGTTGTTATTGTATCTATGGTTTACCAGTAGATATTTAGAGCTGCTTTGAGCAAATGTCCAATTCCACTTTTTTTAGTTGTAGGTATTGGCTTTTTTTTACTGAGGGCTTCATTTGTGCTATATAGGTGAAGGGGAATGTCCAATTCCACTCTTCATAGTTTGGGGTGTTCATTTTTTGGTATCAAGGCCTTAATTTGGGCTATACTGGTCAAACAGAATGTCCGATTCCACTTTTCGGAATTCCAGATGTTGGTTTTTTTATATCATGAGCTTTGTTTGAACTTTTAAGTGTTACAGGATTTAGGTTAGCACCGCACATTTGTAGAGCAGAAATGGAGAAAGGAGGAGTTGCCAAATTTATCAGGAACTGTCAAATTTAAGAACATAGACATTCATAAATTTTGCCTAGAACAGCATATGGAAACATGTGGAACAGAAGTAGAATTTCACAATAAATCCTTCATAATATTGAGTGTATATCGAGCACCAGCAGGTAACTTTAATCTCTTCGTAAACCACCTTGAAGCTGTACTGGCCCATTTAACAACCAAAAACAAAGAAATAGTGGTTGCTGGTGACTTCAATGTAGTTCCCTTAAAGACTTTCCCAATAGTAACACTATCATTCAACTTAATTCCCACTGTAAAAACCCAACTAGTGTAGCCAATTGCTCACAAACAGCCATTGATATCTTTATAGAAAAGTTCAATGAACAAATGTATATTACAAAACCAATAGTCAATGATCTCTCAGACCCTGACATGAAGTTCCTTCTGTTAAATGTTAATATTGAACATGATATAAAATCTGTTAAATCTGAACTCAAGAGGGTAATCAATAAGCCAAAAATTGATTTTAGGACACTTCTCAGAGGCATTCACAGAAGTGACATTGACAGTGCTCATGGCATGAATGAAAAATACACTTTTGTCAAGAAAGTGCTTACCTTATTTGAACACTGTTTTCCCCAAAACTAACCAAGGTTAGAGCAAAGTCCACAAAGAAGCAATGGATTACTAACGGAATAGAAGTATCTAGTAAAACAGAATGAAAACTGTTCTGATGTTGATGCTACAGCACATTACAAGAAATACTGCAAAATATTAAAGACTGTAACATGGACATCCAAGCAAATATATTACAAGGAAAAGATAGTCATGTCAGATAACAAAATAAAGACAATATCGGATATAGTGAAGGGGGAGACCGGTAGAACCAGACATGATGGGGAAAATACGCTACAGTTTGTGGAAACTGCAACACCAAGAAGAAAAGGCACGAATTCAATTAATACCACTGGTTAGGTACATGACAAGTAACAAATGATCACCTTTTCAAACCTGTACATGTCCTTTGAGCCCTAGTCAGTACGTCGTGAAGCCACCATATGTTTCAACTACAGCTGCTATACGCCACCACATTGAATTGATGAGGTCCTGAATACATTCCTGAGGGATTTCCCTCCACGCAGATTGTATCTGAGCCCACAAATCCACGAAGCCAGCTACTAGAGGACCATGACGCGCTGGGTGCCGACCAACCATATGCCAGACATGTTCGATGGGCGACATGTCTGGCAAACATGCAGGCCAGGGAAGCAATGGTACCCATCGCTCTTCGAAGAAGGCCTGTACATTTCTCACAATATGTGGCCAGGCACTGTCGTGTTGAAATGTGGCCTGTGGAGCTGCCTGAAGCAGGGGAGTACCTCAGGATCCACAACCTCAGTTAGGTACCTGTCGCTGTTCAAAGTGTCCGCAATATGAACGAGGCGATATCAGTTATTGTAACCAACGGCACCCCAAACCATCACACCTGATGTTTGTCCGCCATGCCGCACAATAATGCAGCCCTCCAGGTCGCACTCACCACAGTACTGCTGGACATGTATGCAGCCATCACTGTAGGACACAAAGCGGGACTCATCGGAAAAGATTACATGTTGCCACTCAGCACCCCAGTGGCGGTATTCATGTGCCCATTGCAGTCGGAGGAGCTTGTGGTTTTTGGACAATGGAAGTCAATGAAATGGCATGCTTGCAGTGAGTCCAACCTGCAGCAGATGGCGATGAACCGTTGATGCAGACAAGTTCACACATGTTGCAGTGCACCAGCGACACGCCAACACTGTGGATGACACTATATGGTCATGCGGAGAATATGACGGTCATCCTGTGCTATGGTCATGTTCCGTTGTCCAGTTCCCGCTCGTCGTTACGTACGACCTTCCTCTACACACTGCTTCCACTCACACACACACACACACACACACACACACACACACACACACACCATAGCAGCATGCCCTGTGCGAGCCGAAATGTCATGGTATGACAACCCTGTTTCCCGAAGACTGATCATTCTGCTCTGTTCGAACTCTCACATGCTAATATAGCTCCCTTTGATGTTTATGAGGCATACTGGTACTCACTGTATTGTTTCCAACTTGTGTGGCAGCTCTGTACCGACTACACTAGGTGCAACACTGACCCTGTCAGGCTGACATGTGTACATCATATCGCTGCAAAACGTATCACTTATTGCTTGCACACCCGACGCCACTTCCGCCAAGTGTGGCGTTATTCGAGTAATTCCTTCTCGGTGTTCCCCTTTTCACAAACGGCAGTGTAGCATTAACAGTAAATGATACATTGGTGACAGACGTGTATAGTGTAGCACAACTTTTTAACAAACATTTTATAACTGTTACTGAAAAGATGGAGTTGTCACATTCTGTAGATGCTGCCGGGGGATACCTCAGACCAGACATTTCAAGTAACTTCCGTAATATGAGTTTGACCCTCACTACCCCAGCAGAAGTAATGTCCATCAAAAAACATCAAAATCAAAAACATCTACTGGGTATGATGAAATATCAACAAAGTTAACTAAAGAATGTGATTCTGAGTTAAGTAACATATTAAGCTATCTGTGTAACCAGTTGTTAACCAGTGGAATATTTCCTGAATGGCTAAAATATGCTGAAGGTAAGCCACTGTTTAAGAAGTGAGATAAAGAAATAGCGGCAAATTTCTGTCCAATTTCACTTCTGCCAGCATTCTCAAATTTTAGAAAAGGTAATGTATAACCCGCTTTATAAGCATCTTATCACAAATAACATACTTTCAATGTCTCAGTTCAGATTTCTAAAGGGTCCTGATATTGAGAAGGCTATCTACACTTACAGTGAAAATGTACATACTTCAATAGACAAAAAATTGCAGGCAACTGGTATATTTTGCGATCTGTCAAAGGCATTTGACTGTATAAATCACAATTTCCTTTTAAGTAAATTAGAATATTATGGTGTAATAGGAAATGCTGCAAAATGGTTCAAATCTTATATCTCTGGCAGAAAACAAAGGGTGTTATTAGGAAAGAGACATGTATTAAGCAATCAGGCATCATCCAACTGGGAACTAATTACATGTGGGGTCCCACAAGGTTCCACCTTAGGGCACTTTTCTTGTGTATATCAATGACCTTATATCAGTACCATTATCAGATGCCCAGTTTCTTTTGTTTGCTGATGATACAAACATTGCAATAAATAGCAAATCAAGTGTAGTATTAGAAAGATCGGCTAATACAATATTTGTAGACATTAACCACTGGTTCCTAGCCCATTCTTTGTCACTAAAATTCAAAAAACCATGCTCCATGCAGTTCAGAACTTATAAAGGGTGCCCCTCGAGTATATGCCTAACATATGATGACAAGCAGATAGAAGAAGTGGACAGTGTTAAATACTTGAGATTACAGCTTGATGATAAATTCAACTGGGAAGAGCACACCACAGGACTGCTGAAGCATCTAAACAAATCTCTATTTGAAATGCAAATTCTGTCAGATATAGTGGATATAAAAATGAAAAAGCTGGCATACTAACTTTCACTCCATAATGTCATATGGGATTATCTTGTTGAGGTAATTCACCAAGCCAAGCTAAAGTTTTCTGGGCTAAAAAACGTGCAGTAAGAGTTATTTGTGATGTGAACTCAAGAACATCCAGCAGAGGCCTGTTTAGCGAACTAGGTATACTAACTACTGCTTTCCAATATATTTATTCCTTAATGAAATTTGTCATTAAAAATATATAACTTTTTCAAACCAACAGCTCATGCAATCATACTAGAAATAAGAATAATCTTCACAGGGATTTAAAGTCACTTACTGTTGTACAAAAAATGTGTGCATTATTCAGGAACACACATTTTCAATAACTTGCCAGAAGCCATAAAAGCTTAACAACCAATGACATTCAGGTTAAGAGAAGCCTAAAGGACTCACTGGTGGTCAACGCCTCTTACTCCATTGATGACTTTCTCAGCAGAACCAACTGATTTTATAGTACATTACCTTATAAAGAACTTTTTTTAAATTTTAAATTCAGAGCATTAATGCAATTTTAGTAAATGAGTGTTGTAAAATGATCCTCTCATAGTGTTCACTAAAATAATAATAAAATTTGAATCATTCCACTTGGACCTGTGGAGTGCACATTAGCTTATTTGTTTTAGTTCTAAATATTTTTATGTATTGCTTTTTGACATTTTCTACAAACTGGAGGACCACCGCATTATGAATCAATTAGAATGTAAGTAAATCTATGTACATCGAGTGAAGTGTACGATTCCTGTTTGTTTTGTAGCTGTAGCATCTTGACGCAAGTTGAGATTTCTATTATAATATTTGTTTGGGATGTGGTGGTTTGTATTGTTATATATTTAGATTATCTCCACCCTAAACCCCTTCTTTGCCATGGCTATCCCATCAGTTTTATTTTATTGTTGTAGTGAGTCACTCTTTTGTCGTTTTTATGTTTTCTCACGTTTGTTGGCATGTGTATGTAGTGATGAAATTGTTGCCATTTTATATATGCTGATTGTACGCATTTTCGCATACTGATGATGTCATGGGTCAGAGCAAACAGGTGGAATCTGACACTTCCATAACGCCCTAAGATTACTAGCACTATAGAGCCAACCCTTTAATTTTTAACAAGAAATCACTATCAGCATTATGGTTTATAAAACAAAGCATATGGCAAAAGGCTCCTTATTTCCTACACAACAAATTTTATACAAATTATTAACTGTATATTTTTAACAGTTTGTTAAAAGGAAAAACACAGTAAGTGAAACCACTATATTTCCAATCTTGTCCTCCCACCAATTTTTTTTTTAGTTCAATACAGAATGCAAGTCCAAAGAATGAAACTGGTCCCACAAAGAAACCTGATTCTGAACAAAAGTATATAGGCCTATTCCGGCATTTTCTCTTGGGCAAATGTTCACTTCCTGTCAGATTCCAAACACAAACCATACTGTTATTTTCTTGCTGTTTTGAAATTGAGTTATGTTCTGCACCCAGTATAACCTGCATTTGTCTAAATGTATTGTTCTGCTGCTGCTCACAATTAGGAAAAAAATATGTTTCTGTGTGGGCTCTAGTGAAGGTACAGGAGGCAGTTCTCAGATGCAGCGTAAACTTGCCTTGTACCAATAGATCTAGTGTGCTTCAGATATCAGCTGTACCCCACTATGAATATAACATTATGGTGTTACTTAAAAAACTTAAGTTTACAAAAAATAAGGGCAACTTAATTTCACATAAATATTTATAATTAAATGAGGAGTTCAAAATAATTGGTAGTATCTTAAATACAAAACACAAACGGAGACTAAATAGGGCCTACACAACTACATTAAATTGCCCTAGACAGAGAGTGAAAAGTAACTTCAGTAAAATAGCTCTCTCTCTCTCTCTCTCTCTCTCTCTCTCTCTCTCTCTCTCTCTCTCTCTCTCTCTGTGTGTGTGTGTGTGTGTGTGTGTGTGTGTGTGTGTGTGTGTAAAAAGATTTTTCTGCATTAAATATGATGCACTCTGAGAAACTCACCTTCATATACTTAATGCCATGTCCTAGTCCAACCAGCACACACAGTCCAAGGAACAGCACGAGCCAAGGTTTTGTAGCACAGTACACGCCCAGATGTCTGAACAAATCCTCCAGTAACCTGTCCATCGCTGCCCCGACCTTCTCCACATACGAGGCATTTTCTGGTCCCACTTGCCTGGGCACGACAGCTCCCTCTGCACTTGCCACACTGGACCGCTTTGAGCGCAAGGGGCTGTCCTCTTCGTCGGCACCAAGAGCTATACGAGACTGGTCCAAGCCCGCCAGTCGCTGACCCACAGGGTCTGCACCCTCTCCCATCATCAGGCTGGCAATGTTGCTGCGATTCCTTGCACTGCAGCAGTACAACCCCAGAAGGAATACTGCCACACCAATACAGAAGACTATGGACATAGTCACGGCCATTCCGTCATTCCCCAACAGAGTAAAGGGTTCTACCGCCGGCTTCTCTGGGGGTGGAGCTGGACAGCTAGCTTCGCAGTCCACACAGCTACATGGCGGCACTCCTGGTGCTGCACTCACGTTGCACGGGATCAAGGGAGGATCCATGGCTTCGTACCCCACTGGCACGTTATTTGAGATGTAATTCATCTGCAGGGGAACAAAGGGATTTCCTTCAGCGTCACCCATGAAGTGGAACCACTTCTGTGCAGAACATCGACTGGACCCCCATTCACCACACATTAGATCAAAAGCGAGCTGCCCTGTGGCAGGTACAGAGACGCCACGACATGAATTGTAAGTACCAGAAAGATACTTCTCGGTCACATACACATTTATGCCATTCACATACTCAGTCCCGTTATGTAAAGCTCCTAGATCAGCAACTTCAACAAACCTGCTCTGCTCTGGAGAACATGTGAATTCACAAATGTGCCTAATAAGGTTGGTCATACAAGACGGGCACCTCTGAAGGAAGTTTGCAGCCAGCGTTATACCAGTGTCCATGTTCTTGAGTTGGGCGGTATCACAGCAGGTATCCATTGTTTTGAAATGCGGGCACCATTTCTGTAACAGTTTCTGACCTTCGGAATCCAGCAGTTTCGCAGCCCCATCGTACGGGCAGTTCTTGAATCTACCATCTTCACCAATTCCGCAAACACCGTACCACACGCAATGGTGATCCGAAGACAGGGCCACAGAGAGAATCTGCGCGACTACTACACAAAACAACGTCCACTTCGCTGACTTCTCAGCCATTTTTTAGACCTATGCGAATTAACGTCTATGTCTGACCTTCCGTCAGGCGCACGTAACCATGTCCTACTTGAACTTTCCCTACAGTTTAGTCAGTATATTCACGGAAAATAATGTCACTCCTAACCACACAGACACTCACCGACGAGCAAACTTGTGAAAATAACAAACGATCACAACGAAAGATCAGTTTACCGCTTCTGCTCTGTTCGACAACTGCACTATGTTCACTGGACTACGCCTCATACCCTTCCAGACTCTCGAACGACACTGTGACGTTAAATTGCTTTCGTCTCAAACCAATGCAATTCAACCTTCAGAAGAAACAGACGAGTAACGTCATGCGATGGCTGGGCGTGTTCTGTAGCTTGCTAGCGCTGCCTTCTGGTGGCAATCGTATGAACTGAGACTGGCGTTGACGTTTAGTGTCTCTGGAACAGATGGAAAACGTAATATGTAATTCTCACAGATATGTTGTACAGCAAAATAAACTTAATTGTCAGTATTTTCAAATAATTTCTACCTAGAATTTAAAATAATACTCACGTAATGTAGTGTTATCTGTGTGATCTTGCCGAGATAAGCGATGTTTCTAAGACGCAACGGGGAACGTGGCAGTATAGAATTGCTCTTTTACGTATAAGCTGATATTCAGTGTTTTTGCTCATTATTACAGATTGCACAGAATAATCATTTTCATCTCTGCTCGCCCATATTACCTGGAAAAATTTTAACTTTTTAAGGAGGTCAAAGCAAAGAAACAACTAATTTTGGCTGAGAATATGTTTTGTGTCACAATTATTGTTACATTGTCATGGAAATATGTTTTCTCACTTTTCCTCAGGCAGTGCACATGCATTTCTGAGATATTAGTATTGGCATTTTGTAAAGTTGCCTCAACTGCGAAAAAAACAAAAAACAAAGGGGTATTTACATGTAAGATTAACGTAATACAATACTGAAGTAAGCAGTGCTGTTTGAATAGTAGCCCGCGTTCGTGGATAAAACAAATTTGGATTAACAACATATGCAACTTCACATTTTATGAACTGTGGTTGAACAGTACTCTAGTTTTATTTAACAAAACTCAAATTTGGTATTTCAGAGTTTTGCGGTACACATTAACTAGCGATTTATTTGTAGGCTAACACAGAATATCCAGTGAGATGTATGGCTAATACTAAGAATATCAGACCAAAGGAAAGAAATGTAGTCTTTGAGAGAAGGACTACATTTCTTCCTTATAAGAAATTGAGTGTCGAGCATGGTCTGATTCCACCCGTCTGCTTTGACCCCTGACGTCATACTCCGAGTAAAAAGTGTAGTATTGAAGTAGACCTTCACGACAGTAATTACTTGGATTGTTATTATATGTCTATAGCTTTCTGTGGACTGGATTCTTAACCTTTAAGCTATTTTCGCCGCATATATTACTGTCATTCTACATAATTTCTGTGATCGTACCAAATCTGAATAAAAATTTACTATACAAGCTTTTACAAGTGCCTCGTATAGCTTAATCATGAGCCATTTTTTCTGGTGTTCTTCTTCACTGATGTACATTTGTATCACCATGATTGCATCTCTGCATAGCAGGAACAGTGTAGTTTACCAATTAAGGATTTTTTTCTCTTCATGTTTTGGGCTCTAACTATCATTTCAGTCTTCCCTATTTTCCAAGAGACTAATGGGAACTTCAGCCATATTGCTCAAGAATAGCAACAAACTAAATAACTGAGTGCTGTTCTGTAACTTCACATGAATAATATGCCAGTGCCACACTCTGCAGTTAAAGCAAATTTATATTTTTGAAACATTTCTACACACTTGTCTCCCACAGATATGGGTTCAGTTCTTGGATCACTTTCCAGAAAAAAAACAAAAATTAATGACAAAAACGTGAGATCAAGACATTACTTTTAATGCTTACTGAAAAGAGTTTTTTCATTTCGGGTTGTACATGCAGAAAAATAGCACTTCATAACACTAAGAAGGGAGTGCACTTCTCTTATATCCTCCTTATTTCACTAACTCATCTAAATAATATCTACAATAAATCCACAGTAAACGTAAATCATACATATGAACTGAATAGCATGTTTTTGAAGAAATGTAATTATGAGAATTCGGCCTAGAAAAATATTTTACAGCTTGTTGAACTATGTTATACAGTATCTCTTCAACATCCATTAATACATACATTAATCCTTATTCCACAGATCATGAATACAACATTCCATAGTGAAGTGGAACGTGTCACATTAACATAAGCAAAATAATTAATTAAATTTTTTATTTTTATTTTATTTTTTATTCATAATTTTTTTCATCACAGTTACTACTTCATATCCAAGAATTGATTTACTGAGTAGAAGGAGTTGTCATTCAGAAATTCTTTTAATTTGCTTTTAAATTTTGGTTGGTTATCTGTCAGACTTTCAATACTATTTGGCAAATGACCATGGATTTTTGTGGCAGCATAATTCACCCCTTTCTGTGTCAAAGTGAGATTTAATCCAGAATAGCGAATATCATTCTTTCTTCTAGTGTTGTAGCTATGCACTTCGGCTGTTATTTTTGAATTGGGATGGGTTATTAATGACAAATTTCATAAGTTGATATATGTATTGCGAAGGTACTGTGAATATCCCGAGTTCCTTGAATAAATGTCTGCAAGGTGATCTTGGGTGGGCTCCAACTATTATTCTGATTACACACTTTTGTGCAATGAATATTTTCTCTCTTAATGACTAATTGCCCCAAAATATGATGCCATAGCATAGCAGTGAATGAAAATAGGCATAGCAGACTAATTTACTGATACGTTTATCACCAAAATTTACAATAACCCTAATAGCATAAGTAGCTGAACCTAACCGTTTCAGCAGATCATCGACGTGTTTCTTCCAATTCAATTTCTCATCAATGCACACACCCAGAAATTTTGAGAATCCTGTCTTAACAACAGACTTCTGTTCATAGTCTATATTTATCAATGGTGTTACGCCATTTACTGTACAGAATTGTCTAAACTGTGTTTTCTCAAAATTTAATGAGAGTCCATTTGCAGAACACCACTTACTAATTTTCAAAAGACATTATTTACGATTTCCTCAGCTGATTCTTGCTTGTTGGGTGTGATTACTATACTTGTATCATCAGCAAAAACAACTTTGCATCTTCATGAATATAGAGTGGCAAGTCATTAATATACATCAAGAACAACAAGGGACCTAAGACCGAACCCTGTGGGACACCATTCATGATACCTCTGTGGTTAGAGGACTATCTGTACTGTTAATTTCAATTTTGTGCATTCTTCCAGTTAATTATGAATTAAACCATTTGTGCACTATCCCACTCATACCACAAGACTTATTCTTATCTGGAAGAATTTCATGAGTCACACAATCAAAAGCCTTTGAGAGATCACAAAATATCCCAATGGGTGATGTTCGGTTATTCAATGCACTTAATATTTGGTCACTGAAAGTATATATAGCATTTTCTGTTGAAAACCCTTTCTGAAAACCAAATTGACATTTTGTTAGTACTTCATTTTTACAAATACATGATGTTACTCTTGACTACATTACCATTTCAAGAATTTTGGATAAAGCTGTCAGAAATAAGATTGGGTGGTACTTGTTAGAATCACATGTATCCCCTTTTTTATGTAATGTGTTAACAATAGTGTATTTCAGTCTATCTGAAAGAATGCCCTGTTTCAGTGAGCTACTATGTATGTGGCTGAGAATCCTACTTATTTGTTGGGAACAATCTTTCAGTACTCTGTTGGAAAAGCCATCGATTCCATGTTAACTTTTACTTGTAAGTGAATTTATTATTTTCCTAATTTCAGTAGGAGAGGTGGGTTGAATTTCAATTTTATCAACTTCACAGAGTTGTCAAGTTTGGAGAAAAAATTATATATTCATTTATCACTATATACAGGATGTCATGAGGTTTTCCTCCAGTTGCTGGAGGTTGTTCCTTAGGTTATTTGGAACAAAAAAATGTAAATACAGTACTGTGATCAGATCCATAGTTAAGAAGCTACAAGAGAGCTCCAAACCATGCCACGGTATATGGAGCACTGCACTTGTGTTCACAGGACACACGGTCAGTCTTAGTTTACAAGTGCAGCAAGTGGCACGTTTGCATAACAACCACATTGTTGATACTGCAGTCACTGTTTACTGTTATTGTGTCTTGTGCACAGCACACTCTGCGATGCCGTACAAGTTTTCATTGCAGGAGTATGGAGAGAGGGTGAACATTTTTGGGCTTCTGTGATGGTAATGCGAAAGCTGCTGTCGCCGAACATCACTGTCGATATCCTAATAGTAGGATACCGAGTGCCAAAACATTTAGCGGAACTTATCGAACATTGCTAGAATTTAGTACTCTTCCCAGTATTCGTATTCACTCCGAAAGACATCGTGACGTTCAAGAAGAGGAAAAAATTCTTAATTCAGTAGAGCGCAGTCCTCGTTCAAGTACAAGACGTCTAGCTACCGACAGAACGTATCACAATCTAAGGTATGTAGAATTCTTCATGAGAATGGACTGTATTCTTTTCATGTGCAGAAAGTTCACCATTTAGAGCCACACGATTGTGCCAACCATTTGCACTTTTGTAAATGGTTAAATGGAAATCGGTAGCTCTATCGCTTCGTAATGTTCAGTGTTGAGGCAACCTTTACAAGAGATGGCATCAACAACATGCATAACATGTATGTCTGGGCAAACGAAATTCCCCATGCCACTGTACTATCTCAATTTCAACGCAGATTCAGTGTCAAAGTCTGGTGTGGTGTTGTGTGTGGTCAGTTACTGGGGGCCGGCCGGTGTGGTCGAGCGCTTCTAGGAGCTTCAGCCTGGAACCGCGCCACCGCTACGGTCGCAGGCTCGAATCCTGCCTCGGGCATGGATGTGTGTGATGTCCTTAGGTTAGTTAGGTTCAAGTGCACTACTGGCCATTAAAATTGCTACACCACGAAGATGACGTGCCACAGATGCGAAATTTAACCGACAGGAATAAGATGCTGTGATATGCAAATGATTAGCTTTTCAGATCATTCACACAAGGTTGGCGCCGGTGGCGACAGCTACAACGTGCTGACATGAGGAAAGTTTCCAACCGATTTCTCATACATAAACAGCAGTCGACCGGCGTTGCCTGGTGAAACGTTGTTATGATGCCTCGTGTAAGGAGGAGAAATGCGTACCATCACGTTTCCGACTTTGATAAAGGTCGAATTGTAGCCTATCGCGATTGCGGTTTATCGTATCGCTACTTTGCTGCTCGCGTTGGTCGAGATCCAACGACTGTTAGCAGAATATGGAATCGGTGGGTTCCGGAGGGTAATACGGAACGCCGTGCTGGATCCCAACGGCCTCGTATCACTAGCAGTCGAGATGACAGGCATCTTATCCGCATGGCTGTAACAGATCGTGCAGCCACGGCTCGATCCCTGAGTCAACAGATGGAGACGTTTGCAAGACAACAATTATCTGCACGAACAGTTCGACGACGTTTGCAGCAGCATGGATTATCAGCTCGGAGACCATGGCTTCAGTTACCCTTGACTCTACATCACAGACAGGAGCGCCTGCGGTGGTGTACTCAACGACGAACCCGGGTGCTCGAATGGCAAAACGTCATTTTTTCGGATGAATCCAGGTTCTGTTTACTGCATCATGATGGTCGTATCCGTGTTTGGCGACATCGCGGTGAACGCACATTGGGAGCGTGTATTCGTCATCGCCATACTGGCTTATTACCCGGCGTGATGGTATGGGGTGCCACTGGTTACACGTCACGGTCACCTCTTGTTCGCATTGACGGCACTTTGAACAGTGGACGTTACATATCAGATGTGTTACGACCCGTGGCTCTACCCTTCATTCGATCCGTGCTAAACCCTGCATTTCAGCAGGATAATGCACGACCGCATGTTGCTGGTCCTGTACAAGCCTTTCTGGATACAGAAAATGTTCGACTGCTGCCCTGGCCAGCTCATTCTCCAGATCTCTCACCAACTGAAAACGCCTGGTCAATGGTGGCCGAGCAACTGGCTCGTCACAATACGCCAGTCATTACTCTCGATGAACTGTGGTATCGTGTTGAAGCTGTATGGGCAGCTGTACCTGTACACGCCATCCAAGCTCTGTTTGACTCAATGCCGAGGCGTATCAAGGCCGTTAGTACGGACAGATGTGGTTGTTCTGGGTACTGATTTCTCAGGATCTATGCACCCAAATTGAGTGAAAATGTAATCACATGTCAGTCCTAGTATAATATATTTGTCCAATGAATACCCGTTTATGATCTGCATTTCTTCTTGGTGTAGCAATTTTAATGGCCAGTAGTGTAGTTCTAAGTTCTAGGGGACTAATGACCTCAGATGTTAAGCCCCATAGTGCTCAGAGCCATTTTTGAGTTACTGGGGCCGTTATTCTCCCAGGCAATATAAATGATCTGATGTACGGTAACTTTTTACGAGAAGACTTACCGCAGTTTCTTGAAGATGTTCCTCTGGAAACAAGACGCCACATGTACCTCCAACATGACGGAGCACCTTCACACCTCCACCATGTGGAAACAACTTATCTTAATCAGCAATTCCCACATCGATTGATAGGTTGCGGAGGCCTTATCAACTGGCCTGCCAGATCCCCAGATTTAACACCCCTAGTTTACTGCATCTGGGGCTGGATGTAAGACATCGTGTACGAATTTAAGGTGGAAACCCGAGAAGAATTTGCTACAAAGCATTTTTCGATGCCGCAACGTCAATAAGGAACGAGCATGTGAAGTTACGAAATGCTACTCGCGCAGTTCACTGTGCGAATCTTTGCCTTCAAATGCAAGGAGGAAATTTTGAACACTTGCTTTAAATCCACTCTGAATGCGAGAGACTGCTACAAAATTATTTAAATTAATGATTATGCCCATTTTTGATAGTGAAATCCTACAACAAAACTTTTTTTCTGCCATTTTCCTGAGTTTTCGATCACCATAGATCCTTAATTATGGATCTGATCCTACTACTTTATTTACTTTTTTGTTCCAAATAACCTAAGGAATACCATTCAGAAATCGGGGGAAAACCTCGTGACTCATCCTGTAGGGTATTTTCAAGCAGCTAAATTATGACAAGCCCAGTCTTTAAACATATCACCAAAATGAAAAAAAAACTTATTTTTGATCTACACTGATAAGCCAAACCCAAAACATTACGACCGCTGCCACCGCAATGTTGAATGCCGCATGGTAGTGTTGCAGGCACATGGCGCGGTAAAAAATGTATGTAAGCGGAGTAGACACGGACGGGGGATCACCTTAGCGAAGATATGGACGCAAGTGAGGAAATCCGTCGAGATAAGCGACTTTGACAAACGGCAAATTGTTATTACGCAAAGACTGTGAACGAGAATCTCCAAAACGGTAAAGCTGGTCGGCAGTTCACGTAAGCATCTACAGAAGGAGGAATAAGGACAGTGGAACTACCACTAGGCGCTAAATTGCCGGATGTCCACGACTTTTCGCAGATCGTGGGGTTCAGAGGCTTGTCTCCTCCATAAAATAGGATAGATGGTGATTTGTGGCATCTCTGTCGAAGGAGCACAATGCCGGTGCACGCACAAATGTTTAAAAAAAAAAAAGTGTGTGAAGTCTTATGGGACTTAACTGCTAAGGTCATCAGTCCCTAAGCTTCCACACTACTTAACCTAAATTATCCTAAGGACAAACACACACACCCATGCCCGAGGGAGGACTCGAACCTCCGCCGGGACCAGCCGCACCGCCCATGACTGCAGCGCCTGAGACCGCTCGGCTAATCCCTCGCGGCACAAATGTTTCAGAGCACACCGTTCATCGTACATTGTTGAACATGAAGCTCCGCAGCAGACCCAGCAACATCGTCAATTGCGATTGCAGTGGGCACGGGACCATCGAGATTCGACCGTCGATAGAGGGAACCGTGTCGGCTCATTTGCTACACTAGGTCGGTGGTCGTCTTCACAAAAGGGCGTCATCGAGGTAGACGGCGGCTTGGAACGTGAAGTGCGCTATGGACGCAGGCTGGTGGGAGCAGTATTATGCTAAGGGACACATTCGTTTGCGCTTGCATGGGACCTCTGCTAGTAATCAAAGACACGCAGACAGCTGCAAACCGTCTGCATCCCTTAATGCTTGATATCTTCCCTGACGGCGATGTTATCTTTCAGCAGTATAATGTCTCGGAGCCAGAATCGTGCTACAGTGGTTTGAAGAGCATTATACACTCCTGGAAATTGAAATAAGAACACCGTGAATTCATTGTCCCAGGAAGGGGAAACTTTATTGACACATTCCTGGGGTCAGATACATCACATGATCACACTGACAGAACCACAGGCACATAGACAAAGGCATCAGAGCATGCACAATGTCGGCACTAGTACAGTGTATATCCACCTTTCGCAGCAATGCAGGCTGCTATTCTCCCATGGAGACGATCGTAGAGATGCTGGATGTAGTCCTGTGGAACGGCTTGCCATGCCATTTCCACCTGGCGCCTCAGTTGGACCAGCGTTCGTGCTGGACGTGCAGACCGCGTGAGACGACGCTTCATCCAGTCCCAAACATGCTCAATGGGGGACAGATCCGGAGATCTTGCTGGCCAGGGTAGTTGACTTACACCTTCTAGAGCACGTTGGGTGGCACGGGATACATGCGGACGTGCATTGTCCTATTGGAACAGCAAGTTCCCTTGCCGGTCTAGGAATGGTAGAACGATGGGTTCGATGACGGTTTGGATGTACCGTGCACTATTCAGTGTCCCCTCGACGATCACCAGTGGTGTACGGCCAGTGTAGGAGATCGCTCCCCACACCATGATGCCGGGTGTTGGCCCTGTGTGCCTCGGCCGTATGCAGTCCTGATTGTGGCGCTCACCTGCACGGCGCCAAACACGCATACGACCATCATTGGCACCAAGGCAGAAGCGACTCTCATCGCTGAAGACGACACGTCTCCATTCGTCCCTCCATTCACGCCTGTCGCGACACCACTGGAGGCGGGCTGCACGATGTTGGGGCGTGAGCGGAAGACGGCCTAACGGTGTGCGGGACCGTAGCCCAGCTTCATGGAAACGGTTGCGAATGGTCCTCGCCGATACCCCAGGAGCAACAGTGTCCCTAATTTGCTGGGAAGTGGCGGTGCGGTCCCCCACGGCACTGCGTAGGATCCTACGGTCTTGGCGTGCATCCGTGCATCGCTGCGGTCCGGTCCCAGGTCGACGGGCACGTGCACCTTCCGCCGACCACTGGTGACAACATCGATGTACTGTGGAGACCTCACGCCCCACGTGTTGAGCAATTCGGCGGTACGTCCACCCGGCCTCCCGCATGCCCACTATACGCCCTCGCTCAAAGTCCGTCAACTGCACATACGGTTCACGTCCACGCTGTCGCGGCATGTTACCAGTGTTAAAGACTGCGATGGAGCTCCGTATGCCACGGCAAACTGGCTGACACTGACGGCGGCGGTGCACAAATGCTGCGCAGCTAGCGCCATTCGACGGCCAACACCGCGGTTCCTGGTGTGTCCGCTGTGCCGTGCGTGTGATCATTGCTTGTACAGCCCTCTCGCAGTGTCCGGAGCAAGTATGGTGGGTCTGACACACCGGTGTCAATGTGTTCTTTTTTCCATTTCCAGGAGTGTAGTTAACTCGCGTTGATGTCTCGGCCACCAAATTCGCCTGATTTTTTTTTAAATATCTTATGGGACTTAACTGCTAAGGTCATCAGTCCCCTAAGCTTACACACTACTTAACCTAAATTAACGTACGGACAAACACACACACACGTCCATGCCCGAGAAAGAACTCGAACCTCCGCCGGGACCACCGCCTGATGCAAATCCTACGAAACCCATCTGGGTCGCTATCGGGCGCCATCACCGGGAACGCAAATCAGCGGCCTGTTAGAATTACATGACCTGTGCGTAGATCTTTAACGCCACATACCTCCACAAACCTACCAACAAACTGTCGGATCCCTCATACACAGAGACAGTGATGTATTTCGTTCCAAAGACGGACAGACAAGCTATTAAGCAGATGGTCATAATGTTTTGGCTCATTAGTGTATGATATTTTACATAACAAAAACATGTATTTTCAAATCTATTTACATTAGACACCCAGTATGTTCTGCAATATGAATCTTACGGATATTATGTCTATTGTTATTGATTCATAGCCCTAAGAGCATCTATGTTGTCAAAGAGTGTGGTGAAGGACTATGAACTCCTGTCTATAATTAAGCGGAGAAAATAGGGATGTTTCTGATGACTTTCGAAGGAAACTGATGTCACGCCTTGTCATTGGTGCCAAGAAATAACCTGTCATTCCTTTCACACAATATACGGAATTGTAAATTATGTTCAACATCGGAACCTCTCTCTTCTTGGGCAAAAGACCAGGGTCTCCTCAATTCCTTTTAGACAGAGTCTTTCACACAGTTTTCTGTAGGTAATTTCCTTCGTACTGTCGTGTACAATTTACGTGATAAAACTGCTGATCATCGATTCTATTCAACTTTGGCCTTTTACTGTTTTAGCAGGCACACACACATACACACACACACACACACACACACACACTCACACACACTCACACACTCAAACACTTCATCAATATCCAGTACTCAAACATCACAGTTCATTTGCTTCAGTCACTGTGCACTCCCATGTTTAGAGTTTCTGTGAACGAGTATTTTATATGTATTAATACATCCAGACCATAGTTTGATACAGGGGGGGTTAACGCCACGGTTCTGGCGAAACCCAGCTTCCTGTGTTTGTCCAGTGGAGCACCGTAGATAAAGGCACCAAGATAGAAGCTGAGTTGAATGATTTCTGGAAGACATTCGAGACACTTATGCACTGTTGTTTAGTGAACACAGAACGAGGTTACAGAGTACCGGAGCTGATTTGTCTCTGGGGTCTTCCTAGCAGATGAGACTCAACACATTGTTCAAAACACGACGAAGTACACTGAAGAGCCAAAGAAACTGGTACACCTGCCTAATATCGTGTAGGGCAAGCACGCAGAAGTCCGCAACACAATGTGGCATGACTCGACTAATGTCTGAAGTAATGCTGGAGGGAACTGACTCCAGGAAACATGCAGGGCTGTCCATAAATCCATAAGAGTATGAGGGGGTAGAGATCCCTTCTGAACAGCACGTTGCAAGGCATCCCAGATATGCTGAGTAAAGTTCATGTCTGGGGAGTCTGGTGGCCAGAGGAAGCGTTTAACCTCAGACGAGTGTTGATGGAGCCACTTTGAAGCAATTCCGGACGGGTGGGGTGTCGCATTATCCTGCTGGAATTGCCCAAGTCTCTCGGGACGCACAATGGACGTGAGTGGATGAAGGTGATTAGACCGGATGCTTACGTACGTGTCACCCGTCACAGTCGTATCTAGACGTATCAGGTGTCTCATATCACTCCAACTTCACACGCCCCACACCATTACAGAGCCTCCACCAGTTTGAAAAGTTCCCTGTTGATATGAAAGGCCCATGATTCATGAGGTTGTCTCCATACCCATAGACGTCCATCCACTCGATACAATTTGAAACGAGACTCGTCGGACCAGGCAACATGTTTCCAGTCATCAACAGTCCAATATCGGTGGTAACGGGCCCAGGCGAGGCGTAAAGCTTTGTGTCGTGCTGTCATCAAGGGCACAAGAGTGGACCTTCGGCTCCAAAAGCCCATATCGAAGAAATTTCGTTGAATGGTTCGCACGTTGACACTTGTTGATGGCCCAGCATTGAAATCTGCTGCAATTTAGGAAAGGGTTACACTTTGTCACGTTGAGCGAGTCTCTTCAGTCGTCGTTGGTCCCGATCTTGCAGGATTTTTTCCAGCCGCAGCGATGTCGGAGATTTGATGTATTACTGGATTCCTTATATTCATGGTACACTCGTGAAATGGTCGTACGGGAAAATTTCAATTTCGTCGCTACCTCGGAGATGCTGTGTCCCATCGTTCGTGCGCCGACTATAACACCATGTTGAATCTCTCTTAAATCTCGATAGCTTGGCATTGTAGCAGCAGTAACCGATATAGCAACTGCGCGAGAGACCTGTTGTCTTACATAGGCGCTGCCGACCGCAACGCCGTATTCTACCCGTTTACAAATCTCTGTATTTGAATACGCATGCCTATACCACTTTCTTTGGCGCTTCAGTGTAGATGTAAAGGTAACTTCAATAGTACTCCAGTGGGGTGTTATAGGACGGTTCCTGTCTACAATAATCTGGTGGGTAACGTAGATGCTTGGAGGGCATCGTGGACGGTGTTATTGCCCATACGAAGGCTGTAATACCGGGAGGTTGTGAAATGCTGGAAGATCTGCCAAGGACCGACGTTTGGTTCAGCGACTCGCCTTTGACCCTGGAAGTAAATAAATGTAACGTACTGCGCATAAACAGGAGAGAAGAGCCATTACTCTTAAGCCTCATTTATACGATCGGCTTTGTTCTCTGTCTGCTCGAAACAAGTGAGTCAGCCGCAGCGCCCTCCCCCCGTCAGGCGTTTTACTTCTTTACTGAACCTATTCTAGTCTTGAGTGGACATTTTCGGTGCCAGAACTTCGTGTGTTGTGAGAGCTGTCTGCCTCGTACACTATGTGATCAAAAGTATGCGGACACCGCCAAAAAATTCGTTTTTCATACTTTGTGCATTGTGCTGCCACCTATTGCCAGGTGCTGCATATCAGTGACCTCAGTAGTCATTACGCATCGTGAGAGAGCAGAATGGGACGCTCCGCAGAACTCACGCGGACTTCGAACGTGGTCAGGTGATTGTGTGTCAGTTGCGTCATACGTCTGTACGCGACATTTCCAAACTCCTAAACATTCCTAGGTCCACTGTTCCCGATGTGATAGTGAAGTGGAAACGCGAAGGGACACGTACAGCACAAAAGTGTACAGGCCAAACGTAGTCTGCTGGCTGACAGCGACCGCGACAGTTGAAGAGGGTCGTAATGTGTGATACGCAGACAGCAATCCAGACCAGCACACAGGAATTCCCAACTGTATCAGGATCCACTGCAAGTACTATGACAGTTAGGCGGGAGCTTAAATTGTTCAAATGGCTCTGAGCACTATGGGACTTAACATCTGAGGTCATCAGTCTCCTAGAACTTAGAACTACTTAAACCTAACTAACCTAAGGACATCACACACATCCATGCCCAAGGCAGGATTCGAACCTGCGACCACAGCGGTCGCGCGGTTCCAGACTGTAGAGCCTAGAACCGCTCGGTCACTCCGGTCGGCGGTGGCAACTGTAATACTTGTGTTACTGCGTTAAACTTTTTACCATAATATTGTGCCTCTTAATGAGTAATTTATGAGAGAGCATTCCAAATTTTATTTGAAAATACAATTTTGTCGCCCTTGGAAGTCGTCAGATACGCAATCTGTAAGTGGAACTGCGTTCTGGGATAGTTTAGTAGTATTGACGGTGCGCTGTAGGTGCGGGAAGAGCCCGGGTTTCATTCCTGGTACCTCCTAACAAGGGACTCTCTCCATCGCACCCCGCTCAGATCTAGTGGTAAAATGGCCCAGTGGATAGCTCGGCAAAAATGGAACACAGATCATGCACGGGAAGAGGAAGAAGGCGTACTGATCTGTGAAATAAGAAGCAAAATAGAAACATTGAACAGTCCAAGCTCAAGTTGGGCGACATCGAGGGGATTGCAACAATCAATCACGTGGTCGTGTGGTCTTAGTGTTGGCCTGCAAGGCAGGAGATGCATGTTCAAATCTCCAATCTGCCCCATTTTTTTCCGCAAAATTATGAATAATGAGAGCCGGCCGGAGTGGCCGTGCGGTTCTAGGCGCTACAGCCTGGAGCCGAGCGACCGCTACGGTTGCAGGTTCGAATCCTGCCTCGGGCATGGATGTGTGTGATGTCCTTAGGTTAGTTAGGTTTAATTAATTCTAAGTTCTAGGTGACTGATGACCTCAGAAGTTAAGTCGCGCAGTGCTCAGAGCCATTTGAACCATGAATAATGAGAGCAGGCGAAATGTCGCATAGGCCTCGCACCGGAATGAAAACAACAAATGATCGGATGCGACTATGTTAGAACAAAACAATTCAAGAGCCAAAATTTCCAAATCGGCACACGTGGTACTTGCGTAGAACAAACAGGAGGTGCGAAGGTCTATAGATCCCTTCCTCACTCCTCGCTGTTGCAAACGGACGTTACACCACGACACACCCGCGAATTTGATACAGCGAACAGACACGTCAATAACCGACCGGACGGACAGTTCATAATTTTGCGAAAAAAAAGGGCACCGGGGAGATTTGAACACGGACCTCCCGCTTCCTAGCACAGCACCGTGACAATATAACCACGACTCTGCAGCTACCAACGATCGCTCTATGTTGCACATCTTAAGCGTGTTTCGAGTTTTCTTCTTTTTTCACAGTTCGGTGTACCCTTCCTCCCGTTTTAATGCTTGATCTGTGTACAGTTTTTGACGGGGTCTTCGGTAGGCCATCTTACCACTAAATGTGAGGGGTGCGATGGATGTCTGGTACGGGCTTCACTCAACCATTTTTAGACCATTATAAAAAAAAAACATAAATGACGAAGAAACAAAGGAAATAAATTAAAACGCATGTCTGAAAGTTGAGACGTCTTGGGACCGAATGCTGGTCCTAGCACGGAAATTTTTCGGTTTGCTTTTAATGTAACCTTCACCTCTCTGCGATGCGAATAGTTGCCTGAAACGACTGGTGTTTTGGATTCCACGTTAATATGGTTCAAATGGATCTAAGCACTAAGGGACTTAACATATGAGGTCATCAGTCCCCTAGACTTAGAGCTACTTAAACCTAACTAACCTAAAGACATCAGACACATCCATACCCGAGGCAGGATTCGAACCTGCGACCGCAGCAACAGCGCGGCTCCGGACTGAAGCGCCTAGAACCGCTTGGTCACATTAAACTGTAAGTCCCCTTTCTCAGGTTGAGTAACAGGGGTAGGTTAGGGACACGAAAGTTGTGTAAGTAGGCTGTTTAGGTTTTTGTGTTGGTAACGCCACGTAGCGCTCTGTATGAAAATCACTGACTGCTGTGTGCAGTCTATGTCTGGTTGGCACTGTTGAAATATTCACTATTGTAGTGTTGGGCAGTTGGATGTGAACAGCGCGTAGCGTTACTCAGTTGGAGGTAAGCTGCCAGCAGTGATGGATGTGGGAAGAGAGATGGCGGAGTTTTGAGAGCGGATGATCTGGACGTGTGTCCATCAGAGACAGTAAATTTGTAAGACTGGATGTCACGAACTGATATACATATATATATATATATTATGACTTTTGAACACTATTAAGGTAAATACATTGTTCTCTATCAAAATCTTTCATTTGCTAACTATGCCTATCAGTAGTTAGTGCCTTCAGTAGTTTGAATCTTTTATTTAGCTGGCAGTATTGGTGCTCGCTGTATTGCAGTAGTTCGAGTAATGAAGATTTTTGCGAGGTAAGTGATTCATGAAAGGTATAGGTTATTGTTAGTCAGGGCCGTTCTTTTGTAGGGATTATTGAAAGTCAGATTGCGTTGCGCTTAAAATATTGTGGTTAGTTTAGTGTTGATCAGAATAAGTAAAGAGAGAAATGTCTGAGTACGTTCAGTTTTGCTCAACTGTTTGAAAATCAAATAACGTAAGGGGTTTACCAGCACGGTAATACATAGATTTTTAAAAGGGGACGTTTCAGTTGCCGAAGTAGGATCGATTACAAAGAACCGCAACAGGCCACTGAGCAGCATGAAATTATTGCCGTTACAGTGTGGAAGCGCTGTTACTAATTTATTTGAGAAGACCGCGCGCAGAATTACGGTTTGCTGGAGGATGGCGTGGGCGGAGGGGGGGGGCGGAGGGGGGGGGGGAGGGGGAAGGACAAGGAGGGGAGGGCGTCTTGGTCCGTTCCTATTTGAGCTAGGAACGTGATGCCAGAAGTTTTTGGTTTAGCTCGTACCGCTGGCCATTTGTACAGTCATTCGAAAATTTGTCTCACAGTAGCTATGTTGCAGTACATTGCGCAAGTTTTGAACGACAAACCGGAATTGGCGCACGGGAAAATTGTGCGAATCGATTAATTCCTTTTGCAAAACGAGTTCATTGTGTGGAAATTAACGCTCAGCTAAAGGCACCATTTTTATGTGCACCGTTCGGATTTTACGTGCAAAGAACACGATTTTCCGGAACATCTTTCAAGCGTGCCACTTGCATACTTTAAAATTTACAAATCAGTTGAAACTTTGCACTAAAGTAGACAAATGGATAAAGTCAAAATGAAATTTTTGCTATCCAACAATCTTAATCCGTTGACAAGATGAGACGGTTTAAAGTCGAGGTAAATGTAGCACGTGAAATTCATTCTTACATGAACAGAATCCGCGGAAACGGTTTAAAGTGATTCAGATAAATAAAAAATGCATTCTTACGACAAAACTGAAAAGTCGCTTTCAAAAATCTAGCTTCATTCTCAAATGTTACTGTATCTCGTTGCTACCTATCAGAACCCCTCGGAGAGCATTAAAGATAAACACCAGTCCTAATTGTTCAATTGTAAAGTGACCTGTTTCCAAATTACATACAAAAATAACCACTATTTCAGTATACATATAATTCGAAAATGATGCTTTGCTGATTAACATTGTTCTTATGTGAGAAACACAATATAAATGTGAAATTAATACTGTAACTAATCGAAAGAAATGTAGCACATGGTCAGGATGTACCAGTAAACCTATCAGTATAAAATTACTACAGCAAATTAAATAGAACATATAAATAAAGCATGTTAACTGAATCTCCGATATATGTTAGCACTAAAATTGAGGCACTAGTTGATCTGTTATAAACAAATTTAGAAATGTAATTGTTACCTGTAACATAATTAGTCAGAAAATGTTATATTAACTCGTGACTAAGTTGAAAATAGGTGCACCTTGTTCAGCACTGACATTGTAAATTTTTAGCAATGTGTAGCTCATATTCGGTTTAACTTTTAATTGTGATTTTACATAAAATTGTAATTTTCATTGTAGGTAATTGTTAACAAAAGTGTAAATAGAGGTCACGCAGGCGCCCTGGGGCACTCGTTTTTTGGCTGGGGTTGCGAGCACATGTATTGTGGGCACACTCGTTTGTTGATTGTTGTGAACTCCGTGTCTCGTTTGATGTCAACTTTGGGTACATGTGACGTAACCGGTACAGTTCACCAGGTATGGACACCAGAGTCCTGGAAATATATTGGTATTAAAACTGCACTGTACTTTGGAATTTATTTGGGAGTCTTCCGCAATCCTTTTCATAGGCTGCACTGCGACGAGACATGAATCCAGGAATTTTAGAAAACCCCAAGAACTAAACAACTCTCAATGTTGGTAGAATTGACGTGAAAACAACAGCGACTGGGCATTTCACTCAAAACATTTGCAACGCGGAGGTGGGAAAATATAAACATTTCAATTCGGATTTTACGTGCAAAAGACAAGTTTTCTGTTAGTTTCTTTATCGCGCCACTCCTCTGCTTCAAACTTGTCCGAATTGGTTCAGATTTTTAAGAAGGTAGAGAAATACACGTAATTAATGGTCGTCCTGATCTCTATCCGTTGCCACGATATAAGGAACTTGGTTCGAAAGACGATAAAACAAAATACTTATGCCGGATCGGTCGTCGTCCGAGTCAACAAAAATATACATAGTTTGCCAAGCTGTGGCGGTCTAATGTCACAATTATGGTAGAGTAAAAGTTGGCAAACAGGATGAAAGATGCTCCTATTATTGTACAAAGAAGGCGAATATGCTCTGCGCAGACTTAGTGATGCAAAACAAGGGAATTGTCTTTTCGATTTATCTAGCAGCTTCGAAGACATTTATATCATAAGCTCTTGACATGATAGCACATTTTTGTGAGTTGAGCCTACTTCCCCAGCGTAGTGAACTCTCTTAGCTCCAAGGTGTTGGCACACCTGCATCTTGCAATTAACAGGCTGAAGTCGCAGATGCAGTGCTCAAAATATACAAGCTTCCCTAGTCATAGCACCCAACATATAATATCATACGGCTCGAGAGCAGATGTACAAAAGCTAAAAGGTTTCCCTGGGGGGATAAAATCTCTGGGGGTGGATTTGGTACCGTGTTAATCTACTTGACACGATGCATTATACACTTAAGAGTCAAGGAAACAGCCGGCCGGTGTGGCCGTGCGGTTCTAGGCGCTTCAGTCTGGAACCGCGTGACCGCTACGGTCGCAGGTTCGAATCCTGCCTCGGGCATGGATGTTTGTGATGTTCTTAGTTTAGTTAAGTTAAAGTAGTTCTGAGTTCTAGGAGACTGATGACCACAGATGTTAAGTCCCATAGTGCTCAGAGCCATTTGAACCATTTTTTTTGTCAACAAAACTGGTATAGGCAATGCGTATTCAAATACAGACATATGTAAACAGGCAGAATACGGCGCTTGGGTTGCAGCCCACAGGTGTCTGGCGCATTTGTTGGGTCGCTTACTGCTGCTACAGTGGCAGGTTATCAAGATTTAAGTGAGTTTGAACGTGGTGTTACAGTCGGAGCACGAGCAGTGGGTCACCTTTGCCTTTCGCGGGCAAGTGCTCTACCATCTTAAGCTACCCAAGCACGACTCACGCCCCGTCCTCACAGCTTTACTTCCGCCAGTACCCCGTCTCCTACCTTCGAAATTTCACAGAAGCTTTCTTGCAAGAAAGGATATTGTGGAGACATACTTCTGTGGCCGCAGTGCAGGGTCGCACAGAAAGCAAGATTCCCTTTCAGCACTCAACACTCAACGCTATGATAGTGCGCAGTGCGCAGTAATGCATGCGTTTTGTGGAGCGTCAAACCACTCGAGTCTTTTCTGTTTCGCTTTGCTGCCCTCTGTAAGGGTCTTGGAAATCAGTACTTAGTCCTGGAACCTTGCGAATTGCACATTGTACTCAGATGCGCATGTTGATCTGACAGATGTGCAGACCTTTACCTTAACTCTTGTCTCGCACCTTGTACTTCAAATGCACATACGCGTAGGCGGCGTCGAGGTCCCTCTATCTCTGCAACAGCGTCTAGGATTAAGAGACTCCTTTATCACTCTGGGACGCCCACCTGCGCTCAGCAAGCAAGCAGACTTCGGCGAACATACGAGGTGCAGCTATTAAATAACAGGACTGATGCTGTTATGGACTAACAGTAAATACACATGCGCCAAAGATGAACCACCAATAACCGTTAAGGGTGAAGACTTCCCAGTCGAATGTGGCATCTTTGGTGTCTGTACACATAATCAGTGTGACCGTGGCCTTCGTTTATGTAAGATCTCTTATTTTACTTTGCCGGAAAAATGATGAGTGTACTAACAGAGCAACAGACGGTCGTGAAGTTTCAAAAGAAAATTCGAAAAACTCCTATTCAGACTTATCATTTCCTAAAAGATGTGTATGGCGAAGACTGCTTATCACGTACGCGAGTTTTTAATTGGGTCAAACATTTACAAGATGACGGAGATTAGATTAGATTAGTTATTCATTCCATAGACCCATAAAAGAGGGAATCCTCCTGGGTGTGGAACAGGTCAGACAAACACATTACAAAAATGTAATTAGAAAAACTTGAGTTTCATTAATTTTAATGATCCTCAGTCAATAAACAGTAAAATTATGTACAGTCAATAAACATCAAAATTATGTACATGAATTAAATTTAAACTTCTAATATTTGCAGGTTTAATACTTACATCTGCTTTCATTAAATCCATCATTCAGACATTTGCTAGTTTCTTGGCTATTACAACCAAGTATTGTCAAAAATTAAAGTAAATTACTCATTTCAGTGATCCTCAGTTAAGAACAGTCAGATTATGTACAAGATTTAAAATTAAACTTCCACTATTTACAGACTTAAGACTTACATCTGCTTTCCAAACATCTATCATTCACACAGTAGGTAGTTACTTGGCTGTTACAACCAAGTATTGTCAAAAATTAAAGTATAATAAATTTTCATTAAAATGGTCTACTGCTCTTGTTGAGAAACTCATGGATGGATTAGAAGGTGTTGGCCACCAAAAATTGTTTTAAATTGTGCCTTGTCTGAAACTAAACTCTTAATAGTTGCAGGTAACTTATTGAAAATATGCGTTGCTGAATACTGGACTCCTTTCTGGGCAAGAGTAAGTGATTTTCAATCATTATGTATATTGTTCTTATTCCTAGTATTGATACTGTGTACTAAGCAG
The DNA here is from genome assembly GCF_023864345.2 of Schistocerca serialis cubense. NCBI lineage: Eukaryota > Metazoa > Arthropoda > Insecta > Orthoptera > Acrididae > Schistocerca > Schistocerca serialis. The sequence goes on along the minus strand of NC_064649.1, from coordinate 36,565,789 downwards.
TTAGTTGGAAAATGAGATGTATTATTTACAACAAACTTCATTAAGGAATAAATACACAGAGAAGCAGTGGTTAACATGCTCAATTCTTTGAATAGGTTTCAGCATGATGTTCTTGGATTTACACTACTCATTACTCTTATTATACGCTTCTGTACTCTAAACATTTTTTCTCTGTTTATGGAGTTACCCCAAAAATATGATACCATATGACATAATAGAGTGAAAATAAGCAAACTATGCCAGTTTTTTTAAATATTTATATCTCCTATGTCTGACATCATTCACATTACAAACACAGACTTGTTTAGGCGCCTTAGCAGTTCGTTAGTATGTTGCTCCCAACTGAATTTATTATCAAGTTGTAATCAAATGGCTCTGAGCACTATGGGACTTAACATTTATGGTCATCAAATGGTTCAAATGGCTCTGAGCACTATAGGACTCAACTGCTGTGGTCATCAGTCCCCTAGAACTTAGAACTACTTAAACCTAACTAACCTAAGGACATCACACACATCCATGGCTGAGGCAGGATTCGAACCTGCGACCGTAGCAGTCGCACGGTTCCGGACTGCGCGCCTAGAACCGCGAGACCACCGCGGCCGGCAATGGTCATCAGTCCCCTAGAACTTAGAACTACTTAAACCCAACTAACCTAAGGGCATCACACAACACCCAGTCATCACGAGGCAGAGAAAATCCCTGACCCCGCCGGGAATCGAACCCGGGAGGTTGTAATCCCAAGAATTTTACATTCTCAACGTCTCCTATTTCCATGTCGTCATATTTTATACACACACCAGAAGGAAATCTCTAGGAAGTTCTGAACTGCATATAGTGGGTCTTTTCAAAGTTTAATGACAGTGAATTGGCTATGAACCACTTATTAATGTCAGTAAAAATTTGATTAGCTGCCCTTTCAAAATTTATATTTGATTTACTATATCGTTGAAGACGATTCACGCCCGGGACGCCTTTCAACATCAAAAAACGGGTGAAAATATCGAAAAAGTAGGTAATATGATTCGATCTGACCGTTGGTTGAGTATTCGATCGATTGCTGAAGCTGCAGGAACCGACAAAGAAGGTGTAAGGCAAATTTTACACAACCAGTTTAACACGTGAAAAGTGTGTGCGAAACTGGTGCTTAAATTTCTCACGATCCAACAAAAGAAGCACATGAAAATATTTGTACTGACGTTTTGAATATAATTGAAAATGGTTCTAACCTCTTGAAAAGAGTCATAACATGTGACGAATCTTGATTTTTCAGTTATGATCCAGAAACTAAGCGCCAGTCAATGCACTGGAAGGACTCGACTTCACCGAGAGTGGAAGAAACTTCAATAAGCAAATCAAGATTCAAATCGATAATGATTGTTTTTTCCGACATTCATGGAATTGTGTGTCTTCACTGGGTTCCTGAAGGTCAAACTATTACTCAATATTACTACCTTGAGGTTCTTGCTCAACTTCTGAGAAAAATGAGAAAAAAAGACCCGAATTGTAAAAGAACTAGTCGGAGTTCCGCAACAAAACAACGCATTGGCTCATACCGCATTGTCAGTTAAGAGGTTTCTGGCGAAGTACATCAGTGTTAGGTTACCCACCTTATTCGCCTGACGTAGCACCCATGACGTTTATCTATTCCCCGGTGTCAGATCCGCATTAAAAGGAACAAGATTTCAGTCAGCTGAGGCAGTGAAAGAAAAAGCGGCATGCGTCATCAAAGAAGTCATAGATGAAGACTTTCAGTGCTATTTCTGCCAATAGAAAACTAGCATGCACCGATGTAAAAATAGAGGAGGGGAGTACATTTGAGAGTGACAATAACCATACCTGTATAATCCACAATTTTGCACATGGCCACAGCAGCAACTGTAAATAAATTTTCAATATATAGAAGCGCCAAAGAAACTGGTATAGATATGCGGATTCAAATACAGACATATGTAGTAAACAGGCAGAATACGGCGCTGCGATCGGCAACGCCTGTATAAGACAGTGTGTGACGCAGTTGTTAGATAGGTTACTGCTGCTGCAGTGGCCAGTTTTAACGTGGTGTTACAGTCGGCGCATGAGCGATGGGACACACCATTTCCGAGGTAGCGATGAAGTGGCGATTTTCCCGTACGACCATTTCACGAGTGTACCGTGAATATCAGGAATCCGGTAAAACATCAAACCTCTGACATCGCTGAGCCCAGGAAAAGATCCGGCAAGAATGGGACAAACTACGACTGAAGAGAATCGTTCAAAGTGACAGAAGTGCAACCCTTCTGAAAATTGCTGCAGATTGCAATGCTGGGCTATTAACAAGTGTCAGTATGCGAACCGTTTAACGAAACACCACTGACATGGGCTTTAGGAGCCGAAGGCCCACTCGTGTACCCATGATGACTGCACGACACAAAGCTTTACGCCTCGCCTGGGTCCGCCAACACCGACATTGGACTGTTGATGGTTGGAAACATGTTGCCTGGTCGGACGAGCCTCGTTTCAAATTGTATCGAGCGAATGGCGTGTATGGGTACGGAGACAACCTCATGAATCCGTGGACCCTGCATGTCTGCAGGAGACAGTTCAGGTTGGTGGAGGCTCTGTAATGGTGCGAGGCGCGAGCAGTTGGTGTGATATGGAACCCATGATACGTTTAGATACGACTCCGGCAGGTGCCACATACTCGACCGTATATACCTCACCCGTTCCCTCGCTGCCGACACTGGACATGCCGAAGTATGGCCTCTGGCTTTCTCTGACCACGACGCCTACACCTGTGATGTCGTCCTCGCCTGCCAGTAAGTGTGGCACAGCCGCGGTCTGTAGAAATTAAACGTTTCCCACCTGACTGTCCCCGATTGCCGACGGATCGCTGAGGAAGCGTGAGCCCTGTGTCGTCACCGTCGCCCCGCATACACATCCACCTTATCCTGGTGATTTGTTTTACAACAGAGACAGATATTTACACAAATTTTGAAGCGGTTTGTATTTCAGACAAATAGGCAAATCAAAACATGTCTAAGACAAATGGTAAAAGATAAAATATCAAACTAAAAAGATTAAACTTACGCATAAAATAGTTACAAAATACGTTGTTTTATTTGACACTATATGTACGTCACACATCAAACAGAAGGTATGTGGTACATTTGTTCTAGTGAAAAATATATAAGAAAAATTAGGCTAGTAGCTCATCAAAAATGATAAAAACAATTGTCTATTACTTGTCCATTGATTACGTTATCAGGGTTAGTACGACAACGAGCACAAATTTTAAGGTCCTCTAACATTGCTAAAAACCATTCAATAGTCAACATCGCATAAAATGGTTCATATGGCTCTGAGCACTATGGGACTTAACTTCTGAGGTCATCAGTCCCCTAGAACTTAGACCTACTTAAACCTAACTAACCTAAGGATATCACACACATCCATGCCCGAGGCAGGAATCGAACCTGTGACCGTAGCAGTCGCGCGGTTCCACACTGAAGCGCCTAGAACCGCTTGGCCACTTCGGCCGGCCATCGCATAAAATATTTCTTTATAATCAAATAAAGAAACGATCTTGGCTGTTGAATGGTTTACAACAGATCGCCCTTCAGAACTCTAACATAAGAAAATTCAGTTTTGTAAAATGTCCAAAGCCTGCGTTTGGGTTCCAAATGTAAAATGTTTAATCTGTTCTCATTATGACGTAACTGGCGGCCAAACCCTGCGTTTGAGTACCAAATGTAGAATGTTTAAATTGTTCTCATTAGGACGTAACTGCCGGTCATTTTCCCTCAAATGACAGAACAGAGCACTGTCATTACTTGCATAATTGTCCTAAAATTACTATATAAATTTCTGTAATAAATGGCCTGTATAAATCCTTCAAATTCTGAAGGTGGCAGGGGTAAAGTACAGGGAGCGAAAGGCCATTTACAATTTGTACAGAAACCAGATGGCAGTTATAAGAGTCGAGGGGCATGAAAGGGAAGCAGTGGTTGGGAAGGGAGTGACACAGGGTTGTAGCCTCTCCCCAATGTTATCAATATGTATATTGAACAAGCAGTAAAGAAAACAAAAGAAAAATCGGAGTAGGAATTAAAATCGAAGGAGAGAAATAAAAACTTTGAGGTTCGCCGATGAGAATGTAATTCTGTCAGAGACAGCAAAGGATCTGGAAGAGCAGCTGAACGGAACGGACAGTGTCTTGAAAGGAGGATATAAGATGTATATCAACAAAAGCAAAACGAGGATAATGGAATGCAGTCTAATTAAGTCGGGTGATGCCGAGGGAATTAGATTAGGAAATGAGGCACTTAAAGTAGTAAAGGAGTTTTGCTATTTGGGGAGCAAAATAACTCATGATGGTCGAAGTAGAGAGGATATAAAATGTATAATGGCAATGGCAAGGAAAGCGTTTCTGAAGAAGAGAAATTTGTTAACATCGATTATAGATTTAAGTGTCAGGAAGTCGTTTCTGAAAGTATTTGTATGGAGTGTAGCCATGTATGGAAGTGAAACTTGGACGATAAATAGATTGGACAAGAAGAGAATAGAAGCTTTTGAAATGTGGTGCTACAGAAGAAGATAAGATGGGTAGATCACATAACTAATGAAGAAGTACTCAATAGAATTGGGGAGAAGAGAAATTTGTGGCACAACTTGACTAGAAGAAGGGATCGATTGGTAGGACATATTATGAGGCATCAGGGGATCACCAATTTAGTATTGGAGGGCAGCGCGGAGGGTAAATTTGGTAGGGGGAGACCAAGAGATGAATACACTAAACAGATTCAGAAGGATGTAGGTTGCAGTAGGTACTGGGAGATGAAGAAACCTGCACAGGATAGAGTAGCATGGAGAGCTGCATCAAACCAGTCTCAGGACTGAAGACCACAACAACAACAACAAGTATTGTGATAAGACCTATATCTAATCCCACTGACGCCTACATGACTGATTTTATATAATTTTTCATCCAAACTATGGCGCAGAAAAAAATCCAAGTTGTTTCTTTGTATGAAGTCAATGGCCTTCTCGTCAGATCACCAAAGTTAATCGATGTCGGACTTGGCTATCACTTGAATGGGTCACCATCCGGGTCTGCAGAATGCTATTGGCAAGTGCAGTGCACTCAGCCTTTTGGAGGTCTATTGAAAAGCTACTTGATTGAGTAGTAGCGACAGCGGTCACGAAAACTGACAATGGCTGGGAGAGTGGTGCGTTGACCACATGCTCCTCAATATCCGCGTCCGGTGAGGCTTACGGACTGAGGAAGACACGGTGGCCGGTCGGTACCGTTGGCCCTTTACAGCCTGTTAGGACGGTTTTCGTTTGTTCTTTGCATCGAACCCAACCTGCACTTAACCTCCATAAAGACGTTAGCAATTTTGTCGCACCAGGGACCAAAACACGACATGGAAAAGTGGGCGACCTTCTCCTTAAACGAAATTATGTCCTCTCTACATTTTAAAAAATCTTTTCACCCAAATCTCGAAGTATTTTTTCTGCAAACCCGTTTGCAAAGCCAACCTGTTCTATCGTATTAATTTTTTTGTTATCTGTAGCACTGTCCAGTCCTAACTACGCCACCCGATAGAACACTGAAGTACAATGCGCACGTTTATGTGGAGTTGGGTGACAGGTGTCAGCCGGAATGATGAGATCGGTTGTAGCTGACTTCCGATAAATGCCTGTACTCAGTTTTGAAATTTGCAGATCTAGGAAGTTTAACGAACCCTGATTTTCAAATGGCTCTGAGCACTATGGGACTTAACATCTGAGGTCATCAGTCCCATAGAACTTAGAACTACTTAAACCTAACTAACCTAAGGATATCACACACATTCATGCCCGAGGCAGGAGTCGAACCTGCGACCGCAGTGGTCGCGCGGTTCCAGACTGAAACGCCTAGTACCGCTCGGCCACAGCGGCCGGCCCTGGTTTTGAAATTCTACCGTAAAGTCGATTCTTTTTAATGCATATCTGTGTGATGTTGACAGCCGTTATTTTCATTCAGCAACTAGGTGTCGGTATATCTTATCGGCATTTCTGTCCTTACGTGATTGTGGTACACACATCAAAATAAGTTTTGAATCACCTCGGTTGCGAGAGTTACGGAGCCAGCACAGAAAATCGGAATAGAGATCAACATAACCATCATTTCCGTCCTTTTTATAGCTCGTGAAAACCACACATTGCATGTTGTACCACCATACAGCGAGACCTTCGGAGGTGGTGGTCCAGATTGCTGTACACACCGGTACCTCTGATGCCCAGCAGCACGTCCTCTTGTATTGATGCTTGCCTGTATTCGTGGTAGCATCCTGTTCACAAGTTCGTCAAGGCGCTGTTGGTGCAGATTCTCCAACTACTCAACGGTGATTCGGCATACATCCCTCAGAGTGGTTGGTGGCTCACGTCGTCCGTAAATAGTCCTTTTCAATCCATCCCAGGCATGTTCGATAGGATTCATGTCTAGAGAACATGCTGGCCACTCTAGTCGAGTGATGTCGTTGTTCTGAAGGAAATAATTCACAAGATGTGCACGATGGGGGCGCGAATTGTCGTTCGTGAAGTCGAATACCTCGCTAATATGCTGCCGGTATGCTTGCACTATCGGTCGGAGGATGGCATTCACGTATCGTACAGCCGTTACAGCGCCTTCCATGATCACCAGCGGCGTACGTCGGCCCCACATAATGCCACCCCAAAACAGCAGTGAACCGCCACCTTGCTGCACTCGCTGGACAGTGTGTCTAAGGCGTTCAGCCTGACCGGATTGACTCCAAAGACGTCTCTGACTATTGTCTGGTTGAATGCACATGCGACACTCATCGGCGAAGAGAACGTGATGCCAATCCTGAGCGGTCCATTCGGCATGTTGTTGGACCCATCTGTACCGCGCTGCATGGTGTCGTGGTTGCAAAGATGGACCTCGCCATGGACGTCGGCTCTGAGCACTATGGGACTTAACATCTGAGGTCATCAGTCCCCTAGAACTTAGAACTACTTAAACCCAAGTAACCTAAGGATGTCACAAACATCCATGCCCGAGGCAGGATTCGAACCTGCGATCGTAGCGGTCGCGTGGTTCCAGACTGAAGCACCTAGAACCGCTCGGCCACTCCGGCCGGCCTCGGGAGTGAAGTTGCGCATCATGCAACCTATTGCGCACAGTTTGAATCGTAACACGACGTTCTGTGGCTGCACGAAAAGCATTATTCAACATGGTGGCGTTGCTGTCAGGGTTCCTCCGAGCCATAATCCGTATATAGTGGTAATCCACTGCAGTAGTATCCCTTGGGCGGCCTGAGTGAGGCATGTCATCGACAGTTCCTGTCTCTCTGTATCTCCTCCATGTCCGAACAACATCGCTTTGGTTCACTCCGAGACGCCAGACGCCTGGACACTTCCCTTGGTGAGAGTCCTTCCTGGCACAAAGTAACAATGCGGACGCGATCAAACCGCGGTATTGACCGTCTAGGCATGGTTGAACTACAGACAGCACGACCCTTGTACCTCCTTCCTGGTGAAACGACTGGAACTGATCGGCTGTCGGACCCCCTACGTCTAATAGGCGCTGCTCATGCATGGTCGTTTACATCTTTGCGCGGGTTTAGTGACATCTCTGAGCAGTCAAAGGGACTGTATCTGTGGTAGAATATCCACAGTCAACGTCTATCTTCAGAAGTTCCGGGAACCGGGGTGATGCAAAACTTTTTTTGATGTGTGTATTTCGTCTTGTAAGTCGAAAGACCTCTTTGTCACGGGTTTGTACTCATATTGCAGTATGGTACACATTTCTGTAAATTCTTTTTCATCAATTTTGGTTCAAGCTATGCGTGTATTCACATTTGTAATGAAACTTCCTGGCAAATTAAAACTGTGTGTCGCACCGAGACTCGAACTCGGGACCTTTGCCTTTCGCGGGCAAGTGCCCTGGTAGAGTCTCGGTCCGGCACACAGTTTTAATCTGCCAGGAAGTTTCATATCAGCGCACACTCCGCTGCAGAGTGAAAATCTCATTCTGGCACATTTGTAATGTACAAATGTGTTGTTAATTTAGCACGCCATCTGATGCATTATGAAAATAAAGGACTTCCATTAACATCTAATGACTGATTCCGTGACCTATCGGCCTTTTTAGATTCATAATAAAAATATATACTACTCAATGGTCTGAAGATGACCACAGTAGTGGTCGAAACCGGTCACCTTGATAAATAAATTGTGATCAAGACTGTTTTTAATAGTATATATTTGTAAGACATTGATCACTGCCTTTCCCGTAATGTATACAAAAGTAATTCATAATAAAAATGATTAAAAATTGTCGCACGCTCCACTCACGACTTTCAGTAGTACTTCCAATATGCTTTTGACTTATCGGTGTGTTCCTTGTTTACAGGAAAACAGTGAAATTAGTGATCGGACAAGTGTGTATTCCGCGTGGCCGCGTGTTTCCCGGTAGCGAGCAGCGACCAGACGTATCAGCGCTACGTAATTACGTAACGCGCGCAGGCGGAAACGTTGAAGAGGCCGACCGTGATGCAAGGCAGATGCGGACAGAGTTGTTTGCCATTCGGCGCCCAGCTGCAGCCGTACCCTAATAACATGACACGCCGTGTTTGTGCGCCAGGGGCAGAGGGAACGAATCAGTTGGAATTCGCCTTTATAGACTTTTTAAAGGTTTGCAACTCAACAAAATATGTACACGATGATTCAGCTGCCCCTACCGATGTCGTTTTATGCAACCCGCTATGTTAATTTTGACCTTCAAATATCACACGGAAGTGTCCCATATTCTCTCGCTGGATATGCGGAAACTGTCAGCCCCACAACAAAAATGAACTGGACCTTTTTTGGGGAAATTTAATGTAGTTACATTTTGTACTGGATATGCTTTCGTAGAGGCCGTAGTTTTCGAGTACTAAAAAAAATTTAAAAAAAACATACAAAAGTAACATTCAAATGCACAGCCATTCCTACACTCATCCCTCAGCGGTTAGGATTTCTATAAAGGGCGTTCAAAAAGAAACGAGCTGCAGGCATAATCCTCTCTCTCTCTCTATTCGTTTAGTCGGCTCCGACTCTTCGTGACCCCATGAACCAAATCACACCACTTTTTCCTGTCTTGCACTTTCTCCCGTAGACCTTCCAGGTTGTAACACATTGCTCTTGTGATGCCATCGATCCATCTCATCCTCTGACGTCTTCTTCTAGTTCCTTCAATCTTCCCCAGCATTAATGTTTTTTCCAGCGAGGCATGCCTTCGCATTGTGTGTCCAAAGTAGGTCAGCTTTTGTTTTAACATTAGACCTTCCAGGGAGAAATCTGGTTTTATTTGATATAATATTGATCTGTTGGTTCTCTTTGCGGTCGATGGAACTCTAAGAAGTTTCCTCCAACACCACATTTCGAAGGAGTCAATTCTTCGCCGTTCAGCCTTTCTAATGGTCCAGGTCTCACATCCATACATCACAACTGGAAAGACCATAGCCCTCACAATACGGATCTTTGTTGCTAGTGTTATATCTCTGGACCTTATAACCTTGTCAAGGTTTGACATCGCCTGTACACCGAGCAACAGGCGTCTCCGGATTTCATGGCTGCAGTCGCCATCAGCAGAGATCTGGGAACCGAGATAGCTGAATGTGGCCACTACCTCCATGGTTTCTCCCGCTATATCCCACGAATTGGTAGGTGTAGTTGCCATAATTTTCGTTTCCTTCACGTTCAGCATTAAGACCGGCCTTTTCGCTTTCGTCTTTCACCTTCAGCAAGAGTGTTCTCAATTCTTCTTCACTTTCTGCCAACAGGATCGTATCATCCGCGTACCTGAGGTTGCTTACGTTTATTCCAGCTATTTTAATTCCTGTTTCTCCTTCATCTAGCGTCGCATTCCTCATAACATGTTCTGCGTACAGATTGAATAAGTACGGTGACAGTATGCAGCCTTGCCGGATCCCTTTCTGAATCTTTATCCATTTCCTTGTTCCATTCATAGTTCTCACCGTTGCTTCTTGGTCAAGGTATAAACTCCGTATCAGATGACTGAGGTGCTCTGGTACACGCATGTTTTTCAGTACGTTCCATAATTTGCTGTGGTCGACGCAGTTAAAGGCTTTGGCGTAGTCAATAAAGCAGAGGTACACATCTTTCTGGAATTCTCTTGCTTTTTCCATAATCCACCGAATGTTAGCAATTTGATCTCTAGTTCCTCATCCTTTCCTAAATCCAGCTTGTTCTTTTGGTAGCTCTCGATCTACACTCCTGGAAATTGAAATAAGAACACTGTGAATTCATTGTCCCAGGAAGGGGAAACTTTATTGACACATTCCTGGGGTCAGATACATCACATGATCACACTGACAGAACCACAGGCACATAGACACAGGCAACAGAGCATGCACAATGTCGGCACTAGTACAGTGTATATCCACCTTTTGCAGCAATGCAGGCTGCTATTCTCCCATGGAGACGATCGTAGAGATGCTGGATGTAGTCCTGTGGAACGGCTTGCCATGCCATTTCCACCTGGCGCCTCAGTTGGACCAGCGTTCGTGCTGGACGTGCAGACCGCGTGAGACGACGCTTCATCCAGTCCCAAACATGCTCAATGGGGGACAGATCCGGAGATCTTGCTGGCCAGGGTAGTTGACTTACACCTTCTAGAGCACGTTGGGTGGCACGGGATACATGCGGACGTGCATTGTCCTGTTGGAACAGCAAGTTCCCTTGCCGGTCTAGGAATGGTAGAACGATGGGTTCGATGACGGTTTGGATGTACCGTGCACTATTCAGTGTCCCCTCGACGATCACCAGTGGCGTACGGCCAGCGTAGGAGATCGCTCCCCACACCATGATGCCAGGTGTTGGCCCTGTGTGCCTCGGTCGTATGCAGTCCTGATTGTGGCGCTCACCTGCACGGCGCCAAATACGCATACGACCATCATTGGCACCAAGGCAGAAGCGACTCGCATCGCTGAAGACGACACGTCTCCATTCGTCCCTCCATTCACCCCTGTCGCGACACCACTGGAGGCGGGCTGCACGATGTTGGGGCGTGAGCGGAAGACGGCCTAACGGTGTGCGGGACCGTAGCCCAGCTTCATGGAGACGGTTGCGAATGGTCCTCGCCGATACCCCAGGAGCAACAGTGTCCCTAATTTGCTGGGAAGTGGCGGTGCGGTCCCCTACGGCACTGCGTAGGATCCTACGGTCTTGGCGTGCATCCATGCGTCGCTGCGGTCCGGTCCCAGGTCGACGGGCACGTGCACCTTCCGCCGACCACTGGCGACAACATCGATGTACTGTGGAGACCTCACGCCCCACGTGTTGAGCAATTCGGCGGTACGTCCACCCGGCCTCCCGCATGCCCACTATACGCCCTCGCTCAAAGTCCGTCAACTGCACATACGGTTCACGTCCACGCTGTCGCGGCATGCTACCAGTGTTAAAGACTGCGATGGAGCTCCGTATGCCACGGCAAACTGGCTGACACTGACGGCGGCGGTGCACAAATGCTGCGCAGCTAGCGCCATTCGACGGCCAACACCGCGGTTCCTGGTGTGTCCACTGTGCCGTGCGTGTGATCATTGCTTGTACAGCCCTCTCGCAGTGTCCGGAGCAAGTATGGTGGGTCTGACACACCGGTGTCAATGTGTTCTTTTTTCCATTTCCAGGAGTGTAGATATTGGCGAAGTCTATTTTGCAAGATTTTCAACATAACTTTGCTAGCATGTGAAATAAGTGTGATTGTTCGGCAATCTGAGCATTCTTTAGAACTTCTGTTCTTTGGAATGGGGATGAATACTGATCTTTTCCAGTCTTCTGGCCACTGCTGCATGATCCATATTTTTTGACATATTGAGTGCAGCACTTTCACTGCATCCTTTCCAGTGACTTTAAACAATTCTGCTGGTATTTCTTCATGTCCACTAGTTTTGTTATCAGCCATATTTTTAAGGGCCCACTGGATTTCGCTCTCCAAAATATCTGGCTCTAGTTCTAAATTAACATTAACATCAGCAGTAGGAGCCCTGTCATCATGCAGTTCTTTCTTGTATAGCTCTTCTACGTATTCTGCCCATCTTTCCTTAACATCCTCTGCTTCACTCAGATCTTTCCCGTGTCTTTCTTTTATCATTCCAATTTTTGCCTGGAATTTTCCTTTAATTTCTCTAATTTTCTTATAAAGATCTCTTGTCTTCCCCATTCCGTTACTATTTTCAACTTCCTTGCACTGTTCATTAAAGAATATATTTTTATCTCTTCTAGCTAATTTCTGAAAATCTTTATTTAATTCAAACATTGCTGATCTATCTCCCTTGATTTTTGCTTTCCTTTGTTCTTCTGCAACTTGCAGTGCCTCAACTAATAGCCATCTAGCCTTCTTACTGTTCCTTTTCTTGGGAATGTGTTTCTCTGCGGCCTCCTTGACAGTATTAGCTACTTCTGTCCACATCTCTTGTGAGCTTTTGTCCTCCAGCTCTAATACATTAAATCTGTTTTGCACCTCTACAGTGTAGTCGGAGGGTATAGAGTTAAGGTCGTATCTGCAAGTTGGGATACTTTTTGCTACATTCTGAAGTTTCAGCCGAAATTTTGCAATCAGGAGCTTATGATCTGACCCGCAGTCAGCCCCAGGTCTTGTTGTAGCTGACTGAACCGCGCTCTTCCACCTCTGATTACAAAGTATGTAATGAATTTGGTTCCGGTGTTGGTGGTTGGTAGTTGAAATAGTGTATTAGTAATTATCAATGAATTTTCTTGGCAGAATTCTAGGAGTCTCTGTCCTGCTTCATTTGTTGTACCAAGACCATATATCCCTGTTATACCTTCTACAGCTTGATTTCCCACTTTTGCATTCCAATCTCCAACTATGAAGTCGATATCCTTTTTTGGTGTTGACAGAAGTGATTCTTGTAAACCTCCATAGAACTGGTCAATAATTTCCTTTTCAGCATCAGTTGTTGGCGCATAAACTTGAATTACTGTGATGTTGAGGGGCTGACCTTGAAGTCTGATGGACATCATTCTATCATTTTTATATTTGCATCCCATTACAGCTTTTCTCACTTTATCACTAACTATGAAGGCTACTCCAATACTTCTGTTGTTATCGTGCCCAGAATAATACACCATATGGCCATCTGCAGCAAATTCTCCCATGCCAGTCCACCTCATTTCACTTATTCCCAATGTGTTGATGTTAATTTTCCTCATTTCTCTTTTCGCTATGTCTACTTTTCCTTGATACATGGATCTTACATTCCATGTTCCTATGCAGTGCTTCTCTTTGCACCATCTTACTCTTCGTGAAGCTCCTATCAACCTGGTTCCCCCTGGAGATCCAATCGGGGAACTTGAAACTCCGGAACATTTTGAGATTAGCGAAGCCATGGGGTTTTCTTGGGATAGTTCAGTGCTGGTTTCCCATTGCCTTCGACTGTCCTCCAAGTCCTATCTGCTCACCGACTCAGTTTCCCGCTGGGGTTGGTTACCCAACCTTCCGCTGAGTTGCTCGGCTTAATAGGGGCACCACGTATAAGTAGGAAGTTGGAGAATTGAGGTGACAGAGGCTGTGAGAACTCTCTTGCTGAGTTCTTGTAATCGCGTATCACCCCCATTTTATGCCAGAGTCTCATGGCGGTTGCAGAGACCCCCCCATGTCATTTCCGAGGCATAATTACAGAAACCAATACCTGTGCCGGCCGGAGTGGCCGAGCGGTTCTAGGCGCTACAGTCTGGAACCGCGCGACCGCTACGATCGCAGTTTCGAATCCTGCCTCGGGCATGGGTGTGTCTGATGTCCTTAGGTTAGTTAGGTTTAAGTAGTTCTAAGTTCTAGGGTACTGATGACCTCAGATGTTAAGTCTCATAGTGCTCAGAGCCATTTGAACCAATACCTGTACGTTAGAAGTATTGACCTTGGCTGTTGAGACACTTGTCCCACAGTGACAAAAGGCGATGAATGGCTGTCTCATAAAACTCCCGGGGGTTCGATGTTAACCAGTTCCGCACGTACAGCTGGACGTCGTCGTCTGAGGCGAATCATTTGCCCCTCAGAGCCTTTTTAAGGGGACCAAAAATGGCGAAATCATAGGGAGTGAGGTTCGGATTGTATGGCCGAGAACCTCTCATTTGAATTTCTGCAGGAGTGCCGCGACTGTGTTGGCCGTATAAGGCATCACACTGTCGTGAAGCAGAATAACCCCACGGGTGAGATTGCCTGGTCGTTTTGATTTGACCGCTTGGCGAAGCGTGGTCAAGGTTTGCGAGTAGCGCTTGGCATTCACTGTTGTCCCGTGCTGCAGGAAGTGAGTCAGAAGAGGGCCATCATGGTCAAAGAAGAACTTCAGCATAACGATTCATCTCGGACGACGACGTCCAGCTGTACGTGCGGAACTGGTTAACATGCAGCCCCGGCAATTTTATGAGGCAGCCGTGACTTTCTCGTCGTGCAATGGAGTTTCCACGAAAGTTCTAGGATTTTCGGTAGCCCAAATTCTGCAGTTGTGGGCGTTGACAGACCCTCGGAGCGTGAAATGAGCTTCGTCGGTCCACAACACGTTACTCAACCAATCGTCATCTTGCGCCATCTTTTGAAACGCCCACACCGCAAATGCCCTCCGCTTCACTAAATCGCCAGGTAACAGTTCATGATGCCGATGGATTTTGTACGGATAGCATCGGAGGGTACGCCTAAGTGCCAACCAAACAATGGTGTATGGAATCCCGGTGCGACGTGCGACTGCACGAGCGCTGACTTTCCCGTGCATAGACGAACCCGCTACAGTCTCCATTTCTTCCTGAACTGTCTCAGCAGCATTACGCCTTGTGCTCGGTCGGCCACCACGGGGTCTATCGTCTAAACAATCCGTGGCTTCGAACTTCGAAATCATTCTCGCCACAGCTGGATTTGTCAACGGACCTTTACCCGTTCGAATCCCCTTCCTATGGCGATAGGATCGTACTGCTGAACTAGCACATTCCCTATTCTGATAATAGAGCTTCACTAAAAGCGCCTTTTCAGGTAACGTCAACATGCTGCGACTGCTGGCGCATCTGATTCTCTCTCTCATTACAGCTCCTTTTATACACGATTGTCACGCGCGGTCACTGACGGTTTGCTGTCCAGCGCCATCTGTCGGACATTTTGTGAACTTTGTTTTTTTTTTTTGGTTGTAATAAAACCCCATGTCATTCCAAGCATGTGTGTAAATTTTTACCTCTCTATCTACATTATTCCGTGCTTTATTAAGTCTTCAAATTTATACTGCCGTTTTGATCACCCGGTATCTTGAAAAATTCCCACACCAACGCTTATACAATACCGGTAGCAGCACACACTAAATAACAACACAAGTGGATACACAAGTCATGTTGATTCTGACCAGTAAAGAGACAATTGAGTACCTCAGGCGGTGTTCGAAATTACGACCGTCAGCGGCAACACACGCCTCCAGTCTGATACGGAACGACTGCTGCACACGTGTTAGCATTTCAGCGATGTCCGGGCAGGCTGCAGCAATACGTCGTTGCATATCACTGGGAGTACACTACTGGACATTAAAATTGCTACACCACGAAGATGACGTGCTACAGACGCGAAATTTAACCAACAGAAAGAAGATGCTGTGATGTGCAAATGATTAGCTTTTCAGAGCATTCACATAAGGTTGGCGCCGGTGGCGACACCTACAACGTGCTGACATGAGGAAAGTTTCCAACCGATTTCTCATACACAAACAGCAGTTGACCGGCGCTGCCTGGTGAAACGTTGTTGTGATCTACATCTACATCTAGATCTACATGACTACTCTGCAATTCACATTTAAGTGCTTGGCAGAGGGTTCGTCGAACCACAATCATACTATCTCTCTACCATTCCACTCCGGAACGGCGCGAGGGAAAAACGAACACCTAAACCTTTCTGTTCGAGCTCTGATTTCTCTTATTTTATTTTGATGATCATTCCTACCTATGTAGATTGGGCTCAACAAAATATTTTCGCATTCGTAAGAGAAAGTTGGTGACTGAAATTTCGTAAATCCGACGAAAAACGTCTTTGCTGTAATGACTTCCATCCCAATTCGCGTATCATATCTGCCACACTCTCTCCCCTATTGCGTGATAATACAAAACGAGCTGCCCTTTTTTGCACCCTTTCGATGTCCTCCGTCAATCCCACCTGGTAAGGATCCCACATCGCCCAGCAATATTCTAACAGAGGACGAACGAGTGTAGTGTAAGCTGTCTCTTTAGTGGACTTGTTGCATCTTCTGAGTGTCCTGCCAATGAAACGCAACCTTTGGCTCGCCTTCCCCACAATATTATCTATGTGGTCTTTCCAACTGAAGTTGTTCGTAATTTTAACACCCAGGTACTTAGTTGAATTGACAGCCTTGAGAATTGTACTATTTATCGAGTAATCGAATTCCAACGGATTTCTTTTGGAACTCATGTGGATCACCTCACACTTTTCGTTATTTAGCGTCAACTGCCACCTGCCACACCATACAGCAATCTCTTCTAAATCGCTTTGCAACTGATACTGGTCTTCGGATAACCTTACTAGACAGTAAATTACAGCATCATCTGCGAACAACCTAAGAGAACTGCTCAGATTGTCACCCAGGTCATTTATATAGATCAGGAACAGCAGAGGTCCCAGGACGCTTCCCTGGGATGATTTACCGTCTATTACTACGAACTGCGACCTTCCTGACAGGAAATCACGAATCCAGTCGCACAACTGAGACGATACCCCATAGGCCCGCAGCTTGATTAGAAGTCACTTGTGAGGAACGGTGTCAAAAGCTTTCCGGAAATCTAGAAATACGGAATCAACTTGAGATCCCCTGTCGATAGCGGCCTCGTGTAAGAGGAGAAATGCGTATCATCACGTTTCCGACTTTGATAAAGGTCGGATTGTTGCCTATCGCGATTACGGTTTATCGTATCGCGACATTTCTGCTCGCGTTGGTCGAGACCCAATGGCTGTTAGCAGAATATGCAATCGGTGAGTTCACATTGGAAGCGTGTATTCGTCATCGCCATACTGGCGTATCATCCGGCGTGATGGTGTGGAGTGCCATTGGTTACACGTCTCGGTCACCTCTTGTTCGCATTGACGGCACTTTGAACAGTGGACGTTACATTTCAGATTGTTACGACCCATGGCTCTATCTTTCATTCGATCCCTGCGAAACCCTACATTTCAG
The DNA here is from genome assembly GCF_023864345.2 of Schistocerca serialis cubense. Classification (NCBI taxonomy): domain Eukaryota; kingdom Metazoa; phylum Arthropoda; class Insecta; order Orthoptera; family Acrididae; genus Schistocerca; species Schistocerca serialis. The sequence goes on along the minus strand of NC_064649.1, from coordinate 36,548,570 downwards.
CAGGATAATGCACGTCTTTCTGGATACAGAAAATGTTCGACTGCAACCCTGTCCAGCACATTCTCCAGATCTCTCACCAACTGAAAACGTCTGGTCATTGGTAACCGAGCAACTGGCTCGTCACAATACACCAGTCACTACTCTTGATGAACTGTTGTATCGTGTTGAAGCTGCATGGGCAGCTGCACCTGTACGCTCCAGCCGAGCTCTGTTTGCCTGAATGCCCAGGCGTATCAACGCCGTTATTACGGCCAGAGGTGGTTGTTCTGGGCAATAATTTCTCAGGATCTATGCACCCAAATTGCGTGAAAATGTAATCACATGTCAGTTCTAGTATAATATATTTGTCCAATGAATAGCCGTTTATCATCTGCATTTCTTCTTGGTGTAACAATTTTAATGGCCAGTAGTGCAGTTGGTATGTATTTGTAGACAGCCTCTTTCAGCTTTCCCCACAGGAAAAGGCCTAGAGGCGTCTGAGCCATCATGTTGCTACCACAGGTTCCTCCTAGTCTGCAGAAGAATGTTCTCTAAAATGGTTCAAATGGCTCTAAGCACTATGGGACTGAGGTCATCAGTCTCCTAGAACTTAGAACTACTTAAACCTAACTAACCTAGGGACATGACATACATCCATGCCCGAACCTGCGACCTGCGACCGTAGCAGCAGCGCGGTTCCGGACTGGAGCGCCTAGAACCGCTCGGCCACAGCGGCCGGCGCAGAAGAAGGTCTTCTAGCATCCGTGGAAGTTGGTCTGTTAGGATGCTGTGTTACTCGTGCGCGTTAAGTATTCTGCCTATGAAAAATGGGCCTTTGAACTGATGGTTCTGTACCCAACACCACATGTTTGCACTCAATGGACGCTCACGTTACTCCTGATGAAGCCCATGGGGATTGTCAGCAGACCAACAGTGTATGTTTCGGCGGTTTAACTGGCTATGATACGTAAATGTGGCTTCATCACTAAACAGCATACGTGATACATCTGGAGTATCCTGTATTAATGCCCAGGCACAAAAGTGAACACGATTCTCGTACTCGTTTCCACGCTGCTCTTCATTGAGAGAGATGTGACAAGGATGGAATCTGTGTTGATGGAGAATGCGTAGGACTCTTCCCTGTGTGTGTGAAATCTTATGGGACTTAACTGCTAGGGTCATCAGTCCTTGCGCTTACTCACTACTTAACCTAAATTATCCTAAGGACAAACACACACACCCATTCCCGAGAGAGGACTCGAACCTCCGCCGGCACCAGCCGCACAGTCCATGAATGCAGAACACTTCCCTGACTCATGCAACTTCCTCGTGCGACTGCACGAGAGCTAAGGTGCGGATCAACTGCAACAGTAGCAAGAACATTAATTTATGCCTATTCTGTTGTCACTTGATCCTTCTGTTACTTTGTCTAGGTGTATTGCCAAGATGGCTGACGTCTATTCGGATATCTTGCCGCATACGTCGTAGAAGAACGAACTGCATTCTTCCTACACTCTCCATACGCCATGAGCATGTCGGCTTTTTCTGAATTGATAAATCTCATCGTCCACTCAGAACCTACCGCTTGGACTGTCATACACTGACTGACTAGTAAGTCGCAGTGCACGCAGGGAACACACAAGCACACTGTAAGCAAACAAAAAACATCGTATCTGGCAACTACGAAGCATGAATGGGGCTAACAAGTGTCGGTGGGAAAACTTTTCAAAATACGGTATCTTGTAAAAGACTCGTACCAGACTGCGGCAACAAACACCACTGACATTCCGACATTCTAATTCACTTTGTTTGTTAGTGTCAATAGGCATTGATCCATTAAAAAAGTGTATATTTTCACATAAAATGCACTTTCTAAGTATTATTACAATCTGTTGATTGGCTAACAAAAATGGTTCAAATGGCTCTGAGCACTATGGGACTCAACTGCTGAGGTCATTAGTCCCCTAGAACTTAGAACTAGTTAAACCTAACTAACCTAAGGACATCACAAACATCCATGCCCGAGGCAGGATTCGAACCTGCGACCGTAGCGATCTTGCGGTTCCAGACTGCAGCGCCTTTAACCGCACAATTGGCTAACAATACGAGCCTCTGACTACCAATTCAATCTGTGAAAACGGCACATCAATAGCACTTTTCATTTCCGCAATATTTGCGGTGCAAGATTTAGGTGATTCATCCTGTATTTCGCTAATGAAATTCATCCTAAGTAATCCATCAGAATTTAAGAAGAAGCTACAACACTAGAGGGAAGCATGACCTTTATTACCTGTTACTAAAGCTGTCAGTAGCTCAGAAAGGAATTCAATATGCAGCAACAAAAATGTAGCTACAACACTAGAGGGAAGAATGACCTTTATTTGCTCTGAGCACTATGGGACTTAACTTCTGAGATCATCAGTCCCCTATAACTTAGAACTACTCAAAACCTAACTAACCTATGGACACATCCATGCCCGAAATGACCTTTGTTACCCATTGTATGTATTCATGTATTAAACCGGGGACCTAGAAACACCGCGCCGGGTAGCCGAGTTCTGAGGCGCCTTGTCACAGTCTTTGAGGCTCCCCCCGTCGGAGGTTCGAGTCCTCCCTCGGGCTTGGGTATGTGTGTTGTCCTTAGCGTAAGTTAGTTTAACTTAGGTTAAGTAGTGTGTAAGCTTAGGGACCGATGACCTGCAGTTTGATCCCATAAGGCCTTACCGCAAACTTCCAATTTTACCTAGAAACGACGGAGAGGCTTCGTCCCACGGTAGCGGTCAGTGGTACACAACCGGCCACAGCAGTCCACCAACCCCAATGCCACCCCACCCCGAACCCAGGGTTATTGTGCGGTTCGGTCCCCCAGTGGACCCCCCACCCCCACCTGGGAATGTCTCATTCTAAACGAGTATAATCCCAAACGTTTCCGTGGTAGAGTAATTATGGTGAACGCGTACGTGGAAAGGTGTGGAAACTGCGCCGCGCGGCTAGCCGGGCGGGCTTATTACCTATTACTGAAGCTGTCAGTGGCGCAGAAAGGCATTCAATATGCAGCAACAAAAATCTTTGATCATTTGCCCAATAACATAAAATGCCTGACAGGTACGTTTTAAAGCTAATTTAAAATCATTTCTCCTGGTCAACATCGTCTGTAACATTGACGAATTTCTACTTAGGAACTAGTCGAAAAAAAAAAAAAAACTAAAATCAAGCATTAATTGTAAAACATGTTACTTGATACAGTATTTTTGTAAACATATTAAGATTCGTCGCACAAAAAGCCACAAGAATGAGTCATTTTCATTAACAAATCATTAGACTGTGTATATTTGGCATCAAGGTTTGAAAAAATATAAATATGTCGATTCGAGTACTGTCCACGTGATGGAAGGATCAGGGTTCGAATCCCGAACTAACTTACCAGAAACTTTTATGCTGGGTGTTGTTTGTTTATTATATGCGTTGGTCTCAAATGCAGAAAAGGGAATGGGTTCATTTCAGGTAGAGGTAGCATACACTGTAACTCTTTCAGACTTTTATTACTTGACTAACAGTCACCTTAAACCAGAACGCTTTCTCGTCTGTGAGTTTTTTGTCCTGCATCTCCGCGAGCCGACGGAGTGTTCGGGTATTTTTAGTTGTTTTGACGACCGTGGCAACTGTAAAACGGCTTCTCCCCAGAACGGAGGTGGTGCACGAACTGAACAGCTGAGGCCCGTGGGAAACAAGATTACGCAAACACCGCGCGGAGTTTCCCATCCGTCAGCACGCGTGTTCCGTGTCTAATTTTGTGTGGCGTTGTGTGCCCTCTGTCTAGAAGTGAAGATACAAGAGAAGTGAAGGTTCGCAAGGCTACTTTGCACAAATAAATGCTTTGCCACTGCACGACTCGAATGTTTACTTGTTGAGTCGCTCCCTGGAAGGTTTCCACGCAGAACAATCAAATTGTCGTAACACTGGCAACGATGCAGCAGATACCAGTTCCTGTTGCTGTGTGGTCTTCAGCCGTAAAACTGGATTGATGCAGCTCTCCAAGCTAGTTTATCCTGTGTAATAGATCAGATCCAATTAAATTTTCCTTAAGACATTTGGGTTTCACCTTTATCTACGATAATTATAGATGCTGAAGAAATGGATTAAAATTTGTGCTGTGCCTGCCCAGGACTTCAACCTGGGTCTCATTGCTTACTATGCAGGTGTGTTAGCCATTATACCACTGCAGAAGTATAGGTAACACAGCTGCACAGAGTACCCAAGTCGAATGCCCTCACTAACACAAACTTCAATTCCTGTCTTCGGCTTATTTTCCCCTTCTTAAATCGTCACTACTGCCGAGGTACAAGCAGGATTTCCCCTTAATGTCTGAATCGTGGATTTACTTTCAAAATCTTTTCTTAAAGAATTTACTTTATTTACTAGCGATTCATCAAGAACATTAGCACATTTAATAACACTATGTGAGCTTGGAAGTACTTGCCAGTGGGTAACTGATGAAAACAAATTAAATTTTAACAAATGACCCTTTCCTTTTTTTAAAAAAACAGATTTAAAATTATAATCAGAAAGCACCCTCAATTATCAAGTTACAATTTATTCAGAGGCAGAAATAACTTTTTTTTTTTTTTTTTTTTTTTTTTTTTTTTTTTTTTTTTTTTTTTTTTTTTTTTTTGGCAGTATGATCTTTCGGGCTGAGAACCTTGCCGCTCCCTTTTAACACGGCCGTAGTCACGACCGCTCACAACAACCTCTAAAGGACTACACTGGTGCAAAAATTTGCAACACACCAGATTACTTTAAACTAAAAGTTTTAACAATTTACACAAGCACACAAACTATGCACCCCCATAGGAGGGATGGAAATGTACAAAACACTTAAGACTAAAATATTAACTTTGCCACCGAAGGTGCAACTTGATTTTAACTGCTAAGAAAAGTCTTACGGTGAAAGGGTGGCAACTTTATATACTAAAATGACCATTTAAATAAAAACCCATGAAATGCAGTCTTACATGAAATGTACAAACATGCTCTACATTACACATATGTCACCTCTCAAGATGATAGGCAAGATAAAAACATATTTCAGGAATTCGGCCTTTACACCTTAAGCAATAAATTCGCTAACACCGAATCCGACAAACATGACAGAGGCAGCTATTTACGTACGGCAGACCGACAGACAGACACTAACTGCCTAACAAATGCGGACGAGAGACAGACGAGCAAGCTGGGGACGAGAGAGTGACCAAGCACAAGTAGACTTTAACAAGTAAATGAAAGAACATATCACGAATCACGTAACTTCTAATAAACTGCGATGTCTGGCGAAGACCTAGCGCAGGACGCCCAAATCGCTCTCCCGAACCGTCCGCTGCCAGCCGCTTCAACGGACGCAGGAAGGCGCGCCGATCTCCCGTCTCACGGCGTCACAGCTCGCGCCGCCCAGACCGATGTCTTGGGTTGACTCCTGTTGCTCTCGTGTCGACCGCGAAGCCACTACCCCTCGCTATACGCGAGGCCCACTGGACTCACGTGGTGACCTCACATGCGCCGACGCTCAAGACGGACAAGTCATCTTGTGCCGCAGTGCGCGACCGACCAACCGATCGGTCCAACCGCCAATGACCATTGCCTGAGCAAACTCGAGCAGACTGGCGGCCTAACGCCCAGGCTCAGATGCAGGAACTCAGCCCCAACCGGGCGACCACTTGCTGAGTTCTCTTACTGGCGGAGTGGAAAGACTCTCATTTTGCCGGCTTTAAAGGTTGATCCGAACGACAGACATACTAGCACTCCGAACGACAGACAGACACTAACTGCCCAACAAATGCGGACGAGAGACAGACTGGCAAGCTGGGGACGAGAGACTGACCGACTGGCGAGCTCATAGCGCCCATGAAATGCACGTGAACAGGCAACATTTCCCCTTTCCCACCAGCGGGAGACACCAAAGCTGCGATTGCCACAGCGGCGCCACCGCCAGAAACGGAGGGCGTCTGCTTCACACTACGCGCTGCGGCGCGCTCTTCAAGACAGCATTTTTTACTACGGCTCAATGTCCAACGCTGGTGTGCTTTTCCAATACCGGAGAGCCACAGCAACAGTGACGATTTAAGAACGGGTAAGTGAGTTAGGAATTGAAGATTGTGTTAGTGAGGGCATTACGCTAGAGTACTCCGGGCAGCTCTGTTACCTATACTGCTGCGGTTGTGTAATGGCTAGCACACCTGCATAGTAAGCTAGATGACCCAAGTCCTCGTCCTGTCCCTGGCACAAATTTTAATTCATTTCCTCAACTTCTGTCATTATCCTTGTGGAATCGCCGGCCGGAGTGGCCGAGCGGTTAAAGGCGCTACAGTCTGGAACCGCACGACCGCTACGGTCGCAGGTTCGAATCCTGCCTCGGGCATGGATGTGTGTGATGTCCTTAGGTTAGTTAGGTTTAACCAGTTCTAAGTTCTAGGGGACTTATGACCACAGCAGTTGAGTCCCATAGTGCTCAGAGCCATTTGAACCATTTTGAACCTTGTGGAATCGAGAGCTACGATTCCACAGCTTGGGTGCAAGTTCTTAGGTTGGCACTACGACACCGACACCGACGACTGCGCCCTCTAGCCGGCGCTGTGTAGATTTACGAGCTCCTCTCCAGATTCAGCCCATTTGATTCCGAGGAGACGACCTAGCAACATTGTTTCTACTTAATAGGGGGCCATTACAGACTTCCTTACTTCAATGATAGTTTGTCTCACTACTAGTGTTGATGCCTATCCAGTTTCGCACCTACGAGCTCTTCAGAACATAGTTACGTATATCATTGACTAATATTCACTATTAACTGTACTTTCACGTAAAAAGCTGTACCGAGAATCATACCTCACCAGCTCCTACTCTCCTACATTCGGTCTACCCATTCGGCTTACAGGAGCAGACCCACGCGCTGCCTTCCAGGCGGGATACAAAAATCCTGTGTAAGACCCTTCTCTTCATCTCAACATCACTCCTGAAACCTACCTCCACCTAAACTTGCTTACTGTGTTCTAGCCCTGGTCTCCCTGTACAATCTTTGTCCTCCACACTTCCCTCCATTATCAAATCGACTATTCCGCTATGCCTCACAATGTGTCCTGTCAACTAATCCCTTCTTTTAGTCGTGGTACAACCTTTTTTCCCCAGGCCGATTGAGCACTTTCGCATTAGTCATTCGATCTACCTCTCTAATCTTCATCCATGTAGTGGGAGTTATTTTATCTTACAGTATGACGCGACTTGGGAAGGCCATGCTGTACTTCCCAAGTGTGCTGTTCTGGAAGGTGCCTCGTGGCGAGGTGAACCTAGTCCCCTGATTTGAGTAAGACCTGTATCTTAATGTTGTGAAGATACACATCACCTCCAAGGACTGCCACTGTCCCTGTTCTGCGCAAGGATATCTGAATGCAAAAGTATCTATTTGACCCTGATTTTGATAGCAATGACCCCTTTACATAGCTGGCTGGGGTGGCCGAGCGGTTCTAGGCGCTACAGTCTGGAACCGCGCGACCGCTGCGGTCGCAGGTTCGAATCCTGCCTCGGGCATGGATGTGTGTGATGTCCTTAGGTTAGTTAGGTTTATGTAGTTCTAAGTTCTAGGGGACTGATGTCCTCAGTAGGTAAGTCCCATAGTGTTCAGAACCATTTTTGAACCCCTTTACATAATTTATAATATACTGCATAATCTTCCCCAAAAAAGTGTTTAAATGATGTTTTACAGTTACTGAAATGATAACGGGATTTAGTATCACAATGAGATTTATTAATTTAATGAACCAGTGAAATCAATTTTCAGATATTATGACAATACTGTGCTAAATCATATACAGTGCTAAGCCGAAACATTGTGATCACTGCCCACTGCGACGTCAGATGCCCCCTGGTGGGGTTGCAGGCACGTGACGTGGTAACAAAAGCGTGTTCGTGGCGCAGACACTGACGGGGGAGCACTCTAGTGGAGATATGAGCTGCAAGTGGGGAAAACCGTTGAGATAAGCGACTTTGACAAAGGGCAGATTATCGTAAATTTGGAAGTTTGTGGTAAGATCTTATGGGACCAAACTGTTGAGGTCATCGATCCCTAAGCTTACGCACAACTCTTTTTTTTTTTAAAAAAAATTCTTTATTTCCATAACAATACTAATTATACATGTTAACCCATCTCCTAACATGGTTAGTCGGCCATAAAGTGATACATAATTTGGATTACAATGCAGCTTTTACTATTACAGTTATGTTAGTGAGCTACAGTTTAAACTACTACAATGTGTTAGTTTTCTACAACAATGGGCAGTTTGATTTAACCTACTTGTTAATTAAATAATCTAGAATGACTACTATCTGCAGCGTCACGGGTGTGCCAGTAAAGTACAAACCTACTTAGGATGGGCTGGCCAAAGTTAGTGTTCGCTGCAGTTTTCTAAATTAATGTCCTAAATCTAAGTCCTACAAAAAACTAACTTAGCCCACGTCATATAAGGTGCTTTTGTCATTATCGGTGGTATTGACCCCCCCCCCCCCCCTAGTTCCGTACGTGGCGGTTTCCAACTATGATGGAAGTCGGCCATTCCATGCACAGGCGGTATGGGAATGGGATCTGGTCTCAGTCGGTTGATTTATGAGTTGGTACCTATTCTTGGTCCCACAGGTATTCCGCTAACACTTTCCGTGATACCTCATCTGCCAGTGCATTCAAAGTGTGAAAAGTGTCTTCTTGTCTGAGTAGTTGGTATGTGTTGTTGTTCGGAAGTCTGTCTCGGAGTGTTGTCGCGACATCATTGAAGAGAGGGCACTCGAAAACCACATGTTCGGGAGTTCCCTCTGCCGCGCCACAGTCACACTCGGGGGTTGCCCTTTTCCCAAACCCACATAAATGTGTCGGATAGGGTCCATGGCCATTGAGAAAGTGAATGAGTCCTCGTGTAGGTTCCAAACATTTCATACCCCCACGCTCTTTTACGTCTGGTAAGAACTGGAAGGTTCTTCTCCCCGTTTCGGTAGCGTTCTCGCTTCCCACGCCGGGGTTCCCGGGTTCGATTCCCGGCGGGGCCAGGGATTTTCTCTGCCTCGTGACGACTGGGTGTTGTGTGATGTCCTTAGGTTAGTTAGGTTTAAGTAGTTCTAAGTTCTAGGGAACTATGAGCATCGATGTTAAGTCCCATAGTGCTCGGAGCCATTTTTCTCCCGGTTTCTTCTTCCTCCCAAGCCCTCTGCCAAAGTTCCTCCCCTCTGTTTCGCACTACTTAATCTAAGTAAAACTAACTTACGCTAAGGACAACACACACACCCACGCCCGAGAGAGGACTCGAACCTCCGACGGAGGGAGCCTCGCGGACCGTGACAAGGCGCCTAAGACCGCGCGGCTACCCCGCGTGGCGCAGATTATTGTTACGCAGAGCCTGTGGACGAGTATTTCGAAAACGGCGAAGCTGGTCGAATGTTCACGCGCTACTGTCGTGAGCATCTACGGAAAGAGGTAGAAGGACTGTGGAACTACCGCCGTGCGCTCAATGGTTGGTCACCCACTACTCTTCACAGAACGTGGGGTTTGAAGGCTTGTCTGCTCTTTAAAGTGGAACAGATGACGATCTGTGGCACCTATGCAGATAGAGCACAATGTAGGTGCACGCACAAGTGTTTCGGAACACACCGTTTATCGTACATCGTTGAGCATGGAGCTCCGCAACAGGGCACCCCTACGTGTTCACATGTTGACCCAACGACTATTGCAGTGGGCACGAAACCATCGGGATTCGACCGTCGATCGATGGAAATGTGTCGGCTCTTCGGGTGAATCACATTTTTGCTACGCTAGGTGGATGGTCGTCTCCACAAACGCCGTCATCGAAGTGAACGGCGGCTCGAAATGTGCAGCCCACGAAGTATACTACGGGAGAAGTATTACACAAACAATCCTGTTGGGAGAACATCCGCAACTGAGCATTATAGCAGGGTTGAAAATACCGCTTCAGTTGTAAATTACTGTCGGCCGGTGTGGCCGTGCGGTTCTAGGCGCTTCCGTCTGGGACCGCGTGACCAATACAGTCGCAGGTTCGAATCCTGCCTAAGGGAATGGATGTGTGTGATGTTCTTAGGTTAGTTAGATTTAAGTAGTTCTAAGTTCTAGGGGACTGATGACCACAGATGTTAAGTCCCATAGTGCTCAGAGCCATTTGAACCATTTGTAAATTACTTTGTTTTCACGCGACCGGTTTCGGACTGTTACAAGCCCATCTTCAGGTATCGTAGCTGTGTTGAGGTCCCAGAGCGCCGCGTGTGCCAAGCGCGGTGTGCTGCCTATGAGCATAGAACTACCTATTCTGCGCTCATAGGCAACACACCGCGGCGCTCGGGGACCGCAGCACAACTACGGTACCTGAAGATGGGCTTGTAACAGACCGAAACCGGTCGTGTGAAAATATAGACATTTACAACTGAAGCGGTATTTTCAACCTCTGCTATCTGTATTATTCTACGGGAGACATTCTTCTGCGCTTGCATGGAAGCTGTGATAGTAATTGAAGACAGCTGCGAACTATGTGCACCCCTTCAAGCTTTATGTCTTCCCTGGCGGCGATGTCACCTATCAGCAATATAACTGTCCGTGTCTCGGAGCCAGAACCGTGCTACAGTTGTTGGAGGAGCATTATGGTCAGCTCATGTTGATGTCTCGGCGACCAAATTCGCCTGATGTAAATCCTATACAATCCATCTGCGTCTCTTTCGGGCACCATAACGACGTACGCATGTTAGCGGCCTCTTACTTACGCGTATTACATGACATGTAATGTCACATACTCCCGCAAACCTACCATAAACTATCGGATACTGACAAGCAGAATCAGTCATATATTTCGTTCCAAAGCTGGACAATCAAGCTATTAAGCAGGTAGTCGTAATGCCTTGGCTCACCAGTGCACATGACAAGTAGAACACGTTTCCATGAATAATTAGTTGGCAAAGCTGAAGTGGAAGCCTACCAAATGGCTGTAGTTCCCTTTCCTCTACTGTGAGTGACCCGATTATGCTAAAACATTGCCATTTCGATAACTTTTGGTATAGTAATCGAGTAACAGGGCACATCTTAGAATCCCACACACAAATTATATATGCTGTTGGCTCAACGCCGGCAGACGCGGTGCTGTGGGCGTCAAAATAGTTGACCGAGTCCCTGCTTTGCCGGAGCGCCCAAATACTTTAACAAAGGACGTAATCGATTCGTGTGGAGTCAGCTTTCATCGACGGCTTTCACTGCAAGTCGCAATCAAGATTGCCGTAAACGATATTCCGGTAGTAAGTCGCGATATCTAAACCGAGTTATGCTGACCGGATGTCCCGATCAGCACTTAAATAACTCCGTTACAGACACAATGAGAGGTCTTAACTAGGCAGGACGCCCAGTCTGTCCTCCATATCTTCTCTCTCCAGTGGTCCGGAATAGTGAACTCGAGAAGATTCAGTTCTCTATACAAACTTCGGAAAATTAAAATCCGCCGATCCCACCGAGGCATGTGGCTGCCAATAGTGGCCGCTCTAGGATCTTAGTGCTATTCCCTGTATACGCAACTATCTTTCCAGAAAACCACAAAAAGTCCTAATCCAATTGAGAGGCTCTCTGTCCGAAGACTTGCGTCAGCAGGTGTCTGCCAATCAGCTTGCTCTTTTGAAACGTGCGTGGGAAGACCGTGGCGCGGGAAGAGTAACCGACATAACAAAATACTATGCTTACTAGAGCGGTTGTTAAAAAAGCTATATATCTATATTTTTACTAATAACTATCGATATACAGACAACTGGCCATTAAAATTGCTACACCAAGAAGAAATGCAGATGATAAACGGGTATTCATTGGACAAATATATTATACTAGGACTGACATGTGATTATATTTTCACGCAATCTGGGTGCATAGATCCTGAGAAATCAGTTCCCAGGACAACCACCTCTGGCCGTAATAACGGCCTTGATACGCCTGGGCATTGAGTCAGAGCTTGGATGGAGTGTACAGGTACAGCTGCCCATGAAGCTTCAACAAGATACCACAGTTCATCAAGAGTAGTGACTGGTGTATTGTGACGAGCCAGTTGCTCGGCCTCCATTGACCAGGCGTTTTCAATTGGTGATAGATCTGGAGAATGTGCTGGCTAGTGCAGCAGTCGAACATTTTCTGTATCCAGAAAGGTCCGTACAGGATCTGCAACATGCGGTCGTGCATTATCCCGCTGAAACGTAGGGTTTCGCAGGGATCGAATGAAGGGTGGAGCCACGGGTCGTAACACATCTGAAATGTAACGTCCATTTTTCAAAGTGCCGTCAATGCGAACAAGAGGTGACCGAGACGTGTAATCAATGGCACCCCATACCATCACGCCAGGTGATACGCCAGTATGGCGATGACGATTACACGTGTCCAATGTGCGTTCACCGCGATGTCGCCAAACACGGATGCGACCATCATGATGCTGTAAACAGAACCTGGATTCATCGGAAAAAATGACGTTTTGCCACTCGTGCACCCAGGTTCGTCGTTGAGTACACCATCGCAGGCGCTCCTGTCTGTGATGCAGCGTCAAGGGTAACTGCAGCCATGGTCTCCGAGCTGATAGTCCATGCTGCTGGAAACGTCGTCGAACTGTTCGTGCAGATGGTTATCGTTGTGACTTAACAAGACAGCCAAGTCACAATGAGAGGAAGCCGAAAGGCACGCGTTAAGCTCACGCAGATTGGCGTGAGGTCTGGAACAGTTAAAGGAATTAATAGTAGCAAATAAAGTACGTAGTTGATATAATACTTAACTTTAATCCACAATTGTAGAACATCTCTCGGCACGGTACATGCTTCATAATATTAATTATCAATTGAATACGGCGCCCTGCTAGGTCGTAGCAAATGTAGCTGAAGGCTATGCTAACTATCGTCTCGGCAAATGAGAGCGTCTTTGTCAGTGAACCATTGCTATAAACGTCGGCTGTACAACTGGGGCGAGTGCCAGGACGTCTCTCTAGACCTGCCGTGTGGTGGCGCTCGGTCTGCTATCACCGACAGTGGCGACACGCGGGTCCGACGTATATTAACGGATCGCGGCCGATCTAAAGGCTACCACCTAGCAAGTGTGGTGTCTGGCGGTGACACCACAGTTATTCTCTTGCAAACGTCCCTATCTGATGACTCAGGGATCGAGACGTGGCTGCACGATCCGTTACAGCCAAGCGGATAAGATGCCTGTCATCTCGACTGCTAGTGATACGAGGCCGTTGGGATCCTGCACGGTGTTCCGTATTACCCTCCTGAACCCACCGATTCCATATTCTTCTAACAGTCATTAGACCTCGACCAAGGCGAGCAGCAATGTCGCGATACCATAAACTGCAATCGCGATAGGCTACAATCCGACCTTTATCAAAGTCGGAAACGTGATGGTACGCATTTCTCCTCCTTAAACGAGGCATCACAACAACGTTTCACCAGGCAACGCCGGTCAACTGTTGTCTGTGTATGAGAAATCGGTTGGAAACTTCCCTCATGTCAGCACGTTGTAGGTGTCGCCACCGGCGCAAGCCTTGTGTTCAAAAATGGCTCAAATGGTTCTGAGCACTATGGGACTTGACATCTATGGTCATCAGTCCCCTAGACTTAGAACTACTTAAACCTAACCTATCCTAAGGACATCACACACACCCATGTCCGAGGTAGGATTCGAACCTGCGACTGTAGGGGTCACGCGGTTCCAGACTGAAGCGCCTAGAACCGCACGGCCACACCGGCCGCAAGCCTTGTGTGAATGCTCTGAAAAGCTAATGATTTGCATGTCACAGCATCTTCTTCCTGTCGGTTAAATTTCGCGTCTGTAGCACGTCATCTTCATGGTGTAGCAATTTTAATGGCCAGTAATGTAGTTTTAAAATTAAGGTTAATTATGATTACACGTATCGTTTAAAACTGTCTGGGACAAGACAGGTGGCCTACCGCTACGACGTGGTCGTGTGTTTGGTTTATGGACATGTCGATGCTGTGGCAAGAATTGGAGCTACAGCGTGAGGTAGCGCGCAACTGCTGGACTATTTCTGTAACCCCGCGACAGCCGAGACGGCTATCCAGGAACCGGCGTTGCCGACGTCACAACAGCCCACTGCACCAGAGCGACTAGTCTGCGAATCCTACACTCCCTGGAGCAGTTCTCACCTCCAACGTGTGTGTGTGAGAGGAGAAAAGCACTCGTCAGGAGGTGTAAAATCAACAAATTCAGAGCTGGCTGCTGGTAGAGGCACACGTAAGAGCTACGGCACGCGCGACTTCCGTCTAGACAGGCAGCCTCGACTGATTCTGGCTGTCGGTTCCTTGTCTGTGACAATCTGTGTTGTTTAAATCAAGCTCAAGGTTAGCACCAGCTTTGTATCCTACACATAGGCCTGCAATGACGTTCTCCCTGTACGAGACGAGTCATCGCGTGCTACGTATCACATCGAAATAATAAAGTTACGTAATTAATTTTCTGGTTGAACCTTCCTGGCAGATTAAAACTATGTGCTGGACCAGGGCTCAAACTGAGACCTTTGTCTTTCATGGGCAAGTAGTCCATCAATGCAGCTACCCAGTTTTAATGTGCCAGGAAATTTCACGCCAGAGCCACTCCGCTGCAGAGTGTAAATTCATTCTGGAAACAATTCCGAAACTGTGGCTAAGCCACGTCTGAGCAATGTCCCTTCTTCCAGGAGTGGTAGTCCTGAAGGTTACACAGTAGAACTATATCTACATCACTACTCTGCAACTCACCCTTGTCGTTGTTGTGGTCTTCAGTCCTGAGACTGGTTTGATGGAGCTCTCGATGCTACTCTATCCTGTGCAAGCTCCTTCATCTCCCAGTACCTACTGCAGCCTACATCCTTCTGAATCTGCTTAGTGTATTCATCTCTTGGTCTCACTCTACGATTTTTACCCTCCACGCTGCCCTCCAATGCTAAATTTGTGATCCCTTGATGCCTCAGAACATGTCCTACCAACCGATCCCTTCTTCTTGTCAAGTTGTGCCACAAACTCCTCTTCTCCTCAATTCTATTCAATGCCTCCTCATTAGTTATGTGATCTACCCATCTAATCTTCAGCATTCTCCTGTAGCACCACATTTCGAAAGCTTCTATTTTTTTCGTGTCTAAACTATTTATCGTCCACGTTTCACTTCCATACATGGCTACACTCCATACAAATACTCTCAGAAACGACTTCCTGATACTTAAATCTACATTCGATGTTAACAAATTTCTCTTCTTCAGAAACGCATTTTTTGTCATTGCCAGTCTACATTTTATATCCTCTCTACTTCGACCATCATCAGTTATTTTGCTCCCCAAATAGCAAAACTCCTTTACTACTTTAAGTGTCTCATTTCCTAATCTAATTCCCTCAGCATCACCTGACTTAGTTCGACTACATTCCATTAGCCTCGTTTTGCTTTTGTTGATGTTCATCTTATATCCTCCTTTCAAGACCCTGTCCAGTCCGTTCAACTGCTCTTCCAAGCCCTTTCCAGTCTCTGACAGAATTACAATGTCATCGGCGAACCTCAAAGTTTTTATTTCTTCTCCATGGATTTTAATACCTACTCCGAATTTTTCTCACCCTTAAGTGCTGGAAAATGGTTCTTTGAACCACCTTTAGACTGTTTGTCGATCGTCCTGCTCTGTAACAGCGAATGGGAAAAAATAATACTTAAATCTTTATGTTCGAGCTCTGATTTCTCTTATTTTATTGCTATGGCCATTTCTGCCGATGTAGATTGGCTACAATAAAATATTTTCGCAGTCACAGGAGAAAGTTGGTGGTAGAAATTTCGTGAAAACATCTTGCCGTGTCCAAAAGACGTTTGTTATAGTGACTGCCACCACAACTCGCTTATCACTCCACTATTTCGCGATAATACAAAAAAAATGTTCTTATCTGGATTGTTTCAGTGTCCTCCGTCAATCCTGTCTGGTAATGATCCCATACTGCACAGTAGTACTCCAGCAGAGGCCAGACAAGCGTAATAAAGACAGTCACTTTAGTAGACCTATGACTTTTGCCAATAAAACGAAATCCTTGGTTTTCATTCCTTGCAACATTATCTGTATGATCGTTCCAATTTAAATTGTCCGTACAGGAATTCCTAGGTATTTAGTCGAACTGACGGAATTTGAATTTGTGTGATTTATCGTGTAACCTAAATTTAACGGATTTCCTCACGCACTCGTGTCGATGACCTCACACTTTTCCTTTAGTCAGAGACAACTGCCAGTTTTTGCCCCACGCAGATATAGCGTCTAAGTCATTTTTCAATTGGTTTTGAGTTTCTGATGACTTTACTAGATGGTAAATAACAGAATCACCTGCAAGTTATCTAAGAGGGCTGCTCAGATTGTCTCCTTAATCGTTTATACACACTGAAGCTTCACACAAACTGGTATAGGCATGCGTATTGAAATACACTCCTGGAAATTGAAATAAGAACACCGTGAATTCATTGTCCCCGGAAGGGGAAACTTTATTGACACATTCCTGGGGTCAGATACATCACATGATCACACTGACAGAACCACAGGCACATAGACACAGGCAACAGAGCATGCACAATGTCGGCACTAGTACAGTGTATATCCACCTTTCGCAGCAATGCAGGCTGCTATTCTCCCATGGAGACGATCGTAGAGATGCTGGATGTAGTCCTGTGGAACGGCTTGCCATGCCATTTCCACCTGGCGCCTCAGTTGGACCAGCGTTCGTGCTGGACGTGCAGACCGCGTGAGACGACGCTTCATCCAGTCCCAAACATGCTCAATGGGGGACAGATCCGGAGATCTTGCTGGCCAGGGTAGTTGACTTACACCTTCTAGAGCACGTTGGGTGGCACGGGATACATGCGGACGTGCATTGTCCTGTTGGAACAGCAAGTTCCCTTGCCGGTCTAGGAATGGTAGAACGATGGGTTCGATGACGGTTTGGATGTACCGTGCACTATTCAGTGTCCCCTCGACGAGCACCAGTGGTGTACGGCCAGTGTAGGAGATCGCTCCCCACACCATGATGCCGGGTGTTGGCCCTGTGTGCCTCGGTCGTATGCAGTCCTGATTGTGGCGCTCACCTGCACGGCGCCAAACACGCATACGACCATCATTGGCACCAAGGCAGAAGCGACTCTCATCGCTGAAGACGACACGTCTCCATTCGTCCCTCCATTCACGCCTGTCGCGACACCACTGGAGGCGGGCTGCACGATGTTGGGGCGTGAGCGGAAGACGGCCTAACGGCGTGCGGGACCGTAGCCCAGCTTCATGGAGACGGTTGCGAATGGTCCTCGCCGATACCCCAGGAGCAACAGTGTCCCTAATTTGCTGGGAAGTGGCGGTGCGGTCCCCTACGGCACTGCGTAGGATCCTACGGTCTTGGCGTGCATCCGTGCGTCGCTGCGGTCCGGTCCCAGGTCGACGGGCACGTGCACCTTCCGCCGACCACTGGCGACAACATCGATGTACTGTGGAGACCTCACGCCCCACGTGTTGAGCAATTCGGCGGTACGTCCACCCGGCCTCCCGCATGCCCACTATACGCCCTCGCTCAAAGTCCGTCAACTGCACATACGGTTCACGTCCACGCTGTCGCGGCATGCTACCAGTGTTAAAGACTGCGATGGAGCTCCGTATGCCACGGCAAACTGGCTGACACTGACGGCGGCGGTGCACAAATGCTGCGCAGCTAGCGCCATTCGACGGCCAACACCGCGGTTCCTGGTGTGTCCGCTGTGCCGTGCGTGTGATCATTGCTTGTACAGCCCTCTCGCAGTGTCCGGAGCAAGTATGGTGGGTCTGACACACCGGTGTCAATGTGTTCTTTTTGCCATTTCCAGGAGTGTACAAAGATATCTAAACAGGCAGAAAACGGCGCTGCGGTCTGCAACGCGTGCATAAGACAACAAGTGTCTGGCGCAGTTGTTAGATCGGTTACTGCTGCTACAGTGCCAGGTTATCAAGATTTAAGTGAGTTTGAACGTGGTGTTACAGTCGGAGCACGAGCGATGGGACACAGCATCTCCGAGGTAGCGATGAAGTTGGGGATTTTCCATTACGACCATTTAACGAGTGTACCGTGAAAATCAGGAATCCGTTACAACATCAAATCTCCGACATCGCTGCGGCCGGAAAATGATCCTGCAAGAACGAGAAAGACGACGACTGAAGAGAATCTTTCAGCGTGACGGAAGTGCATCCTTTCTCCAAATTGCTGCAGACTTCAGTGCTGAACCATCAGCAGCGTGCGACCCATTCAGTGAAACATCATCGATATGGACTTTCGGAACCGAAGTCCCACTCGTGTAACCTTGATGACGACTGCGTAATGGATTGAAAAGAACTCGTTAAGCGGTGAAACAGGTGACTAAGGACAATGTCATATTAATCTGATGTGTTTCTCGTTCAAATAATCTTTTCTGTGATGTGCTGTGTGACAGGTGGCGGTGTCACAGTAAAGAAAGGTACGACGTTCTCAGTTGTTTTTCCTGTTTTCATTGGTGACATCTGGCAAACTGTTGTATAACCAACAATCAATAACGGTCATTCGATCGGAAACATCCCGCGGCGTGTCCAGTATAAATGAAAAAACAAGCAATCAACTGACAACCATTCTGTAATAGGTGCTTCACGGAACTCTTGCCGCGTCAGATTTGCATTCATTCTCAAGCTTTCGAAGCCTTCCTTCTCGCTTTCGTCAGGACATTTCAGCAGACATTAAGGTTCTTTATGTACTTGGTAGAACTATATCGTGGAGATGTCACGAAGCCACGAACTCCCGTGTCTACACCGCGCAACACAAAATATCACTTTTCGGATCCCCGAATTGTCTCTCACTGTGACGCAGAAGTTCGGAATGTAAGTTTTTGAAAACAGGAAAAAGTCACAGTTTGAGTTTTTTATTGACCAGTTGCGCTCCTCAAATGAACAAGAGCATCATAAGAATATACAAAGTACGATTAAGAACGAAACTCGTCTAGCTTGAAGGGGTAAACCAAATGGCGCTATGGTTGGCCCGCTAGATGGTGCTGCCATAGGTCAAACGGATATCAACTGCGTTTATTAAATATGAACCCCCATTTTTTATTACATATTCGTGTAGTACGTAAAGAAATATGAATGTTTTAGTTGGACCACTCTTTCCGCTTTGTGATAGATGGCGCTGTAATAGTCACAAACGTATAAGTACGGGTGTGTGCTATGTATGCTGCTCGGTATCCTGGACGACATCATCCAAGTGTCCGGACAGTTCGCCGGATAGTTACGTTATTCAAGGAAACAGCAAGTGTTCAGCCACATGTGAAACGTCAACCAATACCTGCAACAAATGATGATGCCCAAGTAGGTGTTTTAGCTGCTGCCGCGGCTAACCCGCACATCAGTAGCAGGCAAGTTGCGCGAGAAGCGGGAATCCCAAAAACGTCGGTGTTGAGAATGCTACATCAACATCGATTGCACCCGTACGATATCTGTATACACCAGGAATGGCGACGAGTTTGAACGTCGTGTACAGTTCTGCCACTGGGCACAAGAGAAATTACGGGACGAAGACATTTTTTGCACGCGTTCTGTTTAGCGAGGAAGCGTCATTCATCAACAGCGGTAACGTAAACGGGCATAATATGCACTACTGGGCCACGGAAAATCCACGATGGCTGCGACAAGTGGAACATCAGTGACCTTGGCGGGTTAATGTATGGTGCGGCATTATGGGAGGAAGGATAATTGGCCCCCATTTTATCGATGGCTGTCTAAATGGTGCAATGATTGCTGATTTGCTACGTAATGGTTTAAATGGTTTAAATGGCTCTGAGCACTATGGGACTCAACTGCCGTGGTCATCAGTCCCCTAGAACTTAGAACTACTTAAACCTAACTAACCTAAGGGCATCACACACATCCATGCCCGAGGCAGGATTCGAACCTGCGACCGTAGCAGCAGCGCGGCTCCGGACTGGAACGCCTAGAACCGCACGGCCACCGCGGCCGGCGCTACGTAATGTTCTACCAATGTTACTACAAGATGTTCCACTGCATGACAGAATGGCAATGTACTTCCAACATGATGGATGTCTGGCACATAGCTCAAGTGCGGTTGAAGCTGTATTGAATAGCATATTTCATGACAGGTAGATTGGTCGTCGAAGCACCATACCCTGGCCCGCACGTTCACCGCGTCTGAAGTCCCCGGATTTCTTTCTGTGGGGAAAGTTGAAGGATATTTGCCATTGTGATCCACCGACGACGCCTGACAACATGCGTCAGCGCATTGTCAATGCATGTGCGAACATTACGGAAGGCGAACTACTCGCTGTTGAGAGGAATGTCGTTACCCGTATTGCCAAATGCATTGAGGTTGACGGACATTCTTCCGAGCATTTATTGCATTAATGTTGTATTTACAGGCAATCTCACTGTAACAGCATGCGTTCTCAGAAATGATAAGTTCACAAAGGTGCATGTATCACATTGTAACAACCGAAATAAAATGTTCAAACGTACCTACGTTCTGTATTTTTATTTAAAAAACCTACCTGTTACCAACTGTTCGTCTAAAATATGTTTGTGATTATTACAGCGCCGTCTATCACAAAGCAAAAAAAGTGGTCCAACTAAAACATTCATATTTCTTTACGTACTACCTGAATATGTAATAAAAATGGGTGTTCCTATTTAAAAAACGCAGTTGATATCCGTTTGACCAATGGCAGCGCCATCCAGCGGGCCAACCATAGCGCCATGTGGTTTTCCCCCTTCAAGCAAGACGAGTTTCGTTCTTTGTAGTTTTTTCGTTTGACGCTTATTTCGTGAGAGATTTGGATTGGTCGCGATGAATGGACCACCCTGTATATGCCGCATATTAAAGAAATCGGAACCTAAAAACACGCCTCTATTAGAATGCAACGCTTATTTCAAAATTTCAAAGAAATCGGTCCATAACTTTCGGAGATGCACGATTCTGAACCAGCGAACATTTACGTTTTCTTTATATAGACGTTTAGTTTGGATGGACGCATTCACCGACAGCGGAGAGTCTCCGCCGGCCGCAGCTAGCACCAGCGATGTGCCCCGAGGCTCAGACAGGCAGCGTCTGGAATCTTCCAGAGCGGCCGGGGCCTATTGGGAACCACTTGACCCCGGAATTACAGCAGGCGGCCGAGCCGTCCTTGGCTATTGCCACGATGGGAGTGTCACAGGCTCATGCTGATGACAGCTTCCCACGCGCCGAAACAGCTTCCAGTCTCACGCGGCAGGCCAAATAATGGGCAAACGACAACCGCGAATGGTAAGTGGACCACCGCGTGTGTGAGTAACTGGCTTAGAAGTAGCGTCTACTTTGAACATCCCTGACTGGGACGTAAACTGATCTTATTTACTTTCATCATTTACTGTAACATTTTTTCGTCTTGACATATTTTCTACATCTACACTGGTTTGCAGATTATTGGGGCCAGCTCATATTCTACAAAAAATTGAATTAGGTTAGCTAAAACCCATGTTGAGCGCCCATTTTTGGAGTCTTTGTGGACTACTGTTGCCTTTACTTTCTTTCTTTCTTTTGCTGGTGCCTTGTCCCGCGGTTTCGCAAGGTCGGTACGGTTAGGAACGGATTTGGCAAGGTTAGTTGTAAGGGGTGGCCGGATGCGCTTCGTGCCGCCACCCCGTACCCCAATTGTTAAGATGGCGGCAGACAATTGATAGAGACTTTCTATTGTTAGGGCAAATGGGATAAGTATTTGAAATGCGTATTAAACTTTAGTTTCGTACTGTGCACTATTTAGACTTCATCGAGCAAACATTTGATTTTTTCCTAAGGAAAACACAGTCAAAAAAACGCGATGCAAATCGCTATCATCAATGGTTGCGCTCCTTGCAGCGGAAAGAAATAATTAACACAGATAATGCTTACTGAGAGAGGAATTAAAGTTACAAATAATTATTCACTCATATTTATAGTAATAATGAACTCAGTTTGATAGCGTCTTGCGTCCTGAACCTACACAAGCCAACCAACAAAAGGTAAAAACAAAGGAAGACAAACGCAGATCATAAAAGGAATTTACAATTATCATTGTCTTTGTATGATACACATTGATACGTCCAATAACATCATAAAATATTATATAAATAATTAATATTTATCATCGTTTTCACTGTTTTTTCATATGTCGAATAGATAATGTTTATAACTGTTAGAGGCATAATTTCCTCTCGTCGCATTGAGCTAAAATTTATCTCGTGGATGTTACAGGCTGTCCATAAATCCGTGAGAGTACGAGGGGCTGTACATCTCTTTTGAGCAGCACGTTGCAAGGTATCCCTGATATGCTCAATAATGTTCATGTCTGGCGAGTTTGGTGACCAGCGGAAGTGTTTAAACTCAGAAGAGTGTTCCTGGAGCGACTCGGTAGCAATTCTGGAGGTGGGGGGAGGGGGCGCATTGTCCTGCTGGAATTTCCCAAGTCCGTCGGAATGCACAATGGACTTGAACGGATGCACGTGATTAGACAGGGTGCTTACATACGTGTCTTATGAGTAGTATCCAAACGTATCGGGGATCCCATATCACTCCAACTGCACACGTCCCACACTATTACAAAGCCTCCACCACCGTGAACATTCCCCTGCTGATATGCAGGGTCCATGGAATCATGAGGTTGTCTCCATACCCGTACACGTCCATCCGTTCTATACGATTTGAAACAAGACTCGTCCGGCCAGGCAACATTTCAATCATCAACAGTCCATTCTCGGTGTTGACGAGCAAAGTCGAGGCAAGTAAGTGTGTGAATTCCTAAGGGACGAAACTGCTGAGGTTATCGGTCCTCAGACTTGCACACTACTTAAACTAACTTAAGCTGAGAACAACACACACACACACACACACACACACACACACACACACACACACACACACACACACCCACACACACACACACACACACACACACACACACACAGACACACCCGTGCACGAGGGAGGACTCGAACCCCGGCAGGAGCGGCCGCGCAGTCTCTGACATGGCGACTCTAACCGCGCGGCCACTCCCTGTGTACGAATTTCGATAAAAGTCCAAAAATTAATCTCTCAAAATATAGCATAAACAATCGTGGTGCAGGCTTTCCCTACTTCCCAGGATACAAAGTTCCCTACGGGCTACGACACACCAAATAATGTTTCGAGCCACAGACATAGAGAAGTTAAAATAACCAAAGAATTGAACGTACCTTTTCCATTCATGAAATTATATTTTTCCATAAACGATCTCCATAGCTACATTTCAGAAAACATCATCCTCTTGTATGAGATGAAATGTTATTATAATTAATGACATTACATTCCGTATTCAAAATGGCAGCTTACAACAACGCCGCTAATTACAATTCAGCTGCGATCATATCATCTCCACAGTTGCTAAATCAGAAGCAAGTAAGATTCTAGTACACGTAATGTTCGGCATTACATCCACATAGTTTTTATATCACAAGTCAGAAATAATCTTTCTCTCTCTCTCTCCCTCTCCCTTGCAGTCGTAATGAGTCTTTAATCCATATAGACCACTTGTTCAGTCATGCATAAACGTTGGCGCAAAAAAGACAAAGCGATAGAAATGGTTCAAATGGCTCTGAGCACTATGGGACTTAACTTCCGAGCTCATCAGTCCCCCAGAACTTACAACTACTTATAGCTAACTAACCTAAGGACATCACACACATCGATCCTCGTGGCAGGATTCGAACCTGCGACCGTAGCGGTCGACAAAGCGACAGGAAAAGGGTAATATGACTATAGTATTCATCACATCCAAAGCTCGACGATAAAAGTAAATTGGCATAGCTAGTACTGGAACAGATTACAGAATGTTAAAAATGGGAAATGAAATCAGCACATACAATTACAATCTCATTAAGACCGTTAAACTCACTCAACTCCACTCCACTCACATTATTAATGATGAACCATTGAAAAGAGAGAAGCTGAAGAGCTTGCCGCTTTTCAGAATGTAACCATTGAGGGATTCACCCACTTTCCTTTCAATGTGAGGGAAATTTATTCACGAGATTCATAAACATATTGGCATTAAGAAGAATAACGATGTGCATAGAGCGTCCATTTAGTCTATGTGATTTCTACGTTGTGCAGTCACAGTGTAAAAGAGTGGGTCTTGCTATGGTCGGTAAATGCCCCTATTGTCTCCCTCGGTCAGCCAGTCAGCCAGGTCTTGCTAAATTAAAACCTGTATGATACCTTATATTTCCTGACGGGGTCCTAGGAATCACCTTTCATATCATACTGGCAGGTTCAAATGGCTCTAAGCACTATGGGACTTAACATCTGAGGTCATCAGTCCCCTAGACTTAGAACTACTTAAACCTAAATAACCTAAGGGCATCACACACATGCATGCTGGCGGCAGGATTCGAACCTGCGACCGTAGCAGCAGCGCTGTCCCGGACTGAAGCGCCTAGAACCGCTTGGCCACAGCGGCCGGCTACTGGCAGGTATTATTAACTCTAGCTTTTTTCTTGATCAAAATTAACTTGATAGAAGCTAGTATTATAAATAAAGAACAGGTGAGGAGCTTACAACACTACTAAAGTAAGAGTCATATTCAAACTTCAATAAATGTATAATGGGTGAACCATAATTTATGGTGTAAACCTGTACAGTTGAAATTACATGATACTGGGAACAAAGAAGTCTAAGCAAAAATAGGCCATTAAACACATACCTTGAGAGATCTGAGCACTTCGAATTCTATGCTGTGAAAGAAAACTCTTCTACATCGCTCTCCATATTTTGGGAGGTATTCATATGCACCAGACCAAGAAAACAATGCACGGAAAAACTGGGGTCTAAAGTGCAAACCTTATGAGCTATGAACACATCTTCACGTCCAGTACTGCTTAACACACCTTTTTTACTGAACAAGTGTCCTTAACTCTTTAAAGTATGGATTTTAGAGCCCATCCTCTCCAAATCTTTTTGCTTGGAATGATGAATCCTTTCATACTCCTGAATAATGACAGTTCTTCCTGGGACATCCTGTACATGATTACTTATTTAACAAATGATTTCAAGTTATTACTTGGTAGAAATTATAGAATTAGCAATAATGACAATAATTATTTTGATTTTTAAATGTCTTTTCAAAATATGAAAAAAGTATACTTACTAGAAATTTGTAACCTTTTCTGACGGTTGTGTAGTATAATATATAATATTTTATGATCTCCTAAGTAAGAAGAATAAGAGGTAATTATTTGTATAGCTACCTGGGTACTCGGTGTTGCCCCAATGTGTATGTATTCCAGTCTTGTGTTAGTCCATCTGCTCTTCCACCCTCTGTCCATACATCTCTTCTTCACCCATCTCTCTGTCCATCTCCTCCTCTTATATTTCTCTGTCCATATCCTTCTCTCTCCGTTGAACTACCCTTTTTTTCCATCTCCTTCTCTCTCCTCTCTCCGTTTTCCCTTTCTCTATGTATTTCCTCCTCCCCCTCTATCTGTCTATCTGCTCCTTCCCCTTCTTTGTCTACCCAACCCCTCATCCACTCTCTCTCTCTCTCTCTCTCTCTCTCTCTGTGTGTGTGTCTGTCTCTCTCTCTCTCTCTCTCTCTCTCTCTCTCTCTCTCTCTCTCTCTCTCTCTCTCCATCATCACGTTATCACCTCGAACCCAGTAGAGGTCGGTGGGCCTCACCACCACAGAACTGCTCTGCAGATACTAAGTTATATGTGCAACAAGTTTGGTTGAAATCGATACAGTAGGTTAAGAGGAGCTTTTCAGCCACAGCTTTGCCCAGGTGCACCCATGTTTCATCTATATTTAACACATATCACACATATTTGTACACATAATTCTCCTTTATCTGTAGCGAAAGTCGCCCTGCGCTTTCGTTTTCACGCAGTTCAACATTTGTGGTGGTATATCTGCTAAACTACGTGTCGTACAATGATATAATTTTGCAAATACATTCAGTGTCATGTGAATACTACCTGAAAAATATATTGCGACTGAAGTTAGTACTGAAGAAGTAATGAACTAAAACGTAATGCCTGAGAATGTGGTAGGCGATAACCGTTTTTGCTTCCATCATTCTGTGGGGAGGGGGGGGGGGGGGACGTCAGTGAGCCTCCTAAGGGTTTGAAATGATGTGTAAAATTTGATGCAAGTCGCTCAGTACTCTCGTTGTCAGTACCGGATGAATGTAGCCCGGGTATATGGACGTGCTGAGCTACAATGCCTTTTCACTCTCACCTCCACCTCTTGAAAGGTAGGTTGTTCTTAACCCCACAGTGATTCTTTCCAGACAGGAAGTGATACGTATACCAAGTTTGGTTGAAATATGTTCACTCTTCTAGGAGGAGATGTGATACATCCACTTTTAGAATAGACTCTCTGGTCATAAAGGCTCAGTTCGAAGCGGGACTCATCACTGAAGATAATATTATACTCCAGTCAATGAGATTCAAGGCCGGAGAATTGTGTGGAGGCGCCGCGAACAGTGGTGGGATAACCATCCGGACTGTCGCCTGCCACACTGTCCGACAAGTAATGCTCTGGTGTATCATTCCATTTCATTTCATAGGAGGACCCCACTGGTTGTCATCCGAGGCACACTTACCGCACAGCGGTAAGACGGCGATATTCTACACCCCGTTTTGTTGCCCGTCATGACAAGCCATCCTGGGTGTACATTTCAGCGAGATAATGCTCGCTCGCGACGGCGAGAATTTCTCCTGCTTGTCTGCGTGGTTGCCAAACCCTACATTGTCGAGCAAGATTACCGGATCTCTCCCCAACTGAGAACGTTTGGAGCGTTATGGGCAGGGTCTAAACATTCTGCGTGGTGTCTGTTTGTTCTATATCGTGTCTCCCTACCACTTTCGCGCAACGACGCTCTGAGCGTGTTTTTTAGGGAATTGACTAGTTTGAACCTGGGACCTGTTGCTGATAAGGAGACGCCAGACCACACATGACATGTAGAGTTCAGAAGAGTTCAGTGAGACTAGCGATGATATAACCAAATACTTAATGATTTCAGCGTCAGCTCCACTGCACTTCCTGTAAAGGAATCTTAATACTAACTTTAGTGGAAGGGGTTCAAGGATTTCCTATTTTTAGTTAGCTGGTAAAATAACGTCGAAAAAGCAGTTAAGTTTACCATTGGAAATTTTATTCTACTCAAAAAAACATCGTTTATAAATTGCACTATTGATAAAAGGAAATGTTTTAATACAGGATGGTAAAAACCAACTGCGTTCAACGAAAAATGTGAACGAATATTCCCTGAATGGGTTTCCAAGTTCTACAATGGATCGAAGGATGACCTATGCCATATCACATCTATGATCTAGGTTTAAATTAAGTTTCACAAGAGAGAAAACTATCAAAATGGTCTACAGTGACCCTCAATTATCTTTAATTACTTAACTAACTTGTCGTAAATTACAGTGGCTGATGTGGCTTCTCAATAACTATATAACAGGAAAATCATCGCGTTTCAGATTTTTACTTCAAGTGGCAAATGTGAACACCATGAGCTTTAATTGACGATCGACACTAGTATTACGTAAAGGGGATGTAACAGATGAGACTTCTGCAGTTCTAAGTGAAGTCTTATGCGCTCAAAAATGCGGCATCGCGTGCGTTCATTACCTTGTCGATGTTCGTCAGGGAGCGGCGGCTGGCGCAGCTCCGTCCAGCTCGCCCTCTCGGAAGCAACTCTCTTCTAACTTCTCCTTACTACAATTTACCGAAGTTGGTTTAAAAAAAAAAAACTATCTGGCTGTGTTTTCATCTGACCAATCAGGGTCTCAATGTTAACCTTAAGCTCCACCTACAAAAATTCTGTCTATCCAATGAGAAACGTTATACTTTTCGTGGTGGGGCAATGTTTTTAAAGTTTGCAACGTAACAGAGACGCGAAAAAGTCTCACTCTAAAACTTGCAGCTGCTGTGGTCCTTTTAGCGTTATCGTAAGATCTATACCGTTCTTCTGGAGGGCTCTATCTTTTAACATGGTCTGGGGGGTGGTCCTGACGTAACAGAGACGCGAAAAAGTCTCACGCTAAAACTTGCGGGTGGTGTGGCCCTTTTTGTGTTATCGTAAGCTCTATACTGTTCTCCCGGAGGGCTCTAGCTTTTAACATGGGCTGGGGGTGGTCCTAACGTAAGAGAGACACGAAAAAGTCTCATGCTAAAAACTTGCGGGTGGTGTGGTCGTAGCGGTTAGCTGGCGACGTGGGTGTCCGTTCCTTATCGTAGGGCCTTCTCGCTTAACACGGTTCTGCTCTCGGCTTCTGTTCTCGTTTCTCCCCTCGGAACTGCGTCTGTCTCACGGTGGGAAGGTATGACATGCATTTAGGAATTCTTGTGTTAGTCTGTGGTATTCCATTTGCTCACTTGTTACTCGTATTACTTTGGTTAATTTAATGTCACGATTTATTCGGAGCTATGTGACATACTACTGGATTTGCTTATCATGTCAGGGTTTTCATGGAAGGTGTTGGATTTGCCTGACACCCTACAAGGGACCTCCAATCAGCTTGGGATTTTGACGATCTAACGCGTCAGTTGGATAGGATTTGGCACAATATTGCTCAGGAGCACATACAACAACTCTGTCAATGATAACGCAAATACACTCATGTTCATAAATTAAGCATAGTGCTGATACATGGTGAAACAACGCTCTGGTGGGCGGTTTGCGAGTTTAAATCACCTCGGGGTATGACCATGCGGTGCATTTGACCCGCGGTCGTCGCACGGTGGCGCTGGCAACAGTCCACATACGCAAAGGTGTGTTGGTGCATGTCAGAGTACGGTGCAGCGAGTAAGTGTGCAGACGTTTTCAGACGTGCTAATGGTGACTGTGGGTTGAAAATGGCCCAAAGAACACATATTGATGACATTATGAGGGTAGGATACTAGGGCGACTGGAGGCTGGTCAAACACAGCAGTCGTAGCACGGGCCCTCCGTGTGCCACAAAGTGTGATCTCAAGATTATGGCAACGATTCCAGCAGACAGTAAACGTGTCCAGGCGCTAAAGCACGAGACGTCCACAGTGTACAACTCCACAAGAAGATCGACATCTCATTATCAGTGCCTGCACACGGCCACGGAGTACTGCAGGTAGCCTTGCTCGGGACCTTACCGCAGCCACTGGAACAGTTGTCTACGCACAATCTACAGACGAGTGAACAGACGTGGTTTATTCACCCGGAGACCTGCAGGGTGCGTTCCACTGACCTCTGGTCACAGGAGAGCCCGTAAAGCCAGTTGTCAAGAACACAGTACATGGTCATTGGAGCAATGGTCCCAGTTTATGTTCATGGACGAGTCCAGTTATAGTCTGAACAGTGATTCTCGCCAGGTTTACATCTGGCGTGAACCAGGAACCACATACCATCCCCTTAATGTCCTGTGAGATGGGATTGTGATTGGAGCACATACACCCCTGCATGTCTTTGACAGAGGAACTGTAACAGGTCAGGTATATCGGGACGTCATTTTGCACCAGTATGTCCGCCTTTTCAGGGGTGCAGTGGGTCCCACCTGCTTCCTGATGGATGATAACCCACGGCTCCACCGAGCTGCCATATTGGAGGAGTACCTTGAAACAGAAGATATCAGGCGAATCCAGTGGCCTGCCTGTTCTCCAGACCATAACCCCATCGAGCACATCTGGGATGCTCTCGGTCGACGCATTGCTGCACGTCTTCGAACCCCCAGGACACTTCAGGAGCTCCGACAGGCACTGGTGCAAGAATGGGAGGTTATATCCCAGCAGCTGCTCGAACACCTGATCCAGAGTATGCCAACCCGTTGTGCAGCCTGTGAATGTGTGCTTGGCAATCATATCCTGTATTGATGTCGGGGTACATGCGCAGGAAATAGTGGCGGGTTGTAGCACATGTGTTTTGGGACGGTTTTCTCAACTTATCAGCAATACCGTGGACTTACAGATCTGTGTAGTGTGTGTTCCCTATGTGCCTATGCTATTAACGCCAGTTTTGTGTAGTGCCACGTTGTGTGGCACCACATTCGGCTATTATCCTTGATTTATGAGCATGAGTGTAACTGCTTGCGCAAGGGGCAGAGGTGGATCGACGCGTTATTTATCTGTTGAATATGCGAAGCTGTTCCTCTCGAATAAATCTTTTTTTTTCTGAAAGTGCGATCATTTGTTTGTCTGTACATGTCAAGAAAGGCAAGTCTTCCGGCCCAGATGGAATACCAATCAGGTTCCTTTCAGAGTATGCAGACACAATAGCGCCTTCCTTAGCAATCATATACAACCGCTCTCTTGACGAAAGGTCTGTCCCTAAAGACTGCAGAGTAGCACAGATCATACAAATATTCAAGAAAGGAAATAGGAGTAATCAATTGAATTACAGGCCCATCTCACTGACCTCAATTCGCAGTAGGATTTTGGAGCATATACTTTACTCGAACATTATGAATCACTTTGAAAATAATGACTTATTGATACTTAACCCCTCCCTCGGGCATGGGTGTGTGTGTGTGTGTGTGTTTGTACTTAGGATAATTTAGGTTAAGTAGTGTGTAAGCTTAGGGACTGATGACCTTAGCAGTTAAGTCCCACAAGATTACACACACATTTGAACATTTTTTTTTTTTTGATACTTAACCAACACGGATTCAGAAAATATCGTTCTTGTGCAATGAAGTAATGAGTGCTGTCGGAAAGGGATCTCAGATCGATTCCATATTCCTAGATTTCCAGAAGGCTTTTGATACCGTTCCTCACAAGCGACTATTAATCAAATTGCGTGCGTATGGAGTATCGTCTCAGCTGACAGGATTCGTGATTTCCTTTCAGAGAGGTCACAGTTCGTAGTGATAGACGGTAAATCATAGAGTAGAACAGAAGTGATATCTGGCGTTCCGCACGGTAGTGTCATAGGCCCTCTGTTCTTCCTCATTTATATAAATGATCTAGGTGATAATCTGAGCAGCCCCCTTAGATTGTTTGCAGATGACGCTGTAATTTACCGTCTAGTAAAACCATCAGACGACCAATTCCAATTACAAAATGATCTAGAGAGAATTTCTGTATGGTGCGAAAAGTGGCAATTGGCACTAAACAAAGAAAAATGCGAGGTCATCCACATGGCTACTAAAAGAAATCCAATACATTTTGGGTATACGATAAATCGCATAAATCTAAGGGCTGTCAATTCGACTAAATACCTAGGAATTACAATTACGAGAAACTTAAACTGGAAAGACCACATAGATAATATTGTGGGGAAGACGAAACAAAGACTGCGCTATGTTGACAGAACACTGCCGGCCGGATTGGCCGAGCGGTTCTAGGCGCTACAGTCTGGAACCGCGCGGCCGCTACGGTCGCAGGTTCGAATCCTGCCTCGGGCATGGATGTGTGTGATGTCCTTAGGTTGGTTAGGTTTAAGTAGTTCTAAGTTCTAGGGGACTTATGACCTCAGCAGTTGAGTCCCATAGTGCTCAGAGCCATTTGAACCATTTGACAGAACATTTAGAAGATGAGACAAACCCATATACTTGTCCGTCCTCTGCTGGAATATTGCTGCGCGGTGTGGAATCCTTACCAGGTAGGATTGACGGAGGACATCGAAAAAGTGCAAAGAAGGGCAGCTCGTTTCGTGTTATCGCGCAATAGGGGTGAGAGTGTCACTGATATAATACGCGAGTTGGGGTGGCAGTCACTGAAGCGAAGGCGGTTTTCTTCGCGGCGAGAAATTTCATCAACTTTCTCTTCCGAATGCGAAAATATTTTGTTGACACCCACCTACGTAGGTAGAAATGATCATCATAACAAAACAAGAAAAATCACAGCTCGAACGGAAAGATTTAGGTGTTTCTTTTTCCCACGCGCCGTTCGAGAGTGGAATGGTAGAGAAGTAGTATGAAGATGGTTCGATGAACCCTCTGCCAGGCACTTAAGTGTGAAATGCAGAGTAACGATGTAAATGTAGATGTAGACATGAACATCGCATTTACCAATCCCCCATACGAGTAATTCCTTCGTGGTGGGTCGATTTTTTTGACTTAGAGTGTCTTTAAAGTTGCAACTTTGTTAAAATACGAAAAAAACTAAATACGCTTCATTTTCCGTAACGCGTACCCTGCTGTTTAACGGTGTGAAAGCAGTTCCTATCTATTAAAGTGAATAAAATTCCCACTTGTTAAAAGGAATTTGGTTATGATTTCATCAGTTACTCCCTGGCAACTACTTCCATGCTTAACATAGTGTGATTAAATGTGTTAATGTTGTTGATGAATCGCTTGTAAGTAAAATAAATTCTTAAGAATATTCTTTGAAAATAAATCGCGGTTGACCAGTGTTGTTGTCTTAATGTGTCGGACACTCTGGGTGTTTACATGTATCGAGTACCCCGATTGTTTGAGCGTATCGTGTGTTGCGGTTCGCGCTGAAAATAGGGCCATTGACCAGTTGGATTATAACGCTGGTGACGATAGCGAAGCCAGCACCGACGATGTGCCGACTCCGTCGCAGTTTTTAACAACCAGCAGTGCAGGAAGCAGGCGGGAAGAGCGGTGTGGAAGGCCCGGGGGCTGTCGCGCCCTTGGCTGACTCTGCTCGGCGGCCTGGACCTGCGACACGCAAGGGCGGGCGTGCGTGGCCCACGGCCATCTGGCGAGGCGGCCACTCCGCCGTATGTGGGCCACCGACACGCTGGCGCGGCTCCGGCAGCGGGCGCACTCAGCCAGCGTGAGGCGGTGGCGGCGGCGGGGCGGGGCGGGGGGGGGGGGGGGGGGGGGGCGCCGTAGCGCGGCTGCAGCACGAGGCACGAGCACTGGCGAATGCCGGACATTTGCCACACTTGCCCCTTCGCCAGGTAGCGATGCCTCAGGTAAGGGACGCCCTTCCTCGTACTACTTCTGTCCGCTTTCAAACCGCCGTCTCCACATCTTACTCGATACAATCAGTACGTAAGGGGACTTCTTCTTCGACATCTTGGCTAAAACAGAGCTTCTTTTCCGAAATCGAAATATTTATAACTTTTGGGAAACGAAAGCAATCGCGATCATCATGTCAGCATATAATCAGTTCTGCCAAGTATAAATATAGATCCCTCTGTTTGTACAGTAGCTTCCTTTCACGCTTACTAATTGCGATAGAAACAGTTGATCGCCATGGGAGCAACAAGAAAGGAACGCTGTAAACGGAATGTGAATGTACGCTAATCACTTCTTTTTGATGGCTGCATTTGTGCCTACTTTAATTACTACAACTGCATGCCCAAAAGACAATAAGGAAAGAAGAAATGGGAATTTGAATGTTTGAAAAGTAGAACGACATACTCCATATTAATTTACTCTCTAAAATCCGATATCCCTTACGGCGAAATAGTTAGTAAAGTGTAGCTGGACAATGTTCAAATCATGACTGAAAATACGTCCACTAAATAGAGATAAGAACATCTATGATTGACATGTCATCTAAAGTCGACGTACAGTTTTAAAATGTTAGAAATAAGGAAATGAAGTAATACAGAATGCTATGCTTGTACCGTACGTTGTTGTTCTACATTGTTTAGCTCTGGTATTTACAGGGTCACAGAGAAAGCATCCTAGGTTTTGGAGGGAAAAGTCGTAACTGTAATGATCTCTACTACAACAGAAACAAGAAGAACAACTTAAGGAAAAATAATGTAATGTGCGTTCCAGCTCACAAGCGACATTGAAGCAGGTAGTTCCTGTGACTTAGTATGGACAGAGGTTATATTCGACAACCGGAATAAATTAGTAACTGGCTCCTTTTACCGACCCTGCGTCTCAGATGAAACAGTTGCTCAACATTTCAAAGAAAACTCGAGTCTCATCGCAAATAGGTACCCTACTCACACAATTACAGTTGGCAGTGACTTCAATCTACCGCCGGCCGCGGTGGTCTCGCGGTTCTAGGCGCGCAGTCCGGAACCGTGCGACTGCTACGGTCGCAGGTTCGAATCCTGCCTCGGGCATGGATGTGTGTGATGTCCTTAGGTTAGTTAGGTTTAAGTAGTTCTAAGTTCTAGGGGACTGATGACCACAGCAGTTGAGTCCCATAGTGCTCAGAGCCATTTGAACCATTTTTTTTTTTTCAATCTACCTTCCGTATGTTGACAAAAATACATTTTCAGATCCTATTGTAGATAGAAAACAACTTCCGTAATTGTTCTAAATGCTTTTTTTAAGATTATTTTGAACAATTAGTTCACGAGGCCGTTCAAATTGTAAATGGTTACGAAAACACACTTGACCTCTTAGTCACAAATAATCCTGAGCGTCACGATCGATACAGGGATTAGTGAACACACAGTCGTAGCAAGGCTCAATTCCGTAACAAACAAATTCA
Source organism: Schistocerca serialis cubense (assembly GCF_023864345.2). Classification (NCBI taxonomy): domain Eukaryota; kingdom Metazoa; phylum Arthropoda; class Insecta; order Orthoptera; family Acrididae; genus Schistocerca; species Schistocerca serialis. The sequence goes on along the minus strand of NC_064649.1, from coordinate 36,514,147 downwards.
CCAAAACTAAACGCGAAATATATATATTTTTAAAAGCAACTAAAAATTTGGTTGACGTCTTTCTAAGAGACACTCTCCAATCCTTCCAAACTATGTAAGTGAAGACCATATGTGGCTTAGTTCAAAGAAATAGTTTTAACAGCACTCAGGAGATTCATACCAATTAAATTAATATCAGACGGAACTAATACCCCATGGTACACAAAACACGACAGAATGCTGCTGCAGGAGCACCGAAAAAGGCACGTATAATTTAGACGAGCGCAAAACTTCCAAGATTGGCGAAGTTTTGCTGTGGCTCGAAATTGGTGCGGATTTCAATGCGAGCTGCATTTAATAGTTTCCACAACGAAACTCTCTCTAGAAATGTGGCGAGAAATCCATAGAGATTCTGGTCCTATGTTAAGAAATCCAGCGGAAAGGCTCAGTAAGTGCCTTTACTGCGGGTCGGACGGCGAGTGAAGAGGAGCAGGAGGAGGGGGAGACAAGGGACCCAACCCTTCGGAGCAGGTAAAATCGTGGCAAATGTCCGGCGTGGCTAAAGTCCGCACACCGCACTCGCGGGCACAGCCGAGCTGCCACGAGTCACGAGGCCTACTGTGGCTGACTCTGGTTGTACTGCACATACACTGAGGAGCCAAAGAAACTGGTACACCTGTGCCTAACATCGTGTAGGGTCCCCGGGAGCACGTAACAAGACGTGGCATGGACTCGACTAATGCCTGAAGTAGTGCTGGATGGAACTGACACCATGAACCCTGCAGGACTGTCCGTAAACTCGTAAGAGTACCAGGGGGTGGAGCTCTCTTCTGAACAGCACGTTGCAAGGCATCCCAGATGTGTCCAATACTGCTCATTGAACCGTGATTTATTTTCAAAGAATATTCTTAAGAATTTATTTTATTTACTAGCGATTCATCAAGAACATTAACACATTTAATAACACTATGTAAGCATGGAAGTAGTTGCCAGGGAGTAACTGATGAAATCACAATCAAATTCTGATGTAGGCTACCAACACAAGGACAGCGTACCAATAGGGACAAGAAAGGAGGCATAAAGGGCGCCAAAACAGAAATAACAATCATCCATTTATTGCACCATTACAAACAATATGTATCACAAAGGGCACACACAATGGAGTTTAAGAAATTACAATGGCACATCAAGTCCGCTGTGACAGTGTGCATAACGAAGGCCGAACAATTTTACCAATGTAAGAAATAAAAAAATACTTGTGTAAAATTAAATAAAATGCCTTGAAGGACATGTTTATGAGAAAAACACGACGGGTCCGCAAGGGAGGAGGCAACACAATACTTAACTCAGGTGCACCAAAACAAACAACGGACACCAGGCACCAGGCACGCAGCTCTCCGTTGCGGTTCCGCGCGTTCCACCCAGGTAATAGCTACCTGAAACATTGGACTTGGAACAGTACACCAGTGATCGGCAAATTAACCAAAACAATAACATCACATAAATATACAATAATTTAAGAAAATCACATCATATGATTATGAGCTTGAGGTCTTCCAGTAATTAACAGATTAAATTTCTCAGAACCCAAGTTGCAATTAACGCAACAAGAATTAAATCATTTAAGTGATAATGTTACTTTAAAATAATATACAGCAGAGGACGAAGAATGGCCCGATCAGTACTCCCCAGTGAAGCAGTTCACACAGATGGTACTCCACGGCTCCGAGCACACAGCCCCATACAAAATGCAACACAACCACAGCGACCCGGCGTACTAGCAGAACCACCAGGCAGTAAACCCAAAATAGTACTAAGCCAAAACAAGGACCGACCTTTAAAATAACAAGACCTAGCCCGGGCCGGACAACAGACCAAATCCCGGGGAATCCATAAGAATCCTCAGCCAACTTAATACCAAAACAACAATTTATGAACACTATGCAAAACACAAGACCTCTCAGACCAAAGGCTTCCGTTTAGTCGCGACGGTGGCTCCGACCCGCCTGCTGAGGTGCCAAGCGTCGCAAGGAGTGCCGAATGAAGCTTAACCTTCATTGGCGGAAAGCGAAATATAACTCCAATCTAACTGCGCACGGCAAACTGTAAGAAGTGCCACTCGAAGACTATGCACTTGAAGATCAAACATAAAGCACCCAGACTAACGTGCCGCTGAACGACGCACTTCCATCACCAGCGTCTAGTAGAATATGGAGAGCAGCGTAGCCCATCGATATACATCCATGGGACGGTAAACGAGGATAGGAATCCCAGCGACGGAGAGACAGGACGACGAAATGACATCCCGCCGCACATAGAAGGTATTTCAAACTCAGGCTCGACAAACTACAAAATGGCTCTGAGCCCTATGGGATGTAACTGCTGAGGTCATCAGTCCCCTAGAACAACTTAAGCCTAACTAACCTAAGGACATTACACACATCCATGCCCGAGGCAGAATTTGAACCTGCGACCGTAGCGGTCGCGCGGTTGCAGACTGTAGCGCCTAGAACCGCTCGGCCACCTCGGCCGGCGACAAACTACAACAGGCGAGATTTTGCTCCCCTTGCGAATCAAGTTAAACGGCACACCACGCCGCTGTCCATACTATTAACCGTAAAATCACGGTCCGGTCTTCCCATAGGGCCCCACTCGGCGTCCAGATGCAAACAACCCCAGCCGAGCCGAACTGTCTTTAGGCCAAGGCAGCCACCTCTTTCCTCCTCACACGCCTCCAGCTAAGCTCTGGCCAGCGATCACACACAGAAACAGCCGCCTAAGGTCGAAGCGCCGCCTGAGTGAAAACTCAGCACTAAGATCGATAGGGACTTGGAAATAAGCGAGCACAATAACAAATTCCTTTTATAAGTTGGAATTTTATTCACTTTAATAGTGCCTAAAAGCATTTTTTTTAAAGAAACAGATTTAAAGTTATAGTTAGAAAGCACTCCCTAAATATCAAGTTACAATTTATTTAGAGGCAGAAAGGAACGAGTTTTGACTGTATGAGCTTTCGGGCAGAGAACCTTGCCGCTCCATTTTGACACGGCCGCTCACAACAGCCTCTGAAAGACTACACTGGTGCAAATCTGCAACACACCAGATTAAACTAAAAGTTTAAGAATTGGAGGACGAGATGGGCAAAGAGGGAAGGAAGAACTGGAAGATTCGAATAAATACATACCGAGAGGATAATGTCAGAATTCCTGAAAAGAGGTCGAGAAGAGGTTCGCGAATTTACACCACATATTGTTTTAACTGCCCTTTTCTGAGCCAAAATTACCTTTTGCGAATGGGAAGAATTAGCCCAGAATATTATTTCATATGCCAGTAGCGAATGAAAATATGGACACCACGCTAATTTCCATGTTAGACCCTCATTTATTCCAGATACTGTTCTAATGGAAACTGAATCAGCAATCAGTTTTTGAACAAGATCCTGAATAAGTGCTTTTCATGACAGTTTATTATTTACCCGAACACGCAGAAATTTGAATTGTTCAGACTAACTAACCATTTGCTCATTCTGGTAATCAAAATGTCAGTTTTAGTTAAAAAGTGAGTTAGAAACTGTGAAAACTGACTCTTACTGTGATTTAGTATCAATTTATTTTCTGTAAGCCATGAACTTGTTACTTGCACTGCACTATTTGATTCTCTGCCTTTGTTGCACTCAGCGTCCTTCACTAACCAGCCAGTGTCATCAGCAACCAGAAATATTTTAGAATCAACTGTCATGTTAATAGGCATATCAGCACTGATCGTGACCGGGCTAAATATCTCACGAAATAAGTATCAAACGAAAAAACTGCAAAGGACGAAACTTGTCTACCTTGAAGGGGGATACCAGATGGCGCTATGGCTGGCCCGCTAGATGGCGCTGCCATAGGTCAAACGAATATCAACTGCGTTTTTTTAAAAATAGGAACCCCCATTTTTTATTACATATTCGTGCAGTACGTAAAGAAATATGAATGTTTAAGTTGGACCACTTTTTTCGCTTTGTGATAGATGGCGCTGTAACAGTCACAAACATATGGCGCACAATTTTAGACGAACAGTTAGTAACAGGTAGGTTTTTAAAATTAAAATACAGAACGTAGGTACGTTTGAACATTTTATTTCGGTTGTTCCAATGTGATACATATACCTTTGTGAACTTATAATTTCTGAGAACGCATGCTGTTGCAGCGTGATTACCAATATATGCCACATTAATGCAATAAATGCTCAAAATGACGTCCGTCAACCTCGATGCATTTGGCAATACGTGTAACGACATTCCTCTCAACAGCGAGTAGTTCGCCTTCCGTAATGTTCGCACATGCATTGACAATGCGCTGACGCATGTTATCAGGCGTTGTCGGTGGATCACGATAGCAAATATCCTTCAACTTTCCCCACAGAACGAAATCCAGGGATGTCAGATCCGGTGAACGTGCGGGCCATGGTACGGTGCTTCGACGACCAATCCACCTGTCATGAAATATGCTATTCAATACCGCTTCAACAGCACGCGAGCTATGTGCCGGACATCCATCATGTTGGAAGTACATCGCCATTCTGTCATGCAGTGAAACATCTTGTAGTAACATCGATAGAACATTACGTAGGAAATCAGCATACATTGCACAATTTAGATTGCCACCGATAAAATGGGGGCCAATTATCCCTCCTCCCATAATGCCGCACCATACATTAACCCGCCAAGGTCGCTGATGTTCCACTTGTCGCAGCCATCGTGGATTTTCCGTTGCCCAATAGTGCGTATTATGCCGGTTTACGTTACCGCTGTTGGTGAATGACGCTTCAACGCTAAATAGAACGCATGCAAAAAAGCTGTCATCGTCCCGTAATTTCTCTTGTGCCCAGTGGCAGAACTGTACACGACGTTCAAAGTCGTCGCCATGCAATTCCTGGTGCATAGAAATATGATACGGGTGCAATCGATGTTGATGTAGCATTCTCAACACCGACGTTTTTGAGATTCCCGATTCTCGCGCAATTTGTCTGCTACTGATATGCGGGTTAGCTGCGGCAGCAGCTAAAACACCTACTTGGGCATTATCATGTGTTGCCGGTCGTGTTTGACGTTTCACATGTGGCTGAAGACTTCCTGTTTCCTTAAATAACGTAACTATCCGGCGAACGGTCCGGACACTTGGATGATGTCGTCCAGGATACCGAGCAGCATACATACATAGCACATGCCCGTTGGGCATTTTGATCACAATAGCCATACACCAACACGATATCGACCTTTTCCGCAGTTGCTAAACGATCCATTTTAACACGTTTAATGTATCACGAAGCAAATACCGTCCGTACTGGCGGAATGTTACGTGATACCACGTACTTATACGTTTGTGACTATTACAGCGCCATCTATCATAAGGCGAAAATAGTGGTACAACTAAAACATTCATATTTCTTTACGTGCTACACGAATATGTAATAAAAATGGGGATTCCTATTTAAAAAAAAAACGCAATTTGATATCCGTCTGACCTATGGCAGCGCCATCTAGCGGGCCAACCATTGCGCCATCTGGTTTCCCCCTTCAAGCTAGACGAGTTTCGTTCTTTGTAGTTTTTTCGTTAGACGCTTCTTTCGTGGGATATTCGGCCCGGTCACTATCAATGGACCACCCTGTAGATTGAAGCGCCAAAGAAACAGGCATAGGCATCTGTATTCGACTACAGAGGTATGTAAAAGGGCAGAATACGGCGCTGCGGTCTGCACCGCCTAAATATGGACCTTCCTAACAGATTAAAAGTGTGTGCAGGACCGACACTCGAATTCTCACCGTCTATGGCCGTCCCATCGCCCTCACTCCCACCCTTAAGTACCTTGGCGTCACCCTCGACCGTCGCCTCTCCTGGACTCCCCATCTCCATACAGTCCAAGCCAAGGCACGTTCCCGACTCCGTCTCCTCAAGCTCCTTTCCGGCCGTACGTGGGGTCTGGACCCTTACACAATCCTCCACACCTATAAATCCCTCATCCGCCCTATCCTTTGTTATGCCCATCCAGCCTGGATCTCCGCCCCCCCTACCTTTTATAAATCCCTCCAAATCCTTGAACGCCATGCTCTCCGCCTCGCCTATCGCATCCGTCTCCCCTCCCCCACGCGGATCCTCTACGATCTCATCCCCTTCCCCCACCTCCTCCTTTTCCTTGAAAGGATACGGATCCTGTACACCTCCCGTAAACTCGATCCTCCTCACCCGCTCGTCTCCCCAATCCTCTCCCATCCCCGCCCGCTGCCGCGCCTGTATTCCCACGTCCCGCCCGGTCTCCATCTCTCCACCCTCCTTACTCTCTCCCAAGGTGGCTTCCGCCAGCTCCCCCTCCCTGATGATGTCCTCCTCCCCTCCATCTACCCCTCCTATCAACTTTGACCCTGCCCCACCACCCACTTCCGGTGTCCTTTCCTTTAGGCACCCTCCCTCCCTCCCTTCTCTTCCCTTCCCTCCCCTTCTCTTTCCTTTTCCCCCCTCCCCTCCCTCCGCCACTCTTCCCCCCCCCCGGGCTTCCCCTCCCCCTTCCTCCCTCCCCCCTTTCTCCCCTGCCCGTGGCATCTCTGCTCTCCCCTCTCCCTCTCCCACTCCCCTTCCTCCTCCTCCTCTCTTGGCAGGTCCCCAGACTCGCACACGCATAGTGAACATTCGCGCGCCGGAGATCATCGCCGTCAGTGTCTAGTGTGTGTGCTTCGTTTTGTGTTTTGTGCCGTTACAACTCAACTGTTCACATGTGCCGTCGCAGTTCTCCGTGTTTTGTGCGCCGTGTCACTGAGTGTTAGTGTTTTTATCGTCCAACGTGAACGGCTTCTTGTTTTTTGTTTTTTTGTAACTACTTTCTTTTCCCGCCATTTTTTGTATTTTCTGTGTCACCTATCTCATATTATTGTATCCCATAAGGCTGAAGAGCAGCGTATTAGGCTCCTGCCAGCCCGCCTTGTATGAGGTGCTGAAAATCACAATAAAGGAAAAAAAAACACTCGAATTCGGGACCTTGCCTTTCGCGGACAAGTGCCCTACAAACTGAGCTACCCAAGCACGACTCACGACCCGTCCTCACAGCTTCACAGAAGCTGTTATGTGAATCTTTCAGAACTAGCACTCCTGGAAGATAGGACACTGCAGAGACATGGCTTAGCCACAGCCTGGGGAATGTTTTCAGAATGACATTTTCATTCTGCAGAGGAATGTGCACTTTCCCATGAATGGAAACGCTTCGAGTTCGAGTTTCGACCCAGCACGCAGTTTTGATGTCCCAGGAACTTTCGTATCATCGCACACTCCGCTGCAGAGTGAAAATCTCATTCTCAACGCCTATATAGGACGACAAGTGTCTGGAGCAGTTGTTACATCGTTTACTGGTGCTACAATGGTAGGTTATCGAGGTTTAAGTGAGTCTGAACGTGGCGTTACAGTCGGCGCAAGAGCGATGGGACACAGCATCTCCGAAGTAGCAATGAAGTGGGGATTTTCCAGTACGACCACTTCACGACTGTGCCGTGAATATCAGGAATTCGGCAAAACATTAAATTTCCGACATCACTGCGGCCGGAAAAAGGTCCTGGAAGAACGGGTCCAACGACGACTGAAGAGAATCGTTCAACCTCACAGAAGTGCAGCCCTTTCGCAAATTGCTACCCTTCCGCAAATTGCTGCAGATTTCAGTGCTGGGCCATCAACAAGTTTCAGCGTCAACACTGACTGTCAACACTGACATTGGATTGTTAGTGACTGAAAACACGTTGCTTGGTCGGACGAGTCTCGTTTCAAATTGTATCGAGCGATGGACGTGTACGGGTTTGCCAGCGTGCGAACCATTCAACGAAACATCATCGATATGGTTTTTCGTAGCCGGAGGCCCATTTGTGTGCCCTTGATGACCGCACGACACAAAGCTTTACCCCTCGCCTGGGCCCGTCAACACCAACATTGAACTGCTGATGACTGGAAACATGTTTAACTGGACGGACGAGTCTTGTTTCAGATTGTATCGAGCGGATGGACGTGTACAGGTATGGAGACAATGAATCCATGGACCCTACATGTGAGCATGGGACTGTTCAAGCTTATATAGGCACTGTAATGGTGTGGGACTTGTGCAATTGGAGTGACATGGGGCATCTGATGCGTCTAGATACGACTCTGACAGCTGACATGTACGTAAGCATCCATTCATGTCCTTTGTGTATTCCGTTGGATTTGTGCAATTTCTCGAGGACAATGCGACACCCCAAACGTCGAGAATTGCAACAGTGCGGCTCCAGGAACACTCTTCTGTGTTTAAACACTTCCGCTGGCCTCCAAACACCCCAGACATGAACATTATTGAGCATATATCGGATGCCTTGCAACGTGCTGTTCAAAAGAGATCTCCAACCCCTCGTACTCTTAAGAATTTATGGACAGTCCAGCAGGATTCATGGTGTCAGTTCCCTCCAGCACTACTTCAGACATTAGTCGAGTGCATACGACGTCATTTTGCGGCACTTCAGCCTGCTCGTGGAGGTCCTACACGATTTTAGGCAGGTTTACCAGTTTCTTTGGCTCTCGAGGGTAGAAGAGTCAACGAACGTATTTGTTCCTCCTTCATATATTTCGCGATAAGACAATGAAGATAAAATTATAGAGATTCGAGCCCATGGGGAGCTTACTGACAATTATTAGTGGGTGGACCAGCATAGCGCCGAAGTAATAGTGTAGAGGCTGTGCAGGATATGGTGGCCGACGCGCAATGACGAATTTTCGTCCAAAGCGCTGGGCGAGTTCATTCGTCTGTTCAGAAGGAGAGGCCGACAGTGTCTGCCACCTTTTATCCGGTCGACGATGACATAATCGAGGCTGTGTTTTGGTAAAGGAAGCAAGTTTTAATATGGCAACAAGAGAATGTGTCGGTTTTACTCAAAATTGGCCACTCATGACGCTTCTGTAGAAGTTGCAAATGGTTGAGAAACAAGGCGAAAATAAATTGCAGCATTTTCAGTGGAATTCTTTTTAGATACTAACCAAAGCTGAGGTGACAGATTTTTTTGAATGATCACCATGCAAGTGTGGGTGTGAAGGAGCCCTACCTACGCTACTCGCCATTACAATTGCTACACCACGAAGATGAGGTGCTACAGACGCGAAATTTAACCGACAGGAAGAAGATGTTGTGATATGCAAATGATTAGCTTTTCAGAGCATTCACACAAGATTGGCGCCGGTGGCGACACCTACAACGTGCTGACATGAGGAAAGTTTCCAACCGATTTCTCATACACAAGCAGCAGTTGACCGGCGTTGCCTGGTGAAACGTTGTTGTGATGCTTCGTGTAAGGAGGAGAAATGCGTACCATCACGTTTCCGACTTTATAAAGGTCGGATTCTAGCCTATCGCGATTGCGATTTATCGTGTCGCGACATTGCTGCTCGCGTTGGTTGAGATCCAATGACTGTTAGCAGAATATGGAATCAGTGGGTTCAGGAGGGTAATACGGAATGCTGTGCTGGATCCCAACGGTTTCGTATCACTAGCAGTAGAGATGACAGGCATCTTATCCGCATGGCTCCAACGGATCGTGCAGCCACGTCTCGATCCCTGCGTCAACAGATCGGGACGTTTGCAAGACAACAACCATCTGCACGAACAGTTCGACGACGTTTGCAGCAGCATGGACTATCAGCTCGGAGACCATGGCTGCAGTTACCCTTGACGCTGCATCACAGACAGGAGCCCCTGCGATGGTGTACTCAACGACGAACCTGGTTGCACGAACGGCAAAACGTCATTTTTTCGGATAAATCCAGGTTCTGTTTATAGCATCATGAAGGTCGCATCCGTGTTTGGCGACATTGCGGTGAACGCACATTGGAAGCGTGTATTCGTCATCGCCGTACTTGCGTATCACCCGGCGTGATGGTATGGGGTGCCATTGGTTACACGTCTCGGTCACCTCTTGTTCACATTGACAGCACTTTGAACAGTGGACGTTACATTTCAGATGTGTTACGACCCGTGGCTCTACCCTTCATTTTATCCCTGCAAAACCCCACATTTCAGTAGTATAATGCACGCCCTGTACGGGCCTTTCGGGATACAGAAAATGTTCGACTGCTGCCCTGGCCAGCACATTTTACAGACATCTCACCAATTGAAAACGCCTCGTCAATGGTGGCCAAGCAACTGGCTCGTCACAATACGCCAGTCACTACTCTTGATGAACTGCGGTATTGTGCTGAAGGTGCGTGGGCATCTGTACCTGTACACGCCATGCAAGCTCTTGACTCAATGCCCAGGCATATCAAGGCCATTATTGCGGCCAAAGGTGGTTGTTCTGGGTACTGATTTCTCAGGATCTATGCACCCAAATTGTGCGAAAATGTAATCACATGTCAACTCTAGTATAATATATTTGTCCAATGAATACCCACTTGTCATCTGCATTTCTTCTTGGTGTAGCAATTTTAATGGCCGGTAGTGTAACATTTACAAAAAAAAAAAAAGACCTTAAGTTTAGAACGCCACTCCCCCTCCAGCGCTCGGCATTTCCCCTACAGTGCCTGCCCATAACCCCCACCACTGTCGCTCTCCCCAAGTGTGCCCTGCAGACTGCGCATTTACCGGCCACGGTATTTTGCCCGACTCTACACAAGGTACCCTCCGCCACACACCGCAAGCTGGCTAGCGAAGTGTAGGTACGGACGTAGAGACTATGTCTTAGATCATCACTGTATGTTTGTGCCTTTAATTATTGAATGACTCTTCTGGGCAGTTTGAAATGTAGTAAATTCCAAAGTTGTGAAGATAATTTACGGCCAGCGTGTTGCAACTACTCAAAATGCTGCTCGTTCTTCTGCCGGCCCCGTCGTATTCCGCGGAGGCGAGATGTTGAGGAAGTGGCTCTGAGCAGACGAGAGTTAAGCGGATGCCCCTGGTAAACACATTAGACTTGAATGAGCTGCGAGGGATCAGCGACCGGTCTTTAACGTCACGAGGAAAGCCAGACTTCTCATTTCCTGCAGCTGTGCCTCCTTGTGTCTGCCAGAGGAACTACTCCCCACAGAGTTGCTGTAGTGACTTAGAGGTTGCATACAAACTTTGACACGGCAGAGATAGGGTCGTGGGTGAACTATATTGTGTATTACGCGGACCGGAAAGTAATGTGTTAAAAAAATTTCATTTTTAATGAATGATCTAATTACACCCTGCTATCAACACCCTATCGATATCTCAATGCCGAATCCATAAAAATCTATTGGTTACTGAGAAAAATATCTCCAGAAGGCATTTTGGACGTATCCACATTTTCAGATTTTTTATCACTTGGAAAATGTAGTGGCGATTCGAATAAATGGATATCCGATGATACAATATTGGGTGAGTATGATGAGTTAAGCAATACCTTCCACCCAAATTCATTAATTTTTTCCAGCGTTCGTCTTGCACAGTGCGGTCTTCCATTATCGTGTTGCAGAATAACGCCTCTTCTTAATGGACAGTCGCTGCCCATTTTTCAATTAAAGACTGATTTACTCGATCCAGTTGTTCACAGTAAAGGTCTGCATTCGCACATTGTCCAGGTTTCAGCTCTTAAAAATGAACGACCCCTGTGTCAGTCCATCAAACACACAAAAGCGCCTTTGTGAGGTGTAAACCTGGCTTATCTGTTGTGACGGTGCGTCACATAAATATTGACATTTTTATCGGTTGTAAACCGTAGTTAAAGTATTTTATGAATATAATTAGTGTAAAAGATATAGGTAATGTTCTTGGAACAACTGATACGCAGCGATAATTTAAGAGTAGCATCTTTATTTAATGTCTATGAAAATAAATAAGGATCGAAAGAGACGCGATTGTACGGCAGAGGAGGAAGGACGTATTTTGTGGTACACACACTGTTTTGTTTCGCTATACAGAAGGCAGCCATTGAGCGGCTACACATATTTTATGTAAGTTATTCTGTATTATTCAATAATAAACTTATTATTGTTATCAAAAAATGAATTTCCTTGTAATAGTTGTCACCTCAAATGCTCGCAGTGGCTACTTATTTTTAATAAGCATTTTTTCAGTAATTTGCGCTGCGAGAAGCTCCTCTTCCGATGCAGCCTCTGGTCGCCCATTACGCGCCCAAGAATTAATTTATTCTTCAGTGTTAACAGTAACTGTAAATACGAGAGATTTCGTTGTAAGAACCTTTTTAAACTGCAACAGATAATTAATTTACGTTAAAGTTCGTTTTTTAAATTATACAGATTCCATGAGTTCAATTAGTTTTATTTTGGCTGCTCCACGGCAACAATTGAAATTCTCTCGAGCCTTGCTTTGCAATCAATAAATAGAAATTAACAAAATTACATTCAATTCAGTTAACGGCAACTATATTTAGTCATCACGTTCAAAATCTAAAGTTGTTGTTGTTGTTGTGGTCTTCAGTCCTGAGACTGGTTTGATGCAGCTCTCCATGCTACTCTATCCTGTGCAAGCTTCTTCATCTCCCAGTACCTACTGCAACCTACATCCTTCTGAATCTGCTTAGTGTATTCATCTCTTGGTCTCCCTCTACGATTTACCCTCCACGCTGCCCTCCAATGCTAAATTTGTGATCCCTTGATGCCTCAAAACATGTCCTACCAACCGATCCCTTCTTCTAGTCAAGTTGTGCCACAAACTTCTCTTCTACCCAATCCTATTCAATACCTCCTCATTAGTTATGTGATCTACCCACCTTACCTTCAGCATTCTTCTGTAGCACCACATTTCGAAAGCTTCTATTCTCTTCTTGTCCAAACTATTTATCGTCCATGTTTCACTTCCATACATGGCTACACTCCATACAAATACTTTCAGAAATGACTTCCTGACACTTAAATCTATACTCGATGTTAACAAATTTCTCTTCTTCAGAAACGATTTCCTTGCCATTGCCAGTCTACATTTTATATCCTCTCTACTTCGACCATCATCAGTTATTTTACTCCCTAAATAGCAAAACTCCTTTACTACTTTAAGTGTCTCATTTCCTAATCTAATTCCCTCAGCATCACCCGATTTAATTTGACTACATTCCATTATCCTCGTTTTGCTTTTGTTGATGATCATCTTATATCCTCCTTTCAAGACACTGTCCATTCCGTTCAACTGCTCTTCCAAGTCCTTGCTGTCTCTGACAGAATTACAATGTCATCGGCGAACCTCAAAGTTTTTACTTCTTCTCCATGAATTTTAATACCTACTCCGAATTTTTCTTTGTTTCCTTTACTGCTTGCTCAATATACAGATTGAATAACATCGGGGAGAGGCTACAACCCTGTCTCACTCCTTTCCCAACCACTGCTTCCCTTTCATGCCCCTCGGCTCTTATAACTGCCATCTGGTTTCTGTACAAATTGTAAATAGCCTTTCGCTCCCTGTATTTTACCCCTGCCACCTTTTGAATGTGAAAGAGAATATTCCAGTCAACATTGTCAAAAGCTTTCTCTAAGTCTACAAATGCTAGAAACGTAGGTTTGCCTTTTCTTAATCTTTCTTCTAAGATAAGTCGTAAGGTTAGTATTGCCTCACGTGTTCCAACATTTCTACGGAATCCAAACTGATCTTCCCCGAGGTCCACTTCTACCAGTTTTTCCATTCGTCTGTAAAGAATTCGCGTTAGTATTTTACAGCTGTGACTTATTAAACTGATAGTTCGGTAATTTTCACATCTGTCAACAGCTGCTTTCTTTGGGATTGGAATTATTATATTCTTCTTGAAGTCTGAGGGTATTTCACCTGTCTCATACATCTTGCTCACCAGATGGTAGAGTTTTGTCAGGACTGGCTCTCCCAAGGCCGTCAGTAGTTCTAATGGAATGTTGTCTACTCCCGGGGCCTTGTTTCGACTCAGGTCTCTGTGTTCTGTCAAACTCTTCACGCAGTATCGTATCTCCCATTTCATCTTCATCTACATCCTCTTCCATTTCCATAATATTGTCCTCAAGTACATCGCCCTTGTAAAAACCCTCTATATACTCCTTCCACCTTTCTGCCTTCCCTTCTTTGCTTAGAACTGGGTTGCCATCTGAGCTCTTGATATTCATACAAGTGGTTCTCTTCTCTCCAAAGGTCTCTTTAATTTTCCTGTAGGCAGTATCTATCTTACCCCTAGTGAGACAAGCCTCTACATCCTTACATTTGTCCTCTAGCCATCCCTGCTTAGCCATTTTGCACTTTCTGTCGATCTCATTTTTGAGACGTTTGTATTCCTTTTTGCTTGTTTCATTTACTGCATTTTTATACTTTCTCCTTTCATCAACTAAATTCAATATTTCTTCTGTTACCCAAGGATTTCTATTAGCCCTCGTCTTTTTACCTACTTGATCATCTGCTGCTTTCACTACTTCATCCCTCAGAGCTACCCATTCTTCTTCTACTGTACTTCTTTGCCCCATTCCTGTCAATTGTTCCCTTATGTTCTCCCTGAAACACTCTACAACCTCTCGTTCTTTCAGTTTATCCAGGTCCCATCTCCTTAAATTCCCACCTTTTTGCAGTTTCTTCAGTTTCAATCTGCAGTTCATAACCAAGAGATTGTGGTCAGAATCCATATCTGCCCCTGGAAATGTCTTACAATTTAAAACCTGATTCCTAAATCTCCGTCTTACCATTATATAATCTATCTGATACCTTTAAGTATCTCCAGGATTCTTCCAGGTATAAAACCTTCTTTTATGATTCTTGAACCAAGTGTTAGCTATGATTAAGTTATGCTCTGTGCAAAATTCTACAAGGCGGCTTCCTCTTTCGTTTCTTCCCCCCAATCCATATTCACCTACTATGTTTCCTTCTCTCCCTTTTCCTACTGACGAATTCCAGTCACCCATGACTATTAAATTTTCATCTCCCTTCACTACCTGAATAATTTCTTTTATCTCGTCATACATTTCATCAATTTCTTCATCATCTGCAGAGCTAGTTGGCATATAAACTTGTACTACTGTAGTAGGAATGGGCTTTGTGTCTATCTTGGCCACAATAATGCGTTCACTATGCTGTTTGTAGTAGCTAACCCACACTCCTATTTATTTATTCATTATTAAACCTACTCCTGCATTACCCCTATTTGATTTTGTATTTATAACCCTGTAATCACCTGACCAAAAGTCTTGTTCCTCCTGCCACCGAACTTCACTAATTCCCACTATATCTAACTTCAACCTATCCATTTCCCTTTTTAAATTTTCTAACCTACCTGCCCGATTAAGGGATCCGACATTCCACGCTCCGATCCGTAGAACGCCAGTTTTCTTTCTCCTGATAACGACGTCCTCTTGAGTAGTCCCCGCCCGGAGATCCGAATGGGGGACTATTTTACTTCCGGAATATTTTACCCAAGAGGACGCCATCATCATTTAATCATACAGTAAAGCTGCATGTCCTAGGGGAAAAATTACGGCTGTAGTTTCCCCTTGCTTTCAGCCGTTCGCAGTACCAGCACAGCAAGGCCGTTTTGGTTAATGTTACAAGGCCAGATCAGTCAATCATCCAGACTGTTGCCCCTGCAACTACTGAAAAGGCTGCTGCCCCTCTTCAGGAACCACATGTTTGTCTGGCCTCTCAACAGATACCCCTCCGTTGTGGTTGCACCTACGGTACGGCCATCTGTATCGCTGAGGCACGCAAGCCTCCCCACCAACGGCAAGGTCCATGGTTCATGGGGGGAGGATCTAAAGTTGGTACATGAATAACAGCGGCCCTTCAAGAACCCGTTTCATATTTACTTATGCACGTAAGTAAAAGTGACAAGAAAAGACAATGGTTCAAATGGCTCTGAGCACTATGGGACTTAACATCTATGGTCATCAGTCCCCTAGAACTTAGAACTACTTAAACCTAACTAACCTAAGGACATCATACAACACCCAGCCATCACGAGGCAGAGAAAATCCCTGACCCCGCCGGGAATCGAACCCGGGAACCCGGGCGTGGGAAGCGAGAACGCTACCGCACGACCACGAGATGCGGGCAGAAAAGACAATATCCCTGAGAGAAAGAATCATGCACTAGCAAAAGAAAAATTCATGCTAATAAATTAAAAATAAAAATATATAAAATATATATGTAATTTTTTGTATATAACGTAACAATTGGCACCAACGTCACACTGTACTTCGCGGCGATTCATTCGTAGAGAGCCACTATCTTTTGCATCCTGAATTATCATAAACGATCCATATGCCATCTCCAATTATCACGCGTTCAAGAAACGCTTTTGTATTGTGCCGCTAAAGGAATAACTTGCATGTGGTGGAGCAGTTAGCTTTGTTTGTCTTTACCAATCTCCTCCAAATATTCCCGGATAGTCGATCAAGGTTGGTTGGGGCGCTCAACAATTCCTCGATTCTCTTACACGGATTTGTTTCCACTTCCGCCCTTAAAATGTCATTGTCCAAAGTTGTTGTTCTGCCTGAACGATACGAGACAGAAAGATCAGTTATCGGATCTGAACTCATAAAACCATCTTTGGCATTTGTGAACGTCTAATGTAATAAACATCGCAAAACTTTCTGGTAGTAATTGTTGCGTTACTACCACAGCGAAACTCAAAAAGCATACAATGCCGGATATGTACTGCTTCTGGTATTTCGCCACAAACTGCAAAAAAATTAAGACTGATTTTTTTTACAAGTAAACAAATTATTCCAATCTTAAAATAACTTCGGCACGACTTTTGAGTACACAGTTGACTGTTAAATTACAAGCGAATATTGACGTGCGCAGAAACAACGTGTCGCAGTCTAACATAACGGTCGCGACATTCCGTCCCGTTTTTGTTATCCACAGCGATAGCAGCGCCCCAAACGGCCAGCAAGCGATACTTCTGGATAAAATATCGAATGAATGTGAATACAAACGTTTGCATTGATCTTAAAACAGATTTTTACGAAAGGGAATGAGTGTAGCGTAGGGTGACCAAACGTTCCGGAAAACCGGGATTGTCCCGGTTTTCATCATCGTGTTTCGGCGTCCCGAAAATTTGTTTCGGGACGCTCAAAAGTCCCGGAATTCAGTTTTTAAATACATTTCGTGAAACTTTCTCAAATTTTTGGGATTTCGCTATATTAAAGGAAATACAACACAAGAAATTAATATATTTTAGCTTATTTGTCTATAACCTCCATTGTCCCATACTAGTAATCACAGTATCAGTATTGATACACCAGGCAATAATTTACTTTGAGCGGTACTTTGGCCAACAAGTAGTAAGTTGTATTATTGTAACAGAGCTATGAAACCGTCCGATTGTCGCGCCACTTACTCACACACTCATTGTCAGAACAGTGTAGTAGTTGATGTTTTGTCAGACAAACTGCAATAGTTTTTTCTCATATTAGTGGTATTATTGCTGCAGTACTGTGAAACGCAATGCCGAAACGTGCCTGCAAGTTTAGTGACTGTCATTCCAAGGAATGGAATTTCATTAAGAAAGGTCGTTTTGATTACGAAGCAGAGTGTTCCGTATGTAACTGTTTTTTTTTAGTATAAGTCATGGTGGACGTTCCGACATAGTTGATCACATCAGGTCAAAGAAACACATTAACAGATACAGTTGCACCGAGCTGCAGTAAAACTCTACAAAATTATTTTTCGAAAGACCAGTCAAGCGAAGAGACGAAAGTTCGAGCAGCCGAGCTTACACTAGCCTACCATATGGTAAAACATCACCAAACTTATAGATCTAGTGATTGTACTAATAGGCTTAACAGCATTATGTTTGATGAGTCTTCCATTGCAAAAAAGTTTAGTTCAGCAAGAACTAAAGTGTCAGCCTTAGTGAAAGGAGTTATTGCTCCCCAGAGTGTAAAGGAAAGCCTTGAATACATCAAAAATCTTCTTTCTACGGGATATCCACTGATGCCAGCAATCATAAGGCCACTAAAATATTTCCGTTTGTTGTTCAGTTTTTCGATATTAATCAGGGAATTCAGACCAAACTTTTGAAGGTGAGTTCCCTACCTAATGAAACATCTGACGACATTTCAAGATTTTGTATGAATACTATGGAAATGTTTGATCTTGAGAAAAAGAAACGTTTGGCATTTTGTGGAGACAACACCAACCCAAACTTTGGTGGTTTAAAAAGACAAGGCAAATGCAACGTATTTACCAAATTAAAGGCAACGTTGCATGAAAACATTGAAGGCATAGGGGGCCCTGCACATGTTTTACACAATAGCGTGCAGACATCTGCTGACAGTTTAAGCTGTGATGTTGAAACAATCGTCATGAAGGTATACTCACACTTTTACATATATACTGTTAGAACAGAGCGGCTTAAGGAGTTCTGTGATTACGTGGGAACTGAATATATGAATGTAATGTGTCACTCGAAAACTCGCTGGTTATCACTGTTTCCAGCAGTTGAAAGACTAATTCGCCTGTTTGAACCATTAAAAGATTTTTTCCTAAATGAAGACAAAGCCCCCAAAATATTGGTTCAGTTTTTCAGTAACCCTTTAAGTGGAGCCTACTTATGGTTCATTCACAGTCAGCTTAGCGCTTTGCACCATGGGATAAAGGAAATTGAGGGAAGCACGGAAAGTGTAATAGAGGTAAATGATGTTTTGAAAAATACTCTGGAAACTGTTGCTAAGGGGAGAAAACAGCAGTTCATTTCTTTTAATGTTAAATCTGTCCTTAAAAGAGCATAAGTATCAGAAGTAGCGGAAAGGAGTTTTAGAGAAGAAGTTAACAAGTTTTATGACACTTGTGTAGAATATCTCAGGAAGTGGAGCGCCTCATATTCACCCTCATCGCCGGTGTTTGATTGGATGTTACTGAAGAGAGTGCCAAAATGGGAAAGTGTTGAAGAGACAGTTTCTTATTTGAAGAGTAAAGAGATTGAAATCAATGGTTCCATTCTCTTTGATCAGTTCGGCATACTGACAAATTTTGTTGAAGTCTTCACAAGTGGAATGATGAAAAAAAAACACCATTGGAATGTCATGAGAAGTGGGTGAGCTTTTTTAAAAGCTGTGACTGTCTTCAGCATTACTCTGAGTTGGTAATAATTGCAATGTATTTATTTGCAATCCCAGCCCATAATGCCAATGTGGAAAGAATATTTTCGTTCATGAATGTCCAGTGGACTGATGAAAGAAACAGAATGGAGGTGGACTCTCTTGAAGTAATTCTGCAGCTCCTGTACAACTACAAAATGGATTGTGCCGAGTTTTGTCACTGTGTCTCAAAGAACAAAGACATGATCAAGAAGGCTCGAGGCAGTGAAAAATACCCTTTTCTCCAAGAAATTCCATCTGCAAGTGCTCAGTAATATTAAAGCTCATGTTAATATTAATTGATTAAAAGTTGAATGGCTGTAAAATTTTGTAAAATCGTAATAATTTTTTTATTACTGTATACGTTTATTAAATGTCATTAATTATACAGATAATCTAGATTATATCAATCTTTTGTATCCTCTTATTAGTTATAATAATCGGGTTAGCTAAATGTATCAACAAAACATTAATATTTAAAATTAAGAAACCTGGGTACATGTGGAATGAGGTGTCCATTGGCAACCAGGTGAATGTGTCCCGGTTTTCACCGAAAATAATTTGGTCACCCTAGTGTAGTGCCATAAAATCGACAATAACTAAAACAATGCACCACATTCGTGATTACTTAATTTCCTAAGGGCCCTGGGATATACGAAACGATGCATTATATGACAGTTTATTTACTACTCTCTTGTACAGAAATTTATTGAATAATGTCGTTTTCCTTCAATAGTAAAAATTGCTAGTAAACACCAGAAAATCTGGCTTGGTGCCGAAAGACGTCGTATATCTACCCAACGAAGCAGAGTTTTGTTCAATATACTTTTCATCCAAATCAGTAAATGTGGAACGTAGGAAACCTATATGGAATGTAATACCTACATTATTAAACTATAAAATAACCCACCACAACTTTAGCTTAAGGGAGAACCACTCAGACGTGATAATAAATAGCCGAAAGCAATAAAATTGTTACTTAACACTGAAGAAACCAGTTACACAGTCGTCGCTAAATATGAATCCACAAACGACATGAATTATCAACACATTCCCTTTTCAAGCAAAAGCAGTTACATTCACAAAAACATTAGTGTATTAAAAAGGCGAGTCAAATGTAAGATAAGGGGAATCAGTGGAGTCGATATAAAAATATTTTAAAGTGTCGAGGTAAGTGTCTGTTATTCACACATCAAAAAACTTTTGCATCAGCCCAGTTCTCAGAACTCCTGATGATTAGACGTTGACTGTGAATAATGTATCACAGTCCCTTTCACTGTTCAAAGACGTCACTGAACCCGCCCAAGATCTAAACAACAATGCATAAGCAGCGCCTATTAGACGGAGGGGGTCCGACACCCGATCAGTTCCAGTCATTCCACCAGGAAGGAGGTACGCAGCTCATGTTCTCTCTAGTTGAACCATGCCTAGACGGTCAATACCGTGCGTGTAGGTGTCTGGCGTCTCGGAGTGAACCGAAGCGATTTCGTTCGGACGCTGAGGAGATACAGGAAATGTCGATGACATGCCTCGCTCAGGCCGCCCAAGGTTACTACTGCAGTGGATGACCGCTACTTACGGATTATGGCTCGGAGGAACCCTGACAGCAACGCCAACATGTTGAATAAAGCTTTTCGCGCAGCCACAGGGCGTCGTGTTACGACTCAAACTGTGCGCAATAGGCTGCATGATGTGCAACTTCACTACCGACGCCCATGGCGAGGTCCATATTTGCAACCACGACACCATGCAGTGCGGTACAGATGGGCCCAACAACATGCCGAATGGACCGCTCAGGATTGGCATCACGTTCTCTTCACCGATGAGTGTCGCATATGCCTTCAGACAATCGTCGGAGACGTGTTTGGAGTCAACCCGGTCAAGCTGAATCTGAATGCCTTAGACACACTATCCAGCGAGTGCAACAAGGTGGAGGTTCCGTGCTATTTTGGGGTGGCATTACGTGGGGCCGACGTACGCCGCTGGTGGTCATGGAAGGGGCCGTAACGGCTGTACGATATTATAACGGCTTTACGATACGTGAGTGCCATCCTCCGATATTGGCGAGGCATTCGCCTTTATGGATGACAATACGCGCCCCCCATCGTGCACATCTTGCGAATGACTTCCTTCAGGATAAAGACATCGCTCGACTAGAGTGGCCAGCATGTTCTCCAGACATGAACCCTATCGAACATGCCAGTAGGAGATTGAAAAGGGCTGTTTATGGACGACGTGACCCATGGTTCAAATGGCTCTGAGCACTATGGGACTTAACATCTGAGGTCATCAGTCCCCGAGAACTTAGAACTACTTAAACCTAACTAACCTAAGGACATCACACACATCCATGCCCGAGGCAGGATTCGAACCTGCGACCATATCGGTCGCGCGGTTCCAGACTGAAGCGTCTAGAACCGCTCGACCACTCCGGCCGGCGTTTCACAGTGAGTTTTGTATTTAATAAGAGCCTCGAGGAATTTCATTTCCGCGATAGACGGTAGTACGTCCCAAATCTGTCACTAGTGTTTTGCAGTAGTCAATGGATGTTAGTATAAAGGCATGCTTACGTTTGCATTTGTGAGGAATGCTAGAGAGAGTAATGCTTATACCTTTCACTAACGATGGTCTCAGTTCCTCTTCCAGTGAGAGCACCTTTGATATCTTTAGCTCTCAAATGGAGGCCACAACGTTGTGATGAGGGACATTCTTCAAACTTCGTACACCTTTAATAGGCCATTAAAACAACACAGTGTGCTAGTAGTAAGATGCACTACTTTGGCAATTCCGAAAAATTCGCAAGAGAAGTTTTACGCGTCTGTTATGTAACAGGCGTGTCTCTGCGTAGGTGCCGGACGTTACAGCTCGTGGTGGTCGAGTGATTAACGTTCGAGCTTCGTAA
Organism: Schistocerca serialis cubense; assembly: GCF_023864345.2. Taxonomy (NCBI): domain Eukaryota; kingdom Metazoa; phylum Arthropoda; class Insecta; order Orthoptera; family Acrididae; genus Schistocerca; species Schistocerca serialis. Next base: position 36,492,226 of record NC_064649.1, on the reverse strand, counting down.
GACGAATGTGTATGAGAAGACGCTTCGTCTATAGGTCAAATTTTCATTTTTATAGTACAAATGTAAATTCTGTGATATTAAAAAAAATTGCACCTACACTATTCGTTCTAGCTACACTAGCGACGTCTCACCGCTACGCACGTTAACTGCCAAATGGGGCCTGCCTCTATGCCTGCAGCTCGAAGTGTCGAGGTGCAAAGTAGTTCCAGATACCTTACCAGATTCCACGTATAAGGGATTCCGCAAATCACGATAGGCATACATTTTCAGGAAAACTCTACCCGTTACTTCGTTGTCTATAGTTATAAAAATGTTTGCGCTAATAATTAAGTTTAATTGAAAATAATAAGTAGTCAAAGAACATGAAATTCACTAAAACTTCATGCAAGCTGTTTTTAAAATCATATGACCTCTCAAACGTCATATAAATTAAATAATATTACCAGAGATGAAAAAAAATATAGAGATGTCGAATCACGTTCCTCTGACGGAGCTCAGACGCTAAACACCTGACCACCATGAACTTTAATGTCCGGCGCCTACGCACAGATATACAGGGTGTTCCATTGATAGTGACCGGGCCAAATATCTCACGAAATAAGCATCAAACGAATAAACTACACAGAACGAAACTCGTCTAGCTCGAAGGGAGAAACCAGTTGGCACTATCGCGCTACGTACTATGCGAATATGTAATAAAAGTGGGGATTCTTATTTAAAGAAACGCAGTTGATATCCGTTTGACTTATGGCAGCGCCATTAGCGGGCAACCATAGCGCCATCTGGTTTCTCCCTTGAAGCTAGACAAGTTTCGTTCGTTGTAGTTTTTTCGTTTGACGCTTATTTCGTGAGATATTTGAGCCGGTCACGATCAATGGACCACCCTCTATAAGCCACAGAATAGATACGTAAAACTTCTCGAGCGAGTTTCTCGCAATTGGCAGGGAATTACACCTTACTACTTGCACATTATGTTGTTTTAATGGACTACTAAAAGTGAACACAGTCTGAAGTCTGAAGTAAATCTGAGATCCCCATTTCGTGTCCCCCCCCCCCCCCCCCCCCTTATTAGTCTTCAACGATTGTGAGTTACGCGGACAATTTTTTTTTTTTTTTTTTGTGTATGAAATCTTATGGGACTTAACTTCTAAGGTCATCAGTCCCTAAGCTTACACACTACGTAACCTAAATTATCCTAATGACAAAGACACACACCCATACCCGAGGGCGGACTCGAACCTCCGCCGGGAGCAGCCGCAGAGTCCATGACTGCAGCGCCTTAGACCGCGCGGCACGCGGACAATTGCTTGAGTTGCGAATCTTATGACCGTAACTGCACAATGCGTGCTGAATCGTTGAATTTTTCCCTTATACAGTGCGCGTTGGTCCATTTGAATGTGTCCTACGAAATAAAGATTCACATTGTTTTAAGGGCGTTGCTGCGGCGTATGTGAAACGTAGCGCGACTCCGATGCCGGTGTATAAGCACCGACGTGTAGGTAAGGAATTAGTGTGGCATTCGTGTCTTTCCGACGTGCGTGCGGTAAATGCGGAAACGTGTGCTATGGCGACGTTATTACAAAATGCGTTCAAACGGAACCAACTTGCTGTTATTTTTTTCTTGGCTGCGGAAGTACAAACACCGGTAGATATTAGTCCGAGAATGAAGCATGTGTATGGGGAGAAATTAAGGCGAAACGTCCGGGAAAACTGCGACAGGAGGTGTCGCTGCTTCACCATAGCGCACGTTCCCATTTTGCAAATGTCGTAACATAGAAGTTACGCTAACTCAAGTGGGAGGCACTTGAGGACGCGTCCTATAATCCTGATCGCTCCCCATGCAATGGTTCCTTAAAAAATCCCTTGAAGAGTCAACGATTCCTGTCTACATCTACATCTACATTTATACTCCACAAGCCATCCAACGGTGTGTGGCGGAGGGCACTTTACGTGCTACTGTCATTACGTCCCTTTCCTGTTCCAGTCGTGTATGGTTCGCGGGAAGAACGACTGCCGGAAAGCCTCCGTGCGCTCTCGAATCTCTCTGATTTTACATTCGTGATCTCCTCGGGAGGTATAAGTAGGGGGAAGCAATATATTCGATACCTCATCCAGAAACGCACCCTCTCGAAACCTGAACAGCAAGCTACACCGCTATGCAGAGCGCCTCTCTTGCAGAGTCTGCCACTTGAGTTAGTTAAACATCTCCGTAACGCTATCACGCTTACCAAATAACCCTGTGACTAAACGCGCCGCTCTTCTTTGGATCTTCTCTATCTCCTCCGTCAACCCGACCTAATACGGATCCCACACTGATGAGCAATACTCAAGTATAGGTCGAACGAGTGTTTTGTAAGCCACCTCCTTTGTTGATGGACTACATTTTCTAAGGACTCTCCCAATGAATCTCAACCTGGCACCCGCCTTACCAACAATTAATTTTATAAGATCATTTCACTTCAGCCGGCCGAAGTGGCCGAGCGGTGCTAGGCGCTTCAGTCTGGAACCGCGAGACCGCTACGGTCGCAGGTTCGAATCCTGCCTCGGGCATGGATGTGTGTGATGTCCTTGGGTAAGTTAGGTTTAACCAGTTCTAAGTTCTAGGGCACTATTGACCTCAGAAGTTGAGTCCCATATACTACAGCATCATCCGCGAAAAGCCGTATGGAACTTCCCACACTATCTACTAGGACATTTATATATATTGTGAAAAGCAATGGTCCCATAACACTGCCCTGTGGCACGCCAGAGGTTACTTTAACGCCTGTACACGTCTCTCCATTGAGAACAACATGCTGTGTTCTGTTTGTTAAAAACTCTTCAATCCAGGCAGGATGAGGATGTGCAGCAAGCAGTTACGAACGTTTGGTGTTTTACCAAACGGGTTCAAAATGGTTCAAATGGCTCTGAGCACTATGGGACCTAACTTCTGAGGTCATCAGTCCCCGAGAACTTAGAACTACTTAAACCTAACTAACCTAAGGACATCATACACATCCATGCCCGAGGCAGGATTCGAACCTGCGACCGTAGCGGTCGCGCGGTTCCAGACTGTAGCGCCTAGAACCGCTCGGCCACCCCGGCCGCCTTACCAAAGCGAAAAAACTGCTCCAACTAAAACATTCATATTTCTTTTCTTACTACAAGAATATGTAATAAAAAATGGCCGTTCCTATTTTAAAAAACGCAGTTGATATCCGTTTGACCTGTGGCACTGCCATCTAGCGGGCCAACCATAGCGCCATTTGGTTTCCCCCTTCAAGCTAGATAAGTTTCGTTCTTTGTAGTTTTTTCGTTTGACGATTATTTCGTGAGATATTTAGTCCGGTCACGATCAGTTGACCCCCTGTATAGTACTACTTCAGTAATTAACCACGTTGAAATTGAATCATGTCCAACGTATCACAATGTCTTAAGCTCTTCCCCAAGACACATTCCGACACGTTTGCTTGACAGTCGTCATACCGCTGCGCCGTATTAGGTTACTGTTTATAGGGTCGTTGGTTTAGTTCTTTCCTCCTAATCCCTAATGCAACAGTCAGGACAGCGTAAATGAGAAACGAAAGCGAAAAGCAAAAATGTATTTCCAAAGTAGTAACTTTAGGTAACTTTCAATTAATAGTTCAAACAATTCACGTTCATCAGTAACTCAATTCGTTTAGCCAACTGCGACGTCCAGATAAAGTGGTCGCTTGCTGGTGTTAGTCAACACTTAGAAACGTGCCGTGTGAAGCATCATATACGTGTATGCCCTGTGGGAATCGCTGAGATATCGTTTTCGGTATCTCATATCAACTCCATAATCAGTGATGTGACCCCGCGGCTGAACGTATTACCTATTGTCTCAGCTCAAAGTTTATCACTCTAGCTCAGTCACAGACGTTTATCGTCTCAACCTTGACCTATGGTTACGACACTTAATGACGATACTAAGCATGTTTGCTGCTTTTCTACATATCTTAAGCTGTTCTCAGTATCTAAGTGTGTCATACCTCTCTAACTAGAGAGTAAATCGAAAATACTCTCTTAACTGTTTTGTATACACATCAAGTTATACAAAGGTTTATAATTTACAGGGGAATAAACGATTTTGTAGCTAATTTTTTCATAGAGCTGCATCCACCACACATGCACTGAAGTGCCAATGAAACAGGTATACACATGCGTTTTCAAATACAGAGATATGTAAACAGGCAGAATACGGCGCTGCGATCGGCAACGCATACATGAGACAACTAGTGTCTGGCGCAGTTATTACATCGGTTACTGCTGCTACAGTGGCAGATTATCAATATTAAAGTGGGTTTCAACGCGGTGGTATAGTCGGCGCGCGAGCGATGGGAGACAGCATCTCCGAGGTAGCGATGAAGTGGGGATTTTCCTGTACGACTATTTCACGAGTGTACCGTGAATCCGGCAAAAGATCCTGCAAGAATGGGACCAACGACGAGTGAAGAGAATCGTTGAACGTGACAAAAGTGCAACCGTTCCGCATATTGCTGTAGATTTCAGTGCTGGATCATCAACAATTGTCAGTGTAGGAAACATGCAACGAAATATCACCGATGTGGGCTTTCGGAGCCGAAGGCCTTCTCGTGTACCCTTGATGACTGCGCGACACAAAGCTTTACGCCAAGCATGGACCAATCAACACAGACTCTGGACTGTTGCCTGGTCGAACGACTCGCGTTTTAAATTGTATCGAGCGGATGGACGTGTATGGCTATGGAGGCAACCTAATGAATCCATGTATCCTTCATGTCAGCAGGGAATGGTTCAAGCTGGTGGAGACTCTGTACTGGTGTGGGGCGTGTGCAGCTGGATTGATATGGGACGCCTGATACGTCTAGATACGACTCTGATGGGTGACACGAACGTAAGCATCCTGTATGATCACCTGCATCCTTTCTTGTCCAGTGTGCATTCCGACGGACTTGGGGAATTCCAGCGGGACAATGCGACACCCGACACGTCCTGAATTGCTACAGAGTGGACCAGGAACAGCATAATATTGAGCAAATCTGGGATGCCTTGCAACGTGCTGTCAGAAGAGATCTCCACCCCCTCTTACGGATTTAGGGACAGCCCTGCAGGATTCATGGTGTCAGTTCCCTCCAGCACTACTTACATAAGTTGATCCCATGCCACGTCGTGTTGCGGCACTTCTGCGTGCTCGTGGGGGCCCTACACGATATTAAGCATGTGTGCCAGTTTCTTTGGCCCTTTAGAGTAATACAGGTGGCGTACAATAATTAATGCAACCTTTTTTTCTGAAAGCTAGTTGCTTTAATTCAGGATTGAAATACACCATACAGGGTGATTCAAAAAGAATTCCACAACTTTAGGAATTTAAAACTCTGCAACGACAAAAGGCAGAGCTAAGCACTATCTGTCGGCGAATTAAGGGAGCTATAAAGTTTCATTTAGTTGTACATTTGTTCGCTTGAGGCGCTGTTGACTAGGCGTCGGCGTCAGTTGATGCTAAGATGGCGACCGCTCAACATAAAGCTTTTTGTGTTATTGAGTACGGCAGAAGTGAATCGACGACAGTTGTTCAGCGTGCATTTCGAACGAAGTATGGTGTTAAACCTCCTGATAGGTGGTGTATTAAACGTTGGTATAAACAGTTTACAGAGAATGGGTGTTTGTGCAAAGGGAAAAGTTCTGGACGGCCGAGAACGAGTGATGAAAATGTAGCACGCATCCAGCAAGCATTTGTTCGCAGCCCAGGAAAATCGACTCGCAGAGCTAGCAGAGAGCTGCAAATTCCACGATCAACTGTATGGAGAGTCATACGAAAAGGTTAGTTATGAAACCTTATCGTCTGAAATTGGTTCAAGCACTGTCTGCAGCTGATAAGATTAAAAGAATCGATTTCTGTGTTTTTATCCTTGCTCAAATGGAAACAGATGAATCTTTCGTTTCAAAGATTGTGTTTAGTGATGAAGCAACTTTCCACACTAACGGGAAAGTCAACCGTCACAATGTCTGTATATGGGGCACTGAGAATCCGCGGGAAACAACTCAGTATGAACGTGACTCGCCTAAGGTGAACGTTTTCTGTACCATTTCAGCCAATAAAGTTTTTGGTCCCTTTTTCTTCGAAGGTGCTACTGTAACTGGACTACATTATCTGGAGATGTTAGAGAATTGGTTGTTCCCTCAGCTCGAACAAGAAGCACAACAATTCATATTTCAGCAGGATGGAGCGCCACCACATTGGCACTTATCTGTCCGTAACTACCTGAACGTCAACTACCCGAGGCGATGGATCGGCCGCCAGGCAGCCCGTGACAGAGCACTTCATCACTGGCCTCCAAGAAGCCCTGATCTTACCCCCTGCGATTTTTTCTTATGGGGGTATGTTAAGAATATGGTGTTTCGGCCACCTCTCCCAGCCACCATTGATGGTTTGAAACGAGAAATAACAGCAGCTATCCAAACTGTTACGCCTGATATGCTACAGAGAGTGTGGAACGAGTTGGAGTATCGGGTTGATATTGCTCGTGTGTCTGGAGGGGGCCATATTGAACATCTCTGAACTTGTTTTTGAGTGAAAAAAAACCTTTTTAAATACTCTTTGTAATGATGTATAACAGAAGGTTATATTATGTTTCTTTCATTAAATACACATTTTTAAAGTTGTGGTATTCTTTTTGAATCACCCTGTATTATTCCCCATTCTTTTGGGTACAAAACCCTATCTTTCAGCATAATCTCCGTCCAATGCGACGGCACTACGCCACCTTACTGGGAAGGCCCGCATGGTACCAGTCTATTAGTTGATGTCGGAGCCAACACCTTGCTACATCACTGTTCTCCGCGTCATCCAGGTCCTGCTTCCCCGGAATGCATCGTTCATTGGGGTGAAAACATGGAATTAGGAAGGTGCGAAATCCCGTCCGGCCGCGCGGAATGGCCGCATGGTTAGAGGCGCCATGTCACGGACTGCGCGGCCCCTCCCGCCGGAGGGTCGAGTCCTCGCTCGGGCATCGGTGTGCATGTGTTGTTCTTAGCTTAAGTTAGTTTAAGTAGTGCGTAAGTCTAGGGACCGATGACCTCTGCAGTTTGGTCCCTTAAGAACTCACACATGGCATTGTTACCGACGACTGTGCCGCTAAAACGGAGTTATTGAACGCAGTTTTCCGAAATTCCTTCACCAGGGAAGACGAATGAAATATTCCAGAATTTGAAACACGAACAGCTGCTAGCATGAGTTTCTTAGAAGTAGATACCTTAGGGGTTGCGAAGCAACTAAAATCGCTTGATACGGGCAAGTCTTCAGGTCCAGATTGTATACCGATTAGGTTCCTTTCAGATCACGCTGATATGATAGCTCCCTGCTTAGCAATCATATACAACCGCTCGCTCACCGATAGATCTGTACCTACAGATTGGAAAATTGCGCAGGTCGCACCAGTGTTTAAGAAGGGTAGTAGGAGTAATCCGTCGAACTACAGACCTATATCATTGACGTCGGTTTGGAGTAGGGTTTTGGGGCATATACTGTATTCAAACATTATGAATCACATCGAAGGGAACGATCTATTGATACGTAATCAGCATGGTTTCAGAAAACATCGTTCTTGCGCAACGCAGCTAGCTCTTTATTCGCACGAAGTAATGGCCGCTATCGACAGGGGATCTCAAGTTGGTTCCGTATTTCTAGATTTCCGGAAAGCTTTTGACACCGTTCCTCACAAGCGACTTCTAATCAAGCTGCGGGCCTATGGGTTATCGTCTCAGTTGTGCGACTGGATTCGTGATTTCCTGTCAGGGAGATCGCAGTTCATAGCCTCGACAATTGTGTTTGTGTGGAAGGGGGAATTTAAAGCGGTCTGGGACGGCAGTGAGGATTTGGATCGAGGAAGGAGGCGTGCCAGAGTATCCGTGAAGTTGTGTGAAACGTTCTGTGTGGATTCGTGGCTAACACACCTGTCTAGTAAGCAGAAAACACAGGTTCGATTCCGGGCATTGGCACAAATTTTTACATGCCGCTTCAGTCTATGCTGGCGTACTCCTTCGCCAGCACGCCGGTCGGCACTAGGAAACATTGTGTAGCAGGCGCTGAACTAGGCGCGTCTATGACAAGACAAGACCAAGACACGCCCCCAGACTATGCGCCGATATCCCCCTGGGCAGCATGCATATAGGCCGCCGCCGCCGACCTAGCTGTCTCAATCTCAGTACCTCAGTAGGTCGCTTCGGGACTCAGTTCGCATCACACCTCAATACGTCGCACTGTCCTCTAGTCTTCCACAATGACAGTCGTCGCCCCGCACCTTAGCTAGCTGTTACACTTAGAAGATGCAACAAGTCCACTAAAGAGACAGCTTACACTACACTCGTTCGTCCTCTGTTAGAATATTGCTGCGCGGTGTGGGATCCTTATCAGGTGGGATTAACGGAGGACATCGAAAGGATGCAAAAAAGGGCAGCTCGTTTTGTATTATCACGTAATAGGGGGGAGAGTGTGGCAGATATGATACGCGAGTTGGGATGAAAGTCATTAAAGCAACCTACATAGGTAGGAATGATCATCAAAATAAAATAAGAGAAATCAGAGCTCGAACAGAAAGATTTAGGTGTTCGTTTTTCGCGCGCTCTGTTGGGAGTGGAATGGTAGAGAGATAGTATGATTGTGGTTCGATGAACCCTCTGCCAAGCACTTAAATGTGAATTGCAGAGTAATCATGTAGATGTAGGTCCCAGCTGCACAATCGATGAGGAAGAACAATCGAATGTACTTTTTTGAGCTTTTTTGTGTCAACACTACTAACAGAGCGGCGAGGTGATGGATTGTGATAGGTCGATCACCTCGAATGAGAGTGTCAGCACATTTCAAAACTGCAGGATTCATAGCTGTGAGCGGGCGGCCGGCATGCGGGAGATCCGACAGACGCCTTGTCCCACGACTCACCATGCTTTTGTTCAATGCCAAAAGGAACTCAACGACAGCTCTTTGGTTGCAGCGCACCTCCATTACAGACGCCATTTTGAAGGCTTCATCTAGTCCTGCCACTTACAGGAACCCCATGAAGATATAGGAGCTAAAAAGGGAATATTCGGCGGTGTCCCACAGCGAATACCTCATTTTTTTTCAACCGAAACTGGTCGAGAAAAAAACTTACTTAATGAGCAACCCCCGTCTTTGATGATCTCCATATACAACGGCGTGCTGAAAAGTAACGCCTCCGATTTTTTATTCTGTTCTCAGTATCGCATTAGTATTACATGTCATGCATATTACTCGTCGATTTTCCCACTTTGCTGAAGCAAGCTGCAACCCTCTGCCGCTAAGGCCTCCGAATTGTAGCGTGCAAGATGGCCTTATGTAATGCCATAGAAGAGCCAAAGAAACTGGTAAACCTGCCTAATACCGTGTAGGCTCCCCGCGAGCAGACAGAAGTGCCGCAACACGACGTGGCACAGACTCGACTAACGTCTGAAGTAGTGCTGGAGGGAACTGACACCAGGAATCCTGCAGGGCTGTCCATAAATCCGTAAGAGTACGAGGGGTGGAGATCTCTTCTGAACAACACGTTGCAAGGTATCCCAGATATGCTCAATAATGTTCATGTCTGGGGAGTTTGGTGACCAGAAGAAGTGTTTAAACTCAGAAGAGTGTTCCTGGAGCCACTCTGTAGCAATTCTGGACGAGCCGGGTGTCGGACTGTCCTGCTGAAATTGCCCAAGACTGTCGGAACGCACAATGGACAAAAATGGATACAGGTGATCAGACAGGGTGCTTACGTACGATCACCTGTCAAAGTCGTATTTAGACGTGTCAGGGGCCCCATATCACTCCAACTGCACACGCCCCACACTATTACAGAGCCCCCACCAGCTTGAACAGTCCCCTGCTGACATGCAGGGTTCATGGATTGATGAGGTTGTTTCCATACCCGTACACGTCCATCCGGTCAATACAATTTGGAACAAGACTCATCTGACCAGGCGACATGTTTCCAGTCATCCGTAGTCCTTATCAGTATTGACGGGCGCAGGCAAGGCATAAGTCTTTGTGTCGTGCGATCATAAAGGGCACACGAGTGCGCCTTCGGATGCAAAAGTCCATATCGATGATGTTCCGTTCAATGGTTCGCACGCTGACGCTTGTTGATGGCCTTGCGTTGAAATCTGCAGCAATATACGGAAGGGTTGCACTTCTGTCACGTTGAACGATTCCCTTGAGTCGTCTTTAGTCTTGTTCTTGCAGGATCTTTTACCGGCCGCAGTGATGTCGGAGATTTGATGTTTTACCAGATTCCTGATATTCACGGTACACTCGTGAAATGGTCATATGGGAAAATCCCCACTTCATCGCTACCTCGGAGATGCTGTGTCCCATCGCTCGTCCACCGACTATAACACCACGTACAAACTCATTTAAACCTTGATGAGCTGCCATTTTAGCAGCAGTAACCAATCTGACAGTTATTTTATACAGGCTTTGCCGACCGCACCGCCGTTCAAATGGTTCAAATGGCTCTGAGCACTATGGGACTCAACTGCCGTGGTCATAAGTCCCCTAGAACTTAGAACTACTTAAACCTAACTAACCTAAGGACATCACACACATCCATGCCCGAGACAGGATTCGAACCTGCGACCGTAGCGGTCGTGCGGTTCCAGACTGTAGCGCCTTTAACCGCTCGGCCACTCCGGCTGGCTCCGCACCACCGTATTCTGCCTATTTACATATCTCTATATATGAACATGCATAGCTATATCAGTTTCTTTGGCGCTTCAGCGTATGTCAGTAGATGTGAAACAGTCGCTGTAATGAAGTTTCTGATCACAGAAGTATTAGTCCACACATGGAGCACAATCTCCTTGAGGACGATAATGCAAGGCCACACACGAGCGCTGCGAGATCTGCAACAAGCCGACACCTTGCAGCCAGTGTCATCGATCATCCTCCATATAGCCTCGACGGGGCCCCAACCGATATTCATTTCCTTCTAAGACTTAAAGGGCACTTGACTTTGACAGTGATGAAGCGGTGCAAGCAGAGGTGAAGCTGGGGCTCCGTCAACGACGTCAAACATTTTACAGCGACGGTATAATTAAACTGGTCTCTCATTGGAAGAAATGTGTTCGTCACCAGGATGTCTATGTTGAGAAATAAATATGTAGAGATGCGTAATACAAATAAAGAATGTTAAGCACTCCGTCTTCAGGTCACAAGTGGTCCATCGGGACCATCCGACCGCCGTGTCATCCTCAGTGGAGGATGCAGATAGGAGGGGCGTGTGGTCAGCACACCACTCTCCCCGTCGTTATGATGGTTTTCTTTGATTGGAGCCGCTACTATTCGGTCGAGCAGCTCTTCAATTGGCAACACGAGGCTGAGTGCACCCCGAAAAATGGCAACAGCACATGGCGACCTGGACGGTCACCCATCCAAGTGCCGGCCACGCCTGAGAGCGCTTAACTTCCGTGATCTGTCGGGAACTGGCGTATCCACTGCGGCAAGGCCGTTGCCACAAGAGTGTTAATACCGTTTATTTTATTTGAAAAACGCTAAGAGTTTTCGCATTAAAAATTCGGAGTCAGTACTTTCCAGCACACTGCCGTGTATATATACTGGTGGGCATAATTCAAGGACGAAAGTAATTTTCACATGACGTGCCACTGCCAACTAACGCAGCTCGATTACAATTGGAACGTACAAAAAAAAAAAAAAAAAATGCTACAGCAAAGAGCAGAAGGCAAGTGGGAGAGACGCCCAATGATACTGTGATTCACAGACAATAATTACACTGAAGTCATCGCGTTTCACGACGGTCGTCTGGACATTACAAACGGCGGTATATGATTTTTTAATAATACGCCTGATCACGAACGACAAAACACGTTCTGCAACTCTATGCAATGCTGACCGTAAGGGTGGTGGGAAGCTCTTGAGGTACAGTGTTCCATTCCTCCACCAACGGGGTTGACAACTGGTGGATGGTGGTTGGTGTATGCGGACATGCTGCAGTACGAGTCCCCAAAGCATTCCACACGATAGGATGTGAGGTACAGCAAGGGGAAGCACATGCAATTCGCCGAACATCCTCTCGTTCCAAGTGCTCCTCACTTCGGCTGTTAGGCACGGTCGCGCATTGTCACTCATAAAACTGAGGTCCAGGCCGAATGAACCCCTGAAAAGACGCACGAGAGGAAGCAGTACAGCGTCAAAATAACTTTCATTCCTGAGTCTACCGCCAGCGGCCTTGCCGCAGTGGATACGCCGTTTCCCGTCAGGTCACCGAAGTTAGGCTCTGTCGGGAGTGGCCGAAACTTGGATGGGTGACCATCCAGGTCGCCATGCGCTGTTGCCATTTTTCAGGGTGCACTCAGCCTCATGATGCCAATTGAGAAGCTACTCGACTCAATAGTAGTGGCTCGGGACGAAGAAAACCATCATAACGACCAGGAGAGCGGTGTGCTGACCACACGTCCCTCCTATCCGCATCCTCGGCTGAGGATGACACGGCGGTCGGATGGTCCCGATGGTCCCACTTGTGGCCTGAAGACGGAGTGCTGAGTGTACCGTCTTCAAAGATTTGGAGGTCAGTACATTCATGCAACATTATGCCTCCTCGCACCATAACACATGGACCACCAAAACTATCATTTTCGACAGTGGTCCTAGATGGATTACACGTTCCCCCATCTCGCCTAATGAGGGTACGTCCAGTTTTTTGAACACGATCGTTTTGTTGGTCGAGGTATTATGAGTTGGGGATACATAATGTTGCACGGGCATACTACCCTCTAAATCTTTGAACACGGTACCCTTTCCAATCAAAGTTAGCATGACACTGTATGCCTTCTCCATGTGCTTCGTTTCAGGGGTGCATTCGGCCCAGATTTCTTTGTTCTGGATGACAACACGCGAGCGCATTGAACAGCGCAGACGCAGGATCTCTTGCAACCAAAGGATATTCGGCAAATGGACTAGCCCGTCCGTTCCCACGACTTAAGTTCTGTAGGCCAAGCGTGGAATGTGCTAAGGAGACGTACAGCAGGACGTCTACACACACCAGCGACCACACGGCGGTTGTTAACCGCGCTTGTGCTAGAACAGAATGCCCTACCACAAGAACTCGTTGCCAACCTTGAAGCCAGTGTGGGAGCATGTTGCAGGAGCATGCACTCCCATCCGTGGATTTTTCGGATGATTTGCCTTTCAGCATTTTTGATATTTTCGAGGTCTCCTTTGTAGCCGGCAGCGGTGGCCGAGCGGTTCTAGGCAGCCAGTCCGGAACAGCGCGACTGCTACGGTCGCAGGTTCGAATCCTGCCTCGGGCATGGATGTGTGTGACGTCGTTAGGTTTAACTAGTTCTAAGTTCTAGGGGACTGATGACCACAGCTGTTAAGCCCCATAGTACTCAGAGCCATTTCTCCTTTGTAATTAAGGTTTAGAGTCTCGCTGGGGTAGAGTGTTTCAGGTTTGATAACAATTGTGTAGTGTCGAGCTTTTGTGTTGATGTTTATGTATTTTTTATTGTAGATGCTCACAACCTTCCCATATGCTTCCCGCATTTTGAGTTCCCGTGTTTTTTGTGATAATCTCTCACTACATCTACATCTACATGTATACTCTTCAAGACATCCAACGGTGTGTGGCGGAGGGCACTTTACGTGACACTGTTATTACCTCCCTTTCTGTTCCAGTCGCGTATGGTTCGTGGGAAGAACGTCGGAAAGCCTCCGTGCGCGCTCGAATCTCTCTAATTTTACATTCGTGATCTCCTCGGGAGGTATACGGAGGGGGAAGCAATATATTCGATACCTCATCCAGAAACGCACCCTCTCGAAACCTGGACAGCAAGCTACACCGCGATGCAGAGCGCCTCTCTTGCAGAGTCTGCCACTTGAGTTTGCTAAACAACTCCGAACGCTATCACGTTTACCAAATAACCCTGTGACGAAACGCGCCGCTCTTCTTTATCTCCTCTGTCAACCCGACCTGGTACGGATCACACACTGATGAGCAATACTCAAGTATAGGTCGAACGAGTAAGCCACCTCCTTTGTTGATGGACTACATTTTCTAAGGACTCTCCCAATGAACCTCAACCTGGCACCCGCGTTACCAACAATTAATTTTACATGATCATTCCACTTCAAATCGTTCCGTACGCATACTCCCAGATATTTTACAGAAGTAACTGCTACCAGTGTTTGTTCCGCTACCATATAATCATACAATAAAGGATCCTTAATTCTATGTATTCGCAATACATTACATTTGTTTGTGTTACGGGTCAGTTGCCACTCCCTGCACCAAGTGCCTATCCGCTGGAGGTCTTCCTGCATTTAACTGCAATTTTCTAATGCTGCAACTTCTCTGTATAGTACACCACCATCCGCGAAAAGCCGCATGGGACTTCCAACTCTATCTACTAGGTCATTTATATATATTGTGAAAAGCAATGGTCCCATAACACTCCCCTGTGGCACGCCAGAGGTTACTTTAACGTCTGTAGACGTCTCTCCATTGAGAACAACATGCTGTGTTCTATTTGCTAAAAACTCTTCGTCCAGCCACACAGCTGGTCTGATATTCCGTAGGCTCTTACTTTGTTTATCAGGCGACAGTGCGGAACTGTATTGAACGCCTTCCGGAAGTCAAGGAAAATGGCATCTACCTGGGAGCCTGTATCTAATATTTTCTGGGTCTCATGAACAAATAAAGCGAGTTGGGTCTCACACGATCGCTGTTTACGGAATCCATGTTTTTTCCTACAGAGTAGATTCTGGGTTTCCAGAAATGACATGATACGCGAGCAAAAAACATGTTCTAAAATTCTACAACAGCTCTATGTCAGAGATATAGGCCTATAGTTTTGCGCATCTGCTCGACGACCCTTCTTGAAAACTGGAACTACCTGCGCTCTTTTCCAATCCTTTCCGTACCTCTAGACTTGCGGTATACGGCTGTTAGAAGGGGGGCAAGTTCTTTCGCGTATTCTGTGTAGAATCGAATTGGTATCCCGTCAGGTCCAGTGGACTTTCCTCTGTTGAGTGATTTCAGTTACTTTTCCATCCCTTGGACACTTAATTCGATGTCAGCCATTTTTTCGTTCGTGCGAGGATTTAGGGAAGGAACTGCAGTGCGGTCTTCCTCTGTGAAACAGCTTTGGAAAAAGGTGTTTAGTATTTCAGCTTTACGCGTGTCATCTTCTGTTTCAATGCCATTATCATCCCAGAGTGTCTGGATATGCTGTTTCGATCCACTTACTGATTTAACGTAAGACCAGAACTTCCTAGGATTTTCCGTCAAGTCGGTACATAGAATGTTACTGTAGGCTCAACAATTACTCCCAAGTACTTAAAGAGGTTAACCTTGCTTACTGTGCCATTTTTGTGTTTTGATGTATTTTATAGCCACGAACGCGGTTTTAGAAAAGGAAATTTGCAGTCCAACTTTCTCGGCACATTCTTTGAGGACTTCAATCTGATGGATTGCTGTTTGTTCGTCACCAGAAAGGATCGCGGGGTCATCAGCGAAGGATAGGCGTGTGACGCCGACGCTATCCTTTTCTTTTCCTAACCTGATAGATCTCCAGATGTTTCGATTTTTCAGGACTGGTTGCCATTCTTTGATGACTTTGTCCAAAACGATGTTGAAAGGTAGTGGGGAGAGGCTATCCCCTTGACGGTCGCCAGTCTTGATGGAAAAAGGTTTTGAGATTTCTCCGCTGAATTTGACTTTCGAAGTTGTGTCTGTTATAACAATAATAATAATTATTATTATTATCATTAATGCGAATTATTATTCATTGCTATTATTTGTGTTGGTAATTATAATTGTCCTCATAATATCTTATGTACGTAACTGAACAATATGTTTTATATACTTAACTGGGCAAGAATAACGCATAGAAATTGAGAATACTTTTGGAGTGTTTTTGGTATGTGTTCTTCCTGTTTGGCTAAATACACAATAAGTAAATAAATAATTTCATCAACTGATAGAATGTGTGACCAAAATTTAGGTGATCTGATCGTATCATGGTCTCTCCTCGTATGGGCTGAATGTAGCCGCTGTCTTGGTCTACATCTACATCTACATCCATACTCCGCAAGCCACCTGACGGGGTGTGACGGAGTGTACCTTGAGTACTTCTATCGGTTCTCCCTTCTATTCCAGTCTCGTATCGTTCGTGGAAAGAAAGATTGTCGGTATGCCTCAATGTGGGCTCTAATCTCTCTGATTTTATCCTCGTGGTCTCTTCGCGAGATATACGTAGGAAGGAGCAATATACTGCTTGACTCCTCGGTGAAGGTATGTTCTCGAAACTTCAACAAAAGCCCGTACCGAGCTATTGAGCATCTCTCTTGCAGAGTTTTCCACTGGAGTTTATCTATCATCTCTGTAACGCTTTCGCGATTACTAAATTATCCTGTAACGAAGCGCGCTGCTCTCCGTTGGATCTTCTCTATCTCTTCTATCAACCCTATTTGGTACGGATCCCACACTGGTGAGCAGTATTCAGGCAGTGGGCGAACAAGTATACTGTATCTAGAATGAAATTTTCACTCTACAGTGGAGTGTGCGCTGACACGAAACTTCCTGGCAGATTAAAACTGTGTGCCCGACCGAGACCCGAACTCGGGACCTTTGCCTTTCGCGGGCAACCGCTCTCCCGAGTTCGAGTCTCGGTCCGGCACACAGTTTTAATCTGCCGGGAAGTTTCAAGTGTAACCTATGAGGTGCATTCAAGTTCTAAGGCCTCCGATTTTTTTTCTCCGGACTGGAAAGAGATAGAAACATGGGCATTGTTCTAAAATGAGGCCGCTTTCATTGTCAATATGTCCCAGAGATGGCAGCACCGTACGGCAGATGGAATTTTACCGCCAGCGGCGAGAATGAGAACTGTTTTAAATACTTAAAATGGCGACGGTTTCCTTACTTGAACAGCGTGCAATCATTCGTTTTCTGAATTTGCGTGGTGTGAAACCAATTGAAATTCATCGATAGTTGAAGGAGACATGTGGTGATGGAGTTATGGATGTGTCGAAAGTGCGTTCGTGGGTGCGACAGTTTAATGAAGGCAGAACATCGTGTGACAACAAACCGAAACAACCTCGGGCTCACACAAGCCGGTCTGACGACATGATCGAGAAAGTGGAGAGAACTGTTTTGGGGGATCGCCGAATGACTGTTGAACAGATCGCCTCCAGAGTTGGCATTTCTGTGGGTTCTGTGCACACAATCCTGCATGACGACCTGAAAATGCGAAAAGTGTCATCCAGGTGGGTGCCACGAATGCTGACGGACGACCACATGGCTGCCCGTGTGGCATGTTGCCGAGCAATGTTGACGCGCAACGACAGCACGAATGGTACTTTCTTTTCGTCGGTTGTGACAATGATTTTCAATCCAGAAACAAAGCGCCAGTCAGCTCAATGGAAGCACACAGATTCACCGCCACCAAAAAAATTTCGGGTAACCGCCAGTGCTGAAAAAATGATGGTGTCCATGTTCTGGGACAGCGAGGGCGTAATCCTTACCCATTGCGTTCCAAAGGGCACAACGGTAACAGGTGCATCCTACGAAAATGTTTTGAAGAACAAATTCCTTCCTGCACTGCAACAAAAACGTCCAGGAAGGGCTGTGCGTGTGCTGTTTCACCAAGACAATGCACCCGCACATCGAGCTAACATTACGCAACAGTTTCTCCGTGATAACAACTTTGAAGTGATTCCTCATGCTCCCTACTCACCTGACCTGGCTCCTAGTGACTTTTGGCTTTTTCCAACAATGAAAGACACTCTCCGTGGCCGCACATTCACCAGCCGTGCTGCTATTGCCTCAGCAATTTTCCAGTGGTCAAAATAGACTCCTAAAGAAGCCTTCGTCGCTGCCATTGAATCATGGCGTCAGCGTTGTGAAAAATGTGTACGTCTGCATGGCGATTACGTCGAGAAGTAACGCCAGTTTCATCGATTTCGGGTGAGTAGTTAATCAGAAAAAAATCGGAGGCCTTAGAACTTGAATGCACCTCGTACTTCCTTTGTTTTCGGATTGCATTTCCTTAGGATTCTTCCAATGAATCTCGTCGATGTGAGCGTGAATCGGTCTGGAAAAGCGTCCGACCTACAAAGCGCAGAGGCAAAGTGTTTGTTGACTGAAGCGCGAAATCAGCGATGAGCGCGAGACTCTCTGGCCGGTCAGCCTAGCCTGCAGCTCGCCGGTGCGTCTGCAGCGCCTTCCGGTGCGGCACAGACAGCTGTGGGACTGCGGGCTCGTGTTTGTCGGCGTTCCGTTCCTCGGAGGCGGCAGCTGTTCCGGGAACCGCCGACACGCGCCGGCTGGCAGTCGGCCGTGACTCTCAGCACCGCAACTGCTGGCTTCCGGCGGTCCTTCAGAGCCCGTGGCTGCAAGCAATCACATCACTCGCTCAGCTGTCGATATGCAAGACTGCTCCCAGTCGCCCCTTTCTGGTGCACACAACGACATGGCTAACTGGGTGGCTGCCTACGCTGATGACCTTATCGTCGTGGCACCTACAAGCTCCAGGTCCCAATTAGAGAGGAAAGCCACGCGACTCCTCGCATCCATCGCGGTTTGTGGTGCACGAACAACAAACTCGCAATACCAACTCGCATTCTTATAGGACAACTGTCCAAGGAGTTCCACCCAATAATATTCAAACAGCAGACTCTGTACACAATTTATTATATTACCAATACCAAGCTTCTTTAAATAACAAAAAAATCCACATAACTTACAAAACTTAACAAATGGTTAAAGAGTGAGCTTTATAAAACAATAACGGCAGCTTGCCACCATAAAATCAGGAACCTTTTACAACAGTGCTTTTAGAGTTTATCCAAAAGACAAAATCCAATAATAAGTTAACTTGGCATCACAATTTAAAATGATTTATATAAAAAAACTTTACGATAATGGCGCTTGGCACCATAAAATGAAAGAAGCGCAACACACAACCAACAAATATAATAACAAAATAATCTCATACAACCAAAGGGCGCGGGCAACTCCCAACGCAATCACAGACGAGTGAGCTCTCAACACTTCGGAGCCTTCCCACTAGGAACGGTCCCAGAACTAAACCGCTGAGAGCTCCCCGACATGCCTCCCACAACTGCCTATCACTTACGCACCTTGGTTATATTCTGTAACACACGACGGATAATATCAACACAAGATAAAATTCAAAATACAGTGTAACATCCCGACAGCACATGATAACCACGGCGTCGTTAAGTCGGGCGCTCTTAACAAGTGCCGGAAACCAACACACACAAATCTCAAACAATTCTCGCTTCCTAAAACGAAACAATAAAAGCCAAGCGCACATGCATAGTCAAACCACAGTCTTAGAAGTGCCTTAACGACACCAAACGCGACTATTCCACCAAGTTAATAATAACACAATAAAAAAAATACAGAACATACCACTAAATGCTTTTACACAACCAAATTGACTAGATCGTGTTGTTCAGGTCCCAGAAGACCACATATACCAAGCAGCAGTAATTCACTATGTATATACTGTCCAAAATCGCCCTTCATAGGCAGACTTAACCTAACACCTCGACTGCCAAATGTACCATGCATGAACGCGACTCCGGGCAGGACTCCAGTTGAGCAAATAAATTAGTACCAACAAATATCGTAACGAGCCACACACACAGCAAAAAGTTCCAACAACACCGTCCCACATCAGAATGAAGTTCAGAAACCGCTGCTGGAGCTTCCATGGGAAAATCTGAAGAGCCAACCGAGCCCACACCCTAACCTGGCAGACGACTCCAAAATTCAGCAACTAGTTGTCTCCGGGCCAGAGTATCCCAGGAGCCCACCGGATCTCCACATGAGACAGGCAGGCAGAACAACTACGCCGACTCCAATTAATCACCACCGCATGGCCAGCACAGCGGCGAGTCGCCTCCGCCCCGGACCACTCTGCTCATATTGCGAGGCACAACAACCTCAAGCCCGTCTCACACGGAGCAAGATTCGCTGTAAGTGTCCTTGCTGGCTCGCGCGGCGGCTGCCTTGCGGGCTCCGTCATCTGCTAGCGGGCTACCTTGCTGGGAACCTTGTAAGATTTCCAGGATAGGTCCGGTGCTATTTTTCTTGCAAGGTTCCCTGCGTGCTACCTGCGTTGGCCAATCAGGAGGCGTTTCGTTTGTGACGTCAGACGCGGAAAGCTTCGGCAGGAAGCCTTTGTTGATAGTCGCTTTTATGCTGTCGTGAGGTGCGGTAGGAAGTTCTTATAATTATTAAATAATGGCACCGCAGTGATCCAAGGAAGCGATTGAAGCATTGATATGTACTTATAGGGAAGAACAGTGTGTGTACGTAGTGAAAAGCGCAAACTATTGTAATAAACACTTGCGTGCAGAGGCACTCGAAAGAGTTGCAAATACCAATACATCCATTCGTATAAAATTTGCAAAGAATGTACGATCTTCTATCCTATAAAATAAAGTAGTATATAACAGTCATTATTGGTATATTTATAAAATCAAACAGTAATGAAATAGTGATACTTTTCAAACAAGAGTAGGTGTTATGCGAATTAACCTCAACTCTCTATGAAGCATGGAGAGCACACCTTTTCCAGCGTTTCTCCTCTTAATTCAGTTTTTCGTCTATCCTTTCTTTCTTCTTCTCTCATTAGCATGCATTTCTGCAGTGTTTAGCACCAAAACAGCTAATAACGCCAGTTTGCTCTGAACATCTGTACCTGAAGCAGCCATCTTCGTTCGATACAACATGCAGCCCATCACAACACAACTAGCAGCCGATCTTGCACCGTGGGAGAGCTTCGGGATGGAAGATAGCCGCCTCCTTTCCCTGCAAGCCGACAGGCATGCACGCCATCTCGCAAACTTGCGGCGAACCTTGCTCCGTGTGAGAGGGGCTTTAGCGCTAGTCACTAGCAGGTCAGGCAGATCGAACTTCACGTTCCGTCCAGTCCCCGGAAAACCAACTACCCTCTCGCTTTCCGTCGGCCACCGCAAACACACGCCAGCGACGTCATAGCAAATCGCCACCGGAGCGCCACCCGCTCCAGGACAGCGAACTATAATCTATTACAGTGCGCGCTCTGAACAAGATCACAGGTTAGCGGCGCGCGCCATATCACTGTTTACTTGAAATTTTAAACATTGTAAATGTTTTTTATTCCAGTCTTAGATCACAATAAGAATTCTTTAGACGATGACCGGTTTCTGTCCGTAATGACCATCCTCAGATCTTTTTTACACCATAATGGCATATGGTTGCAATAATGACTGTGTGGACGATGTGGCCTATTCTACACCTTATTTTAGATCTGTATGACGACGCTACGCTGATTATATGTATATGTTTTGACGATGCCATTATGGCCTAATCACTTTAGGTTCAAATGGCTCTGAGCACTAAGGGACTCAACTTCTGAGGTCATTAGTCCCCTAGAACTTAGAACTAGTTAAACCTAACTAACCTAAGGACATCACACACATCCATGCCCGAGGCAGGATTCGAACCTGCGACCGTAGCGGTCTCGCGGTTCCAGACTGCAGCGCCCAGAAGCGCACGGCTACTTCGGCCGGCAATCACTTTAGGACATGGTGTAAAAAAGATCTGAGGATGGTCAATACGGACTGAAACCGGTCATCGTCTAAAGAATTCATATTCTGATCAAAGACTGGAATAAAAAATATTTGACAGTATTGGATCACTGTTTGTATACGCGACCATGTCGCAGTTGGCTTTAAACATTTTTATTGGCTGAGGTCCAGCAACCGTGCGTTAACTTAATTACAGGATGTATGTATAGCCACCTCGGTCGCACAAAATTATTGTCAAATTGGCCACGGTTTCGGCAGAAGTAAGGCAGTCTTCATCAGAATAAAAATTACATAGGATTAGCTATAAAATATAATGACATGCCTCAAAAATGATGTTTTTCACCCGTGGTGTGATTACATGTAAGTACACTGTTTGTACATTTTATGGAAGTAATCCCATTAAGTGTATTGTATTTTTGAGCCATGTCATTATGTTTTCTTGATAATCGTACGTAATTTTTATCCTGATGAAGACCGCCTTAGTGCTGTCGAAACCATGGTCCATTTGACAATAATTTTGTGCAACCGAGATGCCTATAGATACATCCTATAATTTAAAAAAAAAACTGTTTACCTACTTCTACGAGGCACAGTGAAACGAAATCCAGTTATAAAGTTAAACAACGTATCTATAAAAAGGAAAACTATGACCAGATACCTTGGCAGTTATAATGACGAACTGTTGCAGTTTAACTAACATACCAGACGGACAATTGACAAAGCGACGCCGAGCGGTCTAAGGCGCTGCAGTCATGGACTGTGCGGCTGGTCCCGGCGGAGGTTCGAGTCCTCCCTCGAGCATGGGTGTGTGTGTTTGTCCTTAGGGTAATTTAGGTTAAGTAGTGTGTAAGCTTAGAGACTGATGACCTTGGCAGTTAAGTCCCATAAGACTTCACACACATTTGAACATTTGACAAAGCAACGAAACTCATGCATGAACTTGCAGGACTGTACACTATAAGATACAGACTAAAACTAAGCTCCATCCGTCAGGTCTTGTAAGCCCCAACGGCACCGACCGGCCGCCGTGTCATCCTCAGCCCACAGGCGTCACTTGGTGCCGATACGGAGGGGCATGTGGTCAGCACACAGCTCTCCCGGCCGTATGACAGTTTACGACACCGCAGCCGCTACTTCTCAGTGAAGTAGCTCCTCAGTTTGCCTCACAAGGGCTGAGTGTACCCCACTTGCCAACAGCGCTCGGCAGACCGGATGGTCACCCATCCAAGTGCTAGCCCAGCCCGACAGTGCTTAACTTCGGTGATCTGACGGGAACCGGTGTTACCATAGCGGCAAGACCGTCGGTCAAGATACAGATTACCCCTTCAGACAATGAGGGCATATTACATAGCGCACTTTGAGTTAATAACTTGTTTTGCGGCTAGTGCTTGGGCACATAGATTACGCTTACGTACTGGGGATAGGCAAAATAATGTCACCAGTGGTACTAATGGGATAGTTGTGTTTGATGGTCAACAACGCAGGTGAGGCACGTGTCGCGCTGGACTGTGCGTGTTCACTTCTGACTAGGCATCAGTGTTTACGAGTAGTGCACACTTCGTATTGGCATCCAGAGGCCGAGGTCGACGTGCAATGAAAGGCGTAACACAATTCGAAAGTTGGCAGAATCTAGGGGCCCGATTAGCTGGAGTATCAGTAACCAAGACAGCCAACTTATTAAATGTTTCTAGAGCAACTATTTCAACAGTCACGACAGCCTACACAAAACATGGAAAGAGATCATCGTGTAAAGGTAATAGTGGGCGCAAATCAAAACTAAATGACAGAGATCGTCCTACGCTAACACGAATTGTGTCAAAACAACGCAAAACTCAGGCAGCTAAGGTGACTGCAGAGCTCAATAGCCATCTTCGAGGCCCCGTATCTATCGACACTGTCCTCTGAGAACTCCATTAAGCGAATATTCGTGGAAGAGCTGCTATACTGAAAACATTAGTGGCGACAACCAACGCAAAGAAGCGTAAAACATGATGTCAGGAGCATAAATCCTGGACGGCTGATCAGCGGAAATACGTCATGCGGTCCGACGAGTCAACATTTTAGTTATTTCCAACATCGAGCCGGGTTTACGTCTGCAGAACGCCAAAAGAAGCCTACAATCCTGATTGCATAAACATGGAGGGGGGAAGTGTGACGGTGTGGGCAGCCATATCATGGTATTCTGCTGGTCCCATCATTACTCTCAAAGGTCGTGTTACAGCCAACGATTATGTGAACATTTTAGGTGATCAAGTGCAGGCAATGATTCAAATGTTGTTCCCCAACAATGATGCCATACTTCAGGACGATAATGCACCTATACACAAGGCCAAAACAGTACAACCGATGTTTGAGGAGCATGCAACTGAACTGCATCGTCTTTCCTAGCCAGCACAGTCCCCGGACTTGAACATTATCGAATCCTTGTGGGCGGTATTGGAGTGCAGACTCCGGAGCAGATTTTCTCCTCCCTCTCACTACAGGAGTTAGGAGAGGTTCTGATCGAAGAGTGGCGTAACATTCCACTGGAGGATATACAATCGTTATATGCCAGTATTCCAAGAACAATCGCAGCTGTATTACGGGCAAACTATTCCCAAGTAAGTACAGGTGTTCACATTATTTTGCCTATCCCCTGTACGCATGAAATCATTGTGAAGTGCGGCTTTCGGCACGAGCTCGATTGAGGCACTGTGCGTGGTGCTGGCAGTTTTCCCTATAGATATCACAATTCGCAACACAGAGCACCTGCCTACTGGCTGACGAGGGGAAGACATGACAAAATAAGGGAAATAATTGGAGAAGACATAGCCGACAAACGGAAAGTAAACAAGTGGCAAATTGATCCATGGTAGACAGAATAGGACACAACAGATAAATGAAGCCGTGTCTACTCTTTCTTCCCCAGAATACGAGAGCGGATGAATTTGAAGTACATAAATCCAACACGCAGCATGGTGCACTTTCTCACGGGCTGCGGCCCGTATCCTGTGCATCTCCACACGTTGGCCCTGAAACAGACTCACACTTGTGCCTGTGGTGAGAATGGCACACCTGAACACACAGTTTTTGGACAACATGGTTGTGGAGAGAAGCAGCGATTAGTATGATTAATTAATAATTCAAGAAGAGTCTTAATCGCATTTATTATTGTTATAATACCGCCAACCGGTTTCAACCCGACGTAGGGGTCTATAGTTTCCTGCCGTTATGTAGACAGGAGTGAACCCACCAGCAGTCGACAAATTGTGTAAACGCCCAGAAGATGACCCCTACGTCGGATTGGAACCGGTTGGCGGTATTATAACAATAATAAATGCGATTAAGACTGTTCTTGAATTATTGAACACATAGTGCCTATCTGCGATGCCTTAGGCCATATAAGACCGAGTTTAGGAAACAATTACTACGCAAACAAGATGACTGTAACTCTATAAACAACATGCAGACGTAGTATCGCGAGCACTATATGCGGCATACAAACAGTAGAGACCATACGCTACAATAAGACAGGATCCACATTGGACAGATCAACAGTACATAGCGTAATGTCATCACCAATATTTTGTGTCACCAGTGTATGCGACAGATCTCTGAGCACTATGGGACTTCTGAGGTCATCAGTATCCTAGAACTTAGAACTACTTAAACCTAACTACCTTAAGGACATCACACACATCCATGCCCGAGGCAGGATTTATGCGACAGTGCTCGAGATTTATGAAGTGATGAATATTTTTCAGAAATGACTGTTAAGCCTATATGTGATAACTGAGAAAGGACTTATTATTGTATTATGAGATGTAAATAATTTCCAACAACAATATGTTTTATTATTTTTATAAACAGGTTTTCTACAAAGAATAATTATGTGACAAAAGATTATACTACTAAAAGAATGTATTGGCATTGTATTGTCTGTGAAAGTTTCTCCTTCTTCTGTAGTTCTCTATGATGTATGAAGCGGCTGAGATCGAAGATAAGCTGAGGTCTGTCCTTTTAAAGCCGGCCGCGGTGGCCTCGCGGTTAAGGCGCTCAGTCCGGAACAGCGCGACTGCTACGGTCGCAGGTTCGAATCCTGCCTCGGCCATGGATGTGTGTGACGTCCTTAGGTTAGTTAGGTTTAAGTAGTTCTGAGTTCTAGGGGACTGATGACCACAGAAATTAAGTCCCATAGTGCTCAGAGCCATTTGAACCATTTTTTGTCCTTTTAAATATTGTAAAAAGTAGTCATAAGTGTTTAAAACAAAAATATAACGTACGATTTACTAAATGGAATTCTAGTGTACGGACTTTTATTTATAACTAGATAACCGACTATGAATGTTTTAAGTTTTGTGTCCGCAGCAGTCCAGACTGTGCTTTATCTGCCGTCATTACGTGGGCGTATGGAGCGGCAATTTCAAACTGCAGAAATAATCAGATATCAATTCTTGAGATCGCTATTACAATATCTGAATTCCGAGGACAAGAACCCACAGGAATTTACTATTTTTCTATTCTAACAGCGAAAATAACATTCCGTAGAACAATCTTAGACTTAATTTATCAGTGACTTTAAATAAAAATATTTACGACACCAGTGTTGTTGTGGGAAGGGGCTGCGGTGTGATACATTTGGTGCTTCTCTGTAAATGCTTTCTTGATTTACAGGAAGAAAATGCAGACGCAAACTGTGCGACGTAACGTTCTACTCAATACAGCACTGAACAATAACTAACTGAACAATAACTAAAAGACTTACAAGATCGAGTCTTCCGGCCAGTTACACATTAAACACAGGCGTGTGCAGTGTTGCCAACCGTATTTCGCTTCAAACCACCATTGGCGCGAAATTACGAATGTTACGGAATATTTGAACAGATCACGTACACGGTCAGACAGACACAGTGTGGTACACTGTATCGGCTTTATTTAATTATTCCTTTTTGGAGGATGAAACCAGACGAGCAACGACAGTTACAGCTCAGCTGTATGATGCCAAGGTTCTACATCTACATCTAGATGGTTACTCTGCAATTCACACTTAAGTTCCTGGCAGAGGGTTCATCGAGCCATTCCACTCTCGAATGGCGCGTGGGAAAAAGAAACACCCAAATCTTTCCGTTCGAGCTCTGATTTCTCTTATTTTATTAAGATGATCATTTCTCGCCGGCCGGAGTGGCCGAGCGCTTCTAGGCGCTTCAGTCTGGAACCGCGTGACCACTACGGTCGCAGGTTCGAATCCTGCCTCGGGCATGGATGTGTGTGATGTCCTTAGGTTAGTTAGGTTTAATTAGTTCTAAGTTCTAGGCGACTGATGACCTCAGAAGTTAAGTCGCATAGTGCTCAGAGCCATTTGAACCATTTTGATCATTTCTCCCTACGTAGGCGGGTGTCAACAAAATATTTTCGTATTCGGAAGAGAAAGTTGGTGATTGAAATTTCGTAAATACATCTCGCCGCAAAGAAAACCGCCTTTGTTTCAGTGACTGCCACCCCAAATAGCGTATCATATCAGTGACCCTATTGCTCGGTAACACGAAACGAGCTGCCCTTCTTTGCACTATTTCGATGTCCTCCGACAATCCTACCTGGTAAGGGCAGCAATATTCCAGCAGAGGACGGACAAGTGTAATGTAGGATGTCGCATCTTCTAAGTGTTCTGCCAATAAAGCGAAGTCCTTGTTTCACCTTCCCCACAATATTATCTATGTGGTCTTCGTAAAATTTGTAAATTTGTGGTAAGACTTTATAGGACCAAACTGTTTAGGTCATCGGCTCTTAAGCTTACACACTACTTAATCTAACTTAAACTAACTTAAACTAACTTTCGCTATGGACAACACAGATACCCATGCCCGAGGGAGGACGCGAAACTCCGACTGGGGAAGCCGCGCGGACCGTGACAAGGCGCCCTAGACCGCGCGGCTACCTCGCACGGCTACGTGGTCTTTCCAGTTTAAGTTTCTCGTAATTGTAATTCCTAGGTATTTAGTCGAATTGACAGCCCTTAGATTTGTGCGATTTATCGTAAAACCAAAATTTATCGGATTTCTTTTAGTACACATGTGGATGACCTCGCACTTTTCTTTGTTTAGGGTCGTGCGGTAGCGTTCTCGCTTCCCGCGCCCGGGTTCCCGGGTTCGATTCCCGGCGGGGTCAGGGATTTTCTCTGCCTCGTGATGACTGGGTGTTGTGTGCTGTCCTTAGGTTAGTTAGGTTTAAGTAGTTCTAAGTTCTAGGGGACTGATGACCGTAGATGTTAAGTCCCACAGTGCTCAGAGCCATTTGAACCATTTCTTTGTTTAGGGCCAATTGCCATTTTTCGCATCATACAGAAATTCTCTCAAGATCATTTTGTAATTGGAATTGATCGTCTGATGATTTTACTAGACGGTTATCACTTACATCATTTATGTAAATGTCCGCAGCTCGTGGTCGTGCCGTAGCGTTCTCGCTTCCCACGCCCGGGTTCCCGGGTTCGATTCCTGGCGGGTCAGGGATTTTCTCTGCCTCGTGATGACTGGGTGTTGTGTGATGTCCTTAGGTTAGTTAGGTTTAAGTAGTTCTAAGTTCTAGGGAACTGATGACCATAGATGTTAAGTCCCATAGTGCTCAGAGCCATTTGAACCATTTTGAACCATTTATGCAAATCAGGAACAGCAGAGGGCCTATGACACTACGTTGTGGAACGCCAGATACCACTTGTGTTCTACTCGATCATTTACCGTCTATCACTACGAACTGTGACTTCTCTGAGAGGAAATCACGAATCCAGTCACACACCTGAGACGATACTCCATATGCACGCAATTTGATTAATAGTCGCTTGTGGGGAACGGTATCAAAAGCCTTCTGGAAACCTAGGAATATGGAATCGATCTGAGATCCCTTGTCGACAGCGCTCATTACTTCATGGGAATAAAGAGCTAGCTGCGTTGCACATGATTGATATTTTCTGAATTCGTGTTGGTTTTTCAAGGTGATTCATAATGTTCGAGTACAGTATATGCTCCAAAATCCTACTTCAAATTGAGGTCAGTGATGTGGGTCTGTAATTCAATGGGTTACTCCCATTTCCTTTCTTGAATATTAGTGTGACCTATGCAACTTATCAGTCTTTAGGAACAGACCTTTCGTCGAGTGAGTGGTTGTATATGATAGCTAAGAAAGGCGTTATGTGTCTGCATACTCTGAAAGGAACCTGACTGGTATACCATCTGGTCCAGAAGACTCGCGTTTCTTAAGTGATTTGAATTGTTTCGCAACACCTATCTACTTTATGTCACTCATGCTAACAGCTGTTCTGGTTTTGAATTCTGGAATATTTAGTTCGTCTTCTTTCGTGACGCATTCCCCGCACCTGTACCTGAAGAATTTCTCGTAAGTGAGTATTGGCTTCAGCAAGATGGCGATACGTTTCATTGCACTCAAAATTTGATGGCAACAGTGTACACAGAGTGTTTGGTAACTATACCTCTTCAAGGAATGGGGACATTTTGTGGTTACTTCCTTTGGGTGTTCTTGCAACACAGGGTATATGCTAGGCGCCTCAGCACACAACTGCGGAACTGAAAGACACCATTCGTGCAGAAAACGGAACACTGCTAAACAGATGCTTGAAGATAGCATGAACGATTTATATTGCAGATTTTCTGAGTGTCAATCTAACAATGGTGGCTACCTACAAGATAGCATTCCCAAAACACGAACAGTGCGTTAAATGTCAATACGCAAGTGTTTCTTTGTTTTGACTGCATAATGGCTTACAATATAATCCTCGGCCTGTTTCGATGTATCCAAATCGGCTTGTTTTTCTGCCGCAACCTGTATTACACTACTGGCCATTAAAATTGCTACACCACGAAGATGGCGTGCTACAGACGCGAAATTTAACCGACAGGAAGAAGATGCTGTGATATGCAAATTATTAGCTTTTCAGAGCATTCACACAAGGTTGGCGCTGGTGGCGACACCTACAACGTGCTGACATGAGGAAAGTTTCCAACCGATTTCTCATACACAAACAGCAGTTGACCGGCGTTGCCTGGTGAAACGTTGTTGTGATGCCTCGTGTAAGGAGGAGAAATGCGTATCATCAAGTTTCCGACTTTGATAAAGATCGGATTGTAGCCTATCGCGATTGCGGTTTATCGTATCGCGACATTGCTGCTCGCGTTATTCGAGATCCAATGACTATTAGCAGAATATGGAATCGGTGGCTTCAGGAGGGTAATACGGAACGCCGTGCTGGATCCCAACGACCTCGTATCACTAGCAGTCGAGATGACAGGCATCTTATCTGCGTGGCTGTAACGGATCGTGCAGCCACGTCTCGATCCCAGAATCAACAGATGGGGACGTTTGCAAGACAATAACCCTTGGCACGAACTGTTCGACGACGTTTGCAGCAGCATGGACTATCAGCTCGGAGACCATGGCTGCGGTTACCCTTGACGCTGCATTACAGACAGGAGCTCCTGCGATGGTGTACTCGACGACGAACCTGGGTGCACGAATGGCAAAACGTCATTTTTTCAGATGACTCCAGGTTCTGTTTACAGCATCATGATGGTCGCATCCGTGTTTGGCGACATCGCGGTGAACGCACACTGGAAGCGTATATTCGTCATCGCTATACTGGCGTATCACTCGGCGTGGTGGTATGGGATGCCATTGGTTACACGTCTCGGTCACCTCTTGTTCGCACTGACGGCACTTTGAACAGATGTGTTACGACCCGTGGCTCTATCCTTCATTCGATCCCTGCGAAACCTTACATTTCAGCAGGATAATGCACGACCGCATGTTGCAGGTCCTGTACGGGCCTTTCTGGATACAGAAAATGTTCGACTGCTGCCCTGGCCAGCACATTCTCCACATCTCTCACCAATTGAAAACGTCTGGTCAATGGCGGCCGAGCAACTGGCTCGCCACAATACGCCAGTCACTACTCTTGATGAACTGTGGTATCGTGTTGAAGCTGCGTGGGCAGCTGTACCTGTGCACGCCATCCAAGATCTGTTTGACTCAATTCCTAGCCGTATCAAGGCCGTTATTACGGCCAGAGGTGGTTGTTCTGGGTACTGACTCCTCAGGATCTGTGCCGCCAAATTGCTTGAAAATGTAATCACATGTCAGTTCTAGTATAATATATTTGTCCAATGAATACCCGTTTATCATCTGCATTTCTCCTTGATGTAGCAATTTTAATGGCCAGTAGTGTATTATTCGCTAGTACATGTGTCACTGGCAGTAGCTGTGACATTAATTCTGCATTCCGAAATGGAATCACAGGTTTTCGGTTTGAAAGAGTACAGTTCTGAATTTTTCTGTTTCAGGAGCTGGTTGCCAGACTTTGTACCAAGCTAACATTTTGTCGAGATCTAACTGGATACTACTGTAATTTTTACCGGGTTGAATTTCCGCACAGAGAAGTGTGTCATTTGCAAAAACCTGAGATTGCAACTAATACGATTAGTTAAGTCTTAATGTATAAGCTGAACGGTACCGATCTCTTGGGGCACACTGTTGTTACTTGACCGTCCGTAGATGACTCCCCGTAAAAGAATGTCGTGCCTCGCCCGACAGCAAATTTTCGAAGCAGTCGCTGAGCCCGTCAGATATGCCACAGCCGCGTGCCTGCATTAGCAGTTCCGTGTGTTGCCGCTATCGCCAGCTCAGCTGTCGTAACGCCGATTGCTCCGACTTGCCGCTGTCCGGAAGAGACCGACGTTCCCAGAACCAGATAAGCTGCTACTCTCGCCGGTTTGGCGAAGCGCTGCGTCCCCGATTCCCGGGCTGTTGACGTTAGTATGTACTCCTTGTGTTGCGTAAGCTGGCTTCTCCAACTCGTTACTAGCGCGAAAGACGAAAAATTAGGATTTCACGCCCACGTTGACAAGGAGATTATTAGCACAGAGCACAGAAGTGCTCTATGGTTGTTAGGCCAAACATATGGAGGTTGTCATGCCACCTCCTCGGACGACATATGAAAATCAAAAATTAGCTCCAAAATTCCCAAAGATTTCCCCAAAACAAGTTCCAAATTCCATGAAAAATGAACAAGCAAACGAATTTCCAATTAACGTTATTATTTGGATATTAACCAGTAATTGAATCAGGAATCTAATATTTAGTAATTTATTAACATACAAAAGAAAAATAGGATTCCAGTAAAATCAAACTCAAAATTCAAAATCATAGAAATCGCAAAATCATTATAATTAAAATTCGCAAAGTAGAACCAACGAATACTCCGTGTGAGTACTCTTTGAGATTCGTGAGTAATTGCCAAGGATAATTCAATCCATTGTCACTACGTTGCGAGAGTTAGCCGAAGCAGGTCATACTTTTGGTGCTCGTATATGTAAGCGCAATTAGATTGTTTTTTCAGAATTGCGATCTCTATGACGCAGTGAAACGATACTTCAAATATTACGTTATATAGAATTCAGATAGAGGACTTGCATATATTAGATGGTTCAAATGGCTCTGAGCACTATGGGACTTAACAGCTGTGGTCATCAGTTCCCTAGAACTTAGAACTACTTAAACCTAACTAACCTAAGGACATCACACACATCCATGCCCGAGGTAGGATTCGAACCTGCGACCGTAGCAGTCGCACGGTTCTGGACTGCGCGCCTAGAACCGCGAGACCACCGCAGCGGGCTATATTAGACAGAAGTGACTTTTAATTAGATAACCTGAAGTTAACACTATTTAGGAAGTGAACACAGATAGACAATTTCATTCGTAATAACTAATGGACTATGGAACTTGGCGATAGTTACGAAGCATATAATTTATAATTCCCCCCAACACCTGCGAAAGCTTCTTCCTTACGGCTCTGTTAGGAAGTGACTAATATTGCTTAATAAACCAGCATATCGTGTCAATTCACTCATTTATCATTCAAGTTTTACGATATTATTTATAGAGATAACGTGCTGTGACATTATTTGACTGAAGCGCTCGGCGCTTATATAGAAACTCCTTGACGTTATGAATTAATAACACTGTTATGACTGAGTACAGATTTGAGATTACAACCAGTCTATAGGGAATTTGGTGACGCTGGAACTAATCTGAACTTATCATTAATATTTAAATAGCAATTGATAAGCCATCGATTATAAACGATTCAATTACGACATTTGTTGAAGTAAATATCTCGCAGAAGTCGCGAGTTCAGTTCATCAATGTTCTGTTTGTAACGTCGATTCCGATACATAAGAACTAACAATCTCATTGCTCTACCGCTGAGTGTTGCCCAAGACGCAAGATCTGAAGAAGGACGTTACAAGGTGTTACGGTACCATAATTTGTTTTCTCGTTCGTTAGCTTTCTTGTTTAAAGAGATTCAGACGTGGCTTCCCTCTTATGAATGGGGTTTCTTTAATCTAGATCTATCACCGACTTTATCACTTACAAGGTGACCGCGCCTACTCATCACCGATTTCGTTCAAATTTATAGTATATGCCGGGCTTAGCCAGAAATGAAAGCGACATAAGCAGGAACTGCAGATGGCCAAGCGTTTGGAAAAAAGTTTTCCAGGTCTGAACAGGAATCGCGTACAAACTTAATTATACATAGAGACAGTTCAGCGATTCCGCCATTTCTGCCTGTTATCGGCTTTGACACAGGTAAGATATCGGTACCAGGGATTCCAAGATTTTCGAAGGAAAGGAGTGGATGTAAAACATCCACGAGATAAATTTAGGTACAGTGCGACGAGAGGAAATTATACCTCTAAGAGTTATAAACATTATCTATCCGACAAATGGAAAAACAGTGAAATAAAACGATGATAAATATTAATTATTTATATAATATTTATGATATAATTGGACATATCGATGTGTATCATACAAAGAAAATGATAATTGTAAATTCCTTTTATGATCTGCGTTTGTCTTCCTTTGTTTTTACCTTTTGTTGGTTGGCTTTTGTAGGTTGCGGACGCAAGACGCATATCAAACTGAAGTCTGTTAAGATATTGTAATTATTTCTTAATTATTACTTGAGAATAGAGTTCATTATTATTATAAATATGAGTGAATAATTATTTGTAACTTCAATTCCTCTCTCAATAAGCATTATCTCTGTTAATTATTTCTTTCCGCTGCAAGGAGCGCAACCATTTATGATAGCGATTTGTATCGCGTTTTTATCTGTTTTTCTTACGAAAGTATCAAAGATTTGCTTGATGAAAATTAGTCTAAATAGTGCACAATATGAAAGTAAAGTTTAATAAGCATTTCAAATACTTATCCTGTTAAAAGGAAATATGCTCTAACAATAGAAAGTCTCTATCAACTGTCTGCCGCCATCTTAACAACTATCTCCGCAGCAAATTCAAATTATGCAACTCTGCAGACATAAATGCCGAAGGTAATAAAAATGTGAAAAAATAAATGTGCACCGGTGGTCCCGAACTCATTTTAATGAAAATAATTCGAATCAGATTGGTTCTTTAAAAACAGTGCTCATAGCAAGATCCATATAACAAACTTTTCTTGCTGATGCATGGAGCCGAAATTAATTACGCACGAGTTGCGAAGAATATTGTTTCAGGTAACATACGTCAGTGTTGTGCGCGGCTGATATTCGGTGGTTTTAATGATCATTTTGCTGAAGATAACTGTTTCCATCATAATCAATAGTTGTATAGAATCTGTTGTATGAACTGTGATTTAGTGACACACAGCTTACAGACAACACTTTAACACAACGTAAACTTGGATTTTTTAGCAACTTGACCAAATCTTTAGCCGGGAGAAAAAATTATTTTGTAATTAGTCACTGTAATGAAATAACATCATTTTCATTTACGAATTAATTAAATACCAAACCACTGAATAACACAGCGAACGCCACATGGAGGAAGATTGGGTGTAACGTCTCGTCGATATCGAGGTCACTAAAGACGGAGCACAAATTCAGATTATGTCAGGGATGGGGAATGAAATCGGTCGAGCCCTTTCAAAGAAACCATCCCGGCATTTGCGTGGAGCGAATCACGGAAAACCTAAATCTGAATGGCCGGCCGCGGGTTTGAACCGTTGTCCTCCAGAATGTGAATTCAGTGTCCAAGATTTTCGATAATGTTTTAATTATATCACATTTAATACAAATATGATAAAGTCGTGCAGGAGGCAGGCGAGCATTATTATAATACTCAGTAGTGCCGCATTCAGACTGACTGGATCGCAGTGGCAAAGGCCAAACATTAGAGAAGGAATGAATTTATAGCTCATATGAAGCGTTTCAGAATTTGTCCATCATTGCACATCGTGAAGCAATTACTGCACACAGATGTGGCGTTTCAAGTTGCATGTGACACAAACATTCGCAGACTAGTCATACGAGGAATAAAGTCATTTCTTGCTCCATGATGGTATGGGCTGTGTTTACATGGAATGGAATGGGTTCTCTTGTCGAACTGAACCGCTCGTTGCTGGAAATGGTTATTTTCGGCTACTTTGAGATGGGAATGGAAATGCCGTGTGGCTAGGGCCTCCCGTTGGGTAGACTGTTCGCCTGGTGCAAATCTTTCGAGTTGACGCCACT
This sequence comes from Schistocerca serialis cubense, assembly GCF_023864345.2. NCBI lineage: Eukaryota > Metazoa > Arthropoda > Insecta > Orthoptera > Acrididae > Schistocerca > Schistocerca serialis. The sequence goes on along the minus strand of NC_064649.1, from coordinate 36,457,073 downwards.
TCGGCGACTTGCGTGGCGATGGGGAAGAAATGGTGATGATAAGGACAAACACAACACCCAGTCCCTGAGCGGAGTAAATCTCCGACCCAGCCGGGAACCGAACCCGGGCCGTTAGGTATGACAATCCGTCGCGCTGACCACTCAGTTACCAGGGACGGACACTTTGAAATCATTCGCAGGCATTCACGGACTTCATGTTCCTAGACAACTAGTAATTTTTATGGATGACAAAACGCCAAGAATCATAAAAGAAGGTTGTATACATGGAAGAAGCCTGGTGATACTTACAGGTTTCAGATAGATTATATGATGGTAAGACAGAGATTTAGGAACCAGGTTTTAAATTGTAAGACATTTCCAGGGGCAGATGTGGACTCTGAACACAATCTATTGGTTATGAACTGTAGATTAAAACTGAAGAAACTGCAAAAAGGTGGGAATTTAAGGAGATGGGATAAAATGGATAAACTGACTAAGCCAGAGGTTGTACAAAGTTTCAGGGAGAGCATAAGGGAACAATTGACAAGAATGGGGGAAAGAAATACAGTAAAAGAAGAATGGGTAGCTTTGAGGGATGAAGTAGTGAAGGTAGCGGAGGATCAAGTAGGTAAAAAGACTAGGGCTACTAGAAATCCTTTGGTGACAGAAGAAATATTGAATTTAATTGACGAAAGGAGGAAATATAAAAATGCAGTAAATGAAGCAGGCAAAAAGGAATACATACATCTCAAAAATGAGATCGACAGGAAGTGCAAAATGGCTAAGCAGGCATGGCTAGAGGAAAAATGTAAGGATGTAGAGGCTTATCTCACTAGGGGTAAGATAGATACTGCCTACAGGAAAATTAAAGAGACCTTTGGAGAAGAGAGAACCACTTGTACGAATATCAAGAGCTCAGATGGAAACCCAGTTCTAAGCAAAGAATGGAAAGTAGAAAGGTGGAAGGAGTATATAGAGGGTCTATACAAGGGCAATGTACTTGAGGACAATATTATGGAAATGGAAGAGGATATAGATGAAGATGAAATGAGAGATTTGATACTGCGTGAAGAGTTTGACAGAGCACTGAAAGACCTGTCGAAACAAGGGCCCGGGAGTAGACAACATCTCATTAGAACTACTGACATCCTTGGGAGAGCCATTCCTGACAAAACTCTACCATCTGGTGAGCAAAATGTATGAGACAGGCGAAATACCCTCAGACTTCAAGAAGAATATAATAATTCCAGTCCCAAAGAAAGCAAGCGTTGACAGGTGTGAAAATTACCGAACTATCCGTTTAATAAGTCACGGCTGCAACGGCTGCAAAATACTAACACGAATTCTTTACATGCGAATGGAAAAACTGGTAGAAGCCGGCCTCGGGGAAGATCAGTTTGGATTCCGTAGAAATGTTGGAACACGTGAGGCAATGCTGACCTTATGACTTATCTTAGAAGAAAGGTTAAGGAAAGGCAAACCTACGTTTCTAGCATTTGTAGACTTAGAGAAAGCTTTTGACAATGTTGATTGGAACACTCTCTTTCAAATTCTGAAGGTAGCAGGAGTAAAATACAGGGAGCGAAAGGCTATTTACAATTTGTACAGAAACCAGATGGCAGTTATAAGAGTCGAGGGACATGAAAGGGAAGCAGTGGTTGGGAAGGGAGTGAGACAGGGTTGTAGCCTCTCCCCGATGTTATTCAATCTGTACATTGAGCAAGTAGTAAAGGAAACAAAAGAAAAATTCGGAGTAGGTATTAAAATCCATGGAGAAGAAATAAAAACTTTGAGGTTCGCCGATGACACTGTAATTCTGTCAGAGACAGCAAAGGACTTGGAAGAGCAGTTGAACGGAATGGACAGTCTCGTGAAAGGAGGGTATAAGATGAACATCAACAAAAGCAAAACGAGGATAATGGAATGTAGTCGAATTAAGACGGGTGATGCTGAGGGAATTAGTTTAGGAAATGAGACACTTAAAGTAGTAAAGGAGTTTTGCTATTTGGGGAGCAAAATTACTGATGATGGTCGAAGTAGAGCGGATATATAAATGTAGACTGGCAATGGCAAGGACAGCGTTTCTGAAGAAGAGAAATTTGTTAACATCGAGTATTGATTTAAATGTCAGGAAGTCGTTTGTGAAAGTATTTGTATGGAGTGTAGCCATGTATGGAAGTGAAACATGGACGATAACTAGTTTGGGCCAGAAGAGAATACAAGCTTTCGAAATGTGGTGCTACAGAAGAATACTGAAGATTAGATGGGTAGATCACATAAGTAACGAGGAGGTACTGAGTAGGATTGGGGAGAAGAGGAGTTTGTGGCACAACTTGACTAGAAGAAGGGGTCGGTTGGTAAGGCATATTCTGAGACATCAAGGGACCACAAATTTAGTATTGGAGGGCAGTGTGGAGAGTAAAAATCGTAGAGGGAGACCAAGAGATGACTACACTAAACAGATTCAGAGGGATGTAGGTTGCAGTAGGTACTGGGAGATGAAGAAGCTTGCACATGATAGAATAGCATTGAGAGCTGCATCAAACCAGTCTCAGGACTGAAGACCACCACAACAACAACAACAACAACAACAACAACAACAATGGCTCAATATTTCTGCATGGGGCTTAGAACGACTTGTTGAATTCATGTCACGTCGAGTTACAGCACTACACTGGGCAGAAGAAGGCCCCCATGACTGAGGTATCATACGGCTTTTTTCAGCTCATAGTATGTTGACGCTGTTTGTAGGAAGCGGTTGGCACAGCTAAAGGACTACGGAATGATAAACCGAGGGTCGTGGGACTGAGTGTATCTGCGGAACTTGTTTTATTTATTTTCAGTGTTTACGTTACTGACACAGGAAATAAGCCGAAATAATGCTGAATACACTGCATTTATTATTATTTCCATAAAAAGTCATGAAAAGGAATAATTTGAGTGTTGTGATAAACACTGCATGCAGAAGAATAAATTTCTTCAGTTAATAAACTCCACAATTATACAACGAAAGTTTTCAAGATGAAGAAGGATTGTCATCCAACAGCTTTAAAGAGATTCCCCCCCCCCCCTCCCTCCCCCCAAAAAAGAAATGTCTGATAGCGCAACCCTGTATAGTCTATTTTTATCGTTCGAAAAGAATGTGATGAAAAAGCTTCAAAACTGCTCTTATATCGTTGAGGGAAGAAAACACATCACATTCAGAGAACGCTGCATTAAAGTACACTGCCGGAAAAAAATACTACACCCTTTCAGAGGTTTATAATTCAATGGTTCAAATGGCTCTGAGCACCATGGGACTTAACTTCTGAGGTCATCAGTCCCCTAGAACGTAGAACTAGTTAAACCTTACTAAGGACATCACACACATCCATGCCCGAGGCAGGATTCGAACCTGCGACCGTAACGGTCGCGTGGTTCCAGACTGTAGCGCCTAGAACCGCTCGGGCACTCCTGCCGGCTCTAGTTCTATCAAGATTTATTGTTGCAACTGTTGTGTTGGCAGAAGAGCCAACACCGTGTTACTAGAGGAGGCGAAATGCACGCGTTTTAGCTCACGCAGGCCGGCGTGAGGAGGGAAGGACTATACTGACGTGAGGTCTGGAAGATGACAAGGAATTAGAATTCAGGAAGCGGACGTAATTAGTTTGATACTTAACTTTAATCCATTAATGATGTACGTCGCTTTTGACGGTGAATGATTCACAATATTATCTGTTCAGAATAAATTCTTGAAGTAACTGAATATGGCGCCTTGCTAGGTCGTAGCAAATGACGTAGCTGAAGGCTATGATAAACTGTCGTCTCTGCAAATGAGAGCGTATGTAGACAGTGAATCATGGCTAGCAAAGTTGGCTGTACAACTGAGGCCAGTACGTCTCTCTAGACCTGCCGTGTGGTGGCGCTCGGTCTGCAATCACTGATAGTGGCGACACGCGGGTCCGACGTATACTAACGGACCGCGGCCGATTTAAAGGCTACCACCTAGCAAGTGTGGTGTCTGGCGATGACACCACAGCAACAGTGCATATTTAGTACATGAAATGATTACTTTCACAGGGCAGTAGAACAAGCGGTTCTGAGGTACCAGGAATCGACCCATGCCGAAACACCCATAGTAAAACGCAGTGTCGCCTCCATGGTCGGACGTGCAGGCGTTGACTCTGGCATCCAGTCTTTGGCGAACACTTTCCTGGGATACGTTACGCCACACCTGCTCGACCTGTTCTGTAAGAGTTGTCGATCGACAAGTCGCACGAGTCACTTCTCGTCCCACCATAGCCCCCACGTGCTCGACTGGAGGCAAGTCCAGAGATCGTGCTGCACGTCTTGCACAGCACGTCGAGTTACACAAGCAGTGTGCTGGCGAGAATTATCCTATTCGAACAACATATCACCTTCCTGTTGCAACAACGGCAGAAGAACAGGCCTAACAACATTCTGCACGTACCGAGCGCTGGTTAGCGCACCAAATGTAAAGCAGAGTTGTAGCTTATCGCATCCCAGACCATAACTTCTGGGTTTGGGCGAGTGCGTCTTGGGCGAATGCTCTCTACCAGAAAGGGCTCACCATGTCTACGTCGTACGAGCAGACGACCGTCACTTTAGAGTGCAGGCAGAGTTAACAAATTTATTTCGACATGTGCTGACTTCCACTTACTTTTTATTCAATGGTCAGTACAACGAACAGACTGAAGGAGTTGCTGCAATGGGAAGCCCATTGTCACCCATTGTGGCCAATTTGTTTATGGAGGACTTTGAGGAACGTGCATTGGAGTCAGCGACCTTGAAACCTGCGTGTTTTTTCATATATGTAGACGATACTTTTGTTGTTCCATTAAGTTTCGGGTGTGCAGCCGCAAGAAATCTCCTTCTTCTTCTAATATTTCGGCCGTATAACGTTCAGCCATCTTCAGAGTGAGCCGCAAGACTGCCGCTCCGGTTTTTTTTGTTTTTTCTTTATTGTGATTTCATGCCCCTGCCCCATATGGGCAGGGGAGGGCTGTCAGCAGCACAATCCGCCGCTCTTCAGCCGAGTGACATGACAACTAAAACAAGAATAAAATAATACATACATAAGGAGGTAAAAAAGGGGAACATAAAACAGAGTAAGGGGAGAAAATGGAGGTAAAAATACACTGACATGTAGACGTTCATTGGGGACAGTTAAAAAAGTCAACAGAAAGTTAAAAAACACAGTTGGCGATTCTTAAAACACAGAGAAGACACTGGATGTGTATGCACAGGTTAAAAGTTGGCCACAGTATTAAAAACACTCCGAAACAACACACTTAAAACCCACTTGGAGCACACACGACGAAGAATAAAACTACCAGGCGGGACCTGCCGAGGGAAAGGTCAGAGAGGATGGAAAAGGAGGGGAGAGCATGGGGCAGCTGGGGAAGCGGCGTGATGAAGAGAGGAGGGGCAACCGTGGGTTTACGAAGAGGCAGGAGACACATGGGGCGGGAGAGGAAAAGGGAAGACAGGGCAGGAGGGAGTGCAGAGACACTGAAAGAAGGCACAAGAGATGGAGGGGGAGTAGGAGGGGAAATCCGCTCAGAAGGAGGGAGGGGGAGGAGAGGGAACCCTGAGGAGGAGGCAGGAAGAGGGGGTTAGAGTTGGGCCGCTCCAGTGCTCGCTTCGTCCCTTTATACTCATGTACCGCGCGACTGCGCATGTGGCCACAGATGCAATGCGCCAGAGACGTTGGTCGACGGCAGAGACGTGCATAATGCGCGAGTTGTATCTATGACTCCGCGGTCGATCTGTGTTGGCATATCGAGGTATCATTGTGAGCTGCACTGTGACAACGCCTTTGTGAGTTTATTACAGCAAGTGCCGGATTCCATGATTTATCAATATTGAAACCACTATCTCTATTTATTAAATTCGTCGTCAAGCGAATTCCAATTGCCTCCTTCACTATCGAGTCCCAACAGGATGATGTAGTTGCCAAAATTTCGACGTTGTCATACAACATACTGTGACCATTATCAATACAGTGCTCTGCCACTGCCGACTTGTTAGGTTGTAAAAGCCGTGTGTACCTCCGGTGTTCTGTACATCTTTCTTGGACAGTACGAGTTGTTTGTCCTACGTAAGAAAGGCCACATTCACATGGAATTTTGTAAACTCCAGATTTTCGGAGCAGCAAATCATCTTTGACGGAGCCCACGAGTGCAGCTGTCTTGGGTGGAGGACGAAAAATCACTTTTACTTTTTGTCTGCCGAGAATCCGTCCCATTTTTGATGAGAGGCTACCCACATATGGCATCTTCTTCTGCTTTCTTTGTGGCCTCTTTCGGTTTCATTTTCAGTGCCCTCTGTATTTGTTGTGGAGAGTACCCATTGTCTTCAACCACTCTTTTGTTGTTTGGCCTCATGGTAGTGAGAATTTAAACCGGTTTTTGGTACAACTGAATTCAATCCACCCGAATATACAGTTCACTATGGAGGTGGAAAAGAATGGATGCCTTCCATTCCTTGATGTGTTGGTCAAAAGGAAGACTGATGGTACGTTGGGACATTCTGTTTATAGGAAGCCTACCCACACTGACTTGTATCTGCGAGCTCATAGTTGTCACCATCCAGCTCAGCGTGAAGGAGCACTTCGCACCTTGGTTCACAGGGCCCACGTTATCTCAGACCCTGAAAGTTTGGCAGCTGAGCTAGCACATCTCGAAGTCACCTTTCGTCAGAATGGTTATAGTGAGAGGCAGATCAAACGTGCGTTGGGCCATCAGCCTTCTGTGCAACGGGTTCTTCTTCTTCCGTGTCCGGATGCACCAATTATATCTTCCCTTCCCAGTAATTAGCAACGTAGATTGCTTTGTCATTGACTTTCAAAATATCATCTTTAGTGCATGTCATAGACATGTCTGGGCAGATCAGTAGGTGGTCCAAGTCCTGTATTGCTCCGCATTCACACCTATCGCTATCACTGTAACCCCATTTAAATAGGTTTGATTTGCACCCAGTTACTCCAGTGCGCAGCCGGTTTAATGACCTCCAAGTTGTAAAAGGTAGTTGAAATCCTGCGGATCCCTCCTCATTGTGGAGTGTGGCACCATTTCTTCCCAGAGAGATAGTCGCCTTACGACGGGCTTGGTGGCGAGCTCTTCAGTAGTTTCCATGAAACTCCTGCGGGATTTCAGCCGGACACGTTGTTTTCGGTGCATATACATCGGGTGTCGAGGATCATTCTTTTGTTTTGATCTTTCGATCTCGGCGGCTACTTGTCTGCGGATAGTGGGTGGTGCTATGCTTATGATGGGGTAAATGATGTCTGTGGGAGTTGGTTTGAGGCATCCTGAGGCAATACGTACAGTTTCGTTTACGGCGACGTCAACTTGCTTAGCGTGGGCAGAGTTCCTCCAAACTGGCGCCGCATATTCCGCAGCTGAGATACTCAGCACCAGACCTGTGGTGCGCAAAACATGTGGTTGAGCTCCCCACGATGAACCTGTTAGCTTCCGCAGTATGTTGTTCCTGGCACAGACCTTTTTTTTAGTGTTGTGACAGTGCTGCTTAAAAGTAAGTGCTCTGTCCAATGTTACTCCCAGGTATTTTGGGCTGTTTGTATGTTTCAGCTCTTCCCCTTGCCACATGACTCGGAGTTTCCGTTTGGCTTGTTTGCTCCTAAGATGGAAGGCGGATACTTGTGATTTACTGGGGTTTGGTTTGAGATTATTGCCGTCGTAATAGGTAGCAAGTTCTGTTAAGGCTCCTGTGAGATTCTCCTCCACTTGTTCAAAGGTTTTATCCTGTGTGGCCACTGCTGCATCATCAGCATATATGAACATTCGTGTCTGGTGGCTGATGGGAAGATCATTGGTATAGATGTTAAATAATATTGGAGCCAAGACACTGCCCTGTGCAAGTCCATTTTTCTGTGTCATCCATCGGCTGTTTTTAGATTGTAAGGTTACATAGCAGCGTCTGTTCTGTAGCATACATTGCACGAACATAGAAAGGGTGTAGTCCTTAGTGACATTATACACTTTCTGGGTAAGCAACTTATGGTTAACTGTGTCATATACAGCACTGAGATCCAGGAATGCGACCCCAGTTACTTCTCCTCTCTGATGGCCGTCTTCGATGTACTGTGTGAGATTCAGGATTTGGCCACAGCATGATTTTCCTGGTCGGAATCCAGCATGTTCGTTAATGAGGACTTTGTCCACATAATCAGCTATGCGTTTGAGGATCATTCGCTCCAGCACTTTAAATAAATGACAAAGCAGTGAGACAGGCCGGAAATTTTTAGCTTCAGCTGGGTCTTTCCCTGGTTTTAGTAACGCAATAACCCGGGCTTTCCTCCACAGTTTAGGAATTTGCATTGTTGTAATACAGTTATTCATTAGCTCTAGGATCCAAGCTTGTACTCCCGGTCCAAAATGTTTAATTTGCTCAGATCTCAGATCGTCGAGGCCAGCGGCCTTATTGTTTTTCAAATCTTTGATGGCATCTTGTAGCTCCTCAATGGAGAACGGGTGAGCTAGGAAGCTAATCTCCTCGTTCAATTTTCTTTTAATTTTGCCATTCCTGATCTTCCTTTTAGTTTTTCCGTTCATGAGTAGTTGGTGTGCAACGGGTGAGTGACGATAGCAACGAAGTGGCACCTGAGTCTACGGCCTTTTTGCCTTACGCAGGAAGCATTTCGGACAGGGTTGGCCCTATTTTGTGGAAATGTGATGTGAAATGTGTTTTTCGACCACCTTCTAAGATTAAGGCCCTGTTGGCGTCCGTAAAAGATGATCTTAGTTTGCGTACGGCTGGAGACTATCGTATTCCTTGCAGTTGTGGCATGTCATGTATTGGTCAGACAATCAGGACTGTGGAAGACCGGTGTATTGAACATACGCGTCACACACGCTTACAACAGCCGAGCAAATCCGCTATTGCAGAACATTGCCTTGACACCGGTCATCCTATGGAATACAACAACACGGAGATTCTGGCTTGCACGTCCAGCTATTGGGATAGTGTTATTAAGAAAGCTGTTGAAATCAATCTATCAAGCAACCTTATTAACAGAGATGGTGGATTTTGTTTAAATGCTGCTTGGAATCCGGCTCTGTCTCTCACAAAAAAAAAAAAAAAAAAAAAAAAAACAGAGGGACGCACTATCGATATTTTGATGTTGGTTATCTTTGTTTGTGTTGACACTTGTTCTGTGTGTGGTCTTCCTTGTTTCTCGTCTGTGAACCGAGCTATTAAATTCCCTTGCACATTGCTTCCTCCTTGCAGTTGTGCCTTGAGAATGGCAGGGTGTGCTCCTGTCGAAATATCGGCGGTGGTCGACGACGTCACCTGGCAGCAAATCCGTAAGTTATTTGAACAGGCAGAACCTGTTCCGATCGTTGAACACCATGGTGCGCCATTCCAAGTTATCCTCTGACGGCACCAGCCGAGTCGTGCAAGTCGATGCTTCGGCGCGAACGGAAGACGGGTACACAAAACAGGTCCGAACGCTGTTGCACAGGCAACGGAAAAAGCATGCGAAGTTCAGAAGAACGCGAAATCCCGAAGATTAGCTAAAATTTACAGACGCGCGAAATTTGGCACGGACTTCAATGCGAGATGCCTTTAATAGGCTCCACAACGAAACATTGTCTCGAAATTTGGTAGAAAATCCGAAGAAATACTGGTCGTATGTAAAGTACACAAGCGGCAAGACGCAGTCAATACCTTCGCTGCGCAGTGCCGATGGTACTGTTAGCGACGGCTGTGCCGCTAAAGCGGAGTTATTGAACGCAGTTTTCCGAAATTCCTTCACCAGGGAAGACGAATGGAATATTCCAGAATTTGAATCACGAACAGCTGCTAGCATGAGTTTCTTAGAAGTAGATACCTTAGTGGTTTGCGAAGCAACTCAAATCGCTTGATACGGGCAAGTCTTCAGGTCCAGATTGTATATCGATTAGGTTCCTTTCAGATTACGCTGATACAATAGCTCCCTACTTAGCAATCATATACAACCGCTCGCTCACCGATAGATCTGTACCTACAGATTGGAAAATTGCGCAGGTCGCACCAGTGTTTAAGAAGGGTAGTAGGAGTAATCCATCGAACTACATACCTATATCATTGACGTCGGTTTGCAGTAGGGTTTTGGAGCATATACTGTATTCAAACATTATGAATCACCTCGAAGGGAACGATCTATTGATACGTAATCAGCATGGTTTCAGAAAACATCGTTCTTGTGCAACGCAGCTAGTCTTTATTCGCACAAAGTAACGACCGCTATCGACAGGGGATCTCAAGTCGATTCCGTATTTCTAGATTTCCGGAAAGCTTTTGACACCGTTCCTCACAAGCGACTTCTAATCAAGCTGCGGGCCTACGGGGTACCGTCTCAGTTGTGCGACTGGATTCGTGATTTCCTGTCAGGAAGGTCGCAGTTCGTAGTAATAGACGGCAAATCATCGAGTAAAACTGAAGTGATATCAGGTGTTCCCCAGGGAAGCGTCCTGGGACCTCTGCTGTTCCTGATCTATAGAAATGACCTGGGTGACAATCTGATCAGCTCTTAGGTTGTTCGCAGATGATGCTGTAATTTGCGGTCTAGTAAGGTCATCCGAAGACCAGTACCAGTTGCAAAGCGATTTAGAAAAGATTGCTGTATGGTGTGGAAGGTGGCAGTTGACGCTAAATAACGAAAAGTGTGATGTGATCCACATGAGTTCCAAAAGAAATCCGTTGGAATTCGATTACTCGATAAATAGTACAATTCTCAAGGCTGTCAACTCAACTAAGTACCTGGGTGTAAAAATTACGAACAACTTCACTTGGAAACACCACATGGATAATATTGTGGGGTAGGCGAGCCAAAGGTTGCGTTTCATTGGCAGGACACTTAGAAGATGCAACAAGTCCACTAAAGAGACAGCTTACACTACACTCGTTCGTCCTCTGTTAGCGGTGTGGGATCCTTAACAGGTGGGATTGACGGAGGACATCGAAAAGGTTCAAAAAAGGGCAGCTCGTTTTGTATTACCACGTATTAGGGGAGAGAGTGTGGCAGATACGATACGAGAGGTGGGATGGAAGTCATTAAAGCAAAGACGTTTTTCGTCGCGGCGAGATCTATTTACGAAATTTCAATCAACTTTCTCTTCCGAATGCGAAAATATTTTGTTGAGGCCAACCTACATAGGTAGGAATGATCATCAAAATAAAGTAAGAGAAATCAGGGCTCGAACTGAAAGGTTTAGGTGTTCGTTTTTCCCGCGCGCTGTTCGGGAGTGGAATGGTAGAGAGACAGTATGATTGTGGTTCGATGAACCCTCTGCCAAGCACTTAAATGTGAATTGCAGAGTAATCATGTAGATGTAGATGTAGATGTAGAGGTGCGCGTGCCCGTAGTTCCATTGCTAATAACTGGTTCGCAACAGCTCGTATTGACACGTCTGGGCTCACAAGCCCACTAATCTGTGGTGTGGTAGGTGTACGATCTCCTGCTGCTGCCCTTGCAATACGGCGATCCTGGCGGGTGTCTGCGCTGCGTGGTCGTCCAGAACCTCTTCTACGGGTGTGCAACTGACCAGAACTGTTGCCCAAGTGATGCAGAAGGCCCAACTTGTGTGTGCGAAAGGACCATCCCGCCACTCGGGAGGCCACAATTTGACCATTTTCGCTCAGTTGGCTGTAGGAAGCACGAGCGCACCTCCTCTGCGTGGTTGCCTGCTTGCTTCTCAGGCTTCCACCACACTGAACCTTCTGTCTGTGAGCGTTCCCTACTAAAGGGTAGACACATGTTTTTCTCGTAGCTATGTCACTAAGCCATCAGGACGACGGTGAAGAAATTATCAGTACATCTACTGTCCCCAAAGTCGCATATGCCGTCTTCGGATCAGAGTCGATGTCGTCTTTACGGGTCCACTAATTTTTTTTTTCCCCGGCAGTGTATGTATGGTTCCCGACAATAACGTAGTTTATAATTTCACTCGTAACTCGTTTCAGCTATTGCCGCATCAGGGACAATTCATGTGCGTTACTAACTAAATTAAAATTGTGATCTTTGTGGTGTCACAGCCAGACACCACACTTGCTAGGTGGTAGCCTTTAAATCGGCCGCGGTCCGTTAGTATACGTCGGACCCGCGTGTCGCCACTATCAGTGATTGCAGACCGAGCGCCGCCACACGGCAGGTCTAGAGAGACTTCCTAGCACTCGCCCCAGTTGTACAGCCGACTTTGCTAGCGATGGTTCACTGACAAATTGCGCTCATATTTGCCGAGACGATAGTTAGCATAGCCTTTAGCTACGTCATTTGCTACGACCTAGCAAGGCGCCATTACCAGTTACTACTGATGCTGTAAAACATGTACCGTCAAGAGCGATGTTCACCAATTATGGATTAAAGTTAAATATTCTACCAGCTACCTCCTTTTTTGCTAGTCTCATTTCCTTGTCCTGTTCCAGACCTCACGCCAGCCTGCGTGAGCTTAAACGCGTACCTTTCGGCTTCCTCATAGTGGATTGGCTGTCTTGCCAATCCACAACAATCTTAATGGAACTTTGTAATATAAAAGTGCGAAAAATGATTGTGGGCTCCCACTTAGACTTTGTTTAGTGTGGCCAATTGATCGTCACCGGGCCAAATATCTCACGAAATAAGCGTCAAATGAAAAAACTACAAAGAACGAAACTTGTATAGCTTGAAGGGGGAAACCAGATGGCGCTATGGTTGGCCCGCTAGATGGCGCTGCCATAGGTCAAACGGACATCAACTGCGTTTTTTTAAATAGCAACCCCCATTTTTATTACATATTGGTGTAGTACGCAAAAAAAATAAATGTTTTAGTTGGACCACTTTTTTCGCTTTGTGATAGATGGCGCTGTAATAGTCACAAGCATATGGCTCACAATTTTAGACAAACAGTTGGTAACTGGTAGGTTTTTTAAATTAAAATACAGAACGTACATTCTAAAGGTAAGTTTGAACATTTTATTTCGGTTGTTGCAATGCGATACATGTACCTTTGTGAACTTATCATTTCTGAGAACGCATGCTGTTACAGCGTGATTACCTGTAAATACCACATAATGAATAAATGCTCAAAATGATGTCCGTCAACCTCAATGCATTGGGCAATACGTGTAACGACATTCCTCTCAACAGCAAGTAGTTCGCCATCCGTAATGTTCGCACATGCACTGGCAATGCGCTGACGCATGTTGTCAGCCGCTGTCGGTGGATCACGGTAGCAAATATCCTTCAACTTTCCCCACAGAAAGAAATCCGGGGACGTCGGATCCGGTGAACGTGCGGGCCATGGTACGGTGCTTCGACGACCAATCCATCAGTCATGAAATATGCTATTCAATACGGCTTCAACAGCACGCGAGCTATGTGCCGGACATCCATCATGTTGGAAGTACATCGCCTTCTGTCATGCAGTGAAACATATTGTAGTAACATCGGTAGAACATTACGTAGGAAATCAGCATACATTGCTCCATTTAGATTGCCAGCGATAAAATGGAGGGCAATTATCCTTCCTCCCATAATTCCGCACCATATATTAACCCGCCAAGGTCGCTGATGTTCCACTTGTCGCAGCCATCGTGGATTTTCCATTGCCCAATAGTGCATATTATGCCGGTTTACGTCGCCGCTGTTGGTGAATGACGCTTCGTCCCTAAATAGAACGCATGCAAAAAATCTGTCATCGTCCCGTAATTTCTCTTGTGACCAGTGGCAGAACTGTACACGACGTTCAAAGTCGTCGCCATGCAATTCCTGGTGCATATAAATATGGTACGGGTGCAATCGATGTTGATGTAGCATTCTCAACACCGACGTTTTTGAGATTCCCGATTCTCGCGCAGTTTGTCTGCTACTGATGTGCGGGTTGGCCACGACAGCAGCTAAAACACCTACTTGGGCATCATCACTTGCTGCAGGTCGTGGTTGACGTTTCACATGTGGCTGAACACTTCCCGTTTCCTTAAATAACGTAACTATCCGGTGAACGTTCCGGACGCTTGGATGATGTCGTCCAGGATACCGAGCAGCACACATAGTACACTTCCATTGGGCATTTTGATCACAATAGCCATACATCAACACGATATCGACCTCTTCCGCAATTGGTAAACGGTCCATTTTAACACGGGTAATGTATCACGAAGCAAATACCGTCCGCACTGGCGGAATGTTACGTGATACAACGTACCTATACGTTTGTGACTATTACAGCGCCATCTATCACAAAGCGAAAAAGGTGGCCCAATTAAAACATTCATATTTCTTTACGTACTACACGAATATGTAATAAAAAATTGGGATTGCTATTTAAAAAAAACGCAGTTGATATCCGTTTGACCCGTGGCAGCGCCATCTAGCGGGCCAACCATAGCGCCATGTGGTTTCCCCCTTCAAGCTAGACAAGTTTCGTTCTTTGTAGTTTTTTCATTGGACGCTTATTTAGTGAGATATTTAGCTCGGTCACTATCAATGCACCTCTCTGCATATTCAATACGCTGTAAATCGCATGTTGACTGGTTGATGATGTAGACGAACTACTGAACACGTTACCGGCCCTACTATGCATCCTATGCCCGCAGCCGACGTCATTTTCCACGTGGGCTGCACATTCGTGTCCAGGCATGGTGCGCCTGTGTGTTGGAGTTTCCAGGTGCTGAGGCCCGAGCGCTAACATGCGAGAGGCCGCGACTGCCTGGGGCTGCTGGATACTGAAAAAGCACCCGTAAACTCAGTCCTTACGTCACCATCCGCATTCGCGTTATGTAAGCCACCTCTGCTCCGTCTTCCTGCCGCTCCGGGCGACACGATCAGCTGCGCATGACTGAGTGCGTGCCACGTCCTGGGTAAAACAGAGCCCGTTCCCACCTCTTGAGGTGTAGGGTGTAACGTAACAGACCAAAATTCAACTACTGCAGTATACGATACATCTGCTTACTAAACAACACGATACACTGATTTTTTTAAAATTACGTAGTTTTATATGTACAGGGTGATCAAAAAGTCAGTATAAATTTGAAAACTTAATAAACAACGGAATAATGTAGATAGAGAGGTAAAAATTGACACACATGCTTGGAATGACTTGGGGTTTTAATAGAACAAAAAAAAAAAAAAACAAAGTTCACAAAATGTCCGACAGATGGCACGTGAAAGATCTTTTGCGCGCGCCGTTTGGTGATGGTCGTGTGCTCAGCCGCCACTTCCGTCATGCTTGGCCTCCCAGGTCCCCAGACCTCAGTCCGTGCGGTTATTGGCTTTGGGGTTACCTGAAGTCGCAAGTGTATCGTGATCGACCGACATCTCTAGGGATGCTGAAAGACAACATCCGACGCCAATGCCTCACCGTAACTCCGGTCATGCTTTACAGTGCTGTTCACAACATTATTCCGCGACTACAGCTATTGTTGAGGAATGATGGTGGACATATTGAGTATTTCCTGTAAAGAACATCATCTTTGCTTTGTCTTACTTTGTAATGCCAATTATTGCTATTCTGATCAGATGAAGCGCCAACTGTCGGACATTTTTTGAACTTTTGTATGTTTTTGCTTCTAATAAAACCCCATGTCATTCCAAGCATGTGTGTCAATTTGTACCTCTCTATCTGCATTATTCCGTGATTTATTCAGTTTTCAAATTTATGCTGACTTTTTGATCACCCGGTATATGGTTAACTTTACTCTAACCATAATCATTATGTGATGGTAATTGAAATAATATTTAACACAAATTTTGTGTAAGTCATATCAAATGACATATCATGATCAATTATTCAAAATGTAACCAGTTACCGCATTTCTGTTACTGAATACTGATGGAAATGCTATTCTTTGTACAAGATGACAAAGTTGTAGCATTCGTATCACCAACATTGGAGGGAACAAAAACAAGTATTTATTTCTAATTGAAATGTAATTTTTGTATAGCAATATAAACCAGCGGAAAAATGCTCCTATTGGGACACAAAAGGGCTAATATGCGCCTGTTTAAAAGACTAACTGAGAAGTGTGGTACCAGTAGCCTCATTCCATCTTCCTCAGCTCCTTCAAAAATTTCCCAAAAATTCTCCATGCGCGCATAATCGTGCTGTTTTCGACACGCAAATCACCTCTGACTCCCACAAGGTCCCCTTACTCTAACTCGCTCACAACGAATAGTCCATCGCTGTAAGAAGTCACTCACATCCACTCCCATTTGCCAGTTTTCACTCACGCATTCGGGTCAACTCACTGTCATTATCCTTCTCTTTCTGTGACTCTCTGCTACTGTCTCCTATGTCGTGACCACAGTCCTCTTCGCTCTGCCCTCCTAGTACGGTTTCCTCTGTCACTGTCTTCTCTTTCAATCTTTTATTGCTGCTAAACTGGTATAGGAATGCGTATTCAAATACAGAGATATGTAAACAGGCAGAATACGGCGCTGTGGTCGGCAGCGCCTATATAAGACAAGTGTCTGGCGCTGTTGCTAGATCAGTTACTGCTGCTCAAGATTTAAGTGAACTTGAACTTGCCGCTATAGTCGGCGCACGAGCGATGGACACAGCATCTCCGAGGTAGCGATGAAGTCCGACCATTTCACGAGCGTACTGTGAATGTCAGGAATCAGGTGAAACATGAAATTTACGACATCGCTGCGGCCGGCAAAAGATCCTGCAAGAACGGGACCAACGACAACTGAAGAGAGTCGTTCAGCGTGTCAGAGGTCGAACCGTTCCGCAAACTGCTGCAGCTTTCAGAGTTGGGCCATCAACAAGTGTTAGCGTGCGAACCATTCCTTTATATGGTCTTTCGGAGCCGAAGGCTCACTCTTGTACCCTTGATGACTGCACGACAAAACTTTACGCCTCGCCTGGGTTCGTCACCACCGACATTGGACTGTTGATGACTGGAAACGTGTTGTCTGGTCGGGCGAGTCTCGTTTCAAATTGTATCGAACAGGTGGCCATGTATGGGTGTGGAAACAACCTCATGAATAGCCTTAGCCAGATTTTACGTGTGTATTTTACGCGTAGAAGTCTGGTAAGTTTGAACCTCTTTATCTCGGAAAAGGTTAATGAAATCAAGAAAAGTTTCAAAGTTGTTCGATATCGGGGCCCTAGGAATGTATTGTAGAAATTTCTGCTATCGACTGTGCACAGCCATCTTAAAATCCGCAGCTCGGTGTTAATACCAAAAAAAAAAGTTTTTCTGGTCTTCTCGTGAATCGCCCATGAACTGAATGGTGCATCCATAAGCTGCTTAAGGGGCACCATAGACTATTACACAAAACGAACGAACCGATTTGCTCCATTTGTCTCAGTTAGAAGAAGAAAGACGAAAGTAATGAGAAGTAGCAGAAATAAGAACAGCGAGAAACTTAACGTCAGGATTGATCGTAACAAGGTAGATGAAGTTAAGAAATTTTGCTACCTAGGCAGCAAAATAACCACTGATGGACGGAGAAAGGAGGATATCAAAAGAAGACTAGTCACGGAGAAAGGAGGATATCAAAAGAAGACTAGTTCTGGCCGAGAGAAGACCACTAGTATCAAACATAGGCCTTAATTTGAGGAAGAAATTTCTAAGAATAAACGTTCGGAATACAACATTGTATGGTAGTCATGGAGTGTGGGAAAACCAGAACAGAAGAGAATCGAAGCATTTGGGATGTGGTGCTACAGACGAATGTTGAAAAAATGGTTCAAATGGCTCTGAGCACTATGCGACTTAACTGCTGAGGTCGTCAGTCGCCTAGAACTTAGAACTAATTGAACCTAACTAACCTAAGGACATCACACACATCCATGCCCGAGGCAAGATTCGAACCTGCGACCGTAGCGGTCACGCGATTCCAAACTGAAGCGCTAGAACCGCAAGGCCACACCGGCCGGCGAATGTTGAAAATTAGGTGGTTTGATAAGGTACGGTTCTGCGCAGAACTGGAGAGGGAAGGAGTTCGTGGAAAACACTGACAAGGAAAAGGGACAGGATGATAGGACATCTGTTAAGACATCAGGGAATGACTTCCACGGTACTAGAGGCAGCTGTAGAGGGCAAAAATTGTAGACTGATATTGGAATACGTGCAGGAAATATTTGACAACCTAGGTTGCAAGCGCTTCTCCGAGATGAAGAGATTGACACAGGAGAGGAATTCGTCGCGGGCCACATCAAACCAGTCAGAAGACTGACGACTCAAAAAAAGAGGAAAAAAGTGTGCATTATTCAACTTCATTGTTCATCATTCAAATTTTGACCCAGTACTATAGGATTGTTACAGTAAGACGACCCATCTGTGGGGTATACAAATGGTCCTTAGCCCAAGACTATCCAAAATACCTGATGCTACCTTTGTGCTACCAACAGAATCAGATATCTGAGCCCTGAAAAAATCCCGTTTTTATGCGCGGTGTTTTGGAACACATTCGGTAGCGGATACTGTCGGATGAGTCCCGATGACCAAGTAGTTCCACGATGCTTTTTATGGATGATGCAGTTGTATAAAGAGAAGTCGCAAGGACAGAAAATTTGTGTCAAATGTAGGAAGACCTGCTGAGGATAAACGCTTGGGGCACAAAATGGCAACAGACTCTCAAATAAATGAAACGTATTGCGCGTAAAGAGGCATAAAGAGCCATTATTGTACAATGACACGATTTCAGAGCAATCACTGGAAGCAAGCACATGCATAAAAATCTAGGAGTACGCACCACATAAAACTAATAGCAGGTGCGGCAGATGTCAGACTGATGTTAATTGGAAATGTACTCCATTTCCTTACAAAACGTTCGTTGGACCAATAACTGAATATTGTTCGTGTATCTTGAATCAACACCAGACAGAAGTTGAGAGGTAACGGGCGAGTTGTGGCGCCCTGAAAATATCCTAAGTTCGGAGTTGGCGTGGCCGCACGGGCCGCTCGGCAAGCCGGGGCTCGTCAGCAACCGCGTGGTGCCGAACATTGGGCGGAGCAAGAGGGGCAGCCCGAGCGCGTGGTGCAGGCCTACCGCGTGGCTGGGGATTCCATGTTGACGCTGAGGCGAGGACTGTGCTTTGTGTCCACGAAGGATATTTGTATGCCGGGAATGCCAAAGATGGCAGACATTGTGAAACCATCATGGCAGACATTTCACAGTTCATGTAGAAATTAATAATAGCCAGAGGAATCATGATATCTCAAAAAGAAACATGTACATTACTATTACCTGCACGACGACTCTGATGGTGTAATCAGATTTACAGTGTCTTAGTTTAAAGTTTAGGATTGACTGTAAATTATACAAGTAACTTGTTGGATGTGAGGTCCGCCAGTTATGCAAAACACCGTTTTTCTCAGTACCCAAACATGTTTCGGAACCACTGTGCCATCAACAGTGAGTTATCGTTTTTATTTATTCTGCAATGTGAACATTTTTGTTAAATGATTATAAAATTATGTTAACTGTAGTAATTAACATACAAGTGATCCAGAAAATTCATGCACACCAAATGTAAAGGTATTTACAAAAAGAAACGATCTGTTGATTGAACTAAAAAATGCACGTAATTTTATAACCATTTAACAAAAATGTTCACATTGCAGAATAAATAAAAAAGAAAACCCACTGATGATGGCACGGCCATGCCGAAACATCTTTGGGTAATTTTAACTGCAAACACAGCCAATACAAGGAGCTGCAAATCAAAATGATGGATATAGAAATAACCCCAGCAACGAATTTCCAAGATCTAAACGGTTCATCCAATTTTGTCGATCGGCGTGTCTTTAGAAAGCTATTAGTGTAAACCTAAAGTGGTATGAATTACAGGCATGTAACTTGAATAGTACATGAGTTATTGGAGGTCAAAGTGGCCGATTACCATTGATCGCATCAGGCCATAAGTGCTCCACAGTTACACGAAAAAACGGTAGCAGCATCCTTATAAATATATTTATTCGTCTATGTCTTTGTTTATATCCGATATATACCATTCATGAAGAAATTGGTCAAATATTTACTGTCTTTTAGAAAGCACAGAGACATTAGGCTACTGGCCTAATTTTGCATCTATTCCTTTGATATATGATTATTCAATTTTTTTATGTATTCAATAATGTGTGTTAGAGCTTGTTTCTGGTCCAACCGTAGGAATATTTATAAAATTTCAAGTTGTTGTTGTTGTTGTGTGAGACTGGTTTCATGCAGCTCTCCATGCTACTCTATCCTGTGTAAGCTTCTTCATCTCCCAGTACCTACTGCAACCTACATTCTTCTGAATCTGCTTAGGGTACTCATCTCTTGGTCTCCCTCTACGATTATTACCCCCCACGCTACCCTCCAATAGTAAATTGCCGATCTATCTCTTGATGACTCAGAACATGTCCTACCAACCGATCCCTTCTTCTAGTCAAGTTGTGCCACAAACTTCTCTTCTCCCCAATCCTATTCAATACCTTCTCATTAGTTATGTGGTCTACCCAGCTGATCTTCAGCATTCTTCTGTAGCACCATATTTCGAAAGCTTCTATTCTCTTCTTGTCCAAACTGGTTATCGTACATGTTTCACTTCCATACATGGCTACACTCCATACAAATACTTTCAGAACCGACTTCCTGACACTTAAATCTATACTCGATGTTAACAAATTTCTCTTCTTCAGAAACGCTTTCCTTGCCATTGCCAGACTACATTTTATATCCTCTCTACTTCGACCATCATCAGTTATTTTGCTCCCCAAATAGCAAAACTCCTTTACTACTTTAAGTGTCTCATTTCATAATCCAATTCCCTCAGCATCACCCGACTTAAATCTACTACATTCCATTATCCTCGTTTTGCTTTTGTTGATGTTCGTCTTATACCCTCCTTTCAAGACACTATCCATTCCGTTCAACTGCTCTTAGAAGTCATCGGCGAACCTCAAAGTTTTTATTTCTTCTGCATGGATTTTAATACCTACTCCCAAGCCGGCCGTAGTGGCCGAGCGGTTCTAGGCGCTACAGTCCAGAACCTCGCGTCCGCTAAGGTTGCAGGTTCGAATCCTGCCTCGGGCATGGATGTGTCTGATGTCCTTAGGTTAGTTAGGTCTAAGTAGTTCTAAGTCCTAGGGGACTGATGACCTCAGAAGTTAAGTCCCATAGCGCTCAGAGCCTTTTGAGCCTACTCCGAATTTTCTTTTGTTTCCGTTATTGCTTGTTCAATATAAAGATTGAATAACATCGGGGAGAGGCTACAACCATGTCCCACTCCCTTCCCTACCACTGCTTCCCTTTCATGCCCCTCGACTCTTATGACTACCATCTGGTTTCTGTACAAATTGTAAATAGCCTTTCGCTCCCTGTATTTTACTCCTGCTACCTTCAGAATTTGAATGAGATTATTCCAGTCAACATTGTCAAAAGCTTTCTCTAAGTCTACAAATGCTAGAAACGTAGGTTTGCCTTTCCTTAATCAACCTTCTAAAGATAAGTCGTGGGGTCAGTATTGCCTCACCTGTTCCAACTTTTCTACGGAATCCAAACTGATCTTCCCCGAGGTCGGCTTCTGCCAGTTTTTTTCATTCGTTTGTAAAGAATTCGCGTTAGTATTTTGCAGCCGTGACTTATTAAACTGATAGTTCGGTAATTGTCACATCTGTCAACACCTGTTTTCTTTGGGATTGGAATTATTATATTCTTCTTGAAGTCTGAGGGTATTTCGCCTGTCTCGTACATCTTGCTCACGAGATGGTAGAGTTTTGTCAGGACTGGCTCTCCCAAGGCTGTCAGTAGTTCTAATGAAATGTTGTCTACGCCCGGGGCCTTGTTTCGACTTAGGTCTTTCAGTGCTCTGTCAAACTCTTCACGCAGTATCATATCTCCCATTTCATCTTCATCTACATCCTCTTCCATTTCCATAATATTGTCCTCAGGTACATCGCCCTTGTATAGACGCTCTATATACTTCTTCTACCTTTCTGCTTTCACTTCTTTGCTTAGAACTGGGTTTCCATCTGAGCTCTTGATATTCATACAAGTGGTTTTCTTTTCTCCAAAGGTCTCTTTAATTTTCCTGTAGGCGTATCCATCTTACCCCTAGTGAGATATGCCTCTACATCCTTACATTTGTCCTCTAGCGATCCCTGCTTAACCATTTTGCACTTCCTGTCGACCTCATTTTTGAGACGTTTGTATTCCTTTTTGCCTGCTTCACTTACTGCATTTTTATATTTTCTCCTTTCATCAATTAAATTCAATATTTCTTCTGTTACCCAAGGATTTCTACTAGTCCTTGTCTTTTTACCTACTTGATCCTCTGCCGCCTTCACTTCTTTATCCCTCAGAGCTACCCATTCTTCTTCTACTGTATTTCTTTCCCCCATTCCTGTCAATTGTTCCCTTATGCTCTCCCTGAAACTCTGTACAACCTCTGGTTTAGTCAGTTTATCCAGGTCCCATCTCCTTAAATTCCCACCTTGTTGTAGTTTCTTCAGTTTTATCTACAGTTCATAACCAATAGATTGTGGTCAGAGTCCACATCTGCCCCTGGAAATGTCTTACAATTTAAAACCTGGTTCCTAAATCTCTGTCTTACCATTATATAGTCTATCTGAAACCTGTCAGTATCTCCAGGCTTCTTCCACGTATACAACCTTCTTTTATGATTCTTGAACCAAGTGTTAGCTATGATTAAGTTATGCTCTGTGCAAAATTCTTCCTCTTTCATTTCTTCCCCTCCATTCCATATTCACCTATTACGTTTCCTTCTCTCCCTTTTCCTACTACCGAATTCCAGTCACCCATGACTATTAAATTTTCGTCTCCCTTCACTACCTTTATTTAAATGTAAATCTAGTATTTTGTATGTGTTTCAATACGTCTGTGAGTCTGTGTTGGCTTGGAGACAAGGCGGGAGGGCTCTAGCCAATCACAGTGCTCGTTACTACGGTAGGCGACTACTGGAGAACGGAGAGACTGTATGGAAGTGGGGGAGGAGCACCGGGTCTCCCAGGACTGGAGGAGTACCGGATAGCACAGCGCAGCGGACACGAGGGGCGCTGGACAGGGGGGCGGGAAATACTTGGAGAGTGGAGCAGTTTGCTCGTGGTCGTGGGAGGTAGAAATATTTCGTAGTGCCAACTTGGGCACTTGTGAGACTTCCGTGGCTTCTGCAATGAAGATGTAGTATGTGTTTGGAAGAGAATATCTCGCGAGCCATGTTGTTGTTCATAACTCGTTACATGGAGTAGGAATCTATTGTTTCCCAGTTATTAAACTTATATTTTATTTAATTGCTGGACCAGCAGTAATAAAAGGCATTCTTAAAGGTACTTCTGCTAACGTACTCATCATTTAAAGTCGTTAAAAATAGTACCTGCAGATTTTATTTAATTGCAATCTTTCATTTATAAATTTCTATGTTAAATTCAAAATTCGCAGTTGCCGAGTGATAAGAATCTTCAACCATTCGATTCGTGTATATATTCATATTGTATACTGTAGACTCAGCAGTAATTGGCTTGTAATGCGGCAACAACGTGTCCCAGCCCCTAGACAACGAAACAAGCCGAAACAAACCTTGAGTCTGAAGGTACGTAGTTAAGGGCCACCATTAATTTTTTTTTTTTTTGAAAGCCCGTAAACTGATGGATCGAAAGAAGAGCAGCGCGTTTTGTCACATACTCATTCAGTAAGCGCGAAAGCGCCTTGGAGGTGCTGAGCCAACGCGAGTGGCAAGAGAGGTGTTTAGCATCAAGGCGCAATTAACTGTCAAAATTCCGAGATCGTGCGTTCTAGAGGATTCAGTCAACATACTGTTCCCTCCTGCGCACATCTCGCGTAAAGACCGTTAAGGTAAGATTAGAGAGATGCGAGCGCACACAGAGGCTTATCAATCGTCATTCCTCCAGTGCAATACGACATCTATTCAAAAAATTCCGAAACATTCGTAATTTCGCGCCAATAATGTATTGGTTCGTGCGGTTCCCATTCCTGCACACGCCTGTGTTTGATGTGTAACAGCCGGGAATTTCATTGTTGTATGTCTGTTAGTTACAGTTCAGTAGGACGTTGTGTCGCACAGTTAGCGAATTTTGAGATGGCAGAGTTAGAGGACAACGCGTCTGCATTAAATTTTGCGTGAAACTGAAGAAAACGTTCACACAGACACGCCAAACCATCGAGGTAGCCGATTGGGATGAGTGCTTCAGCCGTACTCCGTGTTACCAGTGGTTCACACGGTTTAAAAATGGCGAGACGGAAGTTAAAGTTGACCCTCGTTCAGGACTTCCTTAGACGTCTAACGACAACGCTCTCGTCAGGAACGTCAACGGAATTGTGCGTGCCAGTTGAAGACTTACTGTCCGAGAGATTGTAAAAGAATGTAGGAATTCAGTTGGAGCATGTCATGAAGTCCTGACATAGCATCTTGGAATGCGTCGTGTTGCTGTCAAATTCGTCCCACGGCTCATGAGTCAAGACCAGAAAGACCTTCACCTCGCAATCTGTGAAGAGCTTTTGGGTCGCGCAAATGAGAACGAGATGTTCCTGAAGAGAATCATATGGCCCCTCCGAACCTTGTTTTTATTTCCAAAGTTGCAAACCCCGTTGAAACGACGAAGATTTGCTACAATAGACAAGATGAAAGAAAATTCGCGCGATCCAGCAAGATGAGCAGCAAAATTGCTTCCAGAAGTGGAAACGGCTTTGGGAGCGGTGTATCAAATGTGGAGAAGAGTGTTTCGAAGGAGGTCATGCACAATAAGTAAAAGGTAAGTGTGGAAAAAATTTGTGGACAAAGTTCCAGAATTTTTTGAACAGACCTCGTATTCGCAACTGACGTTAGACGAGGAATGTTCGCTCCCGTCCATGTTCCAAATTTAATGTCATGATTTAACACGAAAGTAATTTGCTCTGTTTCTCTCTACTGCTTGTAACTTTAATAGACCATAATTGTAGCGAACACTTTTTCTAATTTAACAGATCTAACCGGACAGCGTGGCTTCTAAGCTACGACACCCACCGTTAAATAAATTATTTACATGAGCATCCAAGTGGTTATTATTCAAGGTGGAATTCTTTTAGTACTAATGTAGAGGACCTCATGCGATTTAACCGTTTGGGTCAACTGCCACTTTCTGCAGCAACCAGATATTCTGCCTAAATCTTTCGGCTCGGGAAGAATTGCTGCTTAAGTACTTCAGTGCACGCTGTCTTGCAGTCCCTATCTACTGTATCATACGTGGAGCCCATAAAATCCCGCTATCATTTCAGAAACCCTTAACTTGGAAACTATTAGAGAGAGCATCAAGTTGGATTTAAAACGTTTTAGTAGCTCTCAATGCATTTTCCTTTGTTCCAGACCTGACTTGGAGTGCATCAAAATGGCGACAGACTAGAAGAAGGCGTGAAGTATCACCTGGTATAGTGAGTTAACGAGCACTGCGCTCTCATTTAAATACGTGGCCGAAAGAGTGAGCCTTCAGGAATTGTGAAACGAACCCTGTCGTTCAGGAGCGCAATTCACCACGGGATAGGGAAACTCACAGTCGTCTGTTGTTTATTGAGGCCTAAGCGCTATAGTGTGCGAGTGAGACAGACGAGAACCTGCGTCACAGGGAGATCCAGTAGAAGCCATTTGTGGCCGAGGAGACGTGGCAGTGTTAAACATGACGGACCTAAGAATGGCCATAAAGGGAAACATTTACGGAAACTACTTAATTCTACATCTACAGCCATACTCCGCAAGCCATCTGACGGTGTGTGGCGGAGGGTACTTTGAGTACCTCTATCGGTTCTCCCTTCTATTACAGTCTGGTACTGTTCGTGGAAAGAAAGGTTGTCGGTATGCCTCTGTGTGGGCTCTAATCTCTCTGATTTTATATTCATGGTCTCTTCGCGAGATATACGTAGGAGGGAGCAATATACTGCTAAACTCCTCGGTGAAGATATGTTCACCAAACCTCAACAAAAGCCCGTACCGAGCTAGTGAGCGTCTCTCCTGCAAAGTCTTCCACTGGAGTTTATCTATCATCTCCGTAACGCTTTCGCGATTACTAAATGATTCTGTAACGAAGCGTGCTGCTCTCCATCGGATCTTCTCTATCTCTTCTATCAACCCTGTCTGGTACGGATCCCACACTGGTGAGCAATATTCAAGCAGTGGGCGAACAAGTGCACTGTAACCTACTTCCTTTGTTTTCGGATTGCATTTCGTTAGGATTCTTCCAATGAATCTCAGTCTGGCATCTGCTTTACCGACGATCAACTTTATATGATCATTCCATTTAAAATCACTCCTAATGCCTACTCCCAGATAATTTATGGAATTAACTGCTTGCAGTTGCTGACCTGCTATATTGTAGCTAAATGGTAAAGGATTCTTTCTATGTATTCGTAGCACATCACACTTGTCTACATTGAGATTCAATTGCCATTCCCTGCACCATGCGTCAATTCGTTGCCGATCCTCCTGCATTTCAGTACAATTTTCCATTGTTACAACCTCTCGATATACCACAGCATCATCCGCAAAAAGCCTCAGTGAACTTCCGATGTTATCCACAAGGTCATTTATGTATATTGTGAATAGCAACGGTCCTACGACACTCCTCTGCGGCACACCTGAAATCACTCTTACTTCGGAAGACTTCTCTCCATTGAGAATGACATGCTGCGTTCTGTAGTAACGCAGGGAACAAAGCCACAGTAATTTTAAGCTACCATCCTCCATAAATTTTCATGATGATCCCAATAAAACTTGAATGTTTATCATATCTATAACAGTTTAGGATTTACTGTTAAAGTGAAATTAACAAGTTATGTAAGAAAGACCTGAATGCTGAAATCTGATCGCTTTGGTCGATCTTAACGATCGACATTCATATAGAAACGCGTAATTAAAATGACAAATGTGGTAAATATCAACCCTGCAACTTTATTTGTTTAAAAGACGTAGTAAATTACAATTCTCAGTATTTACACTTCAGCATTAGATTATCATTTCGAGACGCCTGGACACTTCCCTTGTTGACGGCCCTTCCTGGCAATGCAACAATGCGGATAGGATCGAACCACGATACTGACCGTCTAGGTGTGGTTGAACTACAACACGCGCCGTGTACCTCCTTCCTGGTGGAATGACTGGAACTGATCGGCTGTCGGACCAGTATAATAGGCGCTGCTCATGCATGGTTGTTTACATCTTTGGGCGGGTTTAGTGACATCTCTGAACAGTCAAAGGGATTGTGTTTGTGATACAATGTCCACAGTCAACATCTATCTTCAGAAGTTCTGGGAACCGGGGTGATGCAAGACCTTTTTTGATATGTATATTTTTAATCAATATATATTAAAAAATTAAGTGTACAATGCAGGTGCCGCTAAAACTCAGAAGTGAGCCTGTGTACAATCAAGGGAGTTATATGGTGTGGCAGCCCTCTATCCCCCATCCAGGAAGAAGGTTCCCGCTTTTACCTGAAGGGCGTGCTTTTGAAGCTATAGGGGCTGGTTCAAATGTTTCTAAGCACTATGGGACTTAACATCTGAGGTCATCAGTCCCCTAGACTTAGAACTACTTAAACCTAACTAACCTAAGGACATCACACACATCCATGCCCGAGGCAGGATTCGAACCTGCGACCACAGCAGCAGCGCGGTTCCGGACTGATGCGTCTAGTACCTCTTGGCCACAGCGGCTGGCATATGGGGGCTGCGAAATGTTGCCCTCTAGAAATTTCTAGAACATTCCAGAACATTCGAAAGTGTTCCAGAGCATTCCGGAATATTCGAGAGTACTCCAGAACATTTCAGAATGTTTTGGAATGTTGGACAATAACGAGGGACGTTCTGGTGTTCGGGAATATTCACAAAGAACATTTGGAAAGATTCCAGAATGTTCGGGAACATTACGAAACATCCCAGATCATTGTGGAAAATTCCAGAACACTCTCGAATGTTGTGGACAGTTCTGGAACATGGTGGAGCATACGAAGCCTTTTTGGTATGTTCTGGAATTCGCCACTCGTGGGGCTACCTATTGGTAGGGGTGTATAAAGCAAGACCCATCGTGGGTTCGAACCTCAGTTTGTCATCAGTGGCGAAGGAGGAGAACGAAATAGTAGTACAGTGAGTGAATAAAAACAAATAGTGAAGTGTGAGTAGTCAAAGTGATACAGTGACGAAGCATAAAGGAAAGTAAAGTGTGGAAACCGTGTAAAATGTACTTAGTGTATTACTTAATAAAAAGTTGATTTGATTTATGTTTTAGACAATGCCCAAACGTAAAAGAGGAAGAGATCTTATCAGTTCTGAAGCAGAACGGCGAAAAAGCGAAACACGAACGAGAATGGGCACTGTGAGAAGCAGAGAAACCGAAGAATAGCAGAATAAACGGATTGAAGAATGAAGAATTGCGACACAATCTGATAAAAAAAGCTGGGAACTCAAGCCAGCCACGAAAATATCACACTACGAAACGCGCAGGCGAGGACAGGTAAACAGTACAACCTAACAAATGAATCATTCCACTACGAACCGACGAAAGAATGTAACAAACATAAACAAGCCGCAGTCGGAAAAATGGATAACATCTGCAAATTTTGCAAAGCGAAAAAAATCAGTAGAGAAGTACCAGGATTCTGTTGCATGAGTGGAAAAATTCGGTTACCACCACTGGAAGTACTGTAAATAGTTAGAATATGTTTCTAATAATTTTTCTTACTTCTTATACTTCAAAGTTTATCCTTTTATTCCAACTACCACACAATCTCATATCAATAATTATAAACTGTAATTACTTCTTTAACATCATTGGACATATTTTCTGCTGTAAATTGCGGTTTTGTTTTCTTGGTCGCAGGCAGTTTTAAATACGATAGGGGGCATTTTGTAAACCATTAGACAAATTATTTCTACCATTCTTTTTCATTACATGTACTTTTTAACATGAAATGTATGCACAACGATATACCGTTTTATTTTCTTCCTCACAGCCGGTTTTCACAGGAAACAGAAAATCTGTATTTCTGGCTTATCAGCTTATGGTTAGGATACTACCGTAGAATCTTAATTTGCAATAACAGGAAGGTTCATGGTCAGGAAGAGGGGGGGGGGGGGCGGGCGGGTGTAACGGGACATTCACCTCTAGCATTACTTTTCCTAAATAGTAGTTGTCGAGACCATAATTATTTTTCGAATGTTGGACAGGTCAGTAATATCTCAATTGCTTTTCTGAAAACTTTCATATAATTTTATAGACAGTATGGTATATATCAAGCTATCCATGTTATAATCGATAAGTGCTAGTTCTGAATTTACATTTAAAATTATTTTTTTAGAAACATTTGAAATTACTAATTATTTGTACACTTAAAATTTCTATTATTAATTACGCAATCCTGTACTGTTTACTACGTTTATTTCTGGATTCATTTATGAAATAATAATCGAAATTAATATCGTAACGAGTGTGACAGTCGTAAGCTTGCCTCTGATGTGACTGGACGTCTTTTTGTATATAGGTGCGAACAATGTAATTTCGGCCTTGTAAATGTGAAAAATCAAAACACTGTATGATATCCTAAAATGTGAGAAAATCAGTGGAACATATACAGGGCGTTACAAAAAGGTGCGGCCAAACTTTCAGGAAACATTCCTCGCACACAAAGAAAGAAAATACGGTATGTGGACATGTGTCCGGAATCGCTTACTTTCCATGTTAGAGCTCATTTTATTACTTCTCTTCTAATCAAATTAATCATGGAATGGAAACACACAGGAACAGAACGTACCAGCGTGACTTCAAACACTTTGTTACAGGAAATGTTCAAAATGTCCTCCGTTAGCGACGGTACATGCATCCACCCTCCGTCGCATGGAATCCCTGATGCGCTGATGCATCCCTGAAGAATGGCGTATTGTATCACAGCCGTCCACAATACGAGCACGAAGAGTCTCTACATTTGGTACTGGGGTTGCGTAGACAAGAGCTTTCAAATGCCCCCATAAATGAAAGTCAAGAGGGTTGAGGTCAGGAGAGCGAGGAGGCCATGGAATTGGGCCGCCTCTACCAAACCATCGGTCACCGAATCTGTTGTTGAGAAGCGTACGAACACTTCGACTGAAATGTGCAGGATCTCCATCGTGCATGAATCACATGTTGTGTCGTACTTGTAAAGGCACATGTTCTAGCAGCACAGGTAGAGTATCCCGTATGAAATCATGATAACGTGCTCCATTGAGCGTAGGTGGAAGAACATGGGGCCCAATCAAGACATCACCAACAATGCCTACCCAAACGTTCACAGAAAATCTGTGTTGATGACGTGATTGCACACTTGCGTGCGGATTCTCGCTAGCCCACACATGTTGATTGTGAAAATTTACAATTTGATCACGTTGGAATGAAGCCTCATCCGTAAAGACAACATCTGCACTGAAATGAGGATTGACACATTGTTGGATGAACCATTCGCAGAAGTGTACCCGTGGAGGACAATCAGCCTGCACACGCTGTACATGGTACGGAAACAACTGGTTCTCCCGTAGCACTCTCCATAGAGTAACGTGGTCAAGGTTACCTTGTACAGCAGCAACTTCTCTGACGCTGACATTAGGGTTATCGTCAACTACACGAAGAATTTCCTCGTCCATTGCAGGTGTCCCTGTCGTTCTAGGTCTTCCCCAGTCGCGAGTCATAGGCTGGAATGTTCCGTGCTCCCTAAGACGCCGATCAATTGCTTCGAACGTCTTCCTGTCGGGACACCTTCGTTCTGGAAATCTGTCTCGATACAAACGTACCGCGCCACGGCTATTGAACCATGCTAATCCATACATCAAATGGGCATCTGCCAACTCCGCATTTGTAAACATTGCACTGACTGCAAAACCACGTTCGTGATGAACACTAACCTGTTGATGCTACGTACTGATGTGCTTGATGCTAGTACTGTAGAGCAATGAGTCACATGTCAACACAAGCACCGAAGTCAACATTACCTTCCTTCAATTGGGCCAACTGGCGGTGAATCGAGGAAGTACAGTACATACTGACGAAACTAAAATGAGCTCTAACACGGAAATTAAGCGTTTCCGGACACATGTCCACATAACATCTTTTCTTTATTTGTGTGTGAGGAATGTTTCATGAAAGTTTGGCCGTACCTTTTTGTAACACCCTGTATATACGTAAAAAGTTCTGCAACACGAAGTTCCAATTTATTTAGTTGAAACTAACGGTGAGAACCTGATGTTAGATTTTCACCTTCAAGAATCAGGCCCCTAGACATGAAGAACTGGAGTCATCTCAACATGATAAGCCAAGTAAACCTGAAAGTTTATTGTAGTCTTCACTCCTCTCAAATCTTCATAAGAGGCTCGGTTTTTTAATTACTTGGTCTGAGCATTGTTTAATGTGGACAATAGATGGAAGAAGGAAGGAGGAGGGAGATTATACGGGGGAGCAGAAGTGGACAGAGGGAAGGGGAAGAAATGGACAGGGAGAGCGTAAACCAGGTGATAGGCAAAGAGAGGGAGTGGAAAGAGGGAATGGAGAGAGAGGGGCGAGGCGGAGATGGACAGAGAGAAAGGGAGGCACATGGGGAGACGGACATTAGCACGTATATCCAATACCCATAGATATTATATTTTCTTCCTTTTCCATTTAACCTGACGGAGCTACAGCAACGCGTGGCTGGCGACAGCTAGTGTATGATAAAGGGACAGGCTCCTTTTTTCTTCAGAGAGGAAATCATAATGGAAAATCTTCACCAGGACGTGTTTGAAGAGTTCCTGCTGCCACAGATCGAAGTGCTGCGCTCGTCCATCATCTTCCAGCACGATGGTGCAAAGCACCGCCACACCACAGATCGAAGTGCTGCACTCGTCCATCATCTTCCAGCACGATGGTGCAAAGCACCGCCACATTGGAGTTTGGACGTGTGGGATGTGCTGAACGACACATTTCCCGTGATGTGGATGGGTCGAGATGGTCCCATCGCATGGGACGCGCGCTCTGCCAATGTCACACCATTAGACTTTTTTTATGTGTGTTTACGTCAAGGATCGCGAGTACATAACACCAACACTGACGCCGGCCGGAGTGGCCGTGCGGTTCTAGGCGCTACTGTCTGGAACCGCGTGACCGCTACGGTCGCAGGTTCGAATCCTGCCTCGGGCATGGATGTATGTGATGTCCCCTTAGGTTAGTTAGGTTTAAGTAGTTCTAAGTTCTAGGGGACTTATAACCACAGCAGCTAAGTCCCATAGTGCTCAGAGCCATTTGAACCAACATTGACGCCGTTACCGTTCGTGCCTGAACCAATGGAGAAATCGCAACTGTTGATGCTGCAATGCTGACCCGCAGATGGACAGAACTCGAATATCGCCTTATTGTTCTACGAGCGACGGTGGGGCACATACTGAAATTCTGGCGAAACACAATAAAAAAATTTGAGAACTGCTAACCGTTTTACAACAAACCACACTGGCCTATGTCAAATAGTTTCAAAGTACTTTACGGACACTCGATATTTCTACTTTCCACACTTAAGGGTCCATTCTCCTCAGTCAGCATATAAATTAAGCAATATTTACGATAATTTTTTTATTGTTTGGGAAACGTAATGAAGCAATCAAAGTAAGTCCTTTTGCACCTTATTTATTGCTTTCTCGGACATTTTCTGATTTGCTTAAAGAAAGTCAATCATCTTCATGCATTCCCATCCGAGGAAATTAATGTTTAATTATTTGTTTCAAGTTTCTGCTATCAGTCACTTTTTATTTTATGCTTAATCTGACATAATGCAACGCGTTTCGAACATTTTCTGTTAATCTTCAAGCGTTTATACATACCTACATACATACATAGGGAAATGTATTTAAATATAAACAGTCTTAAACTAGAATAATCTAGAACACAGTGTATATCTAGAAATCGAAGTCAGTGATGTCTTCTGCCCCCCGCCTTCCCCCCAAATACCACACCAGCAGCTACAGTAAAAAACAGTGTTCTAGATTAATCTAGTTTAAGACTGTTTATTTTTAAGTAACATTTCTCTATGTATGTATGTGTAAACGCTTGAAGATAAACAGAAAATGTTCGAAACGCGTTGCATTATGTTAGATAAGCATAAAATAAAAAGCGACTGGTAGCAGAAACTTGAAACAAATAATTATCCCACACAGTCACAGTTCACAAACATAGCCATTATGGCTGAAAATAATTAAGAAATTAAGGTTGCTCTGACCAAAATCAGGTGTGCCCATGACAGAACTACTGCCGTCTACAAATCTTATGCGAAAACAAAAAACAAAGAATTTTCTTAACGTACAGGGTATTGCACATGGAGTGACAGCACTTTGTTTAAATCTGACAAAGAATAACAAATACGTAGTTTTGTTGTGTGTTCTTAGTCACATGTTTTTCAATAACTAATGCATAAATTAAAATGAATACATGCCCGAGGAGTAATTCAGCCACATTTCAGAAAGGTATCTTTATTGGTGTGCCCGCAATCTATTCCGCCAGGTTGTGATACTTGTATTTTAAAAAAACTCTACTATTACTTCGTGCGCAATATCCTACACATTTTTTTTTTAAATTTCAGATATATGCAGACTGCAGGACTTCGCTCATGGACGTATCTCATTTTAACTACTCGGATAGGGATGGTTAATAATATCTCAATTTCTTTAAAAAAACAGAAAATCTTGTCCAAGAATTCATAAATTATGTGGAACAATATTTGCGTTGGTTACTTGTTGTTCCAAGAAAAATCTTAAAAATCGTTTATTTTATAGGCTGAATGTGGAGGAGTCCGCCAGTCCGCATGTTTCAGCAACTCTTGACGCCCATCCGTGAGCCAAACCAACAATTCTCACTATCCCCGCTACCCTCCAGTATCCCCTCTTATCCCCATTTGCTACTGTCCCACAAAGTTGAGCAGTATTCTAAGACGTGTCTGCCGGGTGTTTTGTAAGCAGTCTCTTCTTGTTTTGCTCGTATTTTCTCATTATCCCACCAGTCGACCGCATATCATGGAATATCCTGCAGAAGCCGGTGTCATACACACGAACCAGATTGACAAATCAAGGTATGTGGCGCACTGAGTTACTTTAAAACATTTCTCATTGCGGGAACTGTTACTAAAGGTGACGTGTAAATTCGGTGTTTGCGACAGCTGTCCAATGTTCGGAAGCACGTTGGGAAATGCAAAAGGTGATGCCTGGCACCGACCGATGTGTAATCTGGTCGTATGGTCAATTTTATTCCGAGAAAGAACACCATAGTGAACATAGAATATGGCTGAGAAGAAGTAACGGGTAAAATAGAGGCTGAAAAAAAAAAATACGAAGGAATTCTGGGCCATCTCGATCAGTAGTCCCAAGCAGGGGGTAATTAACTAACCCCTGAGGGGTAAATGAAATTTTCTGAGGGATAAAATCCAAACGATTCG
Source organism: Schistocerca serialis cubense (assembly GCF_023864345.2). Classification (NCBI taxonomy): domain Eukaryota; kingdom Metazoa; phylum Arthropoda; class Insecta; order Orthoptera; family Acrididae; genus Schistocerca; species Schistocerca serialis. Next base: position 36,422,702 of record NC_064649.1, on the reverse strand, counting down.
TTTCTGTTTCAGTCACGAAGTTAAATTATTTTCAAAAGACCATTACTATTATCACAATTTTGTAACATTCAAATGCTGATTATGTAAGTTATCAATAATTACTTTTTCTCAATTAGCAGCATTAATGTGGTGGAGGTTACAGGTTCCTCGCGTAGTGCACCCACCACACACATATGTTATGCTTTGTCTCATACATCGCTGGTGATAAAAGTGAGACATATGCGTTACAAATGCTAAATGTCTCGAGAAAATGTCTTCTTCAAGTTATAGACTGTAACTGCAGTAGTCTATAAATTGCTTCATTGCTCGCTTCAAGACGGATAAATGAACTGACAGCGAGACCCAGCAGTAACTAAACAAGGGCTGCTATAGTGCAGTACACAGTGTTATTGTTATTATTACTATTATTATCAGAGTGATAAGACAAAAGCAATAATAGCCTGAAGTCTAATTTCTGCCAGTTCAGAAGTAAGGAGTGCAGCAATCATGTGATTGACGAACACTAAGTACAGTGCATACGTTTTGACTTTGTTAATTTTAGATGGGGTTACAGTGTGCAGGTCAAGCAAGTGTCGCAACGGAGAGGAGTAATGCAGGGGAAGTGTGTTTTGTAACAAGTGTCTGCCCTCACTGTGGACGCCTTTCTTATCTGAGGATGCGCCACGAATTCCTTCATCATTCATTTTAACACACAGACAAACGCACGCTAGCACGCACACACACACACACACACACACACACACACACACACACACACACACACACAAACTAACTAACTAACTACATCACTCTCTTATCATTTTAAAAATAAAAGTGTTTCCAAGAAAAGTCTCTCATTCTACAGTTTAGTAGGTGCTAAAACTGGCGATATTTTAGGGAGGGGCGAGTTAGGGCAGTGGTACTAGCTAATGTCTGATCGCAATCAGGGATAATGGTCTAGGAAAGATAGGGAACCACTTATGTAGATGATAAAAATATGGTAGATAATACAGTAAAAGCAAATGTATTTCTTCAAGTCAGCCGCGCGGTTTGAGGTGCCGTGTCACGGATTGCGCGGCCACTCCCGCCGGAGGTTCGATCCTCCCTCGGGCATGGGTGTGTCTGTTGTTCTTAGCATAAGTTAGTTAAAGTAGTGTGTAAGTCTAGGGAACGATAACCTGAACAGTTTGGTCCCTTAGGAATTCACACACATTTGAACATCTTCAAGTCAATGCACCTGCTCACAAAGGGGCCTCGTCTATGGCTAAGCTGAGGGATTTGAATCACGAACTGTTGAAACTATATCTCTTTGACGTAGAGGATTTAATCTGTCAGTGTATCGACCAACACAAAGGAGTGCAACTACCCTGGTTCAAAGAGCAATTCGCAGTCATAGATAATGAAATAATCGATCTATAGCAAACAGTATTATCGCAGTCGGGCACCTTTTGTTTGTACGCATACCTTACGCCGAGTCTGAAACTACTACTAGAAAGGGGCACTGGACAACTGGTATCTATTTTCGAAACGACGATACGACAAAACTTTGCACGGATTTCAACATTTATTCCTAAAGCTAAATTGTATTCAGACTAAAACTCTTAACTCCCAACTATATGTTTCTGTATGAAATTTGGCCCAAATTTACCCCCTACTCTATAAAAGAATCTATGTATTACCAAAGAGGGTAACAAACTGTTATGCAACTTAAACTCGTATGCTAGCCTTTGAATGATCAGAACCTTCTTTGAACTGAACTGCAACTGGACTGAATACAACTTGCCTTTATATTAAATGCGCCACTGAAGTAAAACAGTTATCTGGCCCTAATCAAAATTTCCACTTACCTCGTGTCTTGACAACATTGTTGCGGATTTCTCGAAAGCACAACAGCGAGTAGGCAGCGGCTAAGCTAGATTTCTATTTTTTTTTTTAAATAACGTTTCCAAATAATATTCAAACTGCTGCATACCATATGGTGCAATGTGGTAATGTGTAATGATAAACGTTCTTTATACTGTGGGATGGGGGGAGTAACTATTCCTGTGAAGTGATAATCAAGACAACGATTTTAGAATGATGTAAGTATTAAAAAAGACGGAGAAAAACTTCGCTTGATCTTCACATGTAACACTAATCTGAACAATACTATGCTCAGCAAATTGAACAACGATTTAAAAAGGGTACAATGTTAACAAAGAATTTCTATAAAAAATGAAACGTGTCAATCTCTTGATAGCTTAAAGCATGGCTCAGGGAAGTAGTGTTGTGTTTCTCTCAGCTCTGAGCGAGTTAACTAGCCGACAATAATCGTTCCGACAAACCAGCAGCAAAGTGCTGCTCAAAGTACTTCACTTCAAAAATAATAACATTGCTCAAAATTTAAATTCCGTTCGCTTTCCAATATATACATGATACTCACTCTAGCTGTCCTTTACAACAAATCCTTATTCATCTAACAGACACAATCAGAAGTCAACACAGCAGTACTGAATGCGTCCATCACCAGCGCACTTCAACTAACAATGTGTCAGAATGCGCAGAGGCAAAGATTGTACCACAACAAGACCAAAGATAGTATAACTGTAAGCTAACGCTCTCTCTCTCTCTCTGTGTACATAGATAACTTACAAAAATCAATATGACATGCCCACCTTACAAAAAAGAAAAAAAATGGAACATTGAGCGTATGGCATAGTTGGCCGCGAGGCCCATAGTCGGGGAAGCTCGGCCGCCTATTTCATTCGACGCCACATTGGGCGACTTGTGCGCCGGTGATGAGGATGAAATGGTGACGAGGGCAACACAGCACCCAGTCCCCGACCGGAGAAAATCTGCAACCCGGCCGGGAACCGAACCCGGGCCCGATCGCATGGGAGGCGAGTACGTTACCACCCAGCTAAGCAAGCGGACGCCCACCAGACACAACTATCACGACTTCAACTGAATCAAGAATATGAATGCGAAATGGATACGGGTGTTACCCTACAAAGACTCAACGTTGTACTGCTGAGTCACCCTGCAAAACTGGAAGAACTATACGGTCCAGTCACATTAATGTGACCACCACCTACATTCGACGTAAACGTGCAATAAGCGCTCACAGACGGCAAGCGGCGGCACTGTCAGTGGAGGGTATATAAAGTATTGTCGGGGGGATGCAATCCAGCCGTTGTCGCAATGCGGAAAAGGAGCGATTTATGTGACATCCGAAATGGCATGATAATTGGCTTTCGGGCCTAAGGTGGAAGCAATTCCGGAATGGCTAAGGTAGTAAAATGTTCGCGTGCTGCCGCGGTTAAAGCATTTCAAATTGCGCTATCCAAAACAGCCGTTCAGGCAACTGCGGTGCACCAATGATCATACATGACGGGGGTGAACGATAGCTGGGGAGATGTGTACGGGCTAACAGACGTACAACTGTAGAGCAACTGACCGCCCAGATGAACCAGGGGGCTGCCAACAGCGTCTGCCCAACGGCCGTTCAGCGAACGTTACTACGTATGGGCATCCGGAGCGGGTGCCTGGTTCATGCACCCATGCTGATTGCTAAATGGCTCTGAGCACTATGGGACTTAATATCTGAGGTCATCAGTTTTTTTTTTCCTGTGCTAACCTCTTCATCTCAGAGTAGCACTTGCAACCTACGTCCTCAATTATTTGCTTGACGTATTCCAATCTCTGTCTTCCTCTACAGTTTTTGCCCTCTACAGCTCCCTCTAGTACCATGGAAGTCATTCCCTCATGTCTTAGCAGATGTCCTATCATCCTGTCCCTTCTCCTTATCAGTGTTTTCCACATATTCCTTTCCTCTCCGATTCTGCGTAGAACCTCCTCATTCCTTACCTTATCAGTCCACCTAATTTTCAACATTCAGCCGGCCGCGGTGGCCGTGCGGTTCTGGCGCTGCAGTCCGGAGCCGCGGGACTGCTACGGTCGCAGGTTCGAGTCCTGCCTCGGGCGTGGGTGTGTGTGGTGTCCTTAGGTTAGTTAGGTTTAAGTAGTTCTAAGTTCTAGGGGACTTATGACCTAAGATGTTGTCCCATAGTGCTCAGAGCCATTTTTTCAACATTCGTCTATAGCACCACATCTCAAATGCTTCGATTCTCTTCTGTTCCGCTTTTCCCACAGTCCATGTTTCACTACCATACAATGCTGTACTCCAGACGTACATCCTCAGAAATTTCTTCCTCAAATTAAGGCCGGTATTTGATATTAGTAGACTTCTCTTGGCGAGAAATGCCTTTTTTGCCATAGCGAGTCTGTTTTTGATGTCCTCCTTGCTCCGTCCGTCATTGGTTATTTTACTGCCTAGGTAGCAGAATTCCTTAACTTCATTGACTTCGTGACCATCAATCCTGATGTTAAGTTTCTCGCTGTTCTCATTTCTACTACTTCTCATTACCTTCGTCTTTATCCGATTTACTCTCAAACCATACTGTGTACTCATTAGACTGTTCATTCCGTTCAGCAGATCATTTAATTCTTCTTCACTTTCACTCAGGATAGCAATGTCATCAGCGAATCGTATCATTGATATCCTTTCAGCTTGTATTTTAATTCCACTCCTGAACCTTTCTTTTATTTCCATCATTGCTTCCTCGATGTACAGATTGAAGAGTAGAGGCGAAAGGCTGCAGCCTTGTCTTACACCCTTCTTAATACGAGCACTTCGTTCTTGATCGTCCACTCTTATTATTCCCTCTTGGTTGTTGTACGTATTGTATATGACCCGTCTCTCCCTATAACTTACCCCTACGTTTTTCAGAATCTCGAACAGCTTGCACCATTTTATATTGTCGAACGCTTTTTCCAGGTCGACAAAACCTATGAAAGTGTCTTTTCTTTAGCCTTGCTTCCATTATTAGCCGTAACGTCAGAATTGCCTCTCTCGTCCATTTACTTTTCCTAAAGCCAAACTGATCGTCACCTAGCGCATTCTCAATTTTCTTTTCCATTCTTCTGTATATTATTCTTGTAACCAGCTTCGATGCATGAGCTGTTAAGCTGATTGTGCGATAATTCTCGCACTTGTCAGCTCTTGCCGTCTTCGGAATTGTGTGGATGATGCTTTTCCGAAAGTCAGATGGTATGTCGCCAGACTCATATATTCTACACACCAACGGGGATAGTCGTTTTGTTGCCACTTCCCCCAATGATTTTAGAAATTCTGATGGAATGTTATCTATCCCTTCTGCCTTATTTGACCATAAGTCCTCCAAGGCTCTTTTCTAACTTAGAACTACTTAAACCTAACTAACCTAAGGACATCACACACACCCATTCCCGAGGCAGGATTCGAACCTGCGACCGTAGCGGTCGCGCGGTTCCAGACTGAAGCGCCTAGAACCGCTCGGCCACACAGGCCGGCTGCTGATTGCTGTTCATCGGTGACGAAGCCTGGAATTTGAGTGGCAGTACTGCAAAATGGACGTCCACTGACTGGCGAAAGGTGGTAGTTTCGGGCGAAACACGTTTTAGGCTTCATCGAACAGATGGCCGTTCGTGTGTACGGCTCCAAGATGCTACTCCAGGCGGCTGTAAGATGAACGTGCGCAACGAAAAATAATACACGCTAAAATGAAGATCTGGCCGTGTCTGACTATCCCCTGAAGCAGAACTTAGGATCTCTTAATTCTATAATTACAATCTAGACATAAGTGAATGATGAAGGCAACTAATCCTACTAAACGTTGTTCCTGCTTATACACTCCTGGAAATTGAAATAAGAACACCGTGAATTCTTTGTCCCAGGAAGGAGAAACTTTATTGACACATTCCTGGGGTCAGATACATCACATGATCACACTGACAGAACCACAGGCACATAGACACAGGCAACAGAGCATGCACAATGTCGGCACTAGTACAGTGTATATCCACCTTTCGCAGCAATGCAGGCTGCTATTCTCCCATGGAGACGATCGTAGAGATGCTGGGTGTAGTCCTGTGGAACGGCTTGCCATGCCATTTCCACCTGGCGCCTCAGTTGGACCAGCGTTCGTGCTGGACGTGCAGACCGCGTGAGACGACGCTTCATCCAGTCCCAAACATGCTCAATGGGGGACAGATCCGGAGATCTTGCTGGCCAGGGTAGTTGACTTACACCTTCTAGAGCACGTTGGGTGGCACGGGATACATGCGGACGTGCATTGTCCTGTTGGAACAGCAAGTTTCCTTGCCGGTCTAGGAATGGTAGAACGATGGGTTCGATGACGGTTTGGATGTACCGTGCACTATTCAGTGTCCCCTCGACGATCACCAGTGGTGTACGGCCAGTGTAGGAGATCGCTCCCCACACCATGATGCCGGGTGTTGGCCCTGTGTGCCTCGGTCGTATGCAGTCCTGATTGTGGCGCTCACCTGCACAGCGCCAAACACGCATACGACCATCATTGGCACCAAGGCAGAAGCGACTCTCATCGCTGAAGACGACACGTCTCCATTCGTCCCTCCATTCACGCCTGTCGCGACACCACTGGAGGCGGGCTGCACGATGTTGGGGCGTGAGCGGAAGACGGCCTAACGGTGTGCGGGACCGTAGCCCAGCTTCATGGAGACGGTTGCGAATGGTCCTCGCCGATACCCCAGGAGCAACAGTGTCCCTAATTTGCTGGGAAGTGACGGTGCGGTTCCCTACGGCACTGCGTAGGATCCTACGGTCTTCGCGTGCATCCGTGCGTCGCTGCGGTTCGGTCCCAGGTCGACGGGCACGTGCACCTTCCGCCGACCACTGGCGACAACATTGATGTACTGTGGAGACCTCACGCTCCACGTGTTGAGCAATTCGGCGGTACGTCCACCCGGCCTCCCGCATGCCCACTATACGCCCTCGCTCAAAGTCCGTCAACTGCACATACGGTTCACGTCCACGCTGTCGCGGCATGCTACCAGTGTTAAAGACTGCGATGGAGCTCCGTATGCCACGGCAAACTGACTGACACTGACGGCGGCGGTGCACAAATGCTGCGCAGCTAGCGCCATTCGACGGCCAACACTGCGGTTCCTGGTGTGTCCGCTGTGCCGTGCGTGTGATCATTGCTTGTACAGCCCTCTCGCAGTGTCCGGAGCAAGTATGGTGGGTCTGACACACCGGTGTCAATGTGTTCTTTTTTCCATTTCCAGGAGTGTATATTTATTGTACAATAAAAAAAACCTTTATATTACAAAGTTTACATTTCCTAAGTAAAATTACTAATCAACCGCCCAGCTCCGCCCCTTATTATGACTGCGCGGTTAACATCAATAACGCGAAATGACTGACATCATCTACGTATCAAACACTAGAAGACACCACTTTCAAAGATGATCTATGGTGGTGTGGAACCTCGGTGGAAAGAAACTAACGTAATCACAGCTGTTTAGCTTTTATAGCCCTAATGAGCCGAAGCAATTTGTGATATCGCCGTATGTACTGCGTCCGGTGCGTCGAAGTGATGGTTCTCGTACTCGACTGCGACGATGGAAGAACTCCAGTCACCAATAAATTCTTTCAAACACTAAGACGGCAGAAGGCGGTCCTCAGACTAATATACTCGCAATACTGTCTTCTCCTCTCTGTGTTTACAGACGAGAAACGCAAACTCCCAGCCACAAGGAGGGAGTTCAGATAACGTCTGAATGTAAGTATAGGCAGAGGAAGTGCTCTCAATTACTGAACGCTGCATACTCAACGACGACTTCCTACCCCGAGGTGAAGTCCAGAATCGTATAGGTTCGCAACAGTACAGTGCCTAACTGTTCTAACTATAAACTCTCCTGAGAGCAAAGACAGCAAGTCCGTCTTTATCAACAAAGCTGATATCGAGCGACCGTCACACTCGGACACACAACGGAAGAAGTCGTCTCTTCACCGCTGGCTTCCCAGCAAGGCTCGGCTCCCCACCCTCGTAATTCCGAAAACGAATCATATTCCCGAAACCACGGAATATTCTCCCCCTCTACAGATTCTTCCGAACGCCGACCAACCATATTTTAGTCTTTTGTCGTCCAGTGCGGAAAGTTTGCGAGAAACACCTATACTCGTACAATGGTACGCTTCTGAGTAAAAATCCTTGGAAATAACCCAGCCTGCGTGGTTTCCGAGGTGCCGCTTCTTCGTTCCTCTCACCTGCGTCCAAGATTTGCAAAGTTCTGAAGTATTATCCGGTTATCCTTTCCGTCCGGCTACAATAACAGCCAGCCGTCACCCTATTGTGCTCCAGAGCTCAGGTGCCACGACGTCCGTCAAGTTTCCTGTGTTTAAGCAGGACCAACACCTGCGCGGGCCTTCCACCCAGAGCTTGAGTTCTGCCTGCCGTTTCATCTCCACTGGCGTTCCAACGTCTACTAGTATGATAATAAAGACACTCCGTCACCTTTCATGCAACGGTAACTATTATTTACAAGGCGTATGTGACAATATCAGTCTCCTTTATATATTCATATATACGATGTACAACCTATCACATGATACCTAATTGTGTTTGTAGATCACGGCAAAGTATGTGGATGGGTGCTTATAAGGTGCGAAATTATAGCCACCTTACACAGCGTGGAATATCTGCACGCAAACACCATGCAACGATCGTCGTAAGGACCGAGCCGGAGGAGGGAGTGTTATTCTGGAAGGCACAGTGGGTCAACATGAGTATGAATCTGTCATTGGCGATCATATCCATTTCTACATGGTTCCCTCCCCTCCTCGGCACGATAGCATCTACCAGCAGGACAATGCACCGTGTCACAGTTTGCAGTGTACGTGCTTGGATTTAAACCCAGTCGTGAATCTCGGGAACCAACTCATTCGGCTTCTTCGCGCCACGATCGTCAACCGAAAAAACCTACCGCAGCTGGCCACAACATTGGAGTCGGCATGGCTCCACGTCCCTGTCGGTGCCTTCCAAATCCTCGATGACTCTCTTCGGCACTTCTGCGCCGCGAACGGTGATTACTCAGGCTTTTGACAGGCTGTCACATTAATAATGACTGGACAGTGTACATCACCTGCTGATTGGCTGTCTCCGCTACGCTAGCTGGCAGAACAAACGCGATCGCCAAACTGGGAATTGCCCTAGGGTATGTACAGCCAAAAGTCCATGCGTGCATCGCAAGAGACTTTCAAATGAAGTACATTCTTGTTTAAATTCCATTAAGTCAGTACACCGAACTACAGCAATAGCATTATCTAATTGACTGCGCAAATGTGCACTGTTTAAAAGGTACTGTAAGTAGAAACCAACTACACCAGTTTTGATAAATGGTTATTTCTTTACAGTGTTAATCTCTAGGCGCGTTAATTAATTACTTACAGCTACGTTTCCCGTAAGACGTGCTACGACTGAAATACGAATGTTAGTTATTAACAACCATATAGGCAGACTGTTATATCAGCCGACGAAGGAAATCTATACCAATAATAAAACCGAAGTCTGTGTCTGCCTTTGAACACCTTAATCTCCAAAATTACTATATCGATTTCTATGTGGTTTTCACCGGGAACTTTAGTGTAGCTTCGGCCAGTGTAAACGGTTTATTTCATCAAAATCGAACCACGAAAAAATATAAGGTAATTCAAAGTTTTGCTAAAATTTTCTTGTTGTCTTTCAATCTCTCTAAACGATAATTTCCAAAGCTACAAGCTGAATTCTCATGGCGTTTTCGCATGTAACTTAAGTATAGCTTTGGGCACCGTACACACTTTATTTAATCAAAATCGGATCACAAAAAGAAATATCCATGCATGTTGTTGTTGTTGTGGTCTTCAGTCCTGAGACTGGTTTGATGCAGCTCGCCATGCTACTCTATCCTGTGCAAGCTTCTTCATCTCCCAGTACCTACTGCAACCTACATCCTTCTGAATCTGCTTAGTGTATTCATCTCTTGGTCTCCCTCTACGATTTTTACCCTCCACGCTGCCCTCCAATGCTAAATTTGTGATCCCTTGATGCCTCAAAACATGTCCTACCAACCGATCCCTTCTTCTAGTCAAGTTGTGCCACAAACTTGTCTTCTCACCAATCCTATTCAATACCTCCTCATTAGTTACGTGATCTACCCACCTTATCTTCAGCATTCTTCTGTAGCACCACATTTCGAAAGCTTCTATTCTCTTCTTGTCCAAACTAGTTATCGTCCTTGTTTCACTTCCATACATGGCTACACTCCATACAAATACTTTCAGAAACAACTTCCTGACATTTAAATCTATACTCGATGTTAACAAATTTCTCTTCTTCGGAAACGATTTCCTTGCCATTGCCAGTCTACATTTTATATCCTCTCTACTTCGACCATCATCAGTTATTTTACTCCCTAAATAGCAAAACTCCTTTACTACTTTAAGTGTCTCATTTCCTAATCTAATTCCCTCAGCATCACCCGATTTAATTTGACTACATTCCATTATCCTTGTTTTGCTTTTGTTGATGTTCATCTTATATCCTCCTTTCAAGACACTGTTCATTCCGTTCAACTCATGCAACATCCATGCATACTCATTGAATACTACTAGGAATTGTGGATGAAGCCGACCAACAGGCATTACATGCATTGAGAATGGCTAGTTTCTAGCTGAAATCTAGATCTGCCAATAAAATTTAAGATGGACAGCAGATAGCTAAAATCTATTATTTACAAATCAATATAACAGTCGCTGCGTGTAACAGCCTTCTGAATGGAAGGTAACTTCAATTGTAATAATATTACATAAACACATATTTTGCCATCTGAACATAACGATGCATTCACAATCCCTGGAAAACGTAATAGACGAACATTACTGCATGCAGACATAAAGTATAAGTTATAGTGATGTTTAACTAAATAAATAAAATATGTTTTATTAAATCTTCTTTCTCTACATATACACTGCTCAGCCATAACGTTATGACCACCACTCACCGCGACGTTGGACGCCGCCTGGTGGCGTTGCGGGCACGTGATACAGTAAAACAAAAGTGTGTAAGGGAGCAGACACGGATGGGGGGATCGCCCTAGCGAAGATATGGGCTGCAAACGAGGAAATTCGTAGAGACAAGCGACTTAGACGAAAGGCAGATTATTATTATTACGCAGAGCCTGTGACGGAGTATCATGAAAACGGCGAGGCTGGTGGAATGTTCACGTGCTACTGTCGTGAGCATGTACGGGAAGAGGTAGGAGGACAGTGAAACTACCACAAGGCACTAAATGATTGGACGTCCACGACTCTTCACAGAACGTGGGGTTTGGAGGCTTTCCTGTTCTGTAAAGTAGGATAGACGGTGATCTGTGGCATCTCTGCCGAAAGAGCGCAGCGCTGGTGCACGCACAAGTGTTTCGGAGCACACCGTTCATGGCATGTTGTTAACACAGAGCTCTGCAGCGGACCACCCTACGTGTTTACGTGTTGACCCCTCGATACCGTCAGTTACGATCGCAGTGGACACGGCAACATCGGAATTCGACAGTCGATCAATGGAACCGTGTCGGCTCTTCGGGTGAATCACGTTTGTGCTACACTAGGTCGATAGTCGTTTCCACACACGCCGTCATCGAGGTGAAGGGGGCCTCGAAACATGCAACGCGCCATGGAAGCAGGCTGGTGGAAGCTGTATTCCGCTGAGCGAGACATTCTCCCGCGCTTGCATAGGACCTGTGATGGTAATGGAAGACACGCTGACAGCTGCGAACCACCTGCATTCCTTCATGCTTAACGTTTTCCCCGACAGCGATGTCATCTTTCGGCTATCTCGGAGCCGGAACCGTGCTATACTGGTTGGTTGGTTGGTTGTTTGGGGAAGGAGACCAGACAGCGTGGTCATCGGTCTCATCGAATTAGGGAAGGATGGGGAAGGAAGTCGGCTGTGCCCTTTCAGAGGAACCATCCCGGCATTTGCCTGGAGTGATTTAGGGAAATCACGGGAAACCTAAATCAGGATGGCCGGACGCGGGATTGAACCGTCGTCCTCCCGAATGCGAGTCCAGTGTCTAACCACTGCGCCACCTCGCTCGGTTGCTATACTGGTCTGGTGAGCATTATAGTGAACTCACTTTGGTGTCTCGGCGACCAAATTCGCCCGATGTAAATCCTGTGGAAGCCGTATGGAATGCTATCGGGCGCCATCACTGCGAATGCAAATCACCCGCCGACTGTGATGCACCTGTTAACTAAACGTTTCCAGTACTTCGCGTCTTGTAGCTCTCAAATATTGAAGGAAAGACATTTTAACACCAAATCTCCTGTTTACTTGCTGGCTGAACAGTTTCGGGCTTTTCTCATTTTGACAAGCCACTTGGTCTATAATTAGGATATAGCTGGTGTGGACACGTCTATGTATGTCATCGCACTTCAGTGTACCTCATCGCAGGTGGTTGTAATTAATGTGTAGCTGCTCATGGAGGTCCAATGCGGGCTGCAACTGTCGCATGACAGCCAAACATGGTAGATACTCTGATGTGGTAATGCGGAAGCGATTTACACTAGAAAAAAAAAATTAGTTGCAATTTTATTTCTTTTTAATTTTATTTATTTGAGATACATATTCCGTAGATCCAGTGTGGCGTGATTACGCATGGTGAAAGGTGGCTACACTGAGCCACAGCGCCAGAGATTGCGCCAAAGAGTATTATTCCGCCGCCTCCACTGGCAGTGCTTGTCGAGAACTTGTAGTAGTCAGTGCTTGCTGAGATGTGGTAGTGAAAAGTTCTTGTCGAGAAGTCGTAGTGGAGAGTGCTTGTTCCATGTTTTATGCAGTTGTTTGATGGGATAGACAGCAGATGTTGTTCGAATGGAGATATTGTAATGATCAGAGTGCTTTTCGTCAATATATATGAAGGTAAAATATTCCCTGTTTTTTTTTCATTATTTCAGTGTCTTAAATAATGTGTCATTACAGGTTCAGTCAACAAAGCATCTGGCTTGTGTTCTTGTATTAGAGTGTAATTCTGGTTTCCTTACGCAATTATAGTATTTATATTTTTTTTAATTACTTCAGTATAAATGGTATTTAAAATTTCTTGTCTTATTGAAGAACTGTGCCAGATGTGTACGTTGAATCACACCTCCACACACAGAACAGTTACACTTGTGCTTTGGTTTCGTACGTTTTATAGTTGCTGGGGACTTAATTAATTAATTGTGTTAACGGAAATTTTCATTTCATTCTTTTTTGTTGTTCTATGCAGTCAGATTGCGTACTAAAATTAGTCAGGGCCAGCCGTTTACGAGACCTCGTAATCGGACATACAGTTACTAAATCAAAAAATTAAAATTATTTGCATTATATATAATTAAGCCCCCATGCAATGGATGTGGAACGAGTCAAATCAGATACAATATAGATTTCATACAATACAATACATACTGCTATATTACACATGGCAGATGAATGATTCAAAACTGGTACAATACAATAATATAATAGAGATAATACAATGACAAAGGAAATAATCTGAATTATTACTCAAATTATTTATCTCTGCTGAAGAATTCATCTGAAGAGTAGAAAAATTTTTGCAGTAGGAATTCCTTTAGCTTTTTTTGAATAGCGTTTTATTTTCTTTTAGACACTTCATATTACTCGGGAGTGCGTTAAAGATTTTTGTACTTTTCTACTTGTGTACTTTACCCCTTCTTGTACCAGAGACAGATTTTTTCGTTCACAGTGCATATCACCTTCCCATCTTCTGTTATAATGATGGTAAGTGTTGTGGACTGGCACGACAGCCAATCCACTATGACAGGAAGCCGAAAGGCACGCGTTAAGCTCACGCAGGCTGGCGTGAGGTCTGGAACAGGTCAAGTAATGGAGACTAGCAAATAAAGTACGTAGCTTCTGGAATACTTAACTTTAATCCATAATTGGTGAACATCGCTCTTGATGGTACATGTTTTACAATCAATAGTAACTGGTAATGGCGCCTTGCTAGGTCGTAGCAAATGACGTAGCTGGAGGCTATGCTAACTATCGTCTCGGCAAATGAGAGCGTAATTTGTCAGCGAACCATCGCTAGCAAAGTCGGCTGTACAACTGGGGCGAGTGCTAGGAAGTCTCTCTAGACCTGCCGTGTGGCGGCGCTCGATCTGCAATCACTGATAGTGGCGACACGTGGGTCCGACGTATACTACCGGACCGCGGCCGATTTAAAGGCTACCACCTAGCAAGTGTGGTATCTGGCGGTGACACCACAGTATGTATGCCTCAGTTGTTTCATATTCAGAGGAACTGAAAAGTGTGAAAGATATGGGTTAGGGGAGATATTGTGAGGTAGTGGTTAATATACCAAACTGTTTAAAAAGATTGCGGCATGAGGTTCTTGGAAGAACACTATATATAATTCGGACTACTTTTTTCTGGCTTACAAAAGTTTTTTTTTAAAGTGGTGAGTTGCCCCAAAAGATTATTCCATAGCACATCACTGAATGAAAGTAGCCAAAATATACAGACTTTGATACGTTGATGTCTCCAATTTTGGAGATTATTCGGATGGCAAATGTTGCTGAGCTAAGCTTTCTTAGGCTTTGCTGTATGTGGAATTCCCAGTTGAGCCGGTTATCTATGTCAACGGCTAGGAAGACTTTGTGCACTGAACGCTCTGCAACTGTTGGCTCTCGTGTGCAATGTTAATCTCTTCTGGGCTTATGTAACTGGATTGGAACTGCATGTAATTTGTTTTACTAAGGTTTGTTGCTAGAGAATTTGCTGTGAACCAGTTCAGAGCATTTTCAAGCGCTTAGTTGGCATTTAACTCTACGTCAGCGGTGGTTTTGCTGGCTGTCACTATACTTGTGTCATCTGCAAACATTGTGATATTGCTAACACTGTTTGAGGACAGGGGTAGGTCATTAATATGTGTAAGGACTAACCCTTGTGGAATTTCATGATGTACTGTTCCCCAGTCCGACTCTACCTCTCCTACTTGTAGATTGTTAACACCTAATACTATTTTTTGTTGTCTGTCTTCTACATATGATCTGAGTCAGTTACCCATTTGTCGACGGATTCCATATTGGGCTGCTTTTCCTAAAAGTATTCTGTGATCGATGCAGTCGACAGCCTTAGTCAGGTCACAGAATATGCCAACGGGTAATTTGTCCACCAGGTGGAAATCTGGCGCTGTACAGCATCTCGTTAACGCCTCCTATTCTTACATTGAACAGATTGAGTAAGTGGCGGTTAATAATAAAATGAACAGAATACCTTTCACACTTCTTTGGCATTTCTGGCCGTTCTGTTGCTAATCCATTACACATAGAAACATTTCTATACGTTTTTCTTGCATTCACAGAATATGCCAACGCGTAATTTGTCCACCAGGTGGAAATCTGGCGCTGTACAGCATCTCGTTAACGCCTCCTATTCTTACATTGAACAGATTGAGTAAGTGGCGGTTAATAATAAAATGAACAGAATACCTTTCACACTTCTTTGGCATTTCTGGCCGTTCTGTTGCTAATCCATTACACATAGAAACATTTCTATACGTTTTTCTTGCATTCACAGAATATGCCAACGCGTAATTTGTCCACCAGGTGGAAATCTGGCGCTTTACAGCATCTCGTTAACGCCTCCTATTCTT
This sequence comes from Schistocerca serialis cubense, assembly GCF_023864345.2. Taxonomy (NCBI): domain Eukaryota; kingdom Metazoa; phylum Arthropoda; class Insecta; order Orthoptera; family Acrididae; genus Schistocerca; species Schistocerca serialis. Next base: position 36,407,183 of record NC_064649.1, on the reverse strand, counting down.
ACATTGAACAGATCGTGTAAGTGGCGGTTAATAATAAAATGAACATAATACCTTTCACACTTCTTTGGCATTTCTGGCCGTTCTGTTGCTAATCCATTACACATAGAAACATTTCTATACGTTTTTCTTGCATTCACAACGCCAGATTTGCACCTGGTGGTAAAAACGAGAACTAATTTTTTCCAGTGTAAATCGGTCCCACATTAACGCATTACAGTATCTACGCAGTTTCGCTGGCATACGATAATTGCAGCCCTTGCTGGATCTCTCCGATTGGCTCACTTTAAGTATAGTCTACCGGTTCTATTATTCAGCGTGATGTGATCCACGTGCCGTCCGCCCCGATAGCTGAATGGGTCGGCACGGTAGGTCAGCGTGTTCGGTCAGAGGGTTAGCTGCCCACTGCAATAAAAAAAAAGAAGAAAAAAAGAAAAAAACTGAGTTAATCAATCAAAGACGAACTTAAACGGGTGTCTTACGACGTCCGCCACGAGCAGATGCAACGAACGAAAGCGAACAAAATGAGGGTAATAAAATAAATAAATAAAATAAATGGTCAGCACGACGGACTGCCGTCCTCTGGGACCCGGGTTCGATTCCCAGCTGGGTCGTGGATTTTCTCCTCTCAGGGACTTGCCTTCATCATCATTTCACCCCCATCCGGCGCGCAGATTGCCCAATGTGGCGTCGAATGTAATAAGACCTGCACCAAGGAGGTCGGACCTGTCCCTTAAAGGGCCTTCCGGCCGATGATGCCAAACGCTCATTTCTATTTTCCATCCACGTGCCAGCGATATACTATATAGTCTATATACAATGTAGAATTTGTTGTTATTGGATTGCACAGTGTGTCATGCTGGCATATTTATCGGTGGTGTTATTGTAACACGTTTGCCATTGCCTTTGTCTTTTCTATTGATATTTTGAAACTATAGTTTTGGCCACTGTATTTTAATATAATGATATTTCCTGGTAATTCTTTTTCTGAAGTGGCTATCACAGTTTGGTAGTCAGCATATAAGGTAGGATAAAAGGTTTCTCTTTGAGGACGTTCCTGCAGCATATATACAACGTCGCGCGACTCCGATGCGGGTATACAAGCACCGACAGGTAGGCTAGGGATTAGGGTGACATTCGTGTCTTTCTTACGTGCGCGCGTGAAATGCGCAAACGTGAGCTATGGTGACGTTATTACCATACGCGTCAAAACTGGAACAACATGCTGTTATTCTTGGCTGCCGAATGATGAAGACCGGTAGACATCCATCGTAGAATGGAGAATGTATACTCATGCTCATAAATTGAGGATAATTGCAGAATGTGGTGCCACACAACGTGGCACTACACAAAACTGGCACTAATAGCATAGGCACACAGGGAACACACACGACACACATCTTTAGTCCACAGTATTGGTGATAAGTTGAGAAAACCGTCCCGAAAAACATGTGCTACAAAACTCCACTGTTTCCTGCGCATGTACCCCGACATCAACATGGGATATGATCACCATGCACACGTACACAGACTGCACAACGGGTTGGCATACTCTCGATCAGTTGGTCGAGCAGCTGCTGGGGTATAGCCTCCCATTCTTGCACCAGTGCCTGTCGGAGCTCCTAAAGTGTCGTAGGGGTTTGAAGACGTGCAGCGATACGTCGACCGAGAGCATCCCAGACGTGCTCGATGGGCTATAGGTCTGGAGAACAGGCAGGCAAATCCATTCGCCTGATATCTTCCGTTTCAAGGTACTCCTCCACGATGGCAGCTCAGTGGGGCCGTGCGTTATCCTCCATTAGAAGGAAGGTGGGACCCACTGGCCCCTGGAAAGGCGGACATACTGGTACAAAATGATGTCCCGACACACCTGACCTGTTACAGTTCCTCTGTCAAAGACATGCAGGAGTGTAGGTGCACCAATCATCCCACCACACACCATCAAACCACGACCTCCATACAGGTCCCTTTCAAGGACATTAAGGGGTTGGTATCTGGTTCCTGGTTCACGCCAGATGAAAACCCAGCGAGAATCACTGTTCAGACTATACCTGGACTCTTCCGTGAACATAACCTGGGACCACTGTTCCAATGACCATGTACTGTGTTCTTGACACCAGGAGTCAGTGAAAAGCACCTTGCAGGTCTCCGGGCGAATAAACCATGTCCGTTCAGCCGTCTGTAGACTGTGTGTCTGGAGACAACTGTTCCAGTGGCTGCGGTAAGGTCCCGAACAAGATCACAACAAGATCACCTGCAGTACTCCGTGGCTGTCTGCTGGCACTGATGGTGAGATATCGGTCTTCTTGTGGTGTTGTACACTGTGGACGTCCCGTACTGTAGCGCCTGGACACGTTTCATGTCTGCTGGAATCGTTGCCATAATCTTGAGATCACACTTCGTGGCACACGGAGGGCCCGTGCTACGACCTGCTGTGTTTGACCAGTCGCCCTAGTATTCTACCCCTCATAACGCCATCAATATGCGTTCTTTGGGCCACACAGTCACCATTAGAACGTCTGAAAACGTCTGCACACCTAGTTCTTGCACCATACTCTGACACGCACCAACACACCTCTGCGTATGTGGACTGCTGCCAGCGCCACAGTCCGACGGCCGCAGGTCAAATGCACCGCATGGTCATACCTCGAGGTGATTTAAACCCTCAAACCGCCCACCAGAGCGTTGTTTCACCGTGTATCAGCATTATCCTTAATTTATGAACATGGGTGTATATGGGTTAGCGTGTCTGTCCAAAACCACTGTTGTGGAATGGTGCACCAAGAGATTCTGCTGCCTCATGATAATGAGTGCCTTATATCGCAAATGTCATGACGCGCAACTTACACCAATCAAATGGAGACACTCGAGCACCCGCCCTACAGTCCTGTTGTCTCCCATGTGATTATCAAGCCTTCGGTCCCTTAAAAAAGGGCTGACGATCCCAGTCAGACGAGAGTGTGCAGCAGGGAGTTACGGACGTCTTCAAGCAGCAGGACACGGTGTTTTACCAAACGGGCGCCGGCTGGTGTGGCCGAGCGGTTCTAGGCGCTACAGTCTGGACCGCGCGACCGTTACGGTTGCAGGTTCGAATCCTGCCTTGGGCATGGATGTGTGTGATGTCCTTAGGTTAGTTAGGTTTAAGTAGTTCTAAGTTCTAGGGGACTGATGACCTCAGATGTGAAGTCCCATAGTGCTCAGAACCATTTGAACCATTTTGAACCAAACGGGTATCTTCAACCTGTTACGTCGGTGGGATGACTGCCTCAACGCTCAAGGTAATTTTGCCTGATTGGCATACCGATTTTGGACTGTACGGCCTTCGAAAGGAAACTTTTTGATCGCCTCTTGTATGCATTATGCACGTCTCTGCTGCCGACCCACGTCCCTGGCGCATTTGCATCTGTGGCCGCATGCGCAGTCACGCGGTACAGCAGTATAAAGGGACGAAGCGAGCACTGGAACGGCAGTCTTGCGGCTCACTCTGAAGATGGCTGAACGTTATACGGCCGAAATATTAGAAGAAGAAGGAGATTTCTTGCGGCTGCACACCTGAAACTTAATGGAACAGTCTTTGCGCCGCCAAAAGCTGAAGATTCACGTATAATAACCACTTCAGAAGATGACTTACAAAGAAATATTTCTAAATTAAAATGACCTGGCCAAAATTATATTTTCAGATTATATGTGTAAAAGACAAAAGTAACGGAAAATGTGTTAAAATAATACCTACGACAAATAAGCCACCCTTATCCCATTTGATCAATATTCCTGATTAAGTCGGCAAAATTTTTGTGACACCTACGTACAACCACTATAAATCCAAAACCCACCTTCCTCCCATGTCTAATAGAACAATTTACTACAACACCAAATACTTAAATCAAGTAACAAGCAGAGATACTTGTGGACAAGAAATGTAATACCATATACTGCACCCGCACCCCCGCAGCATGAAAGCAAACTGACTGCAAACTATCATTTAACAGCTCCATAAACTGACAACATAGTGCTGGCAATTTCAGTAGTGGTATGAACTGCACTCTGCCAATGTCTCAACCGCATCACACAAGCCATTTAACAACCAGTTTCAGTCAGTATTTCTGCTAACACCATTATGTCGAGGTCTGCAATGGGAAATGAACAGTTACATTTAGTATAGGGACAATGGCAGTTTATCTACACATATCAAACAATGACAAAAATGTTGAACTTTATTAATCTTGTTCTGAGGCGAACTTCTGGGTAACTGAATATAGGTGTATAGGCTATATTAGGGGATAGAATTTTCATTAACTCCAACGGTGTTTACAAATTTTCGAATTCAATTCTTGGTGTATTGTTATCCTTGCTGAACTTCAAGTACTTACACTGGGATTTCCAATCCGTTACCTTGTATATTTTGTATCCATAGCAGCAATACTGGTTCCCACACTTCTTGTGAATTTTAGTAGTATGAGACTATACGATGTAGAAAGAGATTTGAGCAGACTATAGCCTAACTGTAGAAGATGTGACATATTTCGTACTACCTCAATAACCAAAATTTCAACAAAGATCTCCCTATATGCTATACTGAAACAAAACCTCTTTCAATACTCTCAGAGGCTGTGTTACAACCAACGATTATGTGGACATTTTAGGTGACCAGGTGCACCGCATGATTCAAATGTTGTTCCCCAACAATGATCCTATATTTCAGGACGACAATGCACCCATTCACACAGCCAGGACAGTACAATCGTGGTATGAGCAGCATGCAACTGAACTGCAGGATCTTCCTTGGCCAGCACAATCCCCAGACTTGAAACTACCGGCCGTTGTGGCCGAGCGGTTCTAGGCAGTTCAGTCCGGAACAGCGCTGCTGCTACGGTCGCAGGTTGTAATCCTGTACCGGACGTGAATGTGTGTAATGTCCTTAGGTTAGTTAGGTTTAAGTAGTTCTAAGTCTAGGGGACATTACCTCAGATGTTAAGTCCCATAGTGCTTAGAGCCATTTGAACCATTTGAACTTTAACATTATCGAACCCTTGTGGGCGGTATTGGAGTGCAGACTCCAGGACACTACAGGAGTTAGAAGAGATTCTGATCGAAGAGTGACATTTCACTGGAGGATATACAGTCATTATAGTGCAGTATTCCAAGAAGAATCGCAGCTGTATTATAGGCAAATAGGGGTCCAGCTCCTTATTAATAAACCAAGTAAGTACAGGTGTTCACATTATTTTGACTACTCCTTGCAGATGTAGAAGTGCCTTCAGAGCGCTGCGTGTTGATCGTTGTTCCCCTAGTCGGATAAGGTCATCATGACCTTAACGGAAATTGTGTGAACGGCTTTGGATTTCTCTGGCGTGGGAAATGTGGTATGTTTCCACTGTTGGCTTCACCCACGGGCTGTTGGACGGACATTGAAAGGTCTCTGTTGGATTCCTTTCATGTTTGATTTCTTAAATCTGTTGTCATTTATGGAATAAATTCCTCTTCTAAATTTACTGTGGCGTTTCTGACTATCTGGGAGGAGACTGAGTAGTGGAACGTGTTACTTTTACACGTAAACAAGAACGATCTGTCACACTACTACACTTTAAAACACAGTTTATATGTAATTCATGTCACACAGTCTCATACGGAACCTACATCCGCTTTCTGTTATATACTGTATATGATAAGATACTGTCATCCCCCTTCCCTTCTGTGTGAGAGGATGAATGATCAAATGTGTTTGTAGTTGCATGCTTGAGGGTAGCAGACAAGGCTGTCTGCTAGAGAACAGTAGGACCAACGTCGGAACAGGTAGCTATGCTTTCTTAAAGCAGAGAGGTTTCTATCCTTAGTATGGTTCTGTCCGTCCGTTGTCATGTTGGTATAGGAAGCTGCCCCTCTGGCCACTTCCGTTTGTCTTTGTGAGCCACCCTCAGGAAGCACGCTCGGCAGTAGCGCAGTTGCAGTCTGGCGGTGGCGAGCGTCAGAAGTGGTAAGATCTCCGGCTAAGTGCGTGTCTGCTAAGTCCATAGGACAATGGATTTGTTAAGTTCAGCCGAACAGAAAATTTAATCATCTTTATTTCGGGTTTAGCTCTAAAATATCTAAGGTTATCTTAAATTGCAGCGTAGTGTAATTCTCGTGTGAAGTTCATATTATTTTCCGGTTGTTGCTTTGTTACTACTTTGTGAGTAAAGTGGAACCACGTGTTGATCAGTAACTCTAACTAAGTTCATCAATCTTAAATGTGAATGCTTGTGTGATTATAACGTCTCGTCTTGACAATATTTTACAATATAGCAACTTTTCTTTATGCTTTTCTTTATGTTCAACCCACGTGGAGTGTACTTTGCGAGACCAGTACCACGTGCTTATATAACTGTTTGACCCATCAGGTTAATAGTAAGACGTTAGTAACCAGTTCAAGGTTTTTCTTTTGTAATTTGCTTTTCGATCTAATTTATTTTAATTATCAAAATTATTGTGGAGTTATACGCTTTCTGTAAACCAAGTTGACCACGTGGAGCATGTGGTGTAATCATCAAAGTAGCCTTCAGCTATTCTTTTTGGGAAGATTTCACAAAGAGTTAATATGAATTTAGTATACCAGTGTGTGGTAATGACATGACGGACAGGATTGTGTTACGAACGTAATTTCTTTTGGTGAAAACTGAATCTGTTGGTTGTGGTTAATTTCTTCTTGCTTATGTTTCAACGTTCTTTGGGTGTTGTTTTGTGAATGCAGGGTTGTATGCAGTCTCCCAATCTTGGCTCCATATTTGATGTGTTCCGTAAGATTAAAATCTCACATTTTTACAATCCTTAAACAAAGCACCAGCTCAGTTATAACTCACGTATAATATGCTGAAATTTCAATGAACAATCTTAAAATAAATTTCCAAATATAAACTGATTTCTTTCTTTTTATTTAAATTCTCCTTTTTATATATAGATATATTACCGGTTGTTGTATGACTGTAAAAGATTATAATCAATGTTAGTCTGATTGGTAATGTGGTAAACCTAGACTAGTTACCTGGTGAAACAGTTGCGCAGTAATGCACGGTTAACTTCTCCCCAGACAGCTCACAGCTTTTAACCCGCTTTTATTCTACTATTAGCACCCGATTTCAGCATAGCAAAATTAATGTAGCAATATTACAACTTATCCTGTTGCACGCTAACTCCCGTCCTTACACTGGCAACCGGGCGAAGGCTACGCTGCAGAATTTCATTGTGGAAGAATGCAAAATTTTCTGTTCAGCTCGTATTATTTTCACATCTTTAGCGATCTGAAGAAACACATAAGTGGGTGTCGTTTTCAGTCGGACGAGGAACTGTAAAAGTGTCAGTGCGCTTGTGGGCTCGTCAGCGGCCGACCGCATTGTACGAAACAGGAACTGATCATTTCGCCTCCCTGTTGGATAAATGAATCAGCGCGTGTGGTAATTACTTTTGAGTGGAACCATTGCAATGTCCATTGGTGGTGGGTGTTCGATTTTCATTTCATCGTCCCCTATAGGCAGCCAGTAAATAAACAGCAGTTGCAGCTGTGGTGTTTAAATGTCTTTCCTTCAGCACCTGTTATCCACACCACAGCAGAACTATGTTCGCAGGAAACCCGAAAAATGTACTCACTTTTGAGAATGCGCCACTCTTGTTACTCAATGTCCTTAGCTTGAGAAGACATGCCTAACTTACTTTCTGAAGCCCCTACTTACAATGTGTTATCCGTCCACCGAAAAATCTATGACACACACCGTTTTCTGCAATCAACTCTGCAGCTGCGCCCACACGCCAGCTTTACGATACGGCAGATAAAGAGACTTCCTCGTCAGCTGCTGACTCATCGTGGCTCTGCAGAGATGTTCAGCTAGCGGTACAACAGGTGTGGGAACCCTCGCCGCTCCTATTGCCGTATGAGAGAAAAACGAACACCTGCAGCGTCATCTAGCTGAGGATGACACACTTATTCACAAAGGACGATCGTATCGGATACGAAACGGAATTTGTGACTGCATTAAAGATGTGTTAGTAGGCAGAACGCAGTCGTCTATATTGGATGGAGAGTCAACGACAGATGTAAATGTAACCTCGAGTCTATCCCAGGAAATTGTGATGCGACTTTACTGTTTTACATCCACATACATACTCCGTAAGCTACCGCACGGTGTGTGGCGGAGGCTATCCTGTACCACTACTAATCATTTCCTTTCCTGAAACTTCCTAGCAGATTAAAACTGTGTGCCGGACCGAGACTCGAACTCTGGACCTTTGCCTTTCGCGGGCAAGTGCTCTACCATCTGAGCTACGTATGCACGACTCACGCCCCGTCCTCACAGCTTTACTTCTGCCAGTACCTCGTCTCCTACCTTCGAGACTTCACAGAAGATCTCCTGCGAACCTTGCAGAGCTAGCACTGGTGTAAGAAAGGATACTGCGGAGACATGGCTTAGCCTCAGCCTAGGTCCCGAGTTCCAGTCTCGGTCCGGCACACAGTTTTCAAAATGGTTCAAATGGCTCTGAGCACTATGGGACTTAACTTCTGAGGTCATCAGTCCCCTAGAACTTAGAACTACCTAAACCTAACTAACCTATGGACATCACACACATCCATGCCCGAGGCAGGATTCGAACCTGTGACCGTAGCGGTCGCGCGGTTCCAGACTGAAGCGCCTAGAACCGCTCTGCCACACCGGCCGGCGCACACAGTTTTAATCTGCTAGGAAGTTTCATATCAACGCACACTCCGCTCCAGAGTGAAAATCTCATTTCCTTTCCTGTTCTACTCCCATATGGAGCAAGGGAACGACGACAGCCTATATCCTTCCGTATGAGCCCTAATTTCTCATGTCTTATCGTTTTCATTATTTCCAACATCGGCCCGGGTCTACGTCTAGACAACGCCAAAAGAAGCCTTCAATCCTGATTCGTTGATTCCAACGGTTAAGCATAGAGGTGGAAATGTGTGCGCAATCATATCATGTATGATTGTGGCACTACAATCGTTCTAATCAGCTTCAAATGGTGATTCTCTAAATTTTCTCAATAGTGTTCCTCGAAAAGAAAGTCACCTTCCATCCGGCGATTCCCATTTGAATTCCCGAAGCATCTCCGTAACACTTGCACGATGTTCGAACCTTCCGGTAATAAATCTAGCAGCCTGCCTCTGAACTGCTCCGGTGTCTACCTATAATCCGACCTGGTGCGGATCTAAAACACTTGGGCACTAGTCAAGAATAGGTCACACCATCGTCAGATACGCAGTCTGCTTTACACATGAACAATACTTTCCTAAAATTCTCCTAACAAACCGAAGTCGACCATTTACCTTCCCTACCTCAATCCTCATATGCTCGTTCCATTTCATATATCTTTGCAACGTTAGGCCCAGATATTTAAACGACGTGACTGTGACAAGCAGAACACTTCTAATGCTGTATCCGAACACTTCGAATTTCTTTTTCCTTGTTATTCGCTGTAACTTACACTTTTTCACATTTAAAGCTAGCTGCCGTTCATCAGACCAACTAGAAGTTTTGTCTGTCGTCTTGTATCTTCTTACAGTCACACAATTTTGACACCTTATCGTACAGCACGACATCATCAGCAAACAACCGCAGATTGCTGCCCACCCTGTCCGCCAGATCATTTATGTATACAGAGAACAACAGCGGTGCTACCACACTTCCCTGGGGCACCCCTGACGATACCCTTGTGTCTGATGAACACTCGCAATCGAGGGCAAAATACTGGGTCCGATTAAAATGGTTCAAATGGCTCTGAGCACTATGGGACTGCACATATGTTGTCATCAGTGCCCTAGAACTTAGAACTACTTGTTGTTGTTGTGGTCTTCAGTCCTGAGACTGGTTTGATGCAGCTCTCCATGCTACTCTATCCTGTGTAAGCTTCTTCATCTCCCAGTACTTACTGCAACCTACATCCTTCTGAATCTGCTTAGTGTATTCATCTCTTGGTTTCCCTCTACGATTTTTACCCTCCACGCTGCACTCCAATGCTAAATTTGTGATCCCTCGATGCCTCTGAATATGTCCTACCAACCGGTCGCTTCTTCTTGTCCAGTTGTGCCACAAACTTTTCTTCTCCCCAATTCTATTCAATACCTCCTCATTAGATATGTGGTCTACCCACCTGATCTTCAGCATTCTTCTGTAGCACCACATTTCGAAAGCTTCTATTCTCTTCTTGTCCAAACTATTTATCGTCCATGTTTCACTTCCATACATGGCTACACTCCACAAAAATACTTTCAGAAACGACTTCCTGACATTTAAATCTATACTCGATATTAACAAATTTTTCTTCTTCAGAAACGCTTTCCTTGCCATTGCCATTCTACAGTTTATATCCTCTCTACTTCGACCATCTGGTGTTATTTTGTTCCCCAAATAGCATAACTCATTTACTACGTTAAGCGTCTCATTTCCTAATCTAATTCCCGCAGCATCATCTGATTTAATTAGACTACATTCCATTATTCTCGTTTTGGTTTTGTTGATGTTCATCTTATATCCTCCCTTCAAGACCCTACCCATTCCGTTCAGCTGCCCTTCCAGGTCATATGCTGTCTCTGACAGAATTACAATGTCGTCGGCGAACCTCAAAGTTTTTATTTCTTCTCCATGGATTTTAGTACCTACTCCGAATTTTTCTTTCGTTTGCTATACTGCTTGCTCAATATACAGATTGAATAGCATCGGGGAGAGGCTACAACCCTGTCTCACTCCCTTCCCAAGCACTACTTCCCTTTCGTGTCCCTCGACTCTTATAACTGCCATCTGGTTTCTGTACAAATTGTAAATAGCCTTTCGCTCCCTGTATTTTACCCCTGCCACCTTAAGAATTTGAAAGAGAGTATTCCAGTCAACATTGTCAAAAGGCTTCTCTAAGTCTACAAATGCCAGGATCGTAGGTTTTCCTTTCCTTAAACTTTTTTCGTAAGGTCAGTATTGCCTGGCGTGTTCCAAAATTTCTTCCCCGAGGTCGGCTTCTATCAGTTTTTCCATTCGTCTGTGAAGAATTAGCGTTAGTATTTTGCAGCTGTGGCTTATTAAACTGATAGTTCGGTAATTTTCATATTTGTCAACACCTGCTTTCTTTGGGATTGGAATTATTATATTATTCTTGAAGTCTGAGGGTATTTCGCCTGTCTCATACACGTTGTTCACCAGATGGTAGACTTTGGCATGTAAGTGGCTCTCTTTTCTCCAAAGGTCCTTTAATTTTCCGGTAAGCAGTATCTATATTAACCCTAGTGAGATAAGCCTCTACATCCTTACATTTGTCCTCTAGCCATCCCTGCTTAGCCATTTTGCACTTCCTGTGGATCTCACTTTTGAGACGTTTGTATTCCTTTTTTCCTGCTTCATTTACTGCGTTTTTATATTTTCTCCTTTCATCAATTAAATTCAATATATCTTCTGTTACCCAAGGATTTCTACTAGCCCTCTTCTTTTTACCTACTTGATCCTCTACTGCCTTCACTACTTCATCCCTCAGAGCTACCCATTCTTCTTCTACTGTATTTCTTTCCCCCATTCCTGTCAATTGTTTCCTTATGCTCTCCATGAAGCTCTCTACAACCTATGGTTCTTTCAGTTTATCCAGGTCCGATCTCCTTAAATTCCCATCTTTTGCAATTTCTTCAGTTTTAATCTACAGTTCATAACCAATAGATTGTTGTCAGAGTCCACATCCGCCCCTGGAAATGTGTTACAATTTAAAACCTCGTTCCTAAATCTCTGTCTTACCATTATATAATCTATCTGAAACCTTCCAGTATCTCCAGGATTCTTCCATGTATACAACCTTCTTTTATGATTCTTGAACCAAGTGTTAGCCATGATTAAGTTATGCTCTGTGCAAAATTCTACCAGACGGCTTCCTCTTTCATTTCTTACCTCCAATCTATATTCACCTACTGTGTTTCCTTCTCTCCCTTTTGCTACTCTCGAATTCCAGTCACCCATGACTATCAAATTTTCGTCTCCCTTCACTACCTGAATACTTACTTAAACCTAATTAACCTAAGGACATCACACACATCCATGCCCGAGGCAGGATTCGAACCTGCGACCGCAGCAGCAGCGCCTTTTCGGACTGAAGCGCCTAGAACCGCTCGGCCACCGGCAGCCTCCACAGAACTGCATATCGAAAGAAGATTGATATATAGCTGGACAAGGTTCTGCATCTACATCCACGTGGATACTCTGTAAATCACATTTAAGTGCCTGGCAGAGGGTTCACTCAAGGTTAACTCGAGAACAGTTCGGAGAGAGAATACTGGCCATGAGACTCGGATTCGGCAACAAAAAGGGTGTGGTTGGCTTCGGAAACCTTACAGCACACCTAGCGCTGTTGGTAAATACCCGCGATTATATGAATCTGTGGTGACTGTTCCTTCTGATATGTACGAAAGAATAGACGCCACACATTCATATAATTGATTCGCCTAGATGATCAATCGATCCACCTATTTTAGTGCAGCAGCAGAAATACGTCCAACCTTCAGGCTCCCACTAACGCGTGATGCGTCTGTCAGGAAATGAGATGACGGCCTGCAGTGGGATGGGACATTGATGGACAGCACCATGCTTCCTCGCCGGTGTTGTCGGCCACGTCGTTTCCACGCATCCCGATGTGACCAGGTGCCCAGCACGAGATCACCTCCTTGTCACGGCGCTGGAGCCGCTGTAAAGAGGCACGGATGAGCTTCATCAGCTGGTCTACCGGATACATTTGGTGAAGTGTTTGCAAATGGGTGGAGAGGTGGCAGCGTAAGGGTCCTGATCACTAGACTTTGAGCCAATATCCTGGATTAAACTCCGAACTTTTGTGTAGTGTCTCATCAAGTTGATGGTGATCCGTCCGTGGCATGGGGACGTTAAGCTTACTGCTATTCACGGAGTAGGCTATATGCCAGCACAGGCTTTCATCACCCTCTCCCGACCCTCACCACCACCACCACCACCACCACCACCACCACCACCACCACCACCACCATCATCATCATCCAACACGCAGTACATACATGTAGTATTACTTCAAATGAACAAATAAAAAGTACCCTTCTATAGCTCTATCTCCCTTTTAACATTAGCCTTTTGGCAATGACTTCATGAATATAACTCTTTTATACTGCTACATGCTCGTTAGAGGCACATCCCAGATTCCTTAACCAGGCTTGCCACCGTTTTAGTACAGCGTTGTCAATGTGTATCAAAAATTTTATCATGCGCTTTAATGTAATGAACTGAGTTACGAATTCTTCTCGGGTTATCGGCCGAGTGGCGTCGTCTTGTCGCAACGTTTCAATGAGTTTCGTACCCATCATCTTCCGGCCGGGAAAGACTGCAATGAGTTAACTGTGATTCTCGTTTGATTTTGTAGATAACGTTGTGTTGCGTTGTTTGGAGGAAGAGACCAAAACAGCGAAGTCATCGGTCTCATCGGATTACGGAAGGACGGGGAAGGAAGTCGGCCGTGCCCTTTCAAAGGAACCATCCCGGCATTTGCCTGGAGCTATTTAGGGAAATCACGGAAAACCTAAATCAGGACGGCCGGACGCGGGATTGAACCATCGTCCTCCCGAATGCGATGTAGATAACGAATTCCTTGTTCATTATTCTGAAGTACAACAATTGAATTAAATCAGATCGACAGGGCCGCTTTTCATACGTCTAGGTAACATCCATCCTGCGCACCCTTGCAGAGCCACGGGAGAGAGACACAGAAATGCTGGAGTGAAAGTCACCTGAAGATAGACGCGAACTTTCCCGAGTAACACTTCTTAAAAACTTTCAAGAACCGACTTTAAATGCTGTCTCTAGTAATGTACTACAACCCTCTACGTATCGCTCCCGTGTGCAGCGCGAGGACAATATTAGAGTAATTCATCCAACACAGTTGTGGCCGAGCGGATCTAGGCACTTCAGTCCGGAACCGCGCTGCTGCTACGGTCGCAGGTTCGAATCCTGCCTCAGGCATGGATATGTGTGATGTCCTTACGTTAGTTAGGTTTAAAAAGTTCTAAGTCTAGGGGACTGATGACCTCAGATGTTAAGTCCCATAGTGCTTAGAGCCTTTTGAACCAACACAGAGGCGTTTCAGCAATTACTATTTCCCCGCTCGGTACGGAATGGAACTTGAAAAAGCCCTAGAGACTAGTACAGTGGGAAGTACCCTCTGCCGTGTACTTCACAGTTATTTCCAGAATACGGACGTAGCTGTAGTTTCCCAGTTAGTTAGTTTCATGTTCTATTGATCATTTGCACGATAAGTCGTAATGATGTGGAACGAGTCATTAGGTTGCCGCGCCTCAATCTGTAAAAACGGAACCCTTGTACGATAGCTCTCTAGTCTGTCTGTCCGACTGCTAAGAAAAGTTTTTCTCACGAACGGCTAGACGAATGAAGTTGAAATTTAGGCTACATACTAGGGCCTACAGTCCCTTGGATATGCAAAAAAATCTAACAATACGGCCAGTTATGTCACATATTTTGATACCCGAGAACACACTCATCAAAACCAACAGCATACTTCCTGTTGACATAGAATCATGAAATTTGGCAGGAAGCAAGATTTCGAACTACCACTAAATGAAAAAAAATTCGAAAAATGTGATTTTGTAATTATATCACACGAAGAAAAGTAATTATCAGAGTGACTGACAGTTCGACTGTCTGTTAAGACTGTTTTTTCTCATGGATGGGTTGATGTGTCAAGTTCAAGTTTGTCATATACTAACGTTTACAGTATCTTGGAGCTGTAGTAAATGTAAGCTTCTAAGTCGATTCAAAATAAACATACCGTCATTTATGCCACATACAAGTATTTCGATACTCGCAAACTCACTGATCAAACACACAGGGTACTTCCCGTTGACCTAGAATCATAAAATTTTTCAAGAAGCAAGTTTTCATACTACAACCAAAGGAAAAAAATCCGAACATTGTCAATTAGCATTTACATCACATGAAAAAAAATTGTTTTGTCATTTGGTTCAAATGGTTCAAATGGCTCTGAGCACTATGGGACTCAACTGCTGAGGTCATTAGTCCCCTAGAACTTAGAACTACTTAAACCTAACTAACCTAAGGACATCACACACATCCATGCCCGAGGCAGGATTCGAACCTGCGACCGTAGCGGTCTTGCGGTTCCAGACTGCAGCGCCTTTAACCGCACGGCCACTTCGGCCGGCCTTTTGTCATTTGTTATCAGACTGACTGTCCACCAGCCTGTTACGAAAACCTTTTTTTTCAGCAACGCGTAGAGGTTATCAAGTTAAAATTCATGTCACATAATAAGGTCTATGATATGTTGGTGCCGGCCGTTGTGGCCGAGCAGTTCTAGGCGCTTCAGTCTGAAACAGCGCGACCGCTACGGTCGCAGGTTCGAATCCTACCTCGGGCATGGATGAGTATAATGTCCTTAGGTTAGTTAGGTTTAAGTAGTTCTAAGTTCCAGGGGACTGATGACCTCAGATATTTAAGTCCCATAGTGCTCAGAGCCATTTTTTTGATCTGTTGGTGGTATAGCAAACATTAGCTTCTAAGTCACTGCAGTCAAAACATACGGCCATTTATGTCACATATTTTGATACAAATCAGCTCATCAAAACTTGTAGCGTACTTCCAGTTGGTAATTTTGGAAATTTGTGGTAAGTCCGTATGGGACCAAACTGCAGAGGTCATCGGTCCCTATGCTTACACACTACTTAATCAAACTTTAACTACGCTAAGGAGAACACACAACAATCATGATCGAGGGAGGACTCGAATCTCCGACGGATGGAGCCGCACGAACAATAACAAGGCGCCCTTGACCGTGCGGCTAACCCGTTGGTCTAGAATCATCAAATTTGGTAAGAGCAAAAATTTTAGAAGGACAAATACAGGGATAGACTCAGAAAATGGCTGATACGTAATTATATCATACGAAAAAGTTGTTTCTTTTGTCATTTGTTATCCGACTTCAAACTTGAAATTAAAACATTCTCGGAAGTCTTTGAATCCCCGAGACCCACGTGTTGTCAGCATCAGTGTCGACAACACACAAAAAGCGTCGACATTTTTGTTTCCCGGGATGGATGAACTGACTACAAACATAATGAAGTTCGTACGGAACCCTCGGTGCGCAAGTCTTACCCATACATGGCCTTTTGTTTACATTCACATCAAAAAATATTTTTTAAATATGACTACATTCTCATAGTTTACAAGAGAGTCTTTTTTTAGTAAAAATGAACGTACAGATTTGAGTTAGTAATCGCTACCCAACACCTTTTACACACTACAATAATAGAAGCTCTTCTACGGAAGAGGAGTTATCAAGGAGAAACTTTTTCGAACTTCCAGCACGCTGGAGTAGCTTCGGTCAGCAAGTTCCGTTAATGAGTAGAACAAAAAAAAGTCTGACTTGGAAATTTCTTTTCTTTTTATTCATTCGACGACTACTTTCGGGCTGAGAGCCATTTTCAGATAGTCATAAGATAGTCGAAAATGGCATTTGCAAAGATGTGAAAAATATGTATACAGCACTGTAAATGCTAATTGCAAATTTTTTACGTCTTCGGAAATACCATTTTCGACTATGTAAATTAGCATTTACAGTGCATACAGATAACTTTATGCACTGTAAATGTTCATTGCACATTTTTGACATCTTCGGAAATGCCATTTTCGACTATGTTATAATGATTTGAAAATGGGTCTCGGACCGTAACATCAAATGAATAAAAAGTAAAAATTTGCAAATTGGACTGGCTTTTCGTTCTACTCAGGAACTTTTTCACTTTGTTTTTAAATTTTACTAGTTACCAAAACCACACGAAACTTTAAAGAAGAAAATTTGGACCGTTCTGTTCCCAAATACGAGTTCTCGATGCTAACCGCTCTGATAAATCCTTCGTTGCTGGTCATTCACACCTCTTTCTTCCTTCAGGGACGAAATCAGCACATTACACGTGGTAATGCATAAAATCGGGAAAGCATTATGCACGGTATCCGCTCGCAGAACTTTGTAGGCGCTTGCCGAATCTGTTTTGCACATCGAGTTGTTTGTCGTTCGGGTCACAATTAGCATAATACGCCGCTCGTGCAAATGACTTTGCTGTATTAAACTTTCAAACGATATTATTCATATTGATGAGCATGTTATCCGTTCGTTTGCGAAATTCAAATCATTTCCGAGTCGCTATACATACATACATACATACACGCACCAGTTGACGAAAAATGTTATAAAATTTTTGGTACATACTGTGAAGTTGTGACCAATATAATGATTTAATATGAGCGGAAATGGCACTGAAAATTATTTTCCATATACAAAAAATTAATTTTTAGAAATTGGTTTGCCGAATGCAAATTCCTTGACTTGTATTAGGTATACGAGGTGTGACAATAAAGAGATTAATTTTCTTTGCAAGGTGTGGCAACCCTGCAGGCTTGCGTAGGCACAATATCTTTGACCCTGGTCTATAAGCTGCTTCTAGTCCAAGCGCCACATCGATGGAACAGCTCAGTCGTGAGTTGTGCTGTAATAAGTTAACATGTGTTTGTGTCTCTCGTCACGGAAATGGAACTGCACAATATTGCGCAACGGTATGCTATTTCTTTTTGTGTTAAATTGGGTGAAAACGTGACGACAACTTATAGTAGGCTTCAGAAGGCTTTTGGAGAGGAGATTGTGTCAAGAGATCAAGTTTTTCGTTGGTATAAAATGGTTAGTGAAGGCAGAACGAATGTTGAAGATGAAGGCCACAGTTGACGACCATCAACCTCACGGACAGATGTCAACTTGGTCAGGGTGCGAAAATGATTGCAGAAGAACTGAACAGCAATGGAGAAACGGTTCGTCTAATAATAACTGATGATCTTGGAATGAGAAAGATTTGTGCAAAAATGGTTCCCAAAAATCTCACACCACAACAGCGAGAACCACAGAAAATTGTGGCAGCCCCTCTGTTAGAGCAAACGGAAATCAATCCAGAATTGTTGAGCCTTTTTATCACTGGTGATGAAAGTTGGTTTTTTCAGTACGATCCAGAGACAAAACGCCAAAGTTCGCAATGGTGCTCAAAGTGATCACCCAGACCGAAAAACGGTCCCGTGTCAAAGTCAAAATTGAAATCGATGCTTGTGTGCTTCTTTGATTCTAAGGGAATTGTTCATAAAGAGTAGGTGCCTCCTGGACAAACAGTTAACCGATATTACTACTAAGAAATTTTAGAAAGACTTCGTAAAAGAGTTCTTCGTGTCCATGCCGATATTGCTGATAATTGGATTCTGCATCACGATATGCGCCATCCCATACTGATCTGTCAGTACAGCAATTTTTAACCTCAAAACAAATTTCAGTACTACCACAGCCACCTTATTCACCAAACATCGCTCCGTGCGACTTTTTTCTATTTCCAAGAGTCAAAACGGCGGTCAAGGGACACCGTTTTCAAACAACACAAGATGTCCAAAAAGCTGTGACGAGAGTCTTGGAGGATATTACAGAAGATGAGTTCCAGAAATGTTACCATCAATGGCAGAAGCGCTGGAAAAAGTGTGTGCAATCAGAAGGGAACTACTTTGAAGGAGACAACACTAAACTTGACTAAAACGGTAAGCAACATTTTTTTCACATCAGCCTCATTACTTTATTGTCGCACTTCATAGATCTACTGTCCAATAGTGAAATACGAAAATTTGTGCTCTACCAGGACTGGAACCCCGATTTCCCACCTATTGCGAGGGGGCGCCTGAACTTATCAGTGGATGCTCCCTGGATTGACACAAACTTCCATACACTGAGGTGACAAAAGCCATGCGCTACCGATATGCACACATACTGATGACGGTAGTATCACGTACACAAGGCATAAAAGTGTCATTTGTTCTCAAGTGACTCGTGTGGAAAGGTTTGCGACGTGATTAAGGCCGCATGGTGGGAATTAACAGTTTCTGAACGCGGAATGGTAGTTAGAGCTAGACACATGGGACATTCCACTTCGGAAATCGTTAAGGAATTCGATATTCCGAGATCTGGAGTGTCAAGAGATTGCAGAGAATACCGAATTTCAGGCATTACCTCTCACTACGGACAACGCAGTGGCCGATGGCCTCCACTTAACGACCGAGAGCGCTGGTGTAGGCATAGAGTTGTCGGTGCTAACAGACAAGCAACACTCCGTGAACTAACCTATCCGTTAGGACCATGCAACAAAACGTAGCGTCAATGGGCTATGGCAGCAGAAGACCGACACAAGTGCCTATGTTAACAGTACATCGGCTGCAGCAGTTCTCTCGGGCTCGTGACCATATCGATTGGACCCTAGACGACTGGAAAACATTGGCCTGCTCGGTTGAGTCCCGATTTGAGTTGGTAAGAGCTGGTTGTGGCGTTCGAGTGTGCGAGGACCCCACGAAGACATGGACCCAAGCTATCCGCAATGCACTGTGCAAGCAGCTGTTGGCTCCATTATGGTGTGGGCTGCGTTTACATGGAACAGACTGGGCCCTCTGGTTATGTTCGGCTACTTGGAAACCATTTGCAGCCAATCATGATCGGTTGGAAGACCATTCTGAACAGTTAGAGCGAATGATTTGGCCACCCAGATCGCTCGACGTGAATCGCATAGAACAATAGCAGGACTTAATCGATAGGTCAGTTTGTGCACAAAATCCTGCACCGGTAACATTTTCGCAATTATGGACAGCTATAAAGGCAGCATAGATCAATATTTCTGCAGGGGACTTCCAACTATTTGTTGAGTCCAAGCAACATTGGGTTGCGACACTACGACTGGCAAAAGTGGCACTCCGTCTGCAGGCCACAAGTGGCCCACCCGGACCATCCGACCGCCGTATCATCCTCAGTGGAGGATGCAGGTAGGAGGGGCGTGTGGTCAGCACACCACTCTCCCGGTCGTTATGATAGTTTTCTTTGACCGGAGCCGCTACTATTCAGCCGAGTAAGCCGGCCGAAGTGGCCGTGCGGTTAAAGGCGCTGCAGCCTGGAACCGCAAGACCGCTACGGTCGCAGGTTCGAATCCTGCCTCGGGCATGGATGTTTGTGATGTCCTTAGGTTAGTTAGGTTTAACTAGTTCTAAGTTCTAGGGGACTAATGACCTCAGCAGTTGAGTCCCATAGTGCTCAGAGCCATTTGAACCATTTTTTCAGCCGAGTAGCTCCTCAATTGGCTTCACGAGGCTGAGTGCACCCCGAAAAATGGCAACAGCGCATGGCGGCTGGATGGTTACCCATCCAAGTGCCGGCCACGCCCGACAGCACTTCGGTGATCTCACGGGGTGTATCGACTGTGGCAAGGCCGTTGCCTGGCAAAAGTAGGCCCGACACTATATTAGGGGATGTGCCAATACTTTTTTCATCTCAGTGTATGTCGCACTGGCTACATTCTTACATTGTACTCCACTAAATTCGTCACCTGATGTCTGCAACATCACTTACGTGTAAGCATCACAGGCCTAGGCAGCCACATGACGATTCCTCGTTTTCTCATTCTCTCAGTTGAGGAAATCTAGGTAATTTTGCGAGCATAAGGTGATGAATTTGCTGATTTACGATATAAGGATGCTGTCAGTGTGACACATGGAAATCTGGGTCGGTCTGGAGGACGTGGGCAAGGCGGCGGCTGCCGATATGCGGGAAATCCCTGTTCGAGTCCTGCCTGGTACAGCACAAATTTTCACATGTTACTATTGGATAGTAGGTCTACGCCTAATGCGGCAGAAATTCGCAGTTAGCGAGTTAATTTCGAAATATTTCATACAGCTGTGGATCGTCAACGTTGTCTGTACATTCAGACATACATGCAAATAAAAAAATGTTAATGCTATTTCGTCTATAACTGACTTCCTTTCTGCCTCATTAATTTCAAAGACTGTAAAGGAGCTCATTTCCTTCAATGTCTTTCTATTGTACCTCACCAGTACCCGAACGAACTTTTGACAGAACGAAAAGCAATGGAAATGGTATGTAAAACATAAGGTACATGTAATTTTAAACCTGAAAAGTCTGTAAGTAGGTTTTTCAGGATTTTGTGTTGGTAACACCACGTAGCGCTCTGTATGAAAATCTCTGACTGTGCTGTGTGCAGTCTGTGGCTGGTTGGCATTGTTGGAATAGTCGCTATTGTAGTGTTGGACAGTTGGATGTGAACAGCGCGTAGCGTTGCGCAGTTGCAGGTGAGCCGCCAGCTGTGGTGGATGTGCAGAGAGAGATTCCAGAGTTTTGAGAGGTTGCTGGAAATGGAAGATCTGGACGTGTGTCCGCCAGAAAACGGGTATTTGTAAAGATGGATGTAACGAATTGGACATGACTTTAACACTATTAAGGCAAATACATTGTTTGTTCTCTATCAAAATCTTTCATTTGCTATGCCCATCAGTAGTTAGTGCCTTCAGTAGTTTGAATCCTTTATTTAGCTGGCAGTATTGGCGCTCGCTGTATTGCAGTAGTTCGAGTAACGAAGATTTTTGTGAGGTAAGTGATTCGTGAAAGTTACAGGTTATTGTTAGTCGGGGCCATTCTTTTGTAGGAATTATTGAAAGTCAGACTGCGTTGCGCCAAATAAATATTGTGTGTCAGTGTAGTGATGATCAGAATAAGTAAAGAGAGGAATGTCTGAGTACGTTCAGTTTTGCTCAGCTGTTTGAAAATCAAATAAGGTGGAAGTTTACTAGCACAGTCATTCATAATTTTCTAAGGGGACTGACACACAATATTTTTTTAGCGCAACGCAGTCCGAATTTCAATAATCTCTACAAAAGAATGGCCCTGACTAACAATAACCTATACCTTTCATGAATCACTTACCTCACAAAGATCTTCGTTACTCGAACTACTGTAATACAGCGAGTTTTGAAAAATTTTGATAGAGACAAACAATGTATGTACCTCAATAGTATTCAAATGTCATCATATATATATCTATCAATTCGAGACATCTATCTTTACAAATTTCCTTTTTCTGGCGGACACACGTCCAGATCTTCCATTTCCAGCAACCTCTCAAAACTCTGGAATCTCTCTCTGCACATCCACCACTGCTGGCGGCTCACCTGCAACTGCGCAACGCTACGCGCTGTTCACAGCCAGCTGCCTAACACTACAATAGCGACTATTCCAACGATGCCAACCAGCCACAGACTGCACACAGCACAGTCAGTGATTTTCATACAGAGCGCTACATGGTGTTACCAACATAAAAGCCTAAACAGTCTATTTACAAGTTTTCTGATGAATCTGTTGTTTCGAAACTCGTAAAGGTGCTATTTGTTTTTAATAAATATCCTTACTGACAAGGACTGGTTGCTGCTTTTACTTTTTTGGTGATAGTTATTCTATGTTATTTTGTGGTCTTCAGTCGGATGCAAGTCTCCACGACATCCTGCGCAGTCCTCTTCATCTCCGAATAACTACTGCAACATACATCCATTTGAACCTGTGCACTATATCCATCCTTGGTCTCCCTCTACACACTTCCTCAAGGGCCTCAAGAGAGAAGGTAGCAATGTTGGACGTTGGAGTCTGGGGCTACGTCGATGTTTTAATTCATCCCAGATGTGTTCCATTGCGTTTAGCCCGAGACGCGGGGCGGATCAGTCAGCCATTTAGGAATGTTATTATGCATAAATCATTGCCTCACAGATGACAGGATGCACAGTCATGCTGACGCAATCAATGGTACTAAATCGGTGATCCTTTGATGTCTCAGAACGTGTCCTATCAACCTATCCCTCCTTTTAGACTTGCCATAAACTTCTCTCCAGTTCTATCCAGTACGTCTTCATTAGCTGCTCGATTTGCCCCAACTAATCCTCAGGATCCTCTGTAGTACCACATTTCGAAACATTCTGTTATCTTGTTGTCTGAACTGTTTATCGTTTGTGTTTCATTTCCGTACAAGCCTACATTCCCAGCCAAAAATCTGCAGAACAGACATCGTTTATCTTTTTCTTGTGGCTTTGTCCGGCATTTGCGCTGTGTAGGCATAGTTATTAACTGAGTGGCATAGTTTCTTCAAGGGGTGGTCGGATGCTCTTCTTATCGCACCCTATTACCCTGCCCCCCCCCTCCTCCCCTGCCCACGGGACGTAAAATGTGTCTCAACTGTCTGGGTGTAGTGTTTATTCGTGTGAAAGTGCGCGAAAGTTTCCTACATGTTTATGAATCGTGTAACTGAGACGGAACTTCGATATCAGCCTGGTATTCGCCCAGTGGTATGTGGGAAAACGCCTGAAAACTACATCCAGGCTGGCTAGCACGCCGATCCTCGCCGTTAACACGCACGGCTATCCAGGTGGGTTCACGACAGACTTCCTAGCACTTAAATTTTTATTACGTGTGAACAATATCCTCACTACTTTGGCCATCGTCAGTTATTTTTCTGCCCAAACAGCACAACTGAGCTACTATTTTTTGGTGTCTTTATTTTCTGATTTAATTCCGTCTCCACTGCGCAATTTAAGCCGACTGTATTCCACTACCATTGATTTACTTTTGATCAGGTTCATATTATAACCTCAATTCAAGACACCGTCCATTCCATTCAACTGCTGCTTCAAGCCCTTTGATGTATACTACATAATTAGAATCTCAAAGTTCTTATTTCTTTTCCCCGAATTTTTATTCCCCCACCAAATATTCCTAGGTTTCCTTTACTGCTCGCTCAGTGTACATACTGAATAACACGGAGGATAGGCTGTTATGGGCATTTGCGTCAGTGATGAGTAGTTTTGCAATTGCGGTTCGCCCTGAAATTCCCAGCTTGTGTAGTTCCCTCCATATTGTTTTGCTGCTGACAGGGTTCGCGAGTACGACATTCAGTTCTGCAGTGACTTTTGCAGCTGTCAGTCCTCTTGTTTCTCGTCACAGTCCTCCCCAATGACTGTCAGTCACGATAACGCATCACACACTTTCGTCTGCGTTGTGACTTAGAAGGATGATGTTCTCCCACTGTCCCTGTATGCTATGTAAGTCTTCGGTACAGTGCGTCTTGAGACACCAAACGCGAGGCTACTTTCGTTACGGAAGCTCCTGCCATAGGATGACCAACAATTCGCCCGTGTTCGAATACACGGAGTGCCGACAGAGTGGCACTGAGAGCCGAAAATTGGAAATTTGTGGTACATTCCTATGGGATCAAACTGCTGAGGTCATCGGTCCGTAGGCCTACATCCTACATAATCTAATTTAAAGTACCTTACGCTAAGGACAATTCAGACATCAATGGCCGAGGAGGGACTCGAGCCTCCGACGTGGGGAACTGCGCGAACCGTGGCAAGGCGCCCTTGACCTCGCGGCTATTCAGCGCAACTGAGTGCCGACACAGTGCATTTACAGATGCGCAGAACATTCTTCTGACCACCACTGACACTTTGCAACGTATTGAGGACATTGAACAGCTGCCGTCCGGAGTCAAATACGACATCGCAACCTGCAGGCTTGGATAGCATCTGGATTTATGTTCAAAGGTGCGTCCCTCAAATGGTTCAAATGGCCTGAGCAGTATGGGACTTAACTTCTGAGGTCATCAGTCCCCTAGAACTTAGAACTACTTAAGCCTATCTAACCTAAGGACATCACACACATCCATGCCCGAGGCAGGATTCGAACCTGCTACCGTAGTGGTCGCGTGGTTCCAGAGTGCAGCGCCTAGAACCGCTCGGCTACCCCGGCCGGCACGTCCGTCACGTTTTCATATTTTTTCCAACACTTGTAACTCACGCAGCACAGATGTCGAACGATATTAAATAACTGTTAGGCAATGAGAGGATTAAGCGAGTTCCAGCAAACTTTACATATAGTTTCCAACCTTTTGAAACTTTTTATGGGAACGTCCTCCCTCTTCTCTTCAAAAAAACTACATTTTTCGGTGTTAAAACACTAAAACTGCCACATCATTTTTGACGTTTTCATGCATTACGTTTTTACTACTAACTGTATTCGCATCACATTTTGCAGACGGCGTCCACATATGCCAATGTATGTACAAGAAAAATTATACCGTTGTATGACACATAGTACAGCAGATATTACATTTTATACTTCTTTTTTGAGCCATCAGTCTTCTGACTGGTTTAATGCAGCCCGCCACGAATTCCTGTCCTCTGCCGAAATGCTACCTACGTCCTCAACTATTTACTGGATGTGTTTCAATCTGTCTTCTTCTAGAATTTTTGGCATCTTCAGCTTCCGCTAGTACCATGGGAGTCATTCCCTCAGGTCTTAACAGCTCCAAGAATTTTCAGCATTGCAGCGCGTCACCAATCGTAAGTATCGAAGTAATTATGAAAAATCCGCCTCGATTGCACAAACTACCTAGTGTTTACCTAGGTTTCAGCGTGGGTAACACGTACCATGTATTTGTAAAAAAAATTTTATGGGGTCTTGCCGCTGTAGGTGTTGATTTTAGTCTTTGACTATGCCTAGTTAGGCAAGCTATTTTATATTTGTTCTGAAGAAGCCGTGGTTACCCACGCTGAAACCTACGTAAACACCAGGTAGTTTGTGCAATCGAGGCGGATTTTTCATAATTATTTCTTAACAGATGTCCTATCATTTTGTTCCTTCTCCTTGTCAGTGTTCTTTACATATTCCTTTCCTCTCCGATTCTGTGCAGAACCTCCTGATTCCGCACCTTATCAGTCCACCTAATTTTCAACATTCATCTGTGGCACCACATCTTAAATGCTTCGATTCTCTTCTGTTCTGGTTTTCCCACACTCCACGTTTCACTACCATTCAAGGCTGTGCTCCAAACTTACATTCTCAAAAATTTCTTCCGCATATTAAGGCCTATGTTTGATACTAGTAGACTTCTCTTAGCCAAGAATGCCCTTTTTGCCATTGCTAGTCTGCTTTTGATGTCCTTCCTCCGTCCGTCATTGGTTATTTTATGACCAGGTAGTAGAATTCCTTAACTTCATCTACATCGTGACCGTCAACCATGATGTTAAGCCTCTCACTGTTCTCATTTCTGCTACTTCTCATTACTTTCGTCTTTCTTCGATTTACTCTCAATTCGTATTCTGTTTCATTAGACTGTCCATTCCATTCAGTAGACCATGTAATTCTTCATTTCCACTCAGGATAGCAATCTCATCAGCGAATCGTATCATTGTTATCCTTTCACCTTGAATTTTACTTCCACTCCTGAACCTTTCTTTTATTTCCATCATTGCTTCTTCGTTATACAGATTGAACAGTAGCGGCGAAAGACTACATCCTTGTCTTACACCCTTTTTAATCCGTACACTTCTTTCTTAGTCGTCCAATCTTATTTTTTCCTCTTGGCTCTTGTAAATATTGTATATTACCCGTTTCTCTCTATACCTTACCTCCATTTCTCTCAGAATTTTGAACATCTTGCATGATTTTACATTGTCGAACGCTTTTTCCAGGTCGACAAACCCTATGAACGTGTCGTGATTTTTCTCTAGTCTTGCATCCATTATCAAGCGCCTCCCTGGTGCCTTTACCTTTCCTAAAGCCAATTTTCTTAAGGAAATTGGAGGTGGGGCAACGGAGGGTGGGAAGGGGTGTAACCGCTGTGTTAGAGCAGCCCATAGATCGAAACAAGGGGGGAAGACACTGTGGCAGGCCAGAGTGTGGAATACCCGAATGGTTTCAGCTGAGTCTGGGATGTGTGAGAATAGCGGAGGAGAACTGCAAGACGATAAGCGGGGAGATATAAGACACGCGTGGGCGGCTGTTGTGAAAGGCGAACTGCCACACATGTGCCGAGTGTTGTGCGGGCAGAACAAAACCACCTGAGCACACTGGATCGTCATTGCACGTCACAGACGCACGGAAAAAATCAGACCACTGTCACAAAGCAGCCGTGGAAACAGCTTCTGTTGTAGCTCATATCGCGTCAGCACCTATGGCGTCATCGTTCATGGGACATACAATAGGCTGCAGCATCAGACACTCTTATGTCCATATCTAATACGTGTTCCGCGTACTATCGTACACTTCGTAGCAGTATTAGAGATTTTTCTGTATTTCTCCATTCGCGTACTGAGCGAGAGAAAATAAATATCTGTTTGTTTCAGCTTCTTCCTCTTGCTCTTTTTCTTCGTTCTTCCTAATTTCCTTAGCGTTTATCCCTTCTGCTAGAGGGTCCCGTTTTCCAGTATTTGCCAAAATGTATTTTGTTATTTAACTTTTTAAATTATAAAGGAAAATCAAGTCACTTGCCTTAAATAAGTCAATAAACCAACAGACAAGAACCATCAAATTTACAAACAACGCCGGCAAATCGAGCAGTCTAGCAAGCTTGTCGAGAATATATGCACAATTTTGTAAGTGTAATAAAAGAAGATATTCATGGAAGGAAAAAAGCTAAGAGAGAAGAACCATCGAATTTACAAACAACGCCGGTAAATCGAGCAGTGAAACAGGCTTGTCGAGAATGTATGGACAGTTTTGCAAGTGTAATAAAAGAAGATATTCATGGAAGGGAAAAAAACTTATAAAACAATGAAATTGTTTTGATACACTGCGTCACTCTCTCCTGTTGTACGTCGGTGTGCGAGTAGACAGGAATTCAGCAGTCGTTAGTGCAAGCTGCCTGCCACACTCCAGAACTCAACACACAAAAGACCAGACAACCGATTCTACACTCAAGTAGAATCCAACACAGAACACAGTCGTACAATTGTTACGTTGATAATTATCCACACTGCTATGTAATAATGCAGCTGACATTTCATTATCAACGAAATAAAAATTTAATTTAATTTACACAGGGTGGTCCATTGATCGTGACCGGGTGAAATATCTCATGAAATAAGCGTCAAACGAAAAAACTACAAAGAACGAAACTTGTCTAGCTTGAAGGGGGAAACCACATGGCGCTATGGTTGGCCGGCTAGATGGCACTCCCATAGGTCAAACGGACATCAACTGCATTTTTTTAAAATAGGAACCCCCATTTTTTATTACATATTCGTGTAGTACGTAAAGAAATATGAATGTTTTAGTTGGACCACTTTTTTCGCTTTGTGATACATGGCGCTGTAACAGTCATAAACATATAGCTCACAATTTTAGACGAACAGCTGGTAACAGGTAGGTTTTTTCAATTAAAATATACAATGTAGGTACGTTTGACCATTTTATTTCGTTTGTTCCAATGTGATACATGTACCTTTGTGAACTTATCATTTCTAAGAACGCATGCTGTTACACCGTGATCACCTGTAAATACCACATAATGAAATAAATGCTCAAAATGATGTCCGTCAACCTCAATGAATTTGGCAATACGTGTAACGACATTCCTCTCAAAAGCGAGTAGTAATGTTGGCACATGCACTGACAATGCGCTGACGCATGTTGTCAGGCGTTGTCGGTGGATCACGACAGCAAAAATCCTTCAACTTTCCCCACAGAAAGAAATACGGGGACGTCAGATGGTGCTTCGACGACCAATCCACCTGTCATGAAATATGCTATTCAATACAGCTTCAACCGCACGCGAGCTATGTGCCGGACATCCACCATGTTGGAAGTACATCGCCATTCTGTCATGCAGTGAAACATCTTGTAGTAACATCGGTAGAACATTTCGTAGGAAATCAGCATACATTGCACCATTTAGATTGCCATCGATGAAATCGGGGCCAGTTATCCTTCCTCCCAAAATGCCGCACCATACATTAACCTGCCAAGGTTGCTGATGTTCCACTTGTCGCAGCCATCGTGGATTTTCCGTTGCCCAGTAGTGCATATTATGCCGGTTTACGTTACCGCTGTTGGTGAATGACGCTCCGTCGCTAAATAGAACGGGTGCAAAAAATCTGTCATCGTCCCGTAATTTCTCTTGTGCCCAGTGGCAGAACTGTACACGACGTTCAAAGTCGTCGCCATGCAATTCCTGGTGCATAGAAATATGGTAAGGCTGCAATCGATGTTGATGTAGCATTCTCAACACCGCCGTTTTTGAGGTTCCCTATTCTCGCGCAATTTGTCTGCTACTGATGTACGGATTAGCCGCGACAGCAGCTAAAACACCTACTTGGACATTATCATTTGATGTAGGTCGTGGTTGACGTTTCACATCTGGCTGAACACTTCCTGTTTCCTTAAATAACGTAACTATCCGGTGAACGGTCCGAACACTTGGATGATGTCGTGCAGCATACATAGCACACGCCCGTTGGGCATTTTGATCACAATAGCCATACATCAACACGATATCGACCTTTTCCGCAATTGGTAAACGGTCCATTTCAACACGGGTAATGTATCAAGAAGCAAATACCGGCCGCACTGGCGGAATGTTACGTGATACCACGTAGTTATACGTTTGTGACTATTACAGCGCCATCTATCACAAAGCGAAAAAAGTGGTCAATTAAAACATTCATATTTCTTTACGTACTACACGAATACGTAATAAAAATGAGGGTTCCTATTTAAAAAAAAACGCACTTGATATCCGTTTGACCTATGGCAGCGCCATCTAGCGGGCCAACCATAGCGCCATCTGGTTTCCTCCTTCAAGCTAGACAAGTTTCGTTCTTTGTAGTTTTTTTGGCCCGATCACGATCAGTGGAGCACCCTGTATAATTATAAATGACCTAGCAAGCTTTCAATATGTTTCTCACTATGGCAACTGTATAACACTGGAAACACTACCACAGTGAGACTGCAATTCGATGAACAAGAATCCACCGACGATATTATTATTTTTTTATATATATATAATGGTCGCCTCATGGAAATGATGCAGTGAGGAAAGCTGTTTCCAAATATACTAATTTATTTGGTCTCAATCACTATGATTCAAATAGAGTTTGTATTGATTCACAATCACTTTCATCAAAAACGCAAACAGCAGTAGTGAGCTGGTGCGCTGCTGGCGCCAGTCTCCATCGATTGTCATCCCGATCGTTGTGAGTCGATCTTCGATGCCTGCTCGTCTTCTTCGCATCTTTGGCGGATGGCTGTTTAGCTGCGGCTCGCGCGCTCTGCTGTGGGCTTGAGGTCGGGTATCAGCTGTGTGAGCGACAGTGACGTGTGGCTCTGTGGATGTATGCAGCGTGGCGAGTGGCCGAGTCGGTACGACGCAGGAGCGTGGGCAGCTGCTGCGGCGTGTTTGGCCGTTGGAATGCAGATCCGCTGCCGACGGTGATTGGGATTTCCTTGAGATTTGAAGCACAGATTTCCTTCGCATCTGTTACATATTACTGAAAGTGAACGAGTCGTCGAATTGTTCCTTGGTGGTTTCTGTTCATGTTAACTGAATACCCGAGTGCACTGAAAACTATCTTCATTGTTTCAGTTACCTGTCACTGTATGTTGACGGCATTTAAGGGAGCGCTAGCTACGCACAACAAATAGACGTGAAGTCGTGCTTAATGCGTAGCTAGAGGTCATAAGTGGTGCGTAAGATTGTGCCTGGCGTTCGAGAACGGGCCGAAATAATTTTCCCTATTTTCTTTTCCTACGTTATTATTTTATTTGTTTGTTCTAGAGAATTGGCTAGTCAAATTTTAAGAGCCGTTACTGGGCAAGTGGTCACGTAGGTTAGTTCCGCTTGGGTTTATTTTGTGCCGTGCATAATTAAAAGTTTATTTATATAACAAGTTGGGCAGATATGTTTTGTGTATCTGTAGCGCCAGAATGTTGTCTGCCGAATCTCTGAATATGGGCTCAAAAAGAAAAAAAAAGACAGTTGATATTATTTAAAAAAAGACTGTTAATCTGTATCTTGTGGAAAGAGGACGTGTTGCTAGGCCGTCGCTCAGAACGTATTGTTAAATTTAATGAAAATTTATATTTTAGTGATAAAACCGAGTGTAGTATGTGTAGGAGTTGCCAAACATTTATGTATACAAATTTTCTGGAAGTGAAGAATAGAAATATCTTGTTTTCGGAAAAGGAGGTGAACTTCATTCTCGTTGCCGTCTATCAATCGACAGAATTGTAAGTGTACAAAGTTCACTAAAATACAGGAAAAGAAATGCATTCTCTATAGTTTTCATTCAATAAGTAACAACCTCTCATAATTTCTTAATTACAGTAATTGGATTATGTTCTTGTACAATAGTATGGTGCTGAACTCCACTGACCAATTATGATGTAGCAGGACGTGTAGTTTGAAGGAAGTTTGTGTGCCAAGCAATCTCCTTTTCTCACGAAAAGCATATTGCTGTTTCATCTTACTTAATTACAACAGTGGTCCCTTAGGTATGAAAACCTACGAAAACTTGGGCTCAAAGCTATCCGCAATACGGCCTAGTAACTAACAGAGCCGTATTTTAAAACTTAAAAACAACAACTTCCTCCAAATTGGAATACGTCAACAACTGGTGCAGAAGCTGATCATTCAAGGAGGCAGCAACCAAAATTCAGGTACCAGTTACGACATAAAGTAAAAATCTCAATAAAAAATCAATCTCTCTCTATTTCTCTCTCTCTCTCTCTCTCTCTCTCTCTCTCTCTCTCTCTCTCTCTCTCCAAACACATATATAAATGTTGATATTATTATTTTAAAAAGAGTCATTTTTATACGGTCCTGCTATGAAATAATACGGCGCCCCAGACTATCATTCCCGGTTGTCATGATGTACATTTTTCGTAAATTTGTAGTAAGTTCCTGTGGGACCAAACTGCTGAAGTCATCGGTCCCTAGGCTTACACTCTACTTAACCTTATGCTTAGGACAACACACACACACCCAAGCCCAAGGGAGGATTCGAACCTCCGATGGGGGGAGCCTCACGAACCCAGGCAAGGCGCCTTAGATGGCAGCTACCCGCGTGGCCGTGACGTATAGCGGACGAAGTCATCTTGGTGTCAAATGGTTAAAATGGCTCTGAGCGCTATGGGACAACATCTGAGGTCATCAGTCCCCTAGACTTAAAACTACTTAAACCTAACTAACCTAGGGACATCAGACGCATCCATGCCCGAGGCAGGATTCGAAACTGCGACCGTAGCAGCAGCGCGGTTCTAGACTGAAGCGCCTAGAACCGCTCGGCCACAATGGCCGGCCGTGTTAGTATCCCTCCGCTGTCTGGGACGCCATTGCTGGTCACTGGGGCTCAATTCGATACGAGACTCATCTCTGAAGACAATTCTACTCCAGTCAGTCACATTCCTGGCCGAATGTGCCCGACACCACTGCAAACACGCTTGTCGTTGTACAGAGGTCAATGATAGTCGGCGCAAGGGAAGCGCAAGCTCAGTCCCTTTTCAGGGAGTCGCCTATTAATAATTCTTGAGGTCGGTGAAGCCCCAGTTGCGTGGTGGATCGAAGATACTGATGAATCCAGAGCTCTGAGAACCTCTCTGAAGATTGCTCGGTCCTCACGTTCGGTCGTCTCTGTAGGACAATTAATTCCTTCTTGACGCAGTTTTCGGCCATGGTTCACCCATTCCTGCCACCGTCGCATAGTGGAATCTCTGCTATTCAAATGTCGAGCGATTCGCCGATTACTGCAACCGGCTTCTTTGAACCCAATTACAAGTCCTCTCTCTAATGCTGACATCGGCGTATACTGTTCACGCATTGCCTGCGAGGCATAGTTACTGTCCAACTGAGCACACGGAATTAAATTCGCTAAGCCTTTGAGCTGTAGTATCGACAGTTTACTATACTTACCAGCTACGCGGTGGAATAGTGCTGCAACGCCAGACGTTCATCCATCGACTGCTGAAGTTTACAATTTTGCATTTTCCGACGATACCTACATGAGTACCAATTTCGTAAGTCCTTCGTAGGGCGTTTTTTTTTTTTGTCTGAAAATGCCACGAAAGTCGCATAAATGTAACAGAGATGAGATTTCTAAGAAGAGTGATAGCACGCACAAGATTTGACAGATTTCGAAATTCAGAAGTTACAGATGAATATATTTGATATCCCCAACAAAATACAAGAAATCAAGAGAAACTAGAAAGAACGTTTCGACACAATGAGTCGAGAAAGATTACCTCTCCAGACAAGAAGATACACTACTGGCCATTAAAATTGCTACACCGCGAAGATGACGTGCTACAGACGCGAAATTTAACCGACAGGAAGAAGACGCTGTGATATGCAAATGATTAGCTTTTCAGAGCATTCACACAAGGCTGGCGTCAGTGGCGCCACCTACAACGTGCTGACACGAGGAAAGTTTCCAATCGATTTCTCATACAAAAAAAGCAGTTGGCTCGCATTCCATGGTGAAACGTTGTTGTGGTGCCTCATGTAAGGAGGGGAAATGCGTACCATCACGACTTTGATAAAGGTCGGATTGTAGCCTATTGCGATTGCGGTTTATCGTATCGCGATATTCCTGCTCGCGTTGGTCGAGAGTCAATGACTGTTAGCAGAATATGTAATCGGTGGGTTCAGGAGGGTAATACGGAACACCGTGCTGGATCCCAACGACCTCGTATCACTAGCAGTCGAGATGACATGCATCATATGACTGTAACGGATCGTGCAGCCACGTCTCGATCCCTGAGTCAACAGATGGGGACGTTTGCAAGACAACAACCGTCTGCTCGAACAGTTCGACGACGTTTGCAGCAGCATGGACTATCAGCTCGGAGAGCATGGCTGCGGTTACCTTTGACGCTGCATCACAGACACGAGCGCCTGCGATGGTGTACTCAACGACGAACCTGGGTGCACGAATGGCAAAACGTCATTTTTTCGGATGAATCCAGGTTCCGTTTACAGCGTCATGATGGTCACATCCGTGTTTGGCGACATAGCGGTGAACGCACATTGGAAGCGTGTATTCGTCATCGCCATACTGACGTATCACCCGGCGTGATGGTATGGGGTGCCATTTGTTACACGTCTCGGTCACCTCTTGTTCGCATTGACGGTACTTTGAACAGTGGACGTTACATTTCAGATGTGTTATGACCCGTGGCTCTACACTAAATTCGATCGCTGCGAAACCCTACATTCCAGTAGGATAATGCGTGACCGCATGTTGCAGGTCCTGTACGGGCCTTTCTGGATACAGAAAATGTTCGACTGCTGCCCTGGCCAGCTCATTCTCCAGATACATCACCAATTGAAAACATCTGGTCAATGGTGGCCGAGCAGCTGGCTCGTCACAATACGCCAGTTACTACTCTTGATGAAGTGTGGTATCGTGTTGAAGCTGCATGGGCAGCTGTACCTGTACACGCGATCCAATCTCTGTTGGACTCAATGCCCAGGCATATGAAGGCCTTTATTACGGCCAGAGGTGGTCGTTCTGGTTACTGATTTCTCAGGATCTAAGCACGCAAATTGCGTGAAAATGTTATCACATGTCAGCTCTAGTACATTTGTCCAATGAATACCCGGTTATCATGT
This sequence comes from Schistocerca serialis cubense, assembly GCF_023864345.2. Taxonomy (NCBI): domain Eukaryota; kingdom Metazoa; phylum Arthropoda; class Insecta; order Orthoptera; family Acrididae; genus Schistocerca; species Schistocerca serialis. The sequence continues at coordinate 36,372,847 of NC_064649.1, read as the reverse complement.
GCATTTCTTCTTGGTGTAGAAATTTTAATGGCCAGTAGTGTACGTTGTATTGGAATCCTGAATAAAATCAAGCTGGTTATTTGACTCCCCTTGTATTAATATTTTATCGCCAGCCACCAGTACAACAAGGTAACTATGAATTTCATAGTGTCTTACATCTACAACATGTGTTATGGGCTGCGAAAAGTAATGCATAGGAATACAGTAATAAGAAAATGGACAGTTGGCAAGTTGTAGGTCCTACGCTATGTAAAACGGTCCTGCGTCACACCGCTGCAAATCTTCGACTACAGTTGTAGAAGCGAGAACGTCAAGATGCCTATCTTTGTGTTTGTTTTGTTTTAGGGTGCTGTCTTTGTGTATGTTGATTTCTATTTTCCACAGCTCTGGTCAGATGTACGTGACAAATTTATTTACCCGTTTGTAGACAGCAAAAAACCGAGTGTCTCTACGTTCGCGCGCCACCTTTTCAAACTGAAGCGAAATTTTGCTGTTTCACCGCTCAGATCACGTCAAATGGAATCCAGCGCGCGCGGCCTTACTGAATATTCTCTACCATCGGTAACACCGCAAGTGCATCCAACAGCCTACTCTATGTGAAATATTGCCGGGCCATACAGCAGTGTGCTGCAGTAGCGTTGCAGCAATGTTGGCGGCACCACTTTTGCATTCACACATAGCCTAATACGAGGTCTGTTCAGAAAAATCCGGAGCATTGGTAATTTCGCGCCAGCGTTGTGTTGGAGCGAAACGTGGTTGGCATCCCTGCACAAGCCTGTGTTTAATGTGTAACTGCCAGAAGTTTAATTGTTGTATGTCAGTTATTGTTCAGTGTTGCATTGAGCAGGACGTCGTGTCGCACATTTGCGAATTTCGAGATGGCAGAGTTAGAGGAGCACCGCATCTGCATCAGACTTTTGCGTGAAACACAAGAAACACACAAAATCATCCAGGAAGCCTACGGAGATGAGTGATATACCCGTACTCGAGCTTACATATTATGGTTCACACGGTTTAAAATTGGCCGGACGAAAGTTAAACACGGCCCTCGTTCAGGACACCCTTCGACGTCTACCGACGACGCTCGTGTCAAAAACGTCACCGATGCCAATCCAAGACAGACTTTCCGAGAAAGTGCAGAAGAATGTCGCTTTTCAGTTAGATCTGTAATGAAAATGTGAGAAGGACAGGGCCTGAAATCTGACGAGAAAATGTGACGAGACAATTTCTGGCTCCTACATCACGATAACGCACCCGGACATTCATCCCTGTTGGTGCGTGACTATTGCACAGAAAACGAAATCATTGTGCTGCATCAGCCTCCGTACTGTCCAGGCCTGACCCTGCGGGCTTTTTTTTTTAATTTTCAAAGTTAAAACCCCGTTGAAAGGACGAAGTTTTGCAACGATAGACGAGATAAAAGAAAATTCACAGACAGCGCTTCGCGCGATCCAGCAAGAGGCGGTAAAAAGACTGCTTACGGAAGTGGAAACGGCGTTGGGAGCCGTGTATCAGTTGTTTCGAAGGAGACCGTGTACAACTCGTAAAAGATAAGAGTAGAAAAACTTCGTGGAGAAAATTCCGGAATTTTTTGAACAGACCTCGTTTCTACTGTTTAAAGCCTCTTACGGACGATTCATCGTTGATACTACTTATTGTTTAGAAATGCTCTTAACGTATGGCAGCCAGCGCGGCTGTGCCCCACCCTGTTAAAAAAGTGACGTTCTCATAATCGTGGAAAACGCCCGGTACGTGATATCTGTAACCTTCCCCCGCAAAAAAAAGGACGGGTCTGAAATCATTTCTGAGGCGATGGGGCTAAACAAATGAATCTCTAGCCTCTTTCGTGCTCTATTACAGTACACGTTTGATGTGTTCCACATGTTCTTACGTTGAGGTGGTTCACTTTCCCTCTTAAAAGGAACGTGGCCTCATCACTCAACACAAAACGCGATAGGAAATCGTTCTCTACCATTTCTGAGCTCAGAAATAATTCACACAACTCTACAAATCATCATGAATGACTTGTACCATTTGAATGATCCATGGTTTGAAAAAAAAATCGTCAACGAAAATCACTACTGGCCATTAAAATAGCTACACCAAGAAGAAATGCAGATGATAAACGGGTATTGATTGGACAAATGTATTATACTAGAACTGACACGTGATTACATTTTCACGCAATTTCGGTGCATAGATCCAGAACAACCACCTCTGGCCGTAATAACGTCCTTGATACGCATGGGCAATGAGTCAAACAGAGCTTGGATGGCGTGTACAGGTACAGCTGCCATGCAGCTTCACACGATACCACAGTTCACCAAGAGTACTGACTGGCGTACTGTGACGAGCCAGTTGCTCGGCCACCATTGACCAGACGTTTTCAGTTGGTGAGAGATCTGGAGAATGTGCTGGCCAGGGCAGCAGTCGAACATTTTCTGTATCCAGAAGGTCCCGTACAGGACCTGCAATATGCGGTCGTGCATTAGCCTGCTGAAATGTAGGGTTTCACAGGGATCGAATGAAGGGTAGAGCCACGGGTCATAACATATCTGAAATGTAACGTGCACTGTTCAAAGTGCCGTCAATGCGAGCAAGAGGTGACCGAGACTTGTAACCAATGGCACCCCATACCATCACACACGGTGATACGCCAGTATGGCAATGACAAATACACACTTCCAATGTGCGTACACCGCGACGTCGCTAAACACGGATGCGACCGTCAAGATGCTGTAAACAGAACCTGGATTCATCCGAAAAAATGGCGTTTTGCCACTCGCGCAGCCAGGTTCGTCGTTGAGTACACCATCGCAGGCGCTCCTGTCTGTGATGCAGCGTCAAGGGTAACCGTAGCCACGGTCTCCGAGCTGATAGTCCACGCTGCTGCAAACGTCGTCGAACTGTTCGTGCACATGGTTGTTGTCTTGCAAACGTCCCCATGTGTTAACTCAGGGATCGAGACGTGGCTGCATGATCCGTTACAGCCATGCGGATGCCTGTCATCTCGACTGTTAGTGATACGAGGCCGATGGGATCCAGCACGGCGTTCCGTATTACCCTCCTGAATCCACCGATTCTATATTCTGCTAGCAGTCATTGGATCTCGACCGACGCAAGCACTAATGTCGCGATACGATGTACCGCAATCGGGATAGTCTACAATCGGACCTTTATCAAAGTCGGAAACGTGATGGTACGCATTTCTCGTCCATCCACGAGGCATCACAACAATGTTTCACCAGGCAATGCCGGTCAACTGCTGTTTGTGTATGAGAAATCGGTTGGAAGCTTTCCTCAGCACGTTATAGGTGTCGCCACCGGCGCCAACCTTGTGTGAATGCTCTGAATAGCTAATCATTTGCATATCACAGCATCTTCTTCCTGTCGGTTAAATTTCGCGTCTGTAGCACGTCATCTTCGTGGTGTAGCAATTTTAATGGCCATTAGTGTACACATCGGACGGACACATATGGAATGTGTATGTCTCGGCTGGCACGAATAGACTTCTATGCTCCATGCAACATTCTCTTCGATGCGGTGTACGTCGAGTACGAACAAACGGGAGTGGCCTTTGCATTTCCTTCTACACACACATTAAAAAAAAAAAAAAAAAAACAAGTGGCTTGGCACTGCTTGTGCCACAGTTAAGTGTTTTGAGCTGCAGCTAAGCGCTCTCGACGAAAATAGCGCCGCGCAGTTGTTAACTGCTTTGCACGTGTTCAAGCAGAGAAAACAAACTTCATTTTGAGTCTGTGTTTGATCGGAACGAAAACAAGACTCCATAGAAATTGCTTAATGGATTTTTGTCCGAATTTTCATACTCAGACAAAGAGCTGGAACTGGAAGACTGTGGTATCAGATTGTCCAGGGCGAGGTCTAGTTTTGCAGAAAATATTTCATTAGTCGAATGAAATCACGGTAATTATGAAAAACTTTATTAGTGTTTTGAGGGAAAATTTCACAATTAGTTGTTGATCGAATTTTTATAGTCGGATAAATGGTCGAAAAATGGATAAATGGGGGAATCAAATTGCTCAGCGTTAAGTATAGTTCATCCCTTCAAGGTGCAGCTACTTTGCGCGTAAAAAGTTACTCTGATGTAGGATTCATTGTTCCACGTTGATAAATAAAACAAATATTAAAGTACAGCATAAATTGGAAATTCTCTGCTGTCTCTTGATCTATATACTGTTAATTATAGCCGCGCGGGATTAGCCGAGCGGTCTCGGGCGCTGCAGTCATGGACTGTGCGGCTGGTCCCGGCGGCGGTTCGAGTCCTCTTTCGGGCATGGGTGTGTGTGTTTGTCCTTAGGATAATTTAGGTTCAGTAGTGTGTAAACTTAGGGACTGATGACCTTAGCAGTTAAGTCCCACAAGACTTCACACACATTTGAATATTTTTGTTAATTATGATAGATAACAGGTCGATATTTAGATGTATTTCATGCTTTTTGAACAAAAACTGGAAATTAAAAAAAATTGGAAAAAATCAAACAAATGTATTGTGAAATGATTTGCAGCAAATGAAGCTGGTTACAGAAACATTTGACATGCCTCATTAGCTGTACATGATTTCGAAAGTAATTCAAAGGTACGTCATATGTTTTTCTACTCTACTTTCTTTCCTAAATTCAGACGAGGCATTTCACAGAACGTTTGACTTTTTCCAAATTTTTTATTGTTTTTTATTGCCATGTTGAATCTCCCAACGTTGTCGCACACGAAATACGGACTGCGAGAATTGAGAAGTTTAGTCCAAGAAGGAGTTTGTGGCATCCTCAGGCTTTAATATCATAAATGGGATATAGCTCTGGATCTTAGCAGTGAAATCGCAGCTTTATTGAAAACCGCAATGGGCAAAATCCTTATTGGAAATTATATCCTAAAAAAATATGTTATTCAAGTGAAAGGACACGGCGCATCTTAGGCACAAAGTTAATGTTTCTTGATCTTCATTGGATTGCGACAAATGTGTGCTAATTATTACTGCTTACTGGTGTTTTCATGCTAGTAGATTGCTGATTCTGTTATATGAGGTGGTTAGCGAATGTGGTGTATCTTTTTCTAGTGTTCAGTGCTGTAGGCGTTATAGACGGAATATTATTCTAAAATTTATGTTTGTCGTTCACACATATGCTGAATCACAGTAATCGAATGTCAATTATGACATATGTCTGTTTTGTTGAATTTGTTTGAAATTACGCAGTGTTTGTAATTTTGTTTTTTTACTATCACCACGAATTACCTTGAGTATGTAATTGGACGCTTCTCTCTTCTACATCTACATCTCCATTCACATTGATACTATGCAAATCACATTCAGGTGCCTGGCAGAAGATTCATCGAATCACCTTCACAATAATTCTCTATTACTCCACTCTCGAACAGTCCACGGAAAAAACGAACACCTGTATCCGTGCGAACTCTGATTTCCTGTATTTTATTGTGACGATCGTTTCTCCGTATGTAGATCGGCGTCAACGACATATTTTCGCATTCGGAGGAGAAAGTTGGTGATTGAAATTTCGTCAGCAGATTCCGCCGCAACGAAAAACGCCTTTGTTTTAATGTTTTCATGATGTCCACCCGACATGCTGTATCATGTCCGTGAAACACACACTCCTATTTCGTGATAATACAAAACATGCTACCCTTCTTTGAACTTTCTCCATGTAATCCGGTAACCCTATCTGGTAAGGATCCAACACCGAGCAGCAGTACTCCAAAAGAGGACGGACAAGCGCAGTGCATGCAGTCTTTTTAGCAGACTTGTTACATTTTCTATGTCTACTGCCAATAAAATACAGTCTTTAGTTTGCCTTCCACACAACATTTTCTGTCTGTTCTTCCCAATTTAAATTGTTCATAATGTTAATTCCTAGGTATCTGTTTGAATTGACGGCCTTTAGACTTGAAAATTTTTGAAAATTTATGGTAAGTTCCTATGGACCAAACTGCTGAGGTCATCGGTCCCTAGGCTTACACATCACTTAAACTAACTTACGCTAACGACGACACACACACCCATGCTCGAGGGAGGACTCGAACCTCCGACGGGTGGAGCCGCGCGAACCGTGACAAGGCGCCTGAGACCATGCAGGTTTTAGATTTGACTGCTTTATCGTGTAACGGAAGTTTAACGGATTCCTTTTAGTACTCATGTCAATGACCTCACACTTTTCATTATTTAGGGGCAACTGCCAATTATCGCAGCAAACAGATATCTTTTCTAAACCGTTTAGAAATTTGTCTTGATCTTCTGACGATTTCACTAGACGATCAACGACAGCATCATCTGCAAACAACCTAAGACGGAGATAAGGAACAGCGGAGAGCTTGTAACACTACCTTGGGGAACACCAGAATCACTTTTGTTTTATTCAATGACATTCCGCAAATTAGTACGAGCTGTGACCTCTCTGACAGGCAGTCACAAATCCAGTGACACAACTGTGACGATATTCCATAAGCACGCAATTTCACTACAAGCCGCTTGTATGGTAAAGTGTCAAAAGTCTTCTGCAAATCCAGAAATTCACAATCAATTTGACCTACCTTGTCCGTAGCGCTCAACACTTCGTGTGAATAAAGAGCTAATTGTGTATCACAAGAACGAAGTTTCCTAAATCCGTGTTGACTGTATGTCAATAGTCCATTCTCTTCGGGGTAATGCACAATGTTTGAAAATAATATATGTTCCAAAATCCTGCTACATATCGATGATAATGATATGGGCCTGTAATTTAGGGGCTTACTCCTGCTACCTTTCCTGAACATTGGTGTGACTCGTGCAACTTTCCAGTCTTTGGGTACGGATTATTCGTCGAGCGAGCGGTTGTATGTGATTGTAGAGTATGGAGCTATTGCATCAGCATACTCTGAAAGGAATCAAATTGGATACAGTCTGAACCGGAAGACGTGCTTTTATGAAATGATTTAAGTTGCTTCACTTCTCGGAGGATATTTCATGTCGACAGCTGTTCTTGTTCGTCTTCTTCTCATACAGGGCTATTACAAATGATTGAAACGATTTCATAAATTCACTGTAGCTCTATTCATTGACATATGGTCACGACACACTACAGATACGTAGAAAAACTCATAAAGTTTTGTTCGGCTGATGCCGCACTTCAGATTTCTGCCGCCAGAGCGCCCGAGAGCGCAGTGAGACAAAATGGCGACAGGAGCCGAGAAAGCGTACGTCGTGCTTGAAATGCACTCACATCAGTCAGTCATAACAGTGCAACGACACTTCAGGACGAAGTTCAACAAAGATCCACCAACTGCTAACTCCATTCGGCGATGGTATGCGCAGTTTAAAGCTTCTGGATGCCTCTGTAAGGGGAAGTCAACGGATCGGCCTGCAGTGAGCGAAGAAACGGTTGAACGCGTGCGGGCAAGTTTCACGCGTAGCCCGCGGAAGTCGACGAATAAAGCAAGCAGGGAGCTAAACGTACCACAGTCGACGGTTTGGAAAATCTTACGGAAAAGGCTAAAGCAGAAGCCTTACCGTTTACAATTGCTACAAGCCCTGACACCGGATGACAAAGTCAAACGCTTTGAATTTTCGGCGCGGTTGCAACAGCTCGTGGAAGAGGACGCGTTCAGTGCGAAACTTGTTTTCAGTGATGAAGCAACATTTTCTATTAACGGTGAAGTGAACAGACAAAATGTGCGAATCTGGGCGGTAGAGAATCCTCACGCATTCGTGCAGTAAATTCGCAATTCACCAAAAGTTAACATGTTTTGTGCAATCTCACGGTTTAAAGTTTACGGCCCCTTTTTCTTCTGCGAAAAAAACGTTACAGGACACGTGTATCTGGACATGCTGGAAAATTGGCTCATGCCACAACTAGAGACCGACAGCGCCGACTTCATCTTTCAACAGGATGGTGCTCCACCGCACTTCCATCATGATGTTCGGCATTTCTTAAACAGGAGATCGGAAAACCGATGGATCGGTCGTGGTGGAGATCATGATCAGCAATTTATGTCATGGCCTTCACGCTCTCCCGACGTAACCCCATGCGATTTCTTTCTGTGGGGTTATGTGAAAGATTCAGTGTTTAAACCTCCTCTACCAAGAAACGTGCCAGAACTGCGAGCTCGCATCAACGATGCTTTCGAACTCGTTGATGGGGACATGCTGCACTGAGTGTGGGGGAACTTGATTATCGGCTTGATGTCTGCCGAATCACTAAAGGGGCACATATCGAACATTTGTGAATGCCTAAGAAAACTTTTTGAGTTTTTGTATGTGTGTGCAAAGCATTGTGAAAATATCTCAAATAATAAAGTTATTGTAGAGCTATGAAATCGCTTCAATCATTTGTAATAACCCTGTATATTCCTAAAACTTGTTTGGTTATTCCAGTAACTGGGAAAGAGAGTACAGTACTCAACCACGTTGCTTTTGGGTCACATATAGCTCATTCACATGCATTCGGCGTCTCTTTAATAGCAAAAGCGGCAACACAGCACTCATCTCCAAGCACAAAGTCGTCGTGGAATCCGTCTCACTCAATGAGGCTACAGTCTAACATCCCTGACATCTACATCTACATCGATACTCTTAAAATCACATTCAAGTGCCTGGCAGACGGTTCATTGAACCATCTTCACAATTTTCTATTATTCCAATATCGTATAGCGCGCGGAAAGAATGAACACCTGTATCTTTCCGTACGAGCTCTGATTTCCCTTATTTTATCGTGGTGATCGTTCCTACCTATGTAGGTCGGTGTCAACAAAATATTTTCGCATTCGGAGGAGAAAGTTGGTGATTTCCAGTACAAATCCTGTATCATTTCTGTGACACTCTCTCCCATATTTCGCGATAATAAAAAACTTGCTGCCTTTCTTTGAACTTTTTCGATGTACTCCTTCAGGCCTATCTGGTAAGTATCCCACACCGCGCAGCAGTATTCTAAAAGAGAACGACAAGCGTAGTGTAGACAGTCTCCTTAGTAGGTCTGTTGCATTTTCTAAGTGTCCTGCCAATAAAACGCAGCCTTTGGTTAGCCTTCCCCCACAACATATTGTATGTGTTCTTTCCAATTTAAATCTTTCGTAATTGTAATACCTAGGTATTTAGTTGAATGGATTAGACAGATTTATCGTGTAACCGAAGTTTAACGAGTTCCTTTTAGCACTCATGTGGAAGACCTCACGCTTTTCGTTTTTGAGGGTCAACTGCCACTTTTCGCACCATTCAGATATTTTTTCTAAATCGTTTAGCAGTTTGTATTGATCTTCTGATGACTTTATTAGTCGATAAACGACAGCGTCATCTGCAAACAACCGAAGACGGCTGCTCAAATTGTCTCCCAAGTCGCTTATATAGATAAGGAACAGCAAAGGGTCTGTAACATTACCTTGGGGTAGTGAACCCCGCCAAAAACAGATGAAGTTAAATCGGACGCACTGGGACGAAGCTCGTAGTGATACATCACATTCCTAGAATGAGAGGTATCACTTCCTTAAACATACTGAAGAGCCAAAGAAACTGCTACACCTGCCTAATGTCATGCAGGGCCCCCGCGAGCACGCAGAAGTGTCGTAACACGACGTGCCATGGACTCCACTAATGTCTGAAGTACTGCTGGAGGGAACTGACACCATGAATCCTGCAGTGCTGTCCATAAATCCGTAAGAGTGCGAGAGGGTGGAGATCTCTTCTGAACAGCACGTTGCAAGGCATCCCAGATATGCTCAATAGTGCTATTGTTTGAGGAGTGTGGTGGCTAGCGGAAGTGTTTAAACTCAGAAGAGTGTTCCTGGAGCCACTCTAGCAATTCTGGACCTGTGGGGTGTCGCATTATCCAGCTGGAATTGCTCAAGGTCGTCGAAATGCACAATGGACATGAATGGATGCAGGTGATCAGACAGGATGCTTACGTACGTGTCACCTGTCAGAGTCGTATCTAAGCGTATCAGGGGTCCCATATCACTCTAAGTGCACACGCTCCCCACCATTATAGAGCCTCCACCAGATTGAACAGTCCCCTGCTGACATCCAGGGTCCATGGATTCATGTGGTTGTCTCCATATCCGAACACGTCCATCCGCTCGATAAAATTGGAAACGAAACTCGTCCGATGAGGCAACATGTTTTCAGTCATCAACAGTCCAATGTCGGTGTTGACGGGCCCAGGCGTGGCGTAAAGCTTTGTGTCGTGCAGTCATCAAGGGACAACGAGTGGGACTTCGTCTCCGAAAGCCCATATCCATGATGTTTCGCTGAATGGTTCGGACGTTGACACTTGTTGATGGCCCAGCATTGAAATCTGCAGCAATTTGAGGAAGGTTTGCAATTCCGTCACATTGAACAATTCTCTTCGGTCGTCGTTTGTCCCGTTCTTGCAGGATCTTTTTTGGGCCCCAGCGAAGTTGGAGATGATGTTGATGTTTTACCGGATTCCTGATATTCACGGTACTCTCGGGAAATGGTCGTTCGGGAAAATCCCCAATTCATCGTTACCTCGGAGTAGTTGTGTCCCATCGCTCGTGCGCCGACTGTAACACCACGTTCAGCCTCAGTCAAATGTTGATAACCTGCCATTGTAGCAGCAGTAACCGATCTAACAACTGCGCCAGACATTTGTTGTCTTATATAACCGTTGTCGATCGCAGCGCCGGCCGGTGTGGCCGAGCGGTTCTAGGCGCTACAGTCTGGAGCCGAGCGACCGCTACGGTCGCAGGTTCGAATCCTGCCTCAGGCATGGATGTGTGTGATGTCCTTAGGTTAGTTAGGTTTAACTAGTTCTAAGTTCTAGGGGACTGATGACCTCAGAAGTTAAGTCCCATAGTGCTCAAAGACTTTTTTTCGACCGCAGCGCCGTATTCTGCTTGTTTACATATCTCTGTATTTGAATACGCATGCCTATACCAGTGTCTTTGGCGCTTCAGTGTACATACGTCAGAGAAAAGATGTTCGCGTCTGAAAGTAGTCGATAAGTGGGGAGCACCCCACTGTTGGAAGGAGTTTTGAATCGTAGGTGCTGATACCAGAGTTAACGATCCAGTGGGTAGCAGTCAGATGATCTTACCTGCTGAGGTGGAGACAGGAGTTCCATGGAGCGGGCTGTGTGGAAGGAAGAGGGCCATGAAATCTAGGAACACGAAATGGCGAAGATAATAAATGTACTGTGTTCGTTAGGTGTGTCAATGTAAGAAAATGAATTGCATCTCACTTCTTATTTATGTGGAGGAGTGAATGAGAATGAGAAGTTAATTTTCAGCAGCTTTATCTGCAGCCTGTAAGGAGGCGAAGTCTGAGTGTCGTTGGAGGAAGAGGGCTCAGGGATTCAGGGCACAGACTAGCTGGACCCTGATTAAAAATACTTAACGGCGACCGAATATTCAGTAAGCAACATTCATTGTATATGAAAGGTGTGTTGAGGTGGCAACTTATTTAAGTGTTTGGTGCACGAGGTGAAGTATAACAAATCAAAGCGCAGCCGTCCGACCCCGGTAGCCGAGTGGTCTTAAGTAATATATGCCGGCACGGTAGCTCAGCGCGTTCGGTCAGAGTGTTAGTTACCCTCTGTAATAAAAAAACTGAGTGAACGGATCAACGAACAACCAAACCGGGTGTCATGAGACGTCCGCCCCGAACATATACAACGAACAAAATAGAACAAAATGAGATAAAAAAAAGTGGTCAGCGCGTCAGAATGTCAAGGGCCCGGGTTCGATTCCCGGCTGGCTCGGAGATTTTCTCCGCTCAGTGACTGGATGTTGTGTTGTCCTAATCATCATCATTTCATCCCCATCGATGCGCAAGTCGCTGAAGTGGCGTCAAATCGAAAGACTTGCACCCGGCGAACGGTCTACCCGACGGGAGGCCCTACTCACATGACTTTTATATTTACATTTAACGCGCAGCCCACGCCAACCTAAAACACTTCAAGCTGTAGTCAGATGTTATGGAGCGGCCTCTGGCGATCGTGTCTGCCGACTGTTATAGTGCCACGCTGAATAAATCCTAAGCCGTCCTCTCACGGGACGTGAAAACGCACGTGGATGAGGACCTGGTGACATCACAGCATGGAATTCCACGGTCCACAAGGCTCCGGAGAGTGAAATATCGTACAGACTCTGGGACGTCAGATTTTAGCCTCGTGGAGAGCATCACAGTTTACCATCACAAGAACAACACCGGAATCACCATGTTGCATGGAGCTAAACATCGTACTTGGTGCGTTTTCTTTCTCACAGAGTACGTGATATCAATATAAGCTGTTTCACAGCATCAGCAAATTGATGAATCTGTCGAAAACGCGTCGTTTTAGATACGATCTGTTATAGTAAAACGGCGGTAAACTACATATTGGTAGGTAAAAGCTTCCTGCAGCCGACGTTTTCAGTGTTATACGCTGAAGCGCCAAAGAAACTTGTATAGGCATGCATATTCAAATACAGAGATATGTAAATAGGGAGAATACGGCGCCGCGGTTGGCAACGCCTGTACAAGACAACAAGTGTCTGGCGCAGTTGTTAGATCGGTTAGTGCTGATACAGTGGCAGCTTATCAAGATTTAAGTGAGTCTGAACGTGGTCTTACAGTCGGCGCATAAGGGATAGGACACAACATCTCTGAGGTAACGATAAAGTGGGGATTTTCCCGAACGACCATTTTACGAATGTACCGTGAATATCACGAATCCTGTAACACATAGAATGTCCTTCATCGCTGCGGCCGGAAAAGGATCCTGCAAGAACGGCAACAACGATGACTGAAGAGAACCGTTCAACGTGACAGAAATTCAAACCTTCCGAAAATTGCTGCAGATTTCAGTGCTGGACCTTCAACAGGTGTCCGCGTGTGAACCATTTAACGAAACATCATCGATATGGGCTTTCGGAGCCGAAAGTCCACTCGTGTACCCTTGATGACTGCACGACACAAAGCTTTACGCCTCGCCAGGGTCCGCCAACACCGACATTGGACTGTCGAAGACTGGAAACGTGTAGCGTGGTCGGACGACTCTCGTTTCAAACTGTATCGAGCGGATGGACGTGTACAGGTATGGAGACATCCTCATGAATCCATGGACCTTGCATGTTAGCAGGGAACATTTCAAGCTGGTGGAGACTCTGTAACGCTGTCGGGCATGTGCAGCTGGAATGATATGAGAGCCCTGATACGTGTAGATACAACTCTGACAGGTGACACGTACGTAAGCATCCTGGTGATCAAATGCATCCATTCATGTGCATTGTACATTCTGACGGACTTGGGCAATTCCAGCATGACAATGCGACACCCCACACGTGCAGAATTGCTACACAGTGGCTCCGGGAACAATCTTCCGAGTTTAAAGACTTCCGCTGGCCACCAGACTCCCCCAGACATGGATATTATTGATGTTATCTGGGCTGCCTGCTGTGCAGAAGAGACATCCATCCTCTCGTACTCTTACGGATTTATGACAGCCCCGCAGGATTCATGGTGTCATTTCCCTCCAACACTACTTCAGAATTAGCCGCGTCCATGCCACGTCGTGTTGTGGCACTTCTGCGTGCTCACGGGGGACCTGCACGATATTAGGCAGGTGTACCAGTTTGTTTGGCTCTTCAGTGTAGGAGCAACTACACTGAGGGGGACGCCGAACCGCGGTGCAATTATTTTCCCCACGAGCAAAAGCATTGTCTCAGGTGAACTCTAGTGTTCCCCTTGAAAACTAAAAGCAACGCTTTGAAGCATTATATGGACAGACCCATGTAATTTCTCGTAAATTTTACCTCACGAAAACGACGGAAAGCACAAAAATAAGCACTTATCTATTTATGTACTGTAAATTATTTCCAGTCTAAATAACTCCAGTCTCTCGCTATGATATGGGTATACTGGGCCTGTCTTCTCAGACTAGCGAAACCAGCGGCTGCATGATAAAGGCCATCAGTAAATCATCGTAGTTAGAGAGCGTTCTTTCGTATCAAATGTTTGAAAACAGAAGAAAGAGGTTAAAACTTCACAGTGTTTCGGAGGAAAAGAAACTCCTGACGTTGCTGTACACGTGCTGTCTGCAGCTCGTGGTCTAGTGGCTAGCGTTGCTGCCTCTGGATCATGTGGTCGCGGGTTCGAGTCCCGGCTGGTTTGGGGATTTTTCTCTACCCGGAGACTGGGTGTTTGTGTTGTCCTCATCATTTCATCAACATCATGATTATCATTTGTGGTAGTGGCTAGAGTGGACTGTGAAAAAATTGGACTGTGTGATGACTGGGACTTTGTGCGGGCACTGATGCCCGCGCAATTGAGCACCCCACAAACCAAACATCATCATCATCATCAGCTCCTCATAAGCCACACATTTCTGTGGTGAGTCCTGAGAGACGCTTGAGGATGCGTAAAGGGCGACTCCAGAGGACAGCGGCTGACTGGAAACGAGCGATTTGGAGCGATGAATCCCGCTGTACCCTGTGGCGATCCGATGGATGGGCCTGAGTTTGCCGGATGCCTGGAGAAAATTACCTGCCATCATGTGCAGTGCCAACAGTAAAGTATGGAGGGGGTGGTGTTACGGTATGAGGACGTTTTTCATGATCAATGCGCAGTCACGTTATTGCAGTTAAGAAAACGGTAAACACAGAAGATGATGTACAGGACATAAAATCCAGTCTGAGGCCTGCGATGTTAATAATTGGCAACCAATGCTGTACAGTCGCAAAAAGTCATGAGATGTTCAATTGACTCTTTTATTAGAACATGTTACGCGTTTCGGGATTACACCCATCTTCAGACATCACAAACTTCAACTCCTTCCTAACCAACCAGGCGTACAGCCTTGACAACTCAGAGATAGTGTCCAATAACATATGACTATAACTGCCACACAAGCAGTCTTGAAGCAGAGCGTTTTTCGTCAAGATGCAGTCCTAGATAACGTGTGGCTTGCTTCCTCTGTATGCTTGTATTGTCTAATTTTAGAATTAGAGGTAGCGAGGTTGGACGCTGGGGTCTAGAGCGAAGTTGATATTCCAACTCTGCTTCAAGACTGCTTGAGTCACAATTATAGTCATATATTATTGGACACTTTCTTTGAGTTGTCAAGGCTGTACGCCTGGTTGGTTAGGAAGGAGTTGAAGTTTGTGATGTCTGAAGATGTGTGTAATCCCGAAACCCGAAACATGTTCCAGTAAAAGAGTCAATTGAATATCTCATGACTTTATTGCGATTGTACAGCATTGGTTGCCAATTATAAACACAGAAGAATATGAACCACATTTTACAGAACTGTGTGATGCGTACAGTCGAGCAATAGCTCAGAGTCGACTGCCGCTGCACCCTGTCGTACAGGAGCATTTCTGAGACAGCACTTTGTGGGCAACGGCGTTCCTGAAATGGATCGGCCTGCCCAAACACCCGACTCTAACACAATAAAGCATTCCTGGGATGAGTTGGAATATCAACTTCGCTCCAGACCCCAGCGTCGAACCTCACTACCTCTACACAATACAAGTATACAGAGGAAGCAAGACAAACGTTATCTAGGACTGCATCTTGACGACAAACAGACTTTCAACTACCATATCAAAATGACAATTGACAAAGCCTCCAAAATTATGCACAAACTAGCAAGACTCGACGCAACTCAGTACAAATTACCTATTAAAACTATAAGGACCTACCGCATTGCTTGGGCTCACAGACTGAACATACAGACACAAGACAATAGCAAGGCGAGATCAACGTAGTGTACTGCTGAGAATGGGCGGAGCCTTCAATACCACATCACTAGAGGCACTTAGCGTTGTGATGGGGACCTAACGTTATAGACCTGCACTTGACTGTCTTAAAAGGGACGAGGTCGATAAAATCACCGAAATTACAGGAACCAACATTGTAAACAAAACACAAATGAAACATTGGCGCATTCAAACATGGCAGAGAGAATCGGAAGCATCCGACAAGGGTCGCCGAGTACACTCTTTCTTTCCTGACGTACGCGAAGGAATACAACTGAAACATGTCGACCCTAGCCGGGGGATGGTCCAATCCTGACAGGCCACTGGCCGTATCCGGTACACTTAAACCACATGGTACTAACTAAGGATGAAGTATGCGTTTGCGGAGAAACTGGGACACCAGAACATGTCACACTGCTGTGCCACACGCTAGCACAAGTGAGACTTATACAGAACGACAATGACATCACCAGAATAATACGTAATCCCGATGGTTGGAATACAATAAGTAGCGTAGCCGATATTGTCTCGAACACACTGCATGAAGAATACAAGCGCCAGAAACCATATGGAAGGAGGCGTAGACAAGCGCAGGCAACGCAACAAACCACATGGGAGGACACACGCACGACCACAGATTCCGAATCCAAGAAAGGAACCAACACACTAAGTGAACATGACTCAGAGGGGATCAACACGTAAGAGACCCAAACCAACAACGCACGACACTGCATGCCACAACACAGTCACAAACAACACAACAGGCACTAACAATATTAAAACAAACAAACACCGACATCACATATTAAGACCCTAGTAATAAGGTAACGCCGCTTGGGAGGAGAAGCCGCGAAGAACTTTTATTCCAAAGCTCCTCTCCCCCAACGACATACTGCATAGTGTTTAAAGTATACTGCTCACAAGCAGTAATTTATTGTTCGTCTCATTGTGTGTAGACAGAAGTATATTCTCTTCTCTATTTAAAGCTAAAATCAATGAGTTTTATATATCAAATGTATTTTCTGCACAAAGTACGCACAAAACTGAAAATGTAATTATTAAGTTATTTAAGGAATGATGCATTCAAGTAGCAATGAACTACCTGCTATTTCTACTAACAAATTTACAAACATAAGTGTATTTCTCATGTAATGCTAAAACTCGTGTATTCCAGTTATAAAACGCTCAATTAGTCTTTAATCTGTACAATACCAGGTGTGTATATCTAAGATATTACATAGAATATACCACAACTACCAACAACAGCACAAACAAACGGCTGCTGAATATCATGTACTGTCCTGACTTGCAACACTCCCAGTAATATACTAATACACACGAATACAGAAAACATACATAAGCACAAACCATTTCATATCAGAATAGCTCCAGGTTCTACCCAGACCTTCTGACCTCAAACAGGTAGAAATAGGCCATTATCAACTAACACGCTACTTAGACTATATTGCACAGCCAAATATAGTATATCACTTCAGTCTACATATTGCAAATTTTTCTCACCACACTCATTGTATTCAATTTTTGTATTTTTCTTTGACATTTGCATTGTATAAATTATATTCTCATCAACTAGGCTGAAACAAATTACATAGAAACATACCCCAGGCTGTGCCTAAGCCATGTCTCCGCAATATCCTTTCTTCCAGGAGTGCTAGTTCTGCAAGGTTCGCAGGAGAGCTTCTGTGAAGTTTGGAAGGTAGGAGACGAGGTACTGGCGGAATTAGAGCTGTGAGGACGGGGCATGAGTCATGCTTGGGTAGCTCAGTTGGTAGAGGACTTGCCCGCGAAAGGCAAAGTTCCCGAGTTCGAGTGTCGGTCTGGCACGCAGTTTTAATCTGCCAGGAAGTTTTATATAGAACCATTTTTGCAATTGTTAAGCATTCAATTCGCTGTAACGTTAGAGAATTTTTTAAATATATTATGTTCTGCATATTTTTTTAAGAAAGCATTAACCACTGTGTACCAATAAGATTGTAATAGTGAGAGGAAGTATCCGACCCACCTTATATGTCAAGGCGGTGGGTTACTCTGTACTGTTAATTAAATAAATAATTAAAATAAATCACTACCTCCTCTGGTCTCCACTGCTAAGGAAGAATGGGCTGGTACTCCTCCATAGACAGTCCGCAGCTCGTGGTCGTGCGGTAGCGTTCTCGCTTCCCGCGCCCGGGTTCCCGAGTTCGATTCCCGGCGGGGTCAGGGATTTTCTCTGCCTCGTGATGACTGGGTGTTGTGTGATGTCCTTAGGTTAGTTAGGTTTAAGTCTAGGGGACTGATGACCATAGATGTTAAGTCCCATTGTGCTCAGAGCCATTTGAACCATCCTCCATAGACATTCAGGCACCTAGTTGAGAGTGTCCCCAGTAGAGTTCAAGGCATCACGAAGACGAAGAGTGGACACACTCCATATTAATGTCCACTAATAGGTGTCCGGACACATTTGATCAGACAGTGCATAGTTCCTAAAAGAGCAGCTTACCTTCCCGAGACCACGAGTTTTAATCTACTACTGAGAGAAACGACTATTCTCACCTTTGCAGTAAGTGTCTTTACACAGAGTGGCAACGTAAATGCAGGCAACCTACGCATTATTTCAGATACCAAGTGTATACCGATGTACTTTTCTTTAGACTGAGAAGCAATTAGCCTTCCACTTTGTAATAAGAAGAAAGTAGTAAGGAATACTTAAACAGTCCATACTCATTTATAATTTTTGTGTCAGCAGTAACATTTTGAGAAACCGATGCTTCGACATTATATATGACAGTTGAGTCACGAATTACACAGTTTAAAACCACATATCCCGTTCAGGTTGTCTATGCATCGGCTTCCAGGGGCAAGAAAATTTTGATTTTCAGTATTTTATAATCATCGACTGAAATAAAAAAAATTTGAACTGCTCTCCTAATCTACTCATTAAGAGGTGCAACCTTACGTTAGAGGTTTAATACAATAAGTCAGGTATTAAAGTTAGAAACTATATAATCTCTGGAGGCAACATAACTCGAGGGTCGGAAATAACCCAGACTATATTCAGTCAGTATTTGAGAACGAGAGCACTTGAAGACATCCAACAAAATTTTCACACAATTTCAAACTTTTTGTGTTTTTCTCGCTGACCCCCCCCCCCCCTCCCCTCCCACACACACATAGAATGACGAAACCGAAAGTTTAGCGCTTACTACATATTACATACGCCACTGAACGAATCTGCAAAATTGTGTCTTTGTATGACACATAGTTCAGGAGATATGTCAGAAACATCTAGATAACTGAAGAAGTAGCTTTTCTTAAAAGTAAATTACTAAGAATGTACTCATCCACTGTTTGATAATGACAGCATTTAGTGACTTCCAAACATAATTCAAACTCTTTTGTGCATACGAATTTGAATCTTTGGAGAATCGGCAGGAGGGGCAGCGGGGTTAAAGATAGTGCCTAATTTGTCACTTTATGCAGCATTGATGACATTATTGTGCATGAAAATGGAGTGAATTGATAAATCATAAGTGAAACTAATGCAGACTCGGTATTATGATTAACCTGTCAAAGTCCGCGTGACTCTTATGTTAAAAGTCGTCCCCCGTTTCTTTTTTTGCGTCCGTTTTGAAAGTTTTTTTCTTCTTCTCCGGAGATTTCGAACATCTGACCTCACGGACTCGAGCGGCAGCAGAATCGGAAAGTATTTTCTTTGGCTCTTCGTTGACACGTGGTATCGACCACCAATGTTCGGAAGGCACGTTTAAGGCATCTGAAGTTCGACGTCCACGTTACGTGGAGTTCCCAGGTCTTACACAATTGAATAACTACCTTCGCTCATCGAATGTGCGAGGTAACAATTCTGGACATTTCCCTTCGTTAATGTCTTGTGGCCTAATGTCCTCCGGCAACTCATCCCACGGGCAGAAAACATCGTTATCCCTTTTATGTGTGGAGTTGCCACAGAGAATGCTGCCACGTGTTCTAACAATGAAGCACATTACACAGAACATAGCGATGTCATTATTGTGCATGTAAACGTAATGAATTGATAAGTCATAAGTGAAACTAATGCAGACTCGGTATTATGATTAACCTGTCAAAGTACGCGTGACTCTTAAGTTAAAACTATGGCTCCCAGATTGAAGTGGCAAATTTGTGGGTTGAAATATTACGATATTTATACACACTTTTATGAAAATCGCAGTTCCCATTTCTGGGAATCGCCCGATCAAATCTATGCTAATGTGGCGGCAAGAAGCGCACATTCATAGCAGAAAAATTTCGTTCAACTAAGACAAACAATGCTCTTTCGTCTGTGGCTTAGAAAGTTATTTTTTAACCAATATTGTCTAGATCGCTTCATCTGTACTCTATTTTCCAATATGTAAAATATGCAGGCAACCGGTAGCAGAAGTTTAGTAAAAACCTTGACCAGATTTCATTTCCACTTAGTGTTAAATTACATGACGTTAAAATTGTAAAGCTAAGCTAAGGAGCTCAAGTTAAACAATAGAAAATATCGAGTAAAGTCGTCCACGTAAACAATAAGAACAGACAATGGACTACTCTTTCACCGTATCTGTCTAAGAATTTTTACTGTTTACGTGGAGGACTTTATGCCATATTTTCTATTATTTGACTTGAGCTCCTTGGCTGATCATGCATGTTTGCAATTTTAACGTCACGTAATTTATATGACTTCCTTCTGAAGAATATACCCTTAGTGGTATCGAAATCTGGTCATGGTCTTTACATTAAACTTATCCACCTGGTTGACTGGATACTTTATAGGAGGGTCGTTCAATAAGTAATGCCAAACATTAAAAAAAAAGCCGTTAATACACATAGACAAACGTCCTTGTCGGTGCTTCATATTTGATGGTTGTTCTGTGCGACGGTAAAGTTTCAGAGCCGTAGTACAGCGTCAAAATGGCGTCTACATACGACTCACGTTACAATCAGCGTGCTGTAATTGAATTCTTGTGGGCAGAAAAAGAAATCGTGCTGAACATCCTTAAACGTTTTTGTGCAGTGTATGGGGATGCTGCAAATGATAGGAGTACAGTCGGGCGATGGGTAAACAAAGTTACAGCCTCAGGAAATGCAGAAACAGGGCTCCACGATCAGCCACGCTCGGGACGTCCTGTCACAGCCACTGCTCCAGACATGCTGAATGGTGCGGATGCCATTATTCGTGGCGACCGGCGCATCACAACTTGACAATTGGCTCTACAGTAGTCAGTCAGCATTGGAAGTGCGTCTGCAATGATCGAGGCTATCAGATATTCAAAGAGGTGCTCACGATGGGTTCCACGAATGGTCCCAGCGGACCACAAGAACCAAAGAAAGGCCATTTCATCTGAATTGTTGGAGCGTTTTGGATCTACGGAGAGGCATTTCTGTCACGGATCATTACGGGGGACGAAAGCTGGGTGCACCACTTTGCACCGGAAACAAAACGGCAGTCCATGGAGTAGCTTTTACCAGCCGGGAATACCAGTTCTTCCACAACGTTGGGGTACGGCCATAGAAGGTGATGCAGACTACGTTGAAGAGTAGTACACGTACAAGACATGTTGATGTATATTGTCACCAAGTTCTGACTCTGGCCATTAAAATTGCTACACCACGAAGATGATGTGCTACAGACGCGAAATTTATCCTACAGGAAGAAGATGCTGTGATATGCAAATAATTAGCTTTTCAGAGCATTCACACAAGGTTGGCGCCGGTGGCGACACCTACAACGTGCTGACATGAGGAAAGTTTCCAACCGATTTCTCATACACAAACAGCAGTTGACCGGCGTTGCCTGGCGAAACGTTCTTGTGATGCCTCGTGTAAGGAGGAGAAATGCGTACCATCACGTTTCCGACTTTGATAAACGTCGGATTGTAGCCTATCTCACTAAGGGTAAGATAGATACCGCCTACAGGAAAATTAAAGAGACCTTTGGAGATAAGAGAACGACTTGTATGAATATCAAGAGCTCAGATGGAAATCCAGTTCTAAGCAAAGAAGGGAAAGCAGAAAGGTGGAAGGAGTATATAGAGGGTCTATAAAAGGGCGACGTACTTGAGGACAATATTATGGAAATGGAAGAGGATGTAGATGAAGATGAAATGGGAGATATGATACTGCGTGAAGAGTTTGACAGAGCACTGAAAGACCTGAGTCGAAACAAGGCCCCCGGAGTAGACAATATTCCATTGGAACTACTGACGGCCGTGGGAGAGCCAGTCCTGACAAAACTCTACCATCTGGTGAGCAAGATGTATGAAACAGGCGAAATACCCACAGACTTCAAGAAGAATATAGTAATTCCAATCCCAAAGAAAGCAGGTGTTGACAGATGTGAAAATTACCGAACTATCAGCTTAATAAGTCACAGCTGCAAAATACTAACACGAATTCTTTACAGACGAATGGAAAAACTAGTAGAAGCCAACCTCAGGGAAGATCAGTTTGGATTCCGTAGAAACACGGGAACACGTGAGGCAATACTGACCTTACGACTTATCTTAGAAGAAAGATTAAGGAAAGGCAAACCTACGTTTCTAGCATTTGTAGACTTAGAGAAAGCTTTTGACAATGTTGACTGGAATACTCTCTTTCAAATTCTAAAGGTGGCAGGGGTAAAATACAGGGAGCGAAAGGCTATTTACAATTTGTACAGAAACCAGATGGCAGTTATAAGAGTCGAGGGACATGAAAGGGAAGCAGTGGTTGGGAAGGGAGTAAGACAGGGTTGTAGCCTCTCCCCGATGTTGTTCAATCTGTATATTGAACAAGCAGTAAAGGAAACAAAAGAAAAATTCGGAGTAGGTATTAAAATTCATGGAGTAGAAATAAAAACATTGAGGTTCGCCGATGACATTGTAATTCTGTCAGAGACAGCAAAGGACTTGGAAGAGCAGTTGAATGGAATGGACAGTGTCTTGAAAGGAGGATATAAGATGAACATCAACAAAAGCAAAACAAGGATAATGGAATGTAGTCTAATTAAGTCAGGTGATGCTGAGGGAATTAAATTAGGAAATGAGGCACTTAAAGTAGTAAAGGAGTTCTGCTATTTGGGGAGCAGAATAACTGATGATGGTCGAAGTAGAGAGGATATAAAATGTAGGCTGGCAATGGCAAGGAAAGCGTTTCTGAAGAAGAGAAATTTGTTAACATCCAGTATTGATTTAAGTGTCAGGAAGTCATTTCTGAAAGTATTCGTATGGAGTGTAGCCATGTATGGAAGTGAAACATGGACGATAAATAGTTTGGACAAGAAGAGAATAGAAGCTTTCGAAATGTGGTGCTACAGAAGAATGCTGAAGATTAGATGGGTAGATCACATAACTAATGAGGAGGTATTGAATAGGATTGGGGAGAAGAGAAGTTTGTGGCACAACTTGACCAGAAGAAGGGATCGGTTGGTAGGACATGTTCTGAGGCATCAAGGGATCACCAATTTAGTATTGGAGGGGAGCGTGGAGGGTAAAAATCGTAGAGGGAGACCAAGAGATGAATACACTAAGCAGATTCAGAAGGATGTAGGTTGCAGTAGGTACTGGGAGATGAAAAAGCTTGCACAGGATAGAGTAGCATGGAGAGCTGCATCAAACCAGTCTCAGGACTGAAGACCACAACAACAACGAGATTGCGGTTTATCGTATCGCGACATTGCTGCTCGCGTTGGTCGAGATCCAATGACTGTTAGCAGAATATGGAATCGGTGGGTTCAGGAGGGTAATACGTAACTCCTTGCTGGATCCCAACGGCCTCGTATCACTAGCAGTCGAGATGACAGGCATCTTATCCGCATGGCTGTAACGGATCGTGGAGCCACGTCTCGATCCCTGAGTCAATAGATGGGAACGTTTGCAAGACAACAACCATCTGCACGAAAAGTTCGACGACGTTTGTAGCAACATGCACTATAAGCTCGGAGACCGTGGCTCCGGTTACCCGTGACGCTGCATCACAAACAGGAGCGCCTGCGATGGTGTACTCAACGACGAACCTGGGTGCCCGAATGGCAAAACGTCATTTTTTCGGTTGAATCCAGGTTCCGTTTACAGCATCATGATGGTCGCATCCGTGTTTGACAACATCGCGGTGAACGCACATTGGAAGCGTGTATTCGTCATCGCCATACTGGCTTATCATCCGGCGTGATGGTATGGGATGCCATTGGTTACACGTCTCGGTCACCTCTTGTTCCCACTGACGGCACTTTGAACAGTGGACGTTACATTTCAGATGTGTCACGACCCGTGGCTCTACCCTTCATTCGATCCCTGCGAAACCCTATACTTCAGCAGGATAATGCACGACTGCATGTTGCAGGCACTGTACGGGCCTTTCTAGATACAGAAAATGTTCGACTGCTGCCCTGGCCAGCACATTCTCCAGATCTCTCACGAACTTTAAACGTCTGGTTAATGGTGGATTAGATTAGAGTGGATTAATACTAGTTCCATGGATAATCAATACGATATTTCGTAATGATGTGGAACGAGTCAAATTTTGTGGAACGAGCAACTGGCTCGTCACAACACTCCAGTCACTACTCTTGACGAACTGTGGTATTGTGTTGAAGCTGCATTGGCAGTAGTACCTGTACATGCCATCCAAGCTCTGTTTGACTCAATGCCCAGGCCTATCAAGGCCGTTATGACGGCCAGAGTTTGTTGTTCTGGGTACTGATTTCTCAGGATCTATGCACCCAAATTGCGTGAAAATGTAATCACATGTCAGTTCTAGTATAATATATTTGTCTGATGAATACTCGTTTATCATCTGCATTTCTTCTTGGTGTAGCAATTTTAATGGCCAGTAGTTTATTTCTATTCTGAGTCATAGTGACCCCAGCTTTTGAAAATAAACATTCATTAGACACAGATGTTGATACTAGGATAATATCTTGTTTAGCATATTTGTAAAAACACCGAAATACTACTCTGAGGTCTTCCCATTCTGCAAATGAGTTGCTTGAAAGATATTACAGCGTATGAAAATAAAGAGATACTCCGTCATTTTTGTGTGTTTCCTTTTTCTTTTTATGGTCGTGCTCTAGTTGTTATGATGTTTCGAAAAGCCGTATTCCTGTTTTGTAGTATATGGCCTGCCCGTACGCTGCTGGCTTTGAAAATGCAGGTTTTTCAGCATTGGATGCAACAGAGTAGCAATGGCTACGTGGTAATTTAATTCAATTGACCCATACCTTTTCTTCAGCTCCCTCATTAAAATGCCCTTTCCTTGACAGTTCGTGAGAGTGGTCAGATATTACGAAGGCCTGTCCACATACAATTAATCATTGGGATTATTTTGAATATCGTAACACGTTTTTGTCTAGACGCTTCTTTTGTGACGTATCCAAAAGGCTTTAACAAAGCCGCACCATCTTTTTCTTGAATTCTTAAGGTATTTCGCCTGTCTCATACATCTTGCACACCAGATTTTTGTCAAGGCTATGAGTAGTTCTGATAAAATATCGTCTACTCCCAGGGCCTTGTTTCGTTTTAGAATTCTTCTCGCAGTATCGTATCTCCCATCTCATCATCATCTACGTCCACTTCTCTTTCAATAATATTACTTTCAAGTTTATCTCCCTTGTATAGACACTACATACTCCTTCTACCTTTCTGCTTTCCATTCTTTGCTTACGACTGGTTTTCCATCAGAGCTCTTGATATTCTGTTTTCCCCAAAGGTCTCTTTAATTTTCCTGTAGGCTGCATCTATCAGTCCCCTTCCTTCTAAATCCTTACGTTTGCCCTTAAGCCATTTCTGCTTAGCCATTTTGCAATTCCTGTCATCATTTTTTAAAAATTCCCTGCTTCATTTGTTGCATTTCTACATTTTCTCTTCTCATCATTTAAATTCAGTATGTCGTGTGTTATTCAAGGATTTCTACTAGGCCTTGTCTTTTTACCTATTTGATTCTCTAACTTTCACTATTTCACCTCTTAACTGACCCTTAACATAGACAAATGTAATGTATTGCGAATACATAGAAAGAAGGATCCTTTATTGTATGATTATATGATCGCGGAACAAACACTGGTAGCAGTTACTTCTGTAAAATATCTGGGAGTATGCGTACGGAACGATTTGAAGTGGAATGATCATATAAAATTAATTGTTGGTAAGGCGGGTACGAGGTTGAGATTCATTGGGAGAGTGCTTAGAAAATGTAGTCCATCAACAAAGGAGGTGGCTTACAAAACACTCGTTCGACCTATACTTGAGTATTGCTCATCAGTGTGGGATCCGTACCAGGTCGGGTTGACGGAGGAGATAGAGAAGATCCAAAGAAGAGCGGCGCGTTTCGTCACCGGGTTATTTGGTAACCGTGATAGCGTTACGGAGATGTTTAATAAACTCAAGTGGCAGACTCTGCAAGAGAGGCGCTCTGCATCGCGGTGTAGCTTGCTCGCCAGGTTTCGAGAGGGTGCGTTTCTGGATGAGGTATCGAATATATTGCTTCCCCCTACTTATACCTCCCGAGGAGATCACGAATGTAAAATTAGAGAGATTAGAGCGCGCACGGAGGCTTTCAGACAGTCGTTCTTCCCGCGAACCATACGCGACTGGAACAGGAAAGGGAGGTAATGACAGTGGCACGTAAAGTGCCCTCCGCCACACACCGTTGGGTGGCTTGCGGAGTATCAATGTAGATGTAGATGTAGATGTAGATGTAGATGTAGATGTACCCATTCGTCTATTACTGTATTCTTTTCCCCTGCTCTTATGAACCGTTGTCTAATGCTCCCTCTGAAGCTCTCAACAACCTCTGGTTCTTTCACTTTAGCCAGGTTCCGTGTTCTTAGTTGCATACATTTTTGCAATTTCTTTAATTTTACTCTGCAGTTCATGAACAATAAATTGTGGTCAGAGTTTACGCCTGACCTTGGAAATGTCTTACAATTTTAAATCTGGTCCCGAAATCTCTGTCTTACCATGATATAATCAACCCGAAACCTTCCAGGGTTCCGGGCTCTCTTCCACGTATAGAGCTTTCTTAAATCAAATATTAGTGATGATTAAACTATGCTGTGTGCAAAATTCTACCAGGCATCTTCCTCTTTTATTACTTTCCCCAAGTTCATGTTCACCTACTATTTTTTCTTCTTTTCCTTTTCCTACCCTCGAATTCCAGTCCCCCACAACTATTAAATTTCCTTCTTCCTTAATTGTCTGAATAATTTCATTTATCTGATCATACATTTTTCAATTTCTTCATTATCTGCGGCGGTAGTTGGCACATAAACCTGTACTATCGTCGTAGGTGTGGGCTTCGTGTCTATCTTGGCTACAATAACGCGTTCGCTATGTTGTCCACAGTAGCTTACCCTTATTCATATTTTCTTATTCACTATCAAACCCACTCCTGCATCACCCCTCTTTCATTTATGTATAACCCTGTATTCACCTGACTGAAAATCCTGTTCGTTCAACCCATCCATTTCCCTTTTTAAATGAGGAGTTACTGAACAGATCTGGAGTGAAAAGAAATTAGTGACGCAACTTGAGTAGAGGAAGAGATCGGTTAGTAGAAATTCTGAGGCATCACGCCATCACCGATTTAGCACTGGAGGGAAGTGTGGGAAATAAAAATTGTAGGAGGAAACGAAGAGATGTACACAATAAGCAGCTTCAAAAAGACGTAGCTTGCAATACTTCTTCGGAGATAAAGAGACTTGCAGGATAGAGTAGGGTGGAGAGTTTTATCAAACCAGTCTTCGGACTGAAGACCACAACAGCAGCATCATTTGGACGATTCTTATGTCTTAATGATGTGGAAGGAATTAGTTTACGAGATATGTCGTATATATTATTAGTGTTAAGAGTAATGAACACATTAATTTCTAGTTCTACCCATACAACTACGCTTAAAAATACGTTTTTTCTTTTCTTTTACAGGCTACCAGTTTGTAAACAGAAACTGGACCATGGAATAGAATGATTTAGCCAGAAGGAATGAATTTAGGGGAGCGTTACAAGGTGATTTGCTGTTTGCCAGCATTTTATGTTATCCGGCAAATGATCAAAAATTTTTGTTGCAGCATATCGAACTCCTTTCTGAGCCACAGGTGCCTTCAATAGTGGGTAATAAAGGTCATTTTTTGCCTACAGTGTTGTAAATATGGACATCACTGTTCTCCTCAATTTGTGGTGGATTATTTATGACGAATTTCATTAACGAATATACCGGGTGATCAAAATGTCAGTATAAATTTGAAAACTTAATAAATCACGGAACAATGTAGATAGAGAGGTGAAAATTGACACACATGCTTGGAATGACATTGGGTTTTATTAGAACAAAAAAAAACCATATTGCTAGACGCGTGAAAGATCTCTTGCGCACGTCGTTTGGTGATGATCGTGTGCTCAGCCGCCACTTTCGTCAAGCTTGGCGTCCCAGGTCCCCAGACCTCAGTCCATGCGATTATTGGCTTTGGGGTTACCTGAAGTCGCAAGTGTATCGTGATCGACCGACATCACTAGAGATGCTGAAAGACAACGCTCGACGCCAATGCCTCACCATAACTCCGGACATGCTTTACAGTGCTGTTCACAACTTTATTCCTCGACTACAGCTATTGTTGAGGATTGATGGTGGACATATTGAGCATTTCCTGTAAAGAACATCATCTTTGCTTTGTCTTATTTTGTTATGCTAATTATTGCTATTCTGATCAGATGAAGCGCCATCTGTCGGACATTTTTTGAACGTTTGTGTTTTTTGGTTCTAATAAAACCCCATGTCATTCCAAGCATGTGTGACAATTTGTACCTCTCTATCTACATTATTCCGTGATTTATTCAGTTTTCAAATTTATACTGACATTTTGATCACGCGGTATATACTGCGATGGTATAGTAAAATGCTAACGTGTTGAAGTGGTACCTACATGAAAATTAAGTGGACTGATAAGATAAGAGATGAGGAGGCTGTTCAAAGAATCGGCTAGGAGAGGAACATACGGAAAATACTGATAAGAAGAAGGGACAGGATAATAGGACATGTGTTAAGAGAAAACGTAATAATTTCTATGGTACTAGAGGGAGCTATAGAGGGTAGAAACTGTACGGAAAGACAATGGAATGTATCGGACAAATAACTGAGTACGTTGGTTGAAAAAGCCGGTCTGAGATGAGCTGGGATAGGGGAGGAATTCGTCGCGGACCCCCAACAAACCAATCAAAAGACGATGAGAGAAAGATTTTATGATACCCACGCCGTCTGAACAATCTGTCTCGCTGAAAATTTTCGGTATATGCTGCTTTGTGACATGAATCAAGCAACAGCACGTCTCAGTGACTGGCTGCCCCTCGATAATATTTGTAAAACTTTGAAACTTTTGGCGGAAAATATCGTTAGTTTTACGTTTAAGTCTTCATTTTCCTGTTCGTTTCACAGATTTCCGTCGCAGGTTTTCTTGAAAATGCCCTGTGTTTTAGTTTGAGAAACACCAGTGGTGAATCTATAGCGTTTTGCGGAAGTCGACTGGCCGTCATCTTAAAAAAAAATTGTTCAAATGGCTCTGAGCACCATGGAACTTAACTTCTGAGGTCATCAGTCCCCGAGAACTTACAACTACTTAAACCTAACTAACCTAAGGACATCACATACATCCACGCCCGAGGCAGGATTCGAACCTGCGACCGTAGCGGTCGCGCGGTTCCAGACTGTAGCGCCTAGAACCGCTCGGCCACCTCGGCCGGCCCGTCATCTTCAGCTTCTCATGAGAATCCCTAATAGTGGCTGTCACGTCACCGATCGGGCTGCCGAGCTGACGTCAGAACCACGGATCCAAATCAAGCTATCTGCTGAATACGAATGCGAAATGACTCGCCGCTCAGTTTCAAAGAATTCGATAATTAATCAGCAGAGCCATTTCACAATCAGCGAGATATGAAATCGAGTTAGTCGCACCTGTCTAGATAAATAATCGAGATAAGCAA
This sequence comes from Schistocerca serialis cubense, assembly GCF_023864345.2. Lineage (NCBI taxonomy): Eukaryota > Metazoa > Arthropoda > Insecta > Orthoptera > Acrididae > Schistocerca > Schistocerca serialis. The sequence goes on along the minus strand of NC_064649.1, from coordinate 36,343,184 downwards.
GCACATGGCAGGACTGTGCCACCTCCCACCTGCTTAGGAATGTTCGCAGAAAGGCGATAACAGAAGTTTCAAAGGCTTACTTGGGCTCTTGGAAATGTTACAAAAGTGTTTGTAATAACATCTTCACGAACACTACTGGCCATTAAAATTGCTACACCAAGAAGAAATGCAGATGAAAAACGGGTTTTCATTGAACAAATATATTATACTAGAACTGACATGTGATTACATTTTCACGCAGTTTGGGTGCATAGATCCTGAGAAATCAGTACGCAGAACAACCACCTCTGGCCGTAATAACGCCCTTGATACGCCTGGCCATCGAGTCAAACAGAGCTTGGATGGCGTGTACATGTACAGCTACCCATGGAGCTTCAAAACGATACCACAGTTCATCAAGAGTAGTGACTGGCATATTGTCACGAGCAAGTTACTCGGCCAGCATTGACCAGACGTTTTCAATTGCTGAGAGATGTGGAGATTGTGCTGGCCAGGGCAGCAGTCAAACATTTACTGTATCCAGAAAGGCCCGTACAGGACCTGCAACATGCGGTCATGCATTCTCCTGCTGAAATGTAGGGTTTCGCAGGGATCGAATGAAGGGTAGAGCCACGGGTCGTGACACATTTGAAATGTAACGTCCACTGTTCAAAGTGTCGTCAATGCGAACAAGAGGTGACCGAGACGTGTAACCAATGGCACCCCATACCATCGCGTCGGGTAATAAGCCAGTATGGCGATGACGAATACACGCTTCCTATGTGCGTTCACCGCGATGTCGCCAAACACAGATGCGACCATCGTGATGCTGTAAACAGAACCTGGATTCATCCGAAAAAATGACATTTTGCCATTCGTGCACCCAGGTTCGTCTTTGAGTATACCATCACAGGCGCTCCTGTCTGTGATGCAGCGTCAAGGGTAACCGCAGCCAAGGTCTCCGAGCTGATAGTCCATGCTGCTGCAAACGTCGTCGAACTGTTGGTGCAAATGGTTGTTGTCTTGCAAACGTCCTCATCTGTTGACTCAGGGATCGAGCCGTGGCTGCACGATCCGTTAGAGCCATGCGGATAAGATGCCTGTCATCTCGACTGCTAGTGATACAAGGCCGTTGGGATCCAGCAAGGCGTTCCGTATTACCCTCTGAACGCACCGATTCCATATCATTGGATCTCGACCAACGCGAGCAGCAATGTCGCGATACGATAAACCGCAATCGCGATAGGCTACAAGCCGACCTTTATCAAAATCGGAAACGTTATGGTACGGTTTTCTCCTCCTTACACGAGGCATCGCAACAACGTTTCACCAGGCAACGCCGGTCGACTGCTGTTTGTGTATGAGAAATCGGTTGGAAACTTTCCTCATGTCAGGACGTTGTAGGTGTCGCCACCGGTGCCAACTTTGTGTGAATGCTCTGAAAAGCTAAGCATTTGCATTTCACAGCATCTTCTTCCTGTCGGTTAAATTTCGCATCTGTCAATTCTAATGGCCAGTAGTGTACTTAAACCTAACTAACCGACATCACACACATCCATGCCCGAGGCAGTATTCGAACCTGCGACCGTAGCAACAGCGCGGTTCTGGACTGAAGTGCCTAGAACCGCTCGGCCACAGCGGGCCGCCATGAACAGCATTCTAGAGGATGTTTCCAACAGGATAACGCTCGCCTACATACTGCTGTTGTAACCCATTATGCTCAACACAATATAGACATGTTGCCTCGGCCAGCTCGACCACCGTATCTGTCTACAATCGAGCACTTATGGGTCACCATCGGATGACAACTCCAGAATCATCGACAACCGGTATTACCGTCCCTGTATTGACAGAACAAGTGCAACAGGCACGGAACTCTATGCCACGAACTGACACCCGGAGCTTGTACAGTATAACATCATTAAAAATTTGCAATGGCTTTTCTCGTGTTTACATTAACCTGTGCGCTTGCCATGTTACGCACTTAAATAAATTCTCTAGACAAATGTTTTCTCGAAATTTGATTACTCTACATTAATTATTTCTGGTGTCGGAAATTTTTTGTTCATCAGTGTTCCCTTCTCGAGTGGCACGTGGTAAGAGCTACTGTCTATGAACTTCCTTATGATATCTATTTTTTCTAATTTTCTCGTTGTGGTCACTTGGGAGTCAAATGTGGGACGAACTATGTGTTCTTCGTACATCCATTTTTAAACTGGATGACAGTGACCCATCATCTGGTGTAATTTTTATTAAAAATGAAACTGCTCCAGCTGTACTTAAGATTTCATATTTATTTGGCTGCTAGTTTCGACGTTGCGTCGACGCCATCTTCAGGCGCGTACACTTTGATGATATCAATTGTGTGTGGCTGAGTACTAGAAGTCCGCGGTGAGCAGTTACACACTGCCCGCCATCCATGTGGAGCACGTATTGGTCTCACCGCGGACTTCTAGAACTCAGCCTCACACAACTGATACCAAAGTACGAGGGCCGTTCAGAAAGTAACCTCCAGTTGATTTAAAAAAATACACCAAGTTAAATAAAAATATTTTAATATATACATCTTACAACTACATCTTTGCACTTTCTACATAGTCTCCATAGCGATTGAGGCACTTATCGTATCTCTTCACAAGCTTTGAAATTCCTTCTGCATAAAAATCACCCGCTTGTGCCTGGAGCCAGCCTGTGACCGCATCTTTGAGCTCTTCGTCGTCATCAAACCGCTGTGACCCGAGCCATTTCTTCAAATGCATGAAGAGGTGATAGTCACTTGGCGCCAGGTCTGGGCTGTAAGTGGATGGTTGATAACGTCCCACTTGAAGGACTCAAGAAGGGCCGTTGTTCTGCGAGCAGAGTGAGGACGGGCGTTATCGTGCAAAAAAACGATACCGGAAGTCAGCATACCACGACGATTGTTCTGTATAGCCCGTCGTAACTTTTTTATTGTTTCACAGTACACATCTTGATTAATGGTCGTACCACGTTCCATGAATTCAACCAACAACACCCCTTTGGCATCCCAAAACACCGTTGCCATCAGTTTTCTGGCAGAAAAATCTTGCGAGGCTTTTCTTGGTTTGGTAGGCGAATTTGAATGTGCCCACATCTTTGATTGTTCTTTTGTCTCAGGGTTCACGTACTTAATCCAGGTTTTGTCACCGGTCACGATTCTGTTTAACAATGGTTCTCCTTCGTCCTCATAACGTGACAGAAAGTCTAATGCAGAGGCCATTCTTTGAGTTTTGTGGTGGTCGGTAAGAATTTTGGGCACCCATCGTGCACAGAACTTACGGTAACCCAATCTTGCTGTCACTATCTCGTACAAGAGAGAAATCTGTGGAAAACCAGTAGACAACTCCGACATTGAGAAACGTCGATTTTCACGAACTTTTGCATCAACTGTCTGAACGAGTTCGTCAGTCACCAATGATGGTCTACCACTCCTCTCTACATCATGAACGTTTTCTCGTCCACTTTTAAATAAACGTACCCATTCACGGACAACTCCTTCACTCATAACTCTTGGTCCGTACACGGCACAAAGCTCACGAAGAATAGCTGCTGCAGAATATCCTTAGGCTGTAAAAAACCTTATGACAGCACGCACTTCACATTTGGCGGGGTTTTCTATTGCAGCACACATTTCAAACTGCCACAAAAACTAAACTAGCGCAGGTACGACGTTCACTCGACCACGGCTTGATGCCGACTGACCTGTTGAGTGCGTGAACGCACAGATGGCGTCGCTACTCCCCCCACAACCCGCACTGTGACCAATCGGAGGTTACTTTCTGAACCGCCCTCGTATAAGGGCCTGAAGATGGCGTTGACGCAACGTCGAAACTAGTAGCCAAATAAATATGAAATCTTAAGTACAGCTGGAGCAGTTTCATTTTTAATAAATAAAAAAAAGGATGTGTTGTCCGACTCTTACTGTTAGGTACATTCTCGGAGTTTCAGTAGCGAACCTCTCTGTGGTCCACAACGCCTCTCTTGTAGCGTCTGCGACTGCGGTTTGTTGAGCATTTCCGTAACACTCTGGCGCCGACTATACGACCCTGTGACGAAACGCACCGTTCTTCGTTGGATCTTCTCTATAAAGGGTGAAAATTATTTAAACCGGTAAATACTGGGAGGTTGTACGGAACACCAAACCAGACGTTTTTCTCTAATGTCATAATTACCTGCCAGTCCGCCTCCGTAGCGTAGCGGTAGCGTTATTGCCTAACACGTATGCGGTCTGGTTTGGATTCCGGGCAGGGGACTGGGTGTTCTGTGTCCTTCAACATCATTTTCATCATCATTGACTCGCAAGTCGCCGATGTGGTGACAACTAAAGAGGACTTGCAATACGGCGGCCGAACTCCCCCGAATGGGACCTCCCGGCCATACGATCATTTCATTTTCATTACTTGCCAGCATTTGTTAATCCGGTAGATGGTTTAAGCGCTCTCAGCGCTCGTGTAACATGACATGGAGACGAATCGGACGAATGAAAGAAACATCCTTCTTGCACAACTGTTAATCCATTTCACTTGCAACTCGTGCACTGTATGGATCTAGATGCTTATCCGCTCTGAGCACGGTTCGCAGTGGTACTTGAAACAGCGTCAAATACATCCTACATTTCTTCCGTTTGTGGTCTTTATAGATGAACCAATGTTAGAGCGTGAACGAGTCTTCAACATCCACAGTCCGCATGTTTTGAGTGATGTTAATCCACATACCAGAATTACTCTCGCTCATCAGTTGCGGTTCTAAGTGTATGTGGGGGCAGGTGTCGCTGGCAACTGTTCAGTTGGGCCATATCTCCTACCTAGGCCATTACAAGACACTTCCTGGACGGAAATTCGAATTCGGCACCTTTTCCTTTCGTAGCCAAGTGGTCTACCGACAAAGCTTCCCAAGCGTGACTGACGACCCGTCCTCACAGCTTTACTTTCGAGAGTCCCTCATGTCCTGCCTTCCAAACTTTACAGAAGCTCTCCTCCTGTAAAGACGGATCGTGAGTCGTAGCTCAGTCGGTAGAGCACTTACTAGCTAAAGGCAAAGGTCCCTAGTTCGAGTCTTGATCCGGCACACAGTTTTAATCTCCGAGGAAGTTTCATATCGGCGCACATTCCGCTGCAGAGTGAAAATTTCATTCTACCCATTTTTACAATTTCCTCCCCACAGCATTTCCAGAATTAGTGTATGACTCGCTGTGAGACACAGGGCCGGTGATTCCGGCATGACGGGGCGCCGACGCATTTCAGTCGTCCTTCGCGTCGATTCTTGAACCGCCTGTTTCCGGAAAAGTGGACTGGCAGCGGTGGTCCTGTACCGTGGCCTACTCGATTCCCTCGTTTAACACCCCTGGACTTTTGACTTTTGTGTGACAAGAGATGTGCAACAAAACGCCTGTTGAATCAGAAGAGGATATCCGGTTGCCCGGGTACCAACAGAGGCAGCAGTAGCGATTAAGGACAATCCTGCAGTGTTTGACGTGTTAGCCTCTGCTTACAAGTCAGTGGAGGCACATTTGAACCTCTGCCGTAATGGAAGTAATTGTGTTGTGTTAATGTGTGTGTGTGTGTGTGTGTGTGTGTGTGTGTGTGTGTGTGTGTGTGTGTGTGTTTTAGGGAGCGCCCAACGACGAAGTTACAAGCGCCCACACGAAATTACTAGAAACGAACATGGTTAAAACGAGGAAAATACGAGGAAACTGTTTCAACCAACCTCACCCATGATCGGCTGCACAATCACACTACCTCACACCACTGATTAACTACTTTGACGCTGATCCAAAGCATTAAAAATATACAAATGTTCTACAACTATTAAATAAAACAAACTAAGACAAGAGGAGAACTAAAACAGATTCACAGAAGTATATGGTTGGCTCGTGACTTACCAAAAAGACGGATGAGCCAGCCATCCATTTTACACCTGCTCTGCTTCTGCCATCATCAGTTATTTTGCCGCCCAAATAGCAAAACTCATCTGCTACTTTTGGTGTCCGGATTCTTAATCTAAACTCTTACCATCGCGTGATCTGATTCAATTACATTCAGTTAGCCTTATTTTACTTTTGTTGATGTCCATCTTATAATCTCTTTTCAGGACAATATCTACTCCGAAAAAGATGTCTATGTGGACAGAGCATGTAGTACCTCATGTACCAAACGTATTTTACCAGAAATTTCTATGGATGGTTCATTAGGTTTCTATTACATGAGGTATTGTGCGTCTGATCCAGCGAGTTGATCAATACGTTCATGACTAGATTACAGTACGGTATATAGAGTGCCACAGTGTTTGATGTATGTAGATGACAATTACACCTGACGAAACTAGCAGTCCATATATGTAATTACTGCAATCTGGCCACATAAAACTTCTGTGACAAGAGTATCATGAGATCTCTGACAGTGTCAGCTAACAGTGATATCTGTTCTGTCCAACTGCTCTTCCAAGACCTTCGGTGCCTCAGAGAGAATTACAGCGTTGTCATCAAACATCTGAGTTTTAATTCCTTCTTTCTGATCTTCAATTCCTCCTTTGTTTCCCTTACTGATTGTTCAATACACAAATTAAATAGCACTGGAGGATAGGTTGCAACCCTGTCTTACTTCTTTCTCAACAACTGCTTCCATTTCATATTCTTCGACTTTTATAACGGCCGTCTGGCTTCTGTACAAGTTGCAAATAGCATTTCGATCTCTTCATTTGACCCCTACTACCTTCAGAATTTCGAAAAGTGTCTGCTAGCCAACATTTTCAAAAGTTTTCTATAAGTCTACAATTGATGTAAATGTAGGTTTGGTTGCCTGCTTCAGTCTATCTTCTAGATAAGTCGTAGGATCGGAGTTACCTCGCTTATTCTCACATTTCTCCGGAACCGAAACTTACGTTCCCCGAGGTCTGCTTTTACCAATTTTTCCTCTGTTCTACAAATAATTCGAGAAGTTTGTAACTATGCCCTATTAAAAATTGAAAATGTCATACTATCGCCATGAATTGCTGGTAAAATACTTTGTTTATGAAACCAGTTTCAGTCATCTGACCATCATCAGGTTCCTACAAACAAAATAAAATAATACGTAAGTAACAGTATAGGTTTAAACTGCCACGAATCTAACTGTTGTAAATGCTAACGACAACACGCAAGTAATGGAATGTCACATACTCACATAAAAGTAGTTATAGCATCATGTAAGGTGAAATATAAAATCATTGTCGTCAGATGATAAAATCATGAATAACACACTGAAAATAAATTATACCATAACACAGAGGTGTGACTCAATATGAAAACCACAGACCACAAAGACGTTAATGGTTCACATTTGTACAGAGTTACCTATTGTCACATCGTTATACAAACTGCGTCGTTTGTCTATAACAGATGCGCTAGGGCGTTTACATATTCATGTTAAAACAATAATCGGCGTTAAAGTTGTGAACAGATTCATACCACACAGAGGCGAATTACTGAACTGATAGCTGGGTAATATTCACACCTATCGTCAGTTAACTTTTTTAGAATTTGAGTAATTACATTTTTATTTAACTCTGAGTCTATTTTGCCTGTCTAACATACCTTGGATGCCAGGTAGAATAATTTTGTCATTGCTGGCTCTCCCAAGAATATCGATAAATGTGATGGTGTGTCGTCTGCTCCAGGAGCAATGCTTCGATTTAGGTCCTTCAGTGTTCTGTCAAATTCTTCTCGCAGTAACGTACCTCTTACTCATCCTCGTCTACTTCCTCTTCCGTTTCCATAAAATTGTCCATAGGATAGTGCCAGGTTCTTTTGCATTGTTATGAATATTATCTTACATTTATCCACATTTAAAGAGAGTTACCTTTAATTACACCAGGTGGAATTGACTGCAATTGTTTTCCATGTATTTCTGTATTTCCTTATGTAATGCCACTTCCTCAGACGAGAAATGAAAATCAAAAATTAGCTCCAAAATTCCCAAAGATTTCCCCAAAACAAGTACCAAATTCCATGATAAATGAACAAGCAAACAAATTTCCAGTTAACACGATTATTTGGATATTAAGCAGTAATTGAATGAAAAATCTAATACTTAGTAATTTATTAACATACGAAAGAAAGATAGGTTTCCAGTAGAATCAAACTCAAAATTCAAAATCATAGTAAATCGCAAAATCATTATAATTAAAATTCGCAAAGTAGAACCAACGTTCGCAAAGAATACTCCGTGTGAGTACTCTTTGAGATTCGTGAGTAATGGCTAAAAATAATTCAATCCATTGTCACTACGTTAAGAGAGTTAGCCGAAGCAGGTCATACTTTTGAATGCTCGTATATGTAGGCGCAATTAGATGGTTTTTTCAGAATTGATTATTGCGATCTACTATGATGCAGCGAACCGATACTTTGACTTCAAATATTACGTTATTTACAATTTAGATAGAGGACTTGCATATATTAGACAGAAGTGACTTTTAATTAGATAACCTGAAGTTAACAGAGATAGACAATTTCATTCATAATAACTAATGGAATATGGAACTTGGCGATAGTTACGAAGCATATAATTTATAATTCCCCCCAGCACCTGGGAAAGCTGCTTCCTCACGGCTCTGTTAGGAAGTGCGTAATACTGTCTAATAAACCAGCACATCGTGTCAAATCACTCATTTATCATTCAAGTTTTACAATATTATTTATAGAGATAACATGCTGCGATATTATTTGACTGAAGCCCTCGGCGCTTATATAGAAACTCCTTGACGTTAGGAATTAATAACACTGTTACGACTGATTATAGATTTGAGATTACAACCAGTCTATAGGCCATTTGGTGTCGCTGGAACTAATTTGCACTTATCATTAATATTTAAATAGCATCTGATAAACCATTGATTATAAACGATTTAATTACAACATTCGGTGAAGTAAATATCTCGCACAAGTCGCGAATTCAGTTCATCAATGTTCTGTTTGTAACGTCGATACCGATACATAAGAAATAACAATCTCATTGCTCTACCGCTGAGTGTTAGCCAAGACCGAAGATCCGAAGGGCGTTACACTTACTATCGTTAAACTGCTATCACTTGACGTCCTTGGATTTCCACTGATATTATCACATCGACTGCATTCATCCCATTACAGTGAATTTAAACTCAATCAGGCTGACAAAAAGGGATTTGAGTCCCTGTGTGAGGGCGAAGTGTTTCATCCGCTAGATTCGGTAAGCCTCGGTTTGCATCACGCATGTTTTACACTTAATGGATGAAACGTACAGGCGGACAGGGGTCCCGAGCGTAGAGACTGAGGGGGAGGAGTGGGAATCTCCCTTGTCGCATTAGGGCTGTTGAGACCCTTCGTGTGGTGCTGGAGTGGTGTTTAACGGCTGGTTGGCGGCCCTGAATGGGGATGAGCAAAAACGGGGGTGGGTGGTGCGAATTAGCTGAGTGTGCGCGTGAAAATCCCAATTGGGCACGGCTGCCCAGGTGTTTGGGAAGCTCATTGTCCCAGGTGGGTTACCGCTATTAGGAGGTGTCACGCCGTGGGAGCACAACAGGTGTGTGTGTGTGTGTGTGTGTGTGTGTGTGTGTGTGTGTGTGTGTGGCAATTAAGGCCAGACGGCACCCTCTTAATGGGTCCTCCATTTGTTTCCAGTTAATAGGAAGCCGCACGCATACGGGAGACAGCGCGGGATTAGTAGCACGTGCTGTAATATCGTTACCTCGTGTTTATGCGGCTCCTAGCTGCCTGATATGGTAGTCCCCCACCTGGACGCTCAAGTAAGTACACGAGAGAGTGATTTTTATCATCGCCGAGGGAGGATGGCAGAGATATTTCACCTACAGGTAGTCTATATAACGAGAGTCCCTTCTAAAAGTCGTTTCTCTAAATTTTCCGCAGATATTTTCAATCTATCGACATAAACGTCTTCTGTGTATGGTACCGCGTCATAATGTAAAAAAAAAAAAAAAAAAAAAAAAGACTACTGCTGCTGGAAGAAAACAAACGACTCGGCCACGGTTGCAGCGACCTTCTTCTGGGTCTAATGGTGCGTTCTAGCTATGCAGTGTCCTTTATATTTTGTTGTTACAGTTCACTGCGCATGCCATTACGTCATGATTTTAAAAAGGTAGTTAGTTTCATTGGTGACTTAAGGAAGAATGAGAGGGAATTTTATTTTAATAGGTTATTGCGGTGGAGGGAGAACGTGACCTCTGTTGTCTATTGGCTCTTGTGTTATGTACCATGATTGGTGGTCACCGTCGAATGAGAAGTTGGCTGCTGTTTGCCAACTGCTGGACGTCGGCAGTAACTCACCGGTAGTGCTCCTGCCTCGTGTTGACAGTGCGGTCTGTTGGGCTCTAATTGCTGGCAGCCAAGATGGGACGACACTTTCGCTATATGGCCTCATGGTGAAACGGAGCTTCACTAGTTTCACGAATATTTGAACAATATGCACGGGAAGATACAGCTCACGCTCGAAGTAGAAAAGAATGGTGCAATCCCATTTCTAGACGTCGAAGTATACAGGACAACGGAGGGCACACTGGGGCACAGAGTATATCGCAAGCCTGCACATACAGACAGGTATCTGCAAGCCCAATCCTACCACCACCCAGCGCCGAAGAACTCTTGTCATCCGTTCTTTGGCAATGCGTGCGCAGCGCTCAGGTGTGCTCAAAACATCACACCTGAGCTTAAAAGGCTAAGCACAACGTTTCTAGCCAATGGCTACAGTCATAAGACGATAAACACAGGCCTGTCGACGAACACAAGTAAGAAAGAAAAGCAAGAAATAGACAAACTGCAGCCAACAGTGAAAAATGTTACTGACCGAATAGGCAAACACCTTCGCCGCGTTGGGGTGCAGCCTGTCTTCTATAGTGGTCGTAGGATCCAGGATGTGCTAGGCTCCACTAAGGGCAAGGTGGATGCATTACACACTGCAAGCGTTTACAAGGTGGAATGCGAATGTGGAGAGGCATACATCGGCGAGACTGGTAGGCCAATAGCAACGCGCATTCGGGAACACCAGAGCTATATTCGTCTAGGGCAACACAATAAATCCGCAGTGGCAGAACATCAGCAAGACTGTGGAAAAGAAATAAAATTCAGCGAAGCCTGTGTGTTGGCCAAGCAGCCAATTATGACGAAGCGCAAAGTCAGAGAGGCCATCGAAACACTTAAACACCCTGATAACAGGAACAGGGAGGATGGACTCAGGCTTGCCCCAACTTGGCTGCCAGCAATCAGAGCCCAACAGACCGCACTGTCAACACGAGGCATGAGCACTACCGGCGAGTAACTGCCGCCGCGAGGCCGACGTCCAGCAGTTGGTAAACAGCAGGCAACTGCTCATTCGACGGTGACCACCAATCATGGTACACAACACAAGAGCCAATAGAGAACAGAGGTCACGTTCTCCCTCCACCGCAACAACCTATTACAATAAAGTTCCCCCTCCTTCTTCCTTAAGTAACCAATGAAACTAACTACCTTTTTAAAAGTCTGACGTAATGGCATGCGCAGTGAGCAGTAACAACAAAGTATAAAGGACACTGCATAGCTAGAATAGACCCAGAAGAAGGCCGCTGCAACCGTGGCCGAAACGTTGGTTTTTCTCCTGCAGCAGTAGGTTTTTTTTTTCTTTTTACATTATGACGCGGTACCGTACTCAGAAAACTTTTATGTCGACTGACTCTGGCCGCGGAAGCCTACGTAATTATATTTTCAATCTAGTATTTGCAATGAGTGTATGGAGTCATCCAAAACAAATACTGCTCGTGGTGTCTTTCATGTGGGCGAAATGCGTCGGTTTTTTTTCCGATACATACAAAATGATTTTTGAAGCTGAATTTTACGTTATCATTCGATAGAGCGTCCCCAAGTTAGTCTAGTGAAATATTCCTTTTATCGATATGTATTAACAGGGACAGCAACACACGAAGAATAGCCGGTACTGCAGCAGCGGCTGAGCAGCACTGCTGAAGGCAGCGTGATGTAGTGTCTGTTCTGTCCCGAACACTGACATGAATGAAGTATATCTAGTAGTGGCCAAAGGAAACAATTAACAGGCCACAAAGTAGAGAGATACCATGAAAGTACCGGGTGATCAAAAAGTCAATATAAATTTGAAAACTGAATAAATCACGGAATAATGTAGATAGAGAGGTACAAATTGCCACACATGCTTGGGATGATATGAAATTTTATTAGAAACAAAAAAATACAAAAGTTCAAAAAATGTCCGACAGATGGCGCTTCATCTGATCAGAAAAGCAACAATTAGCGTAAAAAAGTAAGACAAAGCAAAGAGGAAATGCTCAATATCTCCACCATCATTCCTCAACAATAGCTGAAGTCGAGGAATAATGTTGTGAACAGCACTGTAAAACATGTCCAGAGTTATGAGGCATTGGCGTCGGATGTTGTCTTTCAGCATCCCTAGAGATGTCGGTCGATCACGATACACTTGTGACTTCAGGTAACCCCAAAGCCAATAATCGCACGGACTGAGGTCTGGGGACCTGGGAGGCCAAGCACGATCATCACCAAACGACGCGCCCAAGAGATCTTTCACGCGCCTAGCAGTATGGGGTGGAGCGCCATCCTGCATAAACATCGTTACGTTCCAGCAGGTGTTCATCAGCCAGGCTGGGGATGATGCGATCGTGTAACATATCGGCGTACCTCTCACCCGTCACGGTAGCAGTTTTACTGTCCAGCGCCATCTGTCGGACATTTTGTGAACTTGGTTTTTTTTTGTTCTAATAAAACCCCATGTCATTCCAAGCATGTGTGTCAATTTTTACCTCTATATCTACATTATTCTGTGGTTTATTAAGTTTCCAAATTTGTACTGACTTTTTGATCACCCTGTATAATTAGGGAAGGTGGCTCTACAGACTCACACTGTGCATTGCGTAGAAGATGGCGCCGCCATATTAGTAGCCGCTGAACATTGGCAGACTGCTGTTTACATAATAATTATTGTTATTAATTTCTGTCGTGTGCACGCAATACTTTAAATAGTACTCGTAAGAATCACAGTGCTTTCTTGAATAACACGGTGTCAGAAAGGCATTTTCAGACTTTTTTTGTGGTGTTAAAGGCATATTTGAGCCACTAAAACGACGCATTTGGACTCGTTAATGTAAATTTCTTTTTGTTACACAGTTCTAATACCCAAGTAGCGAAACATTTGATGTGAAGAGGCTGCTTTCGTAGCCCAGTACTTTCTTTAATACTGGAATCAAAAAACTGCTATTCCCTCTGTGTCCTCTTACCGAAAATGCTGAGGACGTATTTTGCTATATCTGGACGGTTTGCAGTATTTCCTTCTCATAGCTTTCAACTAGAGCGCTCGTCTGTTATACCGATAGGAAATCTAGAATCAAATAGCAGAAGTAAAACCACTGAGGTGATAGTAACCAGCGCAACTGTAATTCATGAATATAAAAAATATCAAAATGTGGTGCTACAGAAGAATGGGTAGGTCACATAACTAAAGAGGAGGTATTGAATAGGATTGGGGGGAAGAGAAATTTGTGGCACAACTTGACTAGAAGAAGCGATCGGTTGGTAGGACATGTTCTGAGGCATCAAGGGATCACCAATTTAGTATTGGAGGGCAGCGTGGAGGGTAAAAATCATATAGGGAGACCAAGAGATGAATACACTAAGCAGATTCAGAAGGACGTAGGTTGCAGTAGGTACTGGGAGATGAAGCTTGCACAGGATAGAGTTGCATGGAGAGCAGTCTCAGGACTTAAGACCACAACAACAACAACAACAACAACAACAATAATAACAAAATATCACTTGTAATTGTGCGCTTGCGAATGAAATGCGATTCATTTACACTTTAGACTATAATCAGTACGACTATTGCATCTGTACGTAATACAAGCTGAATTTTTTTGGCAAAAAACTTCCGCCAGAAACTAATTTTTGGGGTTACTAACATGGAAGACGTCAGCTTGAAGTTTGTGATGTCATGAGACTCAATTTTTATCGATACCCGATTTCAACTATTTTAGGCGCTGATTTAATTTTTTCTCTCGGCAGCGCAGAACGTGTTCATGTAATCTCTCTCTCCTGTTTCAGCTGCGCTGGGAAACAGACGTCCCTATATGATCGTCCGTGGTCACATGTATTAATTGGTTTCCACGCAATATTGTAAAGTCGACAGTGGATAGCAGCGTCTGTATAATCATTAACGTTTTCACTACGAGTCAGCAATTTTTTGATTAAACATGGAAAGATAAATTAGAACGTCTAATTTTTTCATTATAGCCAGTACTGAACGTCCTTTACTGAAGAATTCTGTATCTTTTGTGATGCATATTCCTGCAAATAAGAATAGATACGAGTGGAACCTGCTTTCGTTCCACGTTGTGGTCGCGGGCACGCGGCTGAAAATATTTAATGATGTATACGAATGCGTGTGTGTGCGCCCTAAAACACTAACGAATGCGTGTTGAGAAGTAATGCCTCTGAAATTTTCATGTGAAAACTGTTAAATAATTTTTAAATAAAACGAACGTTATTAACATTCCACGTTTTTATTCTTTATTTTTATATATCTGCAGCCTTCTACGGCTAGAAGGCTCCGAATTACAACGTGTAACATGGCGGCGTGTAAAGTAGCTGTGTCGGTGCGCGAGAGAGAGCGTGCTGTAATCGAGTTTCCAAAACATAAGGAACACCTCCGAGTGCTTCACTTTCATAGTGCATAGGCGGTGCAAGCAGAGGTGAGATAGTGGCTCTGTCAACAAACTGTGATCGATCATTATGAATTACCTCGAAGAGAACGGTCTATTGACGCGGATTTGGAAAACATCGTTCTTGTCAAACACAACTAGCTCTTTACTCAAACGAAGCGTTGAGTGGCATTCACAAGAGATTTCAAATTGATTCCGAATTTCTAGATTTCCAGAAGGCTTTTGACACCGTACCTCACAATGGGCTTCCAATCAAGTCGCGTGCTTATGGAATATCGTCTCAGTTATGCAACTGGAATCGTGATTTCCTATCAGAGAGGTCACGGTTCGTAGTAACTGACGGAATGTCATCGATTGAAAGAGAAGTGATTTTTGGTCTTCCCTAAGTTAGTGTTACAGGCCCTCCGCTGTTCCTTATCTATATAAACGATTCAGCCGACAATTTGAGCAGTCGTCTTAGGTTGTTTGCAGATGACGCTGTCGTTTATCGTGTAGTGAAGTCATCAGATGACCAAAACAAATTGCAAAACGATTTAGAAGAGATATCTGTATAGTGCGAAAATTGGCAGTTGATCCCAAATAATGAAAAGTGACAGGTCGTCCACATGGAGGCCGTAAATTCACCTAATACCTGGGAACTGCAGTTAGTAATAACTTAAACTGAAAAAGTTGAGGGGAAGGCGAAGCAAAGGCTGCGTTTTATTGGTAGAACACTTAGAAGATGCAACAGATCTACTAAAGATTCTGCCATATAAAGATTCAAATGGCTCCGAGCACTATTGGCCTTAACATCTGAGGTCATCTGTTCCCTAGAACTTAGAACTACTTACACCTAAGTAACCTAAGGACATCACACACATCCATGCCCGAGGCGTTATTCGAACCTGCGACCGTAGCAGCAGCGCGGTTCCAGACTGAAGCGCCTGGAACCGCTCGGTCACAGAGGCCGGCTAACACTTGTCCGTCCTCTATTGGAGTACTGCTGCAGGCGTGTGGGATACCTACCAGATAGGATTAACGGAGTACATGGAGAAAGTTCAGAGAAGGGCAGCACGTTTTGTATTATTGAGAAGTGGTGGAGACATTGTCACGGGCATGATACAGGATTTGTGATGGACATCATAAAAACAAAGGCGTTTCTCGCTGCGGCGCAGTCTTCCCACGAAATTTCAGTCACCAACTTTCTCCTCCGAATGCGAAAATATTTTGCTGACGCCGTCCTACACAGAGAGAAAAATCATCATAATGAAATAAGGGTAATCAGAGCTCGCACGGAAAGATACAAGTGTTGGTTTTTCCGCTCGCTGTTCGGATGTGGGATAATAGAGAATTATTGTGAGGGTGGTTCGATGAACCCTCTATCAGGCACTTAAGAGTGGTTTGCAGAGTATCCATGTAGATGTAGACATGGATGTGACGGTTTCGACAGTCAGGTGTCTTTTTGGGAGAAATGTGTACGTCGCCACGGTGATTATGTTGAGAGGTGAATTTGTGAACATTTAGAATAAATATATAGATTGTAAACTTTCTGGCAGATTAAAACTGTGTGCAGGGCCGAGACTCGAACTCGGGACCTTTGCCTTTAGCGGGCAAGTGCTCTACCTGAGCTACCCAAGCACGACTCACGATCCGTCCTCACAGATTCATTTCTGCCAGTACCTCGTCTCCTACTTTCCAAACTTCACAGAAGCTCTCCTGTGAAGTTTGGAAAGTAGGAGACGAGGTACTGGCAGAAATGAATCTGTGAGGACGGGTCGTGAGTCGTGCTTACGTAGCTCAGATGGTCGCCGGCACGGTAGCTCAGCGTGTTCGGTCAGAGGGTTAGCTGCCCTCTGTAACAGAAAAACTGAGTTAATGGATCAACGACGAACTGAAACGGGTTTCTTGCGACGCCCGACCCGAGCAGAGGCAACAATCTAAAACGAACAAAAATGAGATGAAGAAAAAATAAAAGATGGTAGAGCACTTGCCAGCGAAAGGCAAAGGTACCGAGTTCCAGTCTCGGTCCGGCACACAGTTTTAATCTGCCAGGATGTTTCTATCAGCGCACACTCCGCTGCAGAGTGAAAATCTCATTCTCGAATATTGTTTGATTGAAAAAGCGTTAAGACTTCTACCATTAAAAATTCTGAGGCATTGTTTTTCAGCACGTCCTCGGAAGTGCGTATATTCAGACATTACAGAGGGAGGGGCGGTGCTATTGCTGGTTATTCTGCTTATTTCACTGTCCTTGTTAACACGCATCGGTGAAACGAATATCGCACTAGACCGATTTTGGACCGCTCTGTCGAATGGGCAAATGAAATTCCGCTTAGAAAATCGTTTTGTTTGTAATTGGAACAAAACGGCACTTTCCGTTGACGCTGAGAGTCCCATGAAAGACGTGATGAACAGAACTAGTTTGCGACGACTCCAGCGACACAATGCAGAAACGCAACTGCACACATCTGCCGGACCACCGGAGAAAATGCGTCTGACCACTCTCAGGAGAGACACCTCTTATACAAGACGTTTTGGAACGAATAGTAAATATCTCCATACATTAAAGGAACTTCGTCCGGACCGCAAGACAGTCATATAGGACCATTACATTACATAACACACTGAAGCGCAGAGAAACTGGTAGAGCACGCGTATTCAAATACATAGATACGTAAATAGCTAGAATGTGGCGCCGCGGCCGGCAACGCTTAAACAAGACAAGTGTCTGGTGCAGTTGTTAGATCGGTTACTGCTGCTTCAATGGCATGTTATCAGGATTTAAGTGTGTTTGAAGTTATAGTCGGCGCAAGAGCGACCCACTTCTTGTAAAAATGATGTCGGGGCAACAGACAGCGTTTTGCGTTCTTCGTTTTGCGCAGTGCGGGTCAATAATAACTGTTTAGCGTGACTCTCGTACTCGGTATGGTGTGGATCCTTCCTGTCCAAAATTTAATGTGTTTTGTGCAGTTTCACGGGAAAAGTTGTGTCTTCCATTTTTCTTTGCCGAGAATACTGATACAGGAAGCACATATCCCGATATGCTTGAGAACTTCCTTGGAGACTGATTCGAACGACTTCCTTTAGCAACAGGATGGAGCATCGCCACGCTGACATCTGGAAGTGCGGGAATTTTTAAATGAGAGGATTACAGAAAGATGGAACGGTCGCACTGGACCAAATGATTCGGCCTTACATTACTGGCCTCCTAGGTCGCTGGACCTGACTGCATGTTATTATTTCTTGTGGGGGTTTATAAAAGACTCTGTTTGTGTCCCTCCGTTACCAAAAACAATGAATAAACTGAAGCATCGCATAACACAGCTGTTGAAGTTTTAATTCAAGCGGAACCGCGCGACTGCTACGGTCGCAGGTTCGAATCCTGCCTCGGGCATGGATGTGTGTGATGTCCTTAGGTTAGTTAGGTTTAAGTAGTTCTAAGTTCTAGGGGACTCATGACCACAGCTGTTAAGTCCCATAGTGCTCAGAGCCATTTGAATACCACACTGACATATGCCAAGTGTGGCATATTGAACACCTATGAAAAAACCTTTTTCAGTTTCCCGTTCATCAAAAAACAATTTTTATTGTATACGTTCATTAGTTTCAGAAATATATACGTTAGAGATCGGATGATTCTTTTTGATACGCCCTGTATGCCATTGAAGTGTAGCTGTAAAATTGTGTAATTGTACGTCACAAACTTCAAGGCAAAGGCTTGCCGTAGTGGATACACCGGTTCCCGTCAGATTACCGAATTTAAGCGCTGTCGGGCGTGGCCGGTACTTTGATGGGTGACCATCCGGGCCGCCATGCGCTGTTGCCATTTTTCGGGGTGCACTCAGCCTCGTGATTCCAATTGAGGAGCTACTCGACCGAATAGTAGCGGCTCCGGTCACAGAAAATCATCATAACGACCGCGTCCTCAGCTGAGGGTGATACGGCGGTCGAATGGTCCCGATAGGCCACTTGTGGCCTGAAGACAGACTGCGACGACACAAGGTTCAGGAGATACGATGCCATAAACATTAAGATAAATGAAAAACATACTTTTGTTTAATATGAAGCACAAATGACCCGGACTGTGCTCATGGAGCGTATGGTAACGAGAGCACTTGGTGACTTGCAAGAAACGTTAAACATAATTTGAAACCTTTTCTAAACTTTTTCTCGCTTACATCCTTAGCGTCAAATGTTTAACGCAGTAATTCATTTGAATGGTAATTGGACGTTTGAAACTGTTTTATGCATAGGAGTTCAGTTCTTCAAATAATGGAGGGTTTACTGGTTCTTGGCGAATCAGTATCTATCAGGTGAGATACGTTCTGAGAAATGGCGCATGCGACGTTATCAACCGCAGAAAAATGTTATCGTACAAAAAGAAAAATGTGTTACAATGTCCACCGTTGAGTCTCACAAACGTTCTGGGAAACCGAGGTACTACTAAATCCTCATTAATCCGCGATAAACGACATAGCTGCGAGAAAGTCCACGATAAGGCTTGAGCTTCTAGCGAGTGACGTCTGCCACGCCCACCACACAACAGCCGGGATGGCGTCGGAGTGGTGGGACGGCTACGTGCGTGATACAACACTTTTCTGTCACTGCGCCTTTGGGCTGCCTATAAATTACACTGCACAGTGGCCAACTACTCAAGGGCACAACCAAAGGGCCTCATAACACAGAGTCACCACACAGACAACGCAGCAGACCACACCATTTCAGGAAGAGAGAGAGATGGTACACACCAATATACAACGAAGCGCCTAAAAAACTGGTATAGGCATGCGTATTCAAATACTTTACGTAAACAGCCAGAACACGGAGCTGTGGTCGGCAACGCCTATGCGAGGTGTGGCTAGAAAAAAACCGGACTAGTACTGGTGAAACAATAAAACGAATGCAATAAGGCTGAAAGTCGCGTGGCCTGTCACGTGACTCTCGCTCCGCCTACTGCTCGAGTTTCATCTGCCTCCTGCACTCAGTCTGCCCGTGGCGTCTGTTTTAAGTAGTTGACGTTTTGTCTGTGCGTCGGAAAATGTTGAGTGTACAGAAAGAACAGCGTGTTAACATCAAATTTTGTTTCAAACTAGGAAAATCTGCAAGTGAAACGTTTGTAATGTTACAACAAGTGTACGGCGATGATTGCTTATCGCGAACACAAGTGTTTGAGTGGTTTAAACGATTTAAAGATGGCCGCGAAGACACCAGTGATGACACTCGCACTGGCAGACCATTGTCAGCAAAAACTGATGCAAACATTGAAAAAATCGGTAAACTTGTTCGACAAGATCGCCGTTTAACAATCAGAGCAGCGTCTGAGTTAACAGGAGTTGACAAGGAAAGTGTTAGGCAGATTCTTCATGAAAGTTTCAACATGAACAAAGTGTGTTCAAAAATGGTTCCAAAGTGTCTCACAATTGAACAGAAGGAACGCCGAAGAATGATTTGTTCTGACATCCTGGAAAACATTGAAAGTGATCCCACCTTCTTGCAAAATCGATGCATTGGAAAACTCCGGGTTCTCCACGACAAAAAAAAGCACGAATGTCAAAATCGAAATTCAAGGCAATGATGATTGTTTTTTTTGACATCAAAGGGATTGTGCACATTGATTGGGTACCAGAGGGACAAACAGTGAATCAACATTACTACATTAGCGTCCTGGCTACCCTACGTGAGCGAGTACGGAGAAAACGGAACGATTTGTGGAGAAAAAAGTCATGGATCCTTCACCAAGACAATGCCCCAGCTCACAGTGCGTTGTCAGTGAAGACGTTTTTGGCAAAACACAACATTCCCATCTTAGATCATCCACCCTACTCACCTGATTTGACCCCCTGTGGCTTTTTTCTTTTCCCTAAAGTCAAGTCAGCTTTGAAAGGAACTAGATTTGAGACTGTTGAAGCAGTAAAAGAAAAAGCGACGGAAGTAATGTATGGACTTATCGAAAATGATCTGCAGCATTCCTATGAACAGTGGAAAATTCGTATGGAGCGGTGCAGAGATCGAGGAGGAGAGTACATTGAAGGAGATAACATGAAATTGTAAATAATTGTAAATAAATGTTTTTTCCAGCATCAGTCCGGTTTTTTTGTAGCCGCACCTCGTATAAGACAACAACTGTCTGGTGCAGTTGTTAGATCGGTTACTGCTGCTACAATGGCAGATTGTCAAGCTTTAACTGACTTTGAACGTGGTGTTACAGTCGGCGCACGAAAGATGGGACACAGTATCTCCGAGGTAGCGATGAAGTGGGGATTTTCCCATATCACCATTTCACGAGTGTACCGTGAATATCAGAAATCTGCTAAAACATCAAATCTCTGACATCGCTGAGGCTGGAAAAAGATCCTCCAAAACAGAACCAACGACGACTGAAGAGCCAGCCGCTGTAACCGAGCAGTTCTAGGCGCTTCAGTCCGAACCGCGCTGCTGCTACGGTCGCAGGTTGGAATCATGCCTCGAACATGGATGTGTGTAATGTCCTCGTTAGGTTTAAGTTGTTCTAGGGCTAGGGGACTGATGACCTCAGAAGTTAAGTCCCATAGTGCTCAGAGCCATTTGAACCATTTTTTTGTGTTTAAAAGCAGCTGCAAAAAGTCCAACAAACGTGAGTACATGACAAACTGCGTAACAGCGAGCGACAACAAACGTAAAAACATTGCTGTGACGTAAAGTAAGTTAGATACTATGAAAGTATTCGCAGAACACAATATGTTCTAAATCTTCAAAATCTAGCAAACACATAACTCCTACAACGGACAGGAAATTCCAGTGCTTGGACAGTGTAGTGAACCTGCCACTTACAAATCACACACTAGGACAGTGAATTTTACTGTGTTGAAATCAAGAGACAGTGAGAACATATTCGGTTTTGATACCTTTGATTTGTTTGGCCTTAGCATCTAAGACAATGTACTTTCAGTATCGGTTTTTGATCTAAAACACAGAGTAGCTAACTTGCTTAAAGAATCTCCTGAACTATTTTCGGAAGGAATGGGAATAGCTAATAACTTTGTAGTGCATATTACATTGAAAGACAATGTACAGCCTAAGTTTAAAAAAAAAAACTTAACTGCTAAGGTCATCAGTCCCTAAGCTTACACACTGTTGTTGTGGTCTTCAGTCCAGAGGCTGGTTTGATGCAGCTCTCCATGCTACTCTATCCTGTGCAAGCTTCTTCATCTCCCAGTACCTACTGCAACCTACATCCTTCTGAATCTGCTTAGGGTATTCGTCTCTTGGTCGCCCTCTACGATTTGTACCCTCCACGCTGCCCTCCAATACTAAATTTGTGATCCCTTGATGCCTCAGAACATGTCCTACCAACCGATCCCTTCTTCTAGTCAAGTTGTGCCACAAACTCCTCTTCTCCCCAATCCTATTCAGTACCTCCTCATTAGTTATGTGATCTATCCATCTAATCTTCAGCATTCTTCTGTAGCACCACATTTCGAAACCTTCTATTCTCTTCTTGTCCAAACTAGTTATCGTCCGTGTTTCACTTCCATGCTTGGCTACACTCCAGTCAAATACTTTCAGAAACGACTTTCTGACACTTAAATCTATACTCGATGGTAACAAATTTCTCTTCTTCAGAAACGCTTTCCTTGCCATTGCCAGTCTACATTTTATATCCTCTCTACTTCGTCCATCATCAGTTACTTTGCTCCCCAAATAGCAAAACTCATTTACTACTTTAAGTGTCTCATTTCCTATTCTAATTCCCTCTGCATCACCCGACTTAATTCGACTACACTCCATTATCCTCGTTTTGCTTTTGTTGATGTTCATCTTATACCCTCCTTTCAAGACACTGTCCATTCCGTTCAGCTGCTCTTCCAAGTCCTTTGCTGTCTCTCACAGAATTACAATGTCATCCGCGAACCTTAAAGTTTTTATTTCTTGTCCGTGGATTTTAATACCTACTCTGAATTTTTCTTTTGTTTTCTTTATTGCTTGCTCAATATACAGACTAAATAACATCGGGGAGAGGCTACAACCCTGTCTCACTCCCTTTCCAACCACTGCTTCCCCTTCATGTCCCTCGACTCTTATAACCGCCATTTGGTTTCTGTACAAATTGTAAATAGCCCTTCGCTCCCTGTATTTTACTCCTGCCATCTTCAGAATTGGAAAGAGAGTATTCCAGTCAACATTGTCAAAAGCTTTCTCTAAGTCTGCAAATGCTAGAAACGTAGGTTTGTCTTTTCTTAATCTAGCTTCTAAAATAAGTCGTACGGTCAGTATTGCCTTACATGTTCCCATATTCCTACGGAATCCAAACTGATCTTCCCCAAGGTCGGCTTCTACCAGTTTTTCCATTCGTCTGTAAAGAATTCGCGTTAGTATTTTGCAGCCGTGACTTATTAAACTGATAGTTCGGTAATTTTCACATCTGTCAACGCCTGCTTTCTTTGGGATTGGAATTATTATATTCTTCTTGAAGTCTGAGCGTATTTCGCCTGTCTCATGCACCTTGCTCACCACATGGTAGAGTTTTGTCAGGACTGGCTCTCCCAAGGCTTACACACTACTTAACCTAAATTATCCTAAGGACAAACACACACACCGATGCCAGAGGAAGGACTCGAACCTCCGCCGGGATCAGCCGCACAGTCCATGACTGCAGCACCTGAGACTGCTCGGCTAATCCCACGCGGCGTAAGTTTTTCCGGGCCCGCCCCGTTCCAATTGCTTTGAGAGACAAAGTAGCCAGTGAATTGAAAGAATTGGAAGATAATGATCTAACTGCTGCCATTCAAGTTAGTCAATGACAAGTCTTCTCGTTTTGTTGCCTAAGCCTGGGCGCTTCCGCATTTGTGTTGAATAAGTCTACAGTCAACCCACAGACAGTAGTTCACGCTTATCCGTTACCTCGCCCTGAAGAACTCATGGACAGGCTCGGTGCAGGACGTTGCTTTTGTGAGAAAGGATTGCACGATGCCTACTTGTAAATTCCATTGAATGAAGATTCGCAGAAAGTGTTTGTTGTAAATACACACTTAGGACTGTTCAAGAATTCGCGTTTGCCCTTCGGCAGCGCATCCGCACCCGCCATTTTTCAACGTTACTTCGAACAGCTTGTTTTTGTTCGAACTACCTTGACGATATTATCGTCTCAGGTCGAACACCAGGGGAACACACTGCCAATTTGAGTACTCCCTTTCGAGTGTTGTCAGATGCTGGACTCAAGTGTCATATAGAAAAATGTGACTTTTTCCAAACTGAACTACAATACTTAGGCCATAGCTTGCAATCCGTGACCTGCCTGTTCCTCGCAATATGAACTGGAGTCAGTGCTAGGCCAGATGTCATGCAACACTCGGTTCATACCGAATGCCGCTCAGATCGCGGCTCCATAGCATCGCTTGCGTCGCAAAAATGTACCTTTTGTGTGGACTAAAAACTGTCAAGACGCATTTCAGAGACTCATAAATGCTTTGCTCAGTGACAGGTGTTTCGTGCATTTTGACCCTGTCTAGCCGATAGTTTTGCAAATCGACGCTACTTCCTATGGAATCGACGCTGTGCTTTCGCACAGAATTAGTGCACAAGACAGACCTGTTTCCTTTACCTCAGAGTTGTTAATTCAAACTCAGTGCAATTATTCATAAATTGAAAAAGAAGCTCTGGCTATTGTGTATGGTGTGACCAAATTTCATCACTATTTGTATGGTTCTCTTTAGCGACAGATCACAAGCCTTTGCAGTCCTTGTTTCATCCGTCCAAGCTGGTTCCTACACCCACTGCTCAAAAATTGCAACGGTGAGCTTTATTGCTTTCGCAGTATCAGTACGAAATTATGTTCAGACCTACGGCAAAGCATGGCAATGCAGAAGGCCTACCTCGCCTTCCGATTGGCCCAAACTCTGAATTTGATGCATCTGCCGCATCTTGTTGCCAAATCGATGCACAGAACTCTTAATTGTTGGAATCTTTTTCCTTGCACTACAGAAAAATTGCACAGGCCGCGGAAGAAGATCCAAATCTCCAGATTTTGTTGCATTACATTCGTACGTCTTGGCCTCGTTCGTTGAAGAGTATCCAAAATTCAGTTGTGCGCCGATATTTTGCACGTCGGCATAAGCTTTCAGTTCAACAAGATATGATTCCAGTTGAAAATGACAGTGGACAATGGCGTGTGCTTATTCTGAAATTGTTACAGAATGATGAGTTACGATTGCTCCACCAAGAACATAGGGGAATTGTTCGCACCAAAGAGTTAGCGTGACGGCACTATATTTGGCAGGGTATTGACACCGACATTGAACAGGTGACGTCACAGTGTAGCGCATGCGCGGAAAACCAATCAGCTCGGCCACACACATTTTCAGCTTGGGCTAAGACTCAATCGCCATGGCAACGACTGCACACTGAATTTTCAGGACCATTTTGCGACACTCGTTGGCTCACAGTAATACACTTTTTTTTTGCAAGTTTCCATTTGCGGTGCCTATGAACTCTACCACATCACGTAGCACCATTCAAGCGTTGTCCTCCATATTTTGGATAGAACGTTTGCCGGAACTACTTGTGTCGGAGAAAAGATGACAGTTCACTTCAAGTGATTTTGAACAGTTTTCAGAACGAAATGGTATACGCCGTCTAACAAGTGCTCCGTTTCACCCCAGGACAACGGAGACGCTCCGTACGCACTTTTAAACAACAGATGGCCACGCTTCGCTCCACCCACACACGAGAACAGGCGCTGCAACTCTCTCTCGCCTCCTATCGCTCCCACCCACGAGACGGACCATTTTAAATTTCCATCAGATGTGATACCCTCTACTGCAATTATGAGCAAACCAGATAATGTGGATCTATATGGTGATGTTGGTATACTGTAATAAATGCTGTTATATACTGTTGTACTGTATCTTACAATACAGTGCTGACTGAATTTTTATTATTTTATATTAATATTTCTGCTCCACACGTCATCACAAGTGCTGCCCTTTAATGATATGAGTTTAGGTTATCGCTCCTGGTTAAGTCTGCTCTTTGTACACAAAAACACATGTTTTGCTTAACCTTTTTCCGGACATTACTCAACGTCCTTGTCAATGCTAGTAATGATGAGAGGCACCCACTTGCCTTTCTCATACTGTGGCATCAAGCAGTCAGGCCTGCAAGATGAGTGGTTTGCCAAGCGAGTGGATTCTTCCTTAATTTATCGAGCAACATGAATTCTCGTATCTTACTATTTAGTTACAAATTATCCTCCTGTATGAATAATACGCAACGGAAACACGCATCTGACTATCAGTGATTTATAGAACTCTGACTGTACACTACGCACTGGCAATACCACATTTACCTTTTGTCTTTGATTTAACGGCTTTTATATAAATTCGGGACATTACGATAACATACAATTTAATGAAAAAGGCCACCAATCTCTTTCTTTTCACTATTTGATTTATTCCTAAACACACAAATTCTACAACCTACAACAAAATCACATGAGAAATTCCGCCCAGTGGGCATGGCTTTACGTTAGTGAATCTCTATACTATGGTCTCGTAATCTATTTACCGCAACAGTGCACTCCCTGGATCGGATGGTGGATCTTTTATTATACCTCACACTTCGCCTCTCACAATAATCCTCACGAAACTTTCCTCCAGATCGAGCGATACAGAAGGAACAGGCATACCCACAAATCTTTCGAAACTACCTTGCTACTCCCATGCAAAACACACATACCCAAATTACAAGACATACACAGCACAACAATATGAAATATTACACAAAGAACGGTTACAACTTCATCACTTTCCGCTTTCCCACTTCAATCAATATTTATCCCAGTTTCACACGACACTGCCCCACTTTGTAATTCTACTTTCCTACTGTGAACTCTGGAGATAAACGCACGTCTTCCTGTGCAATGCAAGCCATGTGGCGTTGCTGGAAAAACGGCCGACTCACCTTGATTCTCTCTCAGAGTTTAAATTCAGCGTCACACGGAATGATATTTCTTAAATACTTCAACTTATGATACACACGCTATTTCTTAAATATTTCAGCTTATTGTACACACGCTATTAATTCTTAAATATTTCAGCTTATTGTACACACGCTATTAATTCTTAAATATTTCAGCTTAAGCTCACGGAAGTATCTCAACTTATAACTACACGTGGGCTCTTTGTGACCGTTGGTTTACTACAATCCCCTTAAAATTACCTGCCTCACTTTGTAATTTTCCCCACAAAAGGTCCTGTGAAAGAGAAATTATTAATTCTAACTACTCTTAAATATTCCACATCCATACCATGCCTCCACTCTTTCATTCCGGAGCACAACAAAAAAACAGGTCTTTACAGCAGAAGGTTCAGCGGCAGAGTGCTGAAACATGGCCGTATTCTCGATTCTCTCGCACCTCTCTCGAAGTGGGAGAAGCACCCTGCTACCTTATTGGTCAGCCACATTTCAGACGCTCAAAGCTCTGGTAACTTCCATCTCTTTGGTCTCACCAAAGGTAGCCAAAGGATCGACTCAAAGATGATCATATATTCCGATTCACTATCTGTGGTTAGCAGACGACCATACATTCATTCCTTTCACAGATCTCACCAAACTGGATGTAGGGATTTATTTTGAGGGAGTGCACATGTGATCAATTAAATAAATAAATTGTCATTCTTTCCCACACTGGTATCCGGCTTCGCTGTATTAGTTGAAATTGAGTTACTTTTACACAAAAAATGTGTTGTTCTGACAAGAATTTCGTACCTATTTTCAATGTTGGGCGGTACTGTACCCTTTCACCACCGGCTACCCATGCAGAAAAAAATGGCACGGTACTATCCTTGCAATGCGAGGGTAGTTCCGAACATTTTTTTAAGAAAACTGTATTCGAACAAACGTAGCAAGTCATCAAAGTAACCAGGAGGAGACCTTAGCCCCTGGTGACCTCAAACTGACGACCAAATGTTGTTACTTTACCAAATTGGCAGTTGTTGCATTATTGTACTCTCCACAATCCGGAGTAACGTACACATACAAATTTACAACAATCTACATGACAAATAAAACATCACATCATAGAAATGAAAAAATAATCTTGAGATAAAATTTTGCTTTAGTTACTGGGATCTTCGTTATTTTTATGAGTAATCCAAATTTCAATAATTCTAAAACAAATAAAAAATACTTTCTCTGTTGTCACACATATAGACGACAAGAACTTGCATTTCGACTAGCCTTCGTTACACTTTAATGTGAAATGTCACCACTGTGATAAAAATAAGTGGCTTCAGTCAAAACACCAACAAGATTATTACTATGGACGACATCAAAATACATCAGTTAATTCCGATATTTGTTGTGCAATGCAAACTCTTGTCCCCTGTGACAATCTTACTGATCAATGCTACATGAACCGCTACGTTAGTATTACGTCACTGGCTTATAATTAGAGCATCATTGTACCAAATATTCTAATAAACATGCTACGTGAACTTGATAACCCAGAACAGACAAAAAACAAACACTAACTATTCTAAACACAAATGTTGATGAAATACAATTACACTTGCTGTCCCTTCAGGAATGAAACACATAAAAAAACATTTACACAATTACAAATACATTATTCCCTATCTTGCGAGTCACACGGAAACCTTTCATTCTGTGATTTTCTTGTGGTCAAAAAGTTGCTGATAGTTTTCCTAGAACCACTGTCTCGGTGTCAAAGCTCTCCCATGGTTACCCGGACGAAAGTCTTTGAGTCACTCAAATCGGCATTTTGAACACGCACTGGACAGTAAACTGTATCTCACATTAAACACAAATGTCATAGTCACTGTCAGAGTACCATCCACACGAATCTGTTCGTCCAAAAAAATGGCCCTACAACTACTATTACCCACGGTTCTGTCCTTTCAGTTCATGGTGTAATTAAAAGTCGTAAGTTTCAACAAACAGCACTTATTCCCGCACCAGTTCAAGAAATGTCTCCTACTACAGACGCAAATGTCAATGTCCCACTCTAGTTTCTTGCCTTCATACAATCGGAACTTATGAATGGCCAGTGGTACGTGCGTGTCGCCCCAGGCCGTTGACCTGCTGTAGCGGGCGCGTGGAGTGTACCCCGTCCGACAGTGGAGTGGGGAGTGCCGCGGCTCTGTCGCCTGTCGCCATGGCATCGTCAGCTCGGCCCGCTAGCGGTATGGGCGTTACGACACCCAATCAGTTAGCCTTCCGTGCATCTCGCAACATTACAGACAAAAGGAAATTCTTACATTAAAATTATACACCCTAGTTTTCTACACATACAACATCAACATTTATCTCTTTTCTATAGACAGCCCACACTCGTTCTATTCATTGTACCTGTCGTCCCTCATACAAAACATGAAAGTGTAAAAAAAAAAACAAAAGGAATAATAAACAATCTATACAGCTCATAATTACAATATCAAATAGTAGGCTACTCTAACATCCTATCACAGTGAAAATATTAGAAACTTTATCCTAAAACTACAATATACAATGAACTTTTGTGCTTGTGACACACTGAAATTAATACCCCTTGAAAGTGTTCTAACAAAAAATAAGAATAATCTACATAGCTCACAATTACCTACCACATGTTATTAAATAGTAAACTACTTTAACATCCTAACACAACAAACATTTCAGAAACTGATGACTAAATCTACAACATACAATGCACCTTTGTGCTTGTGACAGACTGAAATTAGTATCTTTCTATATATTTTACCTTTTTATTATATATAACAACATTTCTAGGACATGTATGAACCATCCACATGATGTCAGATCCTGACCTGCCATCGAGGTTCATCCCAATCAAACAATACATAATAATGTTGTAGTTACAGAACGGTAGCATCCCCTTTACAGGAGTGTGCGCATTGATCACACTACTCTACGACTCTCTCTCACCAGACATCACATTTTCCCTCTCATTCAATCCATAGATACACTAACAGAATAGGTCTAGAAGCCGGCTAACCTTAACACCACCACACTCACGACAACATACCATACCTTAGCTCCCTTATACTCAACCACATAACACATGAAGCTGTTTCAGAGATAGCATTCCAGTCTCCGAATTCGTCCTTTCACTCTGGCACCTCTCTCCATCGGCTTACCTCCGCATTCGCTTTACCCATTAATCATTCTGCTAAACACCAACTTAGAATTGCGACATTTCATCTAAGAACAAAAAATACACAAATTAATCAACCTGCAAAATAACTGTACACATTCTTGGTACCGTTTTGATTGGTTATCCTGGTACCAGGCTTCAACAACAACAACAATAAATATTATTTTTGCCAAATCGCAAATGTTATGCTAAGAATTAGATCTTACACTTATATTACATCTTACGTCAGTGTTCCACAACGTTCACCATCTGGATCTCATACTCCCTTTATGTCCTTTCACATTGTGCAGTTGTCCTCATCTCTTCATTCGTATTTCGGCTCTCCGTCCGTCCATTACTCCATCATTTCCTGGTCTTCCTTCGCCATTCGCATCAATCTCTATTGCAGCATACACAGGTCTCTCTGTAACATACATCTAAGACATCTCCACATTATTCAATTCTACTCACCTTTATTTACCACTGTTTCATCACGTCGAATCTCTATCTATTAATCACACTGCTTCACGTCGCTTCTTCCCTTACCCATCACCTTTATCCACTACTATTTATCACGTCGCTTCTCTATCTACCATCTTTATTCCCTCATAAATCATCACGTCGTTTCTGCTTGATCCTTATTCATACGACAAAAAATACGTACATACACCACTCTGTCGACTCCTGTTCATGACTCATTTGACCAGTCTATTCCGTCATACTTCCTGACATCCCGCCTGAAAATTCTTATGTTCGATTTGACCCTGCACAACGTTACACACCACAAATAAATACACTGACTATCTACCATAAATTGCCTACTTTAGATCTATCCTTAACTTTTCCATAATTTGATGTTAGAAATGTGATGAAGCCCACGAGACTGTTTTCCCTTGATCGTCTCAATCAGTACAGCATTTTCATGGACAATCCGCCTCGCTCTGAATGGTCCACTATAAAGAATTTGCTAGTTAGGAATCTAAGCTTACATGAAAATTAAATGTATGCAGAGAATATACAAGCTGGGAGAAATGGGACAGCCCAAGTGTTAGAAACTTTGGTGCTAGTAGCCTCTTTCACTAACACCAGAATCCGAACAACCATACACAGCACCTAATTATAACTGTCACCACGACTATGACATACTATAGATCAGATGGCATCTAATTTAAAAACTTCGATCACATTACTGATGTTACCTGTAACAGCAGTATAAACGTACCCTATTCCATACAGATCACAATGTTTACTTTTTACATTACGTGTTAAGTACCTGCAATAGTAAAATCGCAGTAATTATACTGGACTCCTTGGCATTATTACATAACATTTTAGCAACTGGTTTCTTTGAAGAAACAGTTCTTTTACTTTACAGTTCGAAATAAAAATTTGCAAATTTTGCTCTGAGAGACCAGCCTAACAGATTCCATTACTGGTGTTTTATTCTCTGATCAGAAGTATGGTATTTGCACTCCTACATATCAGTAGAGTATGTCCGCTACATAGACAATTTTCAGCGCCAGCTGCATGTGTTTTAAGGCAAGATGCTAAGGGCTGATATGTTGGATTTGTTTCTCCTATCCATCAATCTATTATGACAAGAAAGAAATACCAGGATTCCATGCTCTCCTGTCATTCTGATAGTTTCTGCCGTTCCTATCCTCGACTCTGTCTGACCTATGAGTCGTGTCTCCGTTCACGATATTGCTCTCATTACCCAATTCTTGTAACAAGTGCTGAAATGACGCAGAATCGTCTAAGCCTCTGCCTGCTATCACTATATCTCTGCGCAATTTCACTGGCAACTTCGCTCTACAGATCCTAATGAGCTCCCCAGGTTCGTATGTCAAATCCAAATACCTATTTCGTCTCAGGATTTCCTGATAGCACGACACTGGATCTCTTATACCACCTTCGTCACCATTTCGCATCATCAATATGCTTTGCGTAACCTGGTCCTGCTTACTTTGCGACCAGAATTCATTTAAATAGCTACTACAGTCTTTAATAACTTCCTGCATTTTCGCTCTAGCCTCGTCCCTCAATTGGTTATACACAAACTTCGTTTTGAGGAGCAGTCCCCACGATGAAGGTAATGGATCTTGAAATTGAGACAGCCTTGGACTATACCCAGTTGAGTCTACCACCTGTTTTATCCGACACAACCGTTCTTCTGACTCTGTGAATTCGTCTTGCTCTTTCTGCCTATTTTCGCTTTTTGAGTTTATCTCAATCTCCCTCTCCACTCTACCTGGTGATGTGTCACCTTCGCTGCTGCACGCTAATTGCAACTGTGCTAGTTCTTCACTATGTTTCCTACTTATTACTAATTGCGCCTCTTTAAGCTGTAATAGCGATTGTATCTCCCCCTGGTTGCCATAAGCTTCTCGCTGCGTACTGTCAGAGCCTGTCTCGCCTCTTATACTAATCTTTTCTACCTCTGCACTAATCGTATTCATTCTGACCACAACTTCTTTGATTCGCTCATCCGGCAACACGTCCCTACGTTCTGTAATATCGCTCTCTATTGCCCTTATTCGTACCTCCAAATTATTGGCTTTTTCTTTCACAGCATCCTGTACTTGCTTCGACGCACCCAGATTCTCCTCCCCCTCATCTAACCGATTATTAACTGCGGGCAGACGCTCATCGATAACTGTGTGTAGCTTCCTCATTGCCTCTTTATTTCCCTTATCAATTGCCTCCAATCTTTCCTTATTTGCTTCCAATCTCTCCTTAGTCTGCCTATCTCTCTCCTTAGCCTCCCTATCTCTCTCCTTAGCCTCCCTATCTCTCTCCTTAGCCTCCCTATCTCTCTCCTTATTCTCCCTATCTCTCTCCTTATTATCTCTACTGATTGCTTCTAATCTTTCGTTAGTTGCTTCAAATCTTTCCTTAGTCTCCCTATTCATCGCTTTATTATCTCTACTCATCGCTTCTAATCTTTCGTTAGTCTCCCTACTCATCGCTTGTAAAAACTGCAGTATCACATCGTTATTTCCTACTTTCGACGCGCTCACCTCGTTCGCCTGAGAAACGGTAGCTTCGCTAAGGGTAGCTTCACTTTCACTGAATACCTGACCTAGTCCCGAGCCCGCGTCGTCGGGAAAAGCCCGCGTTTGTGGACAAAGCCCGCCACATAAAGGATCCCCTTGCAGCGGTCCACTGAACAATACCGCCCCTTCGGAGTGTTTGTCTTTCTCGCTCATTAACCCATGGTCAACAGCTACTTCCTGCTGCACTGCTACGTCCACCCCAGAATCGCTATTCTCCATGGTGGCTACACTTTTCGACTGCGACCTAGTTACTACGGACATTACGCAAAAAAAATTATGAAACGATCTTCCAGCCTTGTGCGATATAGCAATTAATTACATAAAATAAAATAAAAGATCCTCACCAATCCAGAAAGAATTTGCAAACAGAAAAAATTTTACTACTTAACGCTATCACAATACATTCCATAAAAAAAATCTTAACAGCAAACCCTAACAACAAAATATCCTAACAAAATCGATCCTGGCAAAGGAATCCTGGCAACAAATTAAATATCCTGGTAACAAAATTATCGTGGCAAAAAACGGAATCCTGGCAACAAATTAAATATCCAGGTAAAATTATCGTGGCAAAAAATGGAATCCTGGCAACAAATTAAATACCCAGGTAACAAAATTATCGTGGCAAAAAAAAAAAAACGGAATCCTGGCAGGGTCGAAATTATGAGAGGCACCCACTTGCCTTTCTCATACTGTGGCATCAAGCAGTCAGGCCTGCAAGATGAGTGGTTTGCCAAGCGAGTGGATTCTTCCTTAATTTATCGAGCAACATGAATTCTCGTATCTTACTATTTAGTTACAAATTATCCTCCTGTATGAATAATACGCAACGGAAACACGCATCTGACTATCAGTGATTTATAGAACTCTGACTGTACACTACGCACTGGCAATACCACATTTACCTTTTGTCTTTGATTTAACGGCTTTTATATAAATTCGGGACATTACGATAACATACAATTTAATGAAAAAGGCCACCAATCTCTTTCTTTTCACTATTTGATTTATTCCTAAACACACAAATTCTACAACCTACAACAAAATCACATGAGAAATTCCGCCCAGTGGGCATGGCTTTACGTTAGTGAATCTCTATACTATGGTCTCGTAATCTATTTACCGCAACAGTGCACTCCCTGGATCGGATGGTGGATCTTTTATTATACCTCACACTTCGCCTCTCACAATAATCCTCACGAAACTTTCCTCCAGATCGAGCGATACAGAAGGAACAGGCATACCCACAAATCTTTCGAAACTACCTTGCTACTCCCATGCAAAACACACATACCCAAATTACAAGACATACACAGCACAACAATATGAAATATTACACAAAGAACGGTTACAACTTCATCACTTTCCGCTTTCCCACTTCAATCAATATTTATCCCAGTTTCACACGACACTGCCCCACTTTGTAATTCTACTTTCCTACTGTGAACTCTGGAGATAAACGCACGTCTTCCTGTGCAATGCAAGCCATGTGGCGTTGCTGGAAAAACGGCCGACTCACCTTGATTCTCTCTCAGAGTTTAAATTCAGCGTCACACGGAATGATATTTCTTAAATACTTCAACTTATGATACACACGCTATTTCTTAAATATTTCAGCTTATTGTACACACGCTATTAATTCTTAAATATTTCAGCTTATTGTACACACGCTATTAATTCTTAAATATTTCAGCTTAAGCTCACGGAAGTATCTCAACTTATAACTACACGTGGGCTCTTTGTGACCGTTGGTTTACTACAATCCCCTTAAAATTACCTGCCTCACTTTGTAATTTTCCCCACAAAAGGTCCTGTGAAAGAGAAATTATTAATTCTAACTACTCTTAAATATTCCACATCCATACCATGCCTCCACTCTTTCATTCCGGAGCACAACAAAAAAACAGGTCTTTACAGCAGAAGGTTCAGCGGCAGAGTGCTGAAACATGGCCGTATTCTCGATTCTCTCGCACCTCTCTCGAAGTGGGAGAAGCACCCTGCTACCTTATTGGTCAGCCACATTTCAGACGCTCAAAGCTCTGGTAACTTCCATCTCTTTGGTCTCACCAAAGGTAGCCAAAGGATCGACTCAAAGATGATCATATATTCCGATTCACTATCTGTGGTTAGCAGACGACCATACATTCATTCCTTTCACAGATCTCACCAAACTGGATGTAGGGATTTATTTTGAGGGAGTGCACATGTGATCAATTAAATAAATAAATTGTCATTCTTTCCCACACTGGTATCCGGCTTCGCTGTATTAGTTGAAATTGAGTTACTTTTACACAAAAAATGTGTTGTTCTGACAAGAATTTCGTACCTATTTTCAATGTTGGGCGGTACTGTACCCTTTCAATGATCTAAAATGATATGTAGTTATATTCTTCAAAACTGTTTACATCCGTTTCATTTGACGTTTACATACACTACTGGCCATTAAACTAGCTACACCAAGAAGAAATGCAGATGATAAACTGGTATTCATTGGACAAATATATTACACTACACTGCCCTGTGATTGCATTTTCACGCAGTTTGGGTGCATAGATCCTAAGAAATCAGTACCCGGACCAACCACCTCTGGCCGCAATAACGGCCTTGATACGCCGGTGCACTGAGTCAGAGCTTGGATGGCGTGTACAGGTACAGCTGCTCATGCAGCTTCAACACGATACCACAGTTCATCAAGAGTAGTGACTGGCGTATTGTGACGAGCCATTTGCTCGGCCACCACTGACCAGACGTTTTCAGCTGGTGAGAGATCTGGAGGATGTGCTGGCCAGAGCAGCAGGTGAACATTTTCTGTATCGAGAAAGGCCCGTACATGACCTGCAACACGCGGTCATGCATTATCCAGATGAAATGTAAGGTTTAGCAGGGATCGAATGAAGGGTAAAGCCAGGGGTCGTAACACATCTGAAATGTAACGTCCACTGTTCAAAGTGCCGTCAATACGAACAAGAGGTGACCGAGACGTGTAACCAACGGCACCTCATACCATCACGCCGGGTGATACGCCAGTATGGCGATGGCGAATACACGCTTCCAAAGTGCGTTCACCGCGATGTCGCCAAACACGGATGCGACCATCATGATGTTGTAAACAGAACATGGATTCATCCCAAAAAATGACGTTTTGCCATTCGTGCACCCAGGTTCGTCGTTGAGTACACCATCGCAGGCGCTCGTGTCTGTGATGCAGCGTCAAGGGTAACCACAGCCATGGTCTCCGAGCTGATAGTCCATGCTACTGCAAACGTCGTCGAACTGTTCGTGCAGATGGTTGTTGTCTTGCAAACGTCCCCATCTGTTGACTCAGGGATCGAGACGTGGCTGCACGATCCGTTACAGCCATGCGGATAAGATGCCTGTCATCTCGACTGCTAGTGATACGAGGCCGTTGGGATCCAGCGCGGTGTTCCTTATTACCCTCCTGAACCCACGGATTCCATAATCTGCTAACAGTCATCGGATGTCGACCAACGCGATCAGTAATGTCGCGATACGATAAACCGCAATCGCGATAGGCTACAATGCAACCTTTATCAAAGTCGGAAACGTGATGGTACGCATTTCTCCTCCTTACACGAGGCATCACAACAACGTTTCACCAGGCAACGCCGGTCAACTGCTGTTTGTGTATGAGAAATCGGTTGGAAACTTTCCTCACGTCAGCACGTGTAGGTGTCGCCACCGGCGCCAGCCTTGTGTGAATGCACTGAAAAGCTAATCATTTGCATATCACAGCATCTTCTTCCTGTCGATTGAATTTCGCGTCTGTAGCACGTCATTTTCGTGGTGTAGCAATTTTAATGGCCAGTAGTGTAATGCATGTGTGTAGTTGAGTTGTAGATACCGGCCACCACACAACATCCTCTTCCTTGATTCCCATGGTACAAGACAATACAGTGTCAACGAGGACACAACACATTTAGCATTAGTGTGGATGAAGGTCAATTGTAAAACACAATATAACAGTAAAAAACATTCCATTAAAACCACGTCATATACACTGATGAGCCAAAACATTATGACCACCTGCTTAATAGCTTGTTCGTCCGTCTTTGGAACGAAATACATCAGATTTTGCGTATCAGGGATCCAACAGTTTGTTGGTAGATTTGTGGAGTTATGTGGCATTAGATGGCTATTCATATCTCGTGCGCTGGTTTCTGTACGAGGTGATGGCATCTGATAGCGACCCTGATGGATTCCATAGGATTTACATGAGGGGAATTTGGTTGCTGAGACAGCAACGAGAATTCATTATAATGTTCCTCCAACCACTGTAGCACCGTTCTGACTCCAAGACACGGGCAATTATACTCCTGAAAAACGACTTTACCGTTGCGAGGACATCAAACATGAAGGGATGCACGTAATTCGCAGGTGTCAGCGTGTCTTCGATTACTACCACAGGTCCCTTGCAAGCACAGGAGAATGCCTCCCATGGTATAATAGTGATCCCACCAGCTGCGTCCATGGCGCACTGCACGTTTCTAGGAGCCGTTTGGAAATTTGTGTTATGTCATCTGCACTCTTGAGTCTAGAGTCTATACTCTTCTCCATTATATTATTAAATTATTCATGGGCACATTTGAATATAAATTAGTACAGGGCATCACCTTGTTACATGAGGATAGACCATGCCCTTGTTACATTCCTGTTTCTATTTTAAATTCTTTGCTCAGTTCTCTCATAAATTTTATTCTGATTCTGTCCCTTTGTGTGTTTTCTTTATGATGTATGTAGTCTGTAAACCAAATTCAGCTAGTATTCCAAAAAGAGATTCTCGATCCATGCTGTCAAATGCTTTTTCGAAATGACAAATGTAATGGCTTCACCTTTATTTGGTGTAATACAGGAATATTTCATTGCATTGTCAAATTAATAGTTTGTTCTACGCATTGTTGGCCTTTTCTGAATTCACCTTGGTGTTGGACGAAGAAGTTGGAAGTGGTAACATTCCACAATAGTTGTTTCACACTGCTCTGCAACCTAGGAGTCCAAACCAAAATGCTGTCTCATCATAATTTTTGAGTGTTTGTACACTAGATTGAGCTCTACCACTGCAGATTTACTAAGGTTGTCCATCTATCAAACTTCCACTGATTTGACCAACAGACTGATGACCTTAGCAGTTAAGTCCCATAGTGCTCAGAGCCATTTCAACCATCTGACCAACATATATCACACTTGCATAAAGTGCTGTAAATACCTGGCCTTTATTAGCCTGAGTGGTCCTTTACACTGCTATCTAGGCCACTTATTTGGTCAACGGATATGCCAGACATTTGACAGTGTGTTTCTTGAGGATGATCTTTACAGAGATGGCCACTGCGTGTCCATGATCAAGCCAAGTTGTTTGCTGTGCGCACAATGTATGGGATAATTTTCTTGAATTATAGCGCCAACTACCAAGAATCAAAACAAATGTTTAAGATAAAATGTACGTAGTTTTTTATGAAGAATCTGATTCTGCAATAAAAAATGGGGGTTCCCATTTGAAATTTTAAAGCGAATTTTAAAGGGGGCTAGAGTGGCGCGCTAATTTCAGCACCCGGAGATTTCCCGTCGAAAATAATAAACTTTGGATTCTACAGATTTTTTCGTGTGAAGCTTATTACTCGAGTTATTCTGGTTTGTCAACTTAAAATTTACACCCTGTATATTACAGACGTAATGTGGCTCAGCCGTGGCCAAGTTGCAAGCTTTCTATTAAATTTGTGCATGTATGCGTGAGAGAAGTGAATACCTCGATTTCGAAAACTTTCTCGTCATGTAACATTGTACTTTATGTGTCGTGTTCAATCGCTGAGCAAAACTGTTGGCGATGCGCACGTACGCAGTTTCGTGAAATAAAACTTTAAACTTTATGAAATTCAAATTCTGAAATGAAGAAAATGAATGTAATTAATTTCCAAAACAATCTAGCTGTACTCAATGAAAACTACATAACTAAAACTCAGTACCGAAGCAAATTATGAGCGATACGTGATACGAAGTGCAGTGTTAGAATATCCACAAAAAATAAATTACTCTTAAGGAAATAACTGTTAAAAATTACTAACACTGTTCGCTAAAAATTAATGTGGTTGCTAACACGAGATCTGATAATCCTGACTACACACCGTTTGCTCAGGAATACAGGGTGAGACCTACCCTCAAATAAATGTGGCTTCCCTCTTGCTCAGCATGTAATGTTTGTGTCTGGAGTACTGACGCTCTCTAAATCATATACACTAATGTTCAGAAAAAAAACAGAACATCTTGAACGACTGGAGATAGGACGTTCATATTCATGGGACATGTACATTACGAGATGCGTTCAAGGCCTCCGATTTTTTTTCTAATTAACTACTCACCCGAAATCGATGAAACTGGCGTTACTTCTCAACGTAATCGCCCTGCAGACGTACACATTTTTCACAACGCTGACGCCATGATTCCATGGCAGCGGCGAAGGCTTCTTTAGGAGTCTGTTTTGACCACTGGAAAATCGCTGAGGCAATAGCAGCACGGCTGGTGAACGTGCGGCCACGGAGAGTGTCTTTCATTGTTGGAAAAAACCGAAAGTCACTAGGAGCCAGGTCAGGTGAGTAGGGAGCATGAGGAATCACTTCAAAGTTGTTATCACGAAGAAACTGTTGCTTAACGTTAGCTCGACGTGCGGGTGCGTTGTCTTGGTGAAACAGCGCACGCGCAGCCCTTCCCGGACGTTTTTGTTGCAGTGCAGGAAGGAATTTGTTCTTCAAAACATTTTCGTAGGGTGCACCTGTTACCGTAGTGCCCTTTGGAACGGAATGGGTAAGGATTACGGCCTCGCTGCTCCAGAACATGGACACCATCATTTTTTCAGCACTGGCGGTTATCCGAAATTTTTTTGGTGGCGGTGAATCTGTGTGCTTCCATTGAGCTGACTGGCACTTTGTTTCTGGATTGAAAAATGGCATCCACGACTCATCCATTGTCACAACCGACGAAAAGAAAGTACCATTCATGCTGTCGTTGCGCGTCAACATTGCTTGGCAACATGCCACACGGGCAGCCATGTGGTCGTCCGTCAGCATTCGTGGCACCCACCTGGATGACACTTTTCGCATTTTCAGGTCGTCATGCAGGATTGTGTGCACAGAACCCACAGAAATGCCAACTCTGGAGGCAATCTGTTCAACAGTCATTCGGCGATCCCCCAAAACAATTCTCTCCACTTTCTCGATCATGTCGTCAGACCGGCTTGTGTGGGGCCAAGATCGCGGCACAACACCACCTATAGGTAAAATGTGTGTGCGCATCTCGTTGTCGCTAGAAACCGACTTGAGCAGACATGCAGGATGCCTCGTAGACATTTGCGTGAACCGTACCGTCAAATCTGTCCGTTTGAAAGAGGGCGCGTTATTGGCATGAGTGAATGTGATGCAATCATCCGAGAGACTGCTGCTCGTCTGGGACGAAGTGTTTCAGCAGTGCAACGGATGTGTGCAGAATGCTTCACGGAAGGGCGTAAAACACGATGAGGTGGGTCAGGTCACACCTCCCACACTACCCCCCCCCCCCCCCCGCCACCCCCTCCCTCCGCCGAGGAGATCGACACCTCATCCGAATAGCATTGCAGGACAGATCTTTCCTACTCGTCTCTGGCGCAACTGTGGAACAGTGTAACACATCGTATACTATCTGAGGTGACAGTCCGTCGCCGTTTATTACGGCATGGGTTACGTGCGAGTCGTCCACTTCTCCGCCTACCATTGACGAATGTGCAGAAACGTGCTAGACGGCAGTGATGTGTGGAACGGCGTCACTGGGGAGAGGAATGACATGAGATAGGTTTTCATACTAGTGCAGGTTCTGTCTGTTTGAAAATGATGGCCGCATTTTGGTTCGCCGCAGACAGGAAGGAGCGGCATCATACTGACTGCATCCGCACACGACGTACAGTGCCAACTCAAGGCCTTAAGGTGCGGGCTGCTATTGGGTACCACCACAAATCACAGCTGGTGCTTGTTCACAGCACTGTGACCTATGTTACCCACGTGAAAGACATCCCTTACTGCACAAAACCCGAGACGCCATTTTTCAGTAAGACAATGCACGACCACATATTGCTGCACGAAGACGTGCCTTCTTTTGTGTCACTGGATGTCGTCTTTTTGCTCTGGCCCGCCAGACAACCAGACTTGTCGCCAGTCTAAAATATGTGGGATATGGTGAAACAACGAGTGCAGCACTGTGAGCCAACGCAAACTGTCACAGATGAACTTTGGAACCAGATGATTGCAGTATGGTGGCTATACCACAAGACACCATTCGCACCTTACACATGTCGTTGCCATCATGCAGGGAACAAGTTATAAGGGTCCATGGTGGACTCTGTGCCTACTAGGCAACAGGACCCATGCTGAACCGAGGTGACTGAAATGCTAATCATTTCTGCAGAACACACTAATGTACATATCCTGTGAATATGAACGCCATATCTCCAGTCATTAAAGGCGTTCTGGTTTTTTCTGAACATGAGTGTACAAATCAACAGCTAAATATAAAAAATCTCTTCTAATTTTTTTTTGTCAGAAACAATCTGTTGCTTTGTGTGGCGTAAAGTGCAACACACACACACACAAAAATTCAAAACTTTACTATGATTCATTGAGGTAGGCTTTACTTTAAAGAAAATCCTTTTTGAGAAGTCGAACTCTTGTTTATTGGCGAAAGGACTGCGCAACATAAGAAGACTCTAACAATTACAAAATTCTCTCCTTACAAGGAAACTTCAGAATACAAATTCCTCCAAAATCTTCTCTCTTAACATAAATAACAAGAAATTCCTATCTTGTATTCATAAATCATTAATTTTAAGATTGAGACAGGAGAAGTTACTCTGCCACCTATTTTTTGTATATGGAAAATTATTAAAGATTTCGTTGCAAACTGACGCACCTTGAGCGAGATTCTAGAAAGTTAATGGCCTGAGCAGATGTTGATGGAGCCTAGTACGACGCTAAAAGCATGAGATATTTTTATGGTTCTTAGCTCATAGAAACAGCATGTTGTGAGTTGGAAACAACTGGCAGCGAGTCCATCAGTAAATCTTGCCAGGCAGGCCCACAGTTGTACAGGGCAGACAGGGCAGCCACTCATCAAGACAGGTTTCAGCAGAACAATGCCACAATACCTGCATTGGCGTCAGCCAAAGCCTGGGCTGGGGTCGACAGACTGAAGAATGCGTCTACACAGTAGTCGTAAACCGAGCATTGTGTGCAGATTTTCTGGTAAACCTTCCGGGATGTAAGGTCGTGGTCCATGAAACTCTTCAGCTCCTAACGTTTCGTCCAGAGCTGCACTGGACATCTTCAGAGGGGTGTTTCTCCTCCAGTGAGTCTTGCCGACTGACTCACTGGAGGAGAAACACCCCTCTAAAGATGTCCAGCGCAGCTCTGGACGAAACGTTTGGAGCTGAAGAGTTTCATGGACCACGACCTTACATCCCGGAAGGTTTACCAGAAGATATGTCATCCGGTCGTGAAAGCTTTCATACTATGATTGTGTGCAGAACCACGTGTAATGAAAATTCACAAGTTTTTGTGTTTGCCAATACTGCAAATAGGTCTGTGACCCACTTCCATTGGCTGCCTCGCATGTATAAGAAACTCTGGCATCTGAGAAACGTTTAGAGAGAGAATCTTTATTACACCTCATAGCTAGGACTAACAAGCTCCAAGGCACAGGCAATTTAGATAAAGATCTTTAAGATTGTATCTGTTAGCTTGTTGCCATGGGAAATGACACAACTTTGGAGAAAATCATCTTACCCCTCTGCGAAAACCTGCCAGTAACTGACGATTTTTTTTTTTTTTCAGAGATGCAGGTTTCATAACTCTTGCCCTGGTTCGACAGGAGTTTGTGCTGAAGTGTGAGAGGGGAGATTTCTTGCCTCTAGAGCCCTATGATTGGCTCAAGATGGCATGAAAGTGGTGTTGTTTGTGCACTTTGTGGGAAAACGGACTTTTCTTTCTGAGGAGGTGCGAAGCACTCGGGTGCTGGACTTTGGTCTGGTAAGGGGAATTCTGGTCGATGATCTGGCATGTGTGGTTGGTGCTTAGAACATCTCCTGAGACTGACTTCACTTGTGAATAGTTTAGACTGGGGAGCCTGTGGTGAAGTTCTTACTGTACTGACAGTGTGACTTCAAACGTCTCAGACTACTCGCTTGCCGAGAGCACACTTATTCATTTTCAGTTACCAGTCTTGACATTTGGTATCCTTGTTCGCCCTGTCATACGAGGTGCATTCAAATTCTAAGGCCTCCGATTTTTTTTCTCCCGATTGGAAAGAGATAGAAACATACGCATTGTTTTAAAATGAGGCCGCATTCATTGTTAATACATCCCAGAGATGGCAGCACCGTACGGCAGATGGAATTTTACCACCAGCGGCGAGAATGAGAACTGTTTTAAATACTTAAAATGGCGACGTTTTCCTTACTTGAACAGCGTGCAATCATTCGTTTTCTGAATTTGCGTGGTGTGAAACCAATTGAAATTAATCGGCAGTTGAAGAAGACATGTGGTGATGGAGTTACGGATGTGTCGAAAGTGCGTTCGTGGGTGCGACAGTTTAATGAAGGCAGAACATCATGTGACAAAAAACAAAAACAACCTCGGGCTCGCACAAGCCGGTCTGACGACATGATCGAGAAAGTGGAGAGAATTGTTTTGGGGGATCGCCGAATGACTGTTCAACAGATCGCCTCCAGAGTTGGCATTTCTGTGGGTTCTGTGCACACAATCCTGCATGACGACCTGAAAATGCGAAAAGTGTCATCCAGGTGGGTGCCACAAATGCTGACGGACGACCACATGGCTGCCCGTGTGGCATGTTGCCAAGCAATGTTGACGCACAACGACAGCATGAATGGGACTTTCTTTTCGTAGGTTGTGACAATGGATGAGACGTGGATGCCATTTTTCAATCCAGAAACAAAGCGCCAATCAGCTCAATGGAAGCACACAGATTCACCGCCACCAAAAAAATTTCGGGTAACTGCCAGTGCTGAAAAAATGATGGTGTCCATGTTCTGGGACAGCGAGGGTGTAATCCTTACCCATTGCGTTCCAAAGGGCACTACGGTAACAGGTGCATCCTACGAAAATGTTTTGAAGAACAAATTCCTTCCTGCACTGCAACAAGAACGTCCGGGAAGGGCTGCGCGTGCGCTGTTTCACCAAGACAACGCACCCGCACATCGGGCTAACGTTACGCAACAGTTTCTTCGTGATAACAACTTTGAAGTGATTCCTCATGCTCCCTGCTCACCTGACCTGGCTCCTAGTGACTTTTGGCTTTTTCCAACAGTGAAAGACACTCTCCGTGGCCGCACATTCACCAGCCGTGCTGCTATTGCCTCAGCGATTTTCCAGTGGTCAAAACAGACTCCTAAAGAAGCCTTCGCCGCTGCCATGGAATCATGGCGCCAGCGTTGTGAAAAATGTGTACGTCTGCAGGGCGATTACGTCGAGAAGTAACACCAGTTTCATCGACTTCGGGTGAGTAGTTAATTAGAAAAAAAAATCGGGGGCCTGAGAACTTGAATGCACCTCGTATAAGTGAGCCAAATTGGTCCTTGGTACGACCAGGGAACGGGTGTG
This sequence comes from Schistocerca serialis cubense, assembly GCF_023864345.2. Taxonomy (NCBI): domain Eukaryota; kingdom Metazoa; phylum Arthropoda; class Insecta; order Orthoptera; family Acrididae; genus Schistocerca; species Schistocerca serialis. Next base: position 36,298,671 of record NC_064649.1, on the reverse strand, counting down.
TCACACACTGAAATCTACCGTAATGTCAGGGCTCTGATAGCGAGTAAACTGCGATCCGTCTGCCTGATCGCTAGACCGTGAGATTTCTGCATTTATTTCGTGGCCGCAATCGATTCGCAGGTACCACCTCAGGTCTCGCCTCCGCTGCACCCATCTCGCCATCTGCAAGTTATATCGCTGCACGAAGCACACAGTCTAATGTACTGCTGCTCTGGCGTTGTCAGGAGGTACAGATCTCAATGGCCACTTGCTCCCAGCTTCACCTATGTAGTGAAACCACAGTAGATTTAATCAAAGTCTGCTCAGCGTCAGATCAATCCAGATTGCGTTATCCACATTTCTAGGGCCAGAGTACTTGACTCACTTCAGCCATCCAGAACCCTTGTCCATTGTACTGCTAAACCAACTGTTAGTTGTTTATGGTATTCAATCAATAACTTGTTTAGCATAATTTTTGTCTGTCTTTGTTTCGGGAAAATAAATGTTGTTAGTAGACTAAATTTTGCATACATTCTCAATCATTATATATAGTCTCCACAGGGTTACCCTTCAAGGTTTTCGTGTCTTAATTAGTTTCAACTCTGTAAGTATTTAACGTGGCAATATTATTAATCCTTATTAAAAATAAGTACATGTATAATTTCGTATTTTGAAGGTACGACCTGTCTTAGGAACAAGATTGCAGGTCATTTCTAAATGGCTGCAAATAAATAAAATAAAGAGTTCATTACTTGTTCACAGATAGCAGGCTCAGGTATGAAGGTGCTATGATGCTCTTGGTGCACACGACTATCCTCGCTTCTGGTGGTCAGACGCGGTCGAACGGAACCTTGCAGCCCTCACGTTCTCATGTAGCTCAACATAGGATCACGTGACATCAGTGTGTCCTACAAATAAGGACCCTGCACGAGTCAAGCAGCTTGTCAAACGGAGGCCAACATCGAGGTCTGTTCCAAACGCTGATAACGCTGTCTCAAACGAGTACACGCCACCTGCGTGTGCTTCACATAGACCAAGCATCATTTGACGCTGTTGTATACCAAACAAGGCTCCAAAAGTACCAAACCACATAGTATCATTCTTAATGCCTACTGCTAGAAATGGAAACATATTTGACACTTACATATAGCTTCGGCTACAGTCTTCATCAGTAAAAGAGAGACATATACACCATTCATACACACAAGCAAGCACACCTCATGCACACATGACCGAGCCCGAGATGCTGGAATTGACAGTCGTGTGTGCATGAGGTGTGCCTGCTTATGTGCATGGGTGGTGTGAGTAACTCTCTTTTACTGACGAATGCTGTGGCCGAAAGTTATATGTAGGTGTCTTTTTATTGGTGCCTCTCTGCAACTTAACGTACCTTCTTTATGGTAAGTAACTATGTGTCTTTTCCTATATTATTGATATTCCTACCTGGAGTTTCCATTGTTTGAAAACATATTTGTTTATTTGAGCTTCATCGAACCTTGGCATGACCTTGAATAATGTATCATTTTATACGTAAAATTATCTCTATTTTCAGATCTTAAATATTAGGATTCCCATTTTAAAAAATCACTTTAACCTCTAAAACACCCTGAAAATCACGTTCATGGCCACGACCATTGTAGCAATGTCTGACCCCCTTGTCACTTACAACTTTTATCTAGAGCATTTTGCTGTATCGTTTCTATCCTGAGTTACACTACGTGATCAAAAATATCCGGACACTCCCAAAAACATACGTTTTTCATATTCTGTGTGTTGTGCTGCCACCTACTGACAGGTACTCGATATCAGCGACCTCAGTAGTCATTAGACATCGTGTAACAGCCGAACTGCGGAACTTACGGACTTTGAATGTGATCAGCTGACTGGCTGTCACTTGTGTCATACGTCTGCACGCGGGATTTCCACACTCCTAAACATCAATAGGTCCACTGTTTCCGATGTGATAGTGAAGTGGAAACGTGAAGGGGCAGGTACAGCACAAAAGCGTACAGGCCGACCTCGTCTGTTGACTGACATCGCTGACAGTTGAAGAGGGTCGTAACATCTAATAGGCAGACATCTATCTAGACCATCACACAGGAATTCCACACTGCATCAGGATCCACTGCAAGTACTGTGACAGTTAGGCGGGAGGTGAGAAAACTTGGATTTCATGGTCGAGCGGCTGCTCATAAGCCACACATCACGCCGGTTTATGTCAAACGACGCCTCGCTTGGTGCGGGGAGCGTAAACATTGGACGATTGAATAGTGGAAGAACGTTGTGTGGAGTGACGAATCACGGTACACGATTTGGCGATCCAATGGCAGGGTGTGGGTATGGCGATTGCCCAGTGAAAGTCGTCTGTCAGCGTGCGTAGTACCAACAGTAAAATTCGGAGACGGTGTTATGGGGTGGTCGTGTTTTTTTATCGAGGGGATTTACACCCCTTGCTTTTTTGCGTGGCACTATCACATCACAGGTTATGTTTTAAGCACCTTCTTGCTTGCCACTGTTGAGGAGCAATTCGGGGATGGTGATTGCATCTTTCAACAAGATCGAGCCCCTGTTCATAATACACGGCCTGTGGCGGAGAGATTACACGACAACATCCCTGTAAGGAACTGGCCTGCACAGAGTCCTGACCTGAATCGTACAGAATACCTTTGGGATGTTTTTGAACGCCGACTCCGTGTCAGGCCTCGCCGGCCGACATCGATACCTCTCCTCACTGCAGCGCTGCGTGAACAATGGGCTGCCATTCCACAACAAACCTTCCAGCACCTGATTGAACGTATGCCTGCGAGAGTGGAAGCTGTTATCAAGGCTGAGGATGGGCCAACATCATATTGAATTCCAGTATTACCGATGGGGGGCGCCACGAAGTTGTAAGTCATTTTCAGGATTAAAATGATTCACCCCGTATATGCTCGATGCTTTGTCACACAGCCGCTTAGGTTTACCAGAAGGTTTTGAAGGCTAAACCAAGACAAGTGCGTCACAGTAGGACGTAACAGCAGTCACTTGCTCAGCTGCTCGTTATCTCTCGGCCCCCTGATAAGTAGCAGCGGCAGAATGGCGTGTATTCATCCGTAAACACGCGTGAGTCACCTCTTGCGGAATGGCAGTCCGCTCCTTAGAACTTGTCCGCTGCGTCAGCGCTTCTCTCGCTGATAACCCCGAGCTTTCGACCCGATCACTAATTGGCGTCACTCGCGGCAGTGACCAGCACGTGACATTACCGGACTCAGTCACCCCTAAGGCCGTAAGGAAAAGTGCTGGCGTTGCCTCGTGTGATTACAGCAGACCTCCAGTTACCCTGTCTCTGTGCCCCAACAACAGAAATTCACTGAGGTGCTGCGCTTCATAACAGCTCTGACGTGGCTGCACACATCACTTGCTTTGGTCTTACGATAGCTTCCTGGTACAAATGAGTAACTATACTATGCATCTACATCAAGGTTGGTCACGGCGAGCAAAACTTCCTTTTTAAGATATGACCACTATTTGATTGTACAACAGATTTTTATTCCACAATCTAGATTTGGATTAGACCGTTTTCTAGTATTACATGTATCAAAAATCGTTTGCCTCGAGTTCAAAAAAATGGTTCAAATGGCTCTGAGCACTATGGGACTGAGCATCTGTGGTCATCAGTCCCCTAGAACTTAGAACTACTTAAACCTAACTAACCTAAGGACATCACACACAGCCTTGCCCGAGACAGAATTCGAACCTGCGACCGTAGCGGTCACGCGGTTCCAGACTGCAGCGCCTAGAGCCGCACGGCCACACCGACCGTCTGCCTCGAGTACAACGCACGTCATCAGCGAATTTTCGGTTATATAAAGCAACTTTGTCAAAAGTAAATGCGAGAAAATTTGTGTAATAGGTTAACTTATTGGCAATTAGCATGACTTACTTGGTATGCCTGATACGCCTGACCGGGTTGCCTCCAAACCCGTCTCCGACGATTGTCTGGTTGAACGCACATGCGACACTCATCGGTGAAGAGAACATGATGCCAATCCTGAGCGGTTCAGTCGGCATCTTGTTGGGCCAATCTGTACCGTGCTGCATGATCTCGTGGTTGCAAAGATAGATCTCGCCATGGACGAGTGCAAAGATAGATCTCGCCATGCGAGTGAAGTTGCGCATCATGCAGCCTATTGCGCACAGTTTGAGTCGCAATACGACGTCCTGTAGCTGCACAAAATGCATTATTCAACATGGTGGCGTTGCTGTCAGGGTTCCTCCGAGCCATAATCCGTAGGTAGCGGTCATCCACTGCAGTAGTATCCCTTGGGCGTACTGAGTGATTCATGTCATCGACCGTTCCTTATGTATCTGCTCCATGTCCGAACAACATTGCTTTGCTACACTCTGAGACGCCTGACACTTCCCTTGTTGAGAGTATTTCCTGGCACAAAGTAACAATGCGGACGCGATCGAACGGTGGTATTGACCTTCTAGGTATGGTCGAACTACAGATAACAGGAACCGTGTACCTCCTTCCTGGTGGAATGACTGGAACTGATCGGGTGTCGGAGACTTCCGTCTTATAGGCGCTGTTCATGCATGGTTGTTTACATCTTTGGGCGGGTTTAGTGACATCTTTGAACAGTCAAAGAGACTGTGTCTGTGATACAATATGCGCAGTCAACCTCTGTTTCAGGAGTTCTGGGAATCGGAGTGATACAAAACTTTTTGGATGTGTGTATAGTACTACAAAAGTACGCTCGTTAAGTCAGTGCACATGCCTGTGTCGACTTTTCGATGAAGACTATCTGTTATTGAATTTCTAAAGGAAATTGTTGCTTGTGGCATGGTTCTGCTATCGCCTTCATTTTAAATGAATGTGCCTCTTTCCACTGTGACTTGCTAAAAAAAATCTTCACAACCCGCGGATGCGTCATCAACTAACGCGAAACCACGAGTGCTTTTTAAATTAAAGGTGTCCTACCGCCATTGCGGATCATGTTACTCAAAATGTGACTGTATTGTGCGTAGGAAGTCGATGGGGAGAACCAAACTACTTTATTCTAAACACTACTGCTGCCGATTGCCGGTCCCGCTTTATTATTTCTCGTCCTTCTTCTGATCGTTTCCTTCTCCACATTGATTCCTTCTGTACCGTCGTCATACGTTACTGTTAGATGGAGTCTACTCACATTCGACAAGAACGTAATGTAGAAATTTCTTAATGTTAATAAGAGTAGCTTTCGTTAAATCGCACATATTCACTACTATACATATTCTCAATGTTGTTATTCTTTTACGTGCGAGCCACGAAGGAGTATTTTTATTTCAGCTGTCTCATCTTTACTTTTCTTCCACACTTCTGTCGTCATTTCACGATGTTTCTCCGCTTCTTTTTCTGTCCAAGTGGCTCCAGTTTTCTTCTTGGCTTTTAATAGAAACTCCTCGAATTTTGCAATTGCTCTTTGAATGTCACTCGTTCGTCCATATCTTGTGAAATAATTCGGTGTTCGCCTGTAACTTTTCCAATTTCTTTGCAATATGTTTCATCTATTTTTGACTCACCGACCTAAGCGAACAGTCTTTTGTCAGTCCGTTGAGATTAGTCCTTTGGATGTTACCACAGAAAGCTAAGCTTCTTTTCCTAATCATGTCTATATTTTTTTTCATTACGTGTATAAAGTTTGTAAGTAGGCTGTTTAGGTTTTTATGTTGGTAACGTCACGTAGCACTCTGTATGAAAATCACTGACTGTGCTGTCGGCAGTCTGTGGCTGGTTGGACTTTTGTTGGAATATTCGATATTGTAGTGTTGGGCAGTTGGAGGTGAACAGCGCGTAGCGTTGCGCAGTTAGAGGTGAGCCGCCAGCAGTGGTGGGTGTGGGGAGAGAGATGGCAGCGTTTGAGAGCGGACGATCTGGACGTGTGTCCATCAGGAAAACGAAATTTGTAAGACTCGATGTCATGAATTGTGATATATATATATATAATGACTTTTGATCACTATTAATATAAATACACTGTTTGTTCTCTATCAAAATATTTCATTTGCTAACTATGCCTATCACCACTTAGTGCCTTCAGTAGTTAGAATCCTTTATTTAGCTGGCAGTATTGGCGCTCGCCGTATTGCAGTAGTTCGAGTAACGAAGATTTTTGTGAGGTAAGTGATTCGTGAAAGTTACAGGTTATTGTTAGTCAGGGCCGTCCTTTTGTAGGGATTATTGAAAGTCAGATTGCGTTGCGCTAAAAATATTGTGTGTCAGGTAAGTGATGATCAGAATAAGTAAAGAGAGATATGCCTGAGTACGTTTTGCTCAGCTGTTTGAAAATCAAATAACGTAAGAGGTTAACCAGTACAGTAATTCATAAATTTTTCTAAGGGGAGGTTTCAAGTTCATTTATGACATCTTGTGTACTCTGTATGAACTTTAACTTGGTGTTTCTTCCTATGGTTTCCAGTGCTTCCCTCACGGTCTTTTCGTTCAGAATGAAACATTCTGCAGCATAAAGTGCTCCTGCGCGATTTACTGTACAGCAGTATGCAAGTTTCGCATTGAAGGAAATTGATTCCTTATTATATACACCCTTAGTGCGGTAGTACGCTGTTTTAATGTCATTAACTCCTGCTTTAATGGCTTCCTTCTCCGTAATGTCTTGTTCAGTTACTTCTAAAAAAAAAAAAAGTTCAAATGGCTCTGAGCACTATGGAACTTCTGAGATCATCAGTCCCCTAGAACTTAGAACTACTTAAACCTAACTAACCTAAGGACATCACACACATCCATGCCCGAGGCAGGATTCGAACTTGCGACCGTAGCGGTAGCGCGGTTCCTGACTGTAGCGCCTAGAACCGCTCGGGCACAGAGACCAGCACAAAACAAAAGTTCGGATTAGGCATTAAAATCCATGGAGAAGAAATAAAAACTTTGAGGTTCGCCGATGATATTGTAATTCTGTCAGAGACAGCAAACGACTTGGAAGAGCAGTTGAATGGAATGGACAGTGTCTTGACAGGAGAATATAAGATGAACATCAACAAAAGCAAAACGAGGATAATGGAATGTAGTCTAACTATATCGTGTGATGCTGAGGGAATTAGATTAGGAAATGAGACACTTAAAGCAGTAAAGGAGTTTTGCTATTTGGGGAGCAAAATAACTGATGGTGGCCGAAGTAGGGAGGATATAAAATGTAGACTGGCAATGGCAAGGAAAGCGTTTCTGAAGAAGAGAAATTTGTTAACATCGAGTATTGATTTATGTGTCAGGAAGTCTTTTCTGAAAGTACTTGTATGGAGTGTATCGATGTATGAAAGTGAAATATGGACGATAAATAGTTTAGACAAGAAAAGAATAGAAGCTTTCGAAATGTGGTGCTACAGAAGAATGCTGAAGATTAGATGGGTAGATCACATAACTAATGAGGAGGTACTGAATATAATTGGGGAGAAGAGGAGTTTGTGGCACAACTTGACTAGAAGAAGGGATCGGTTGGTAGGACATGTTCTGAGGCATCAAGGGATCCCCAATTTAATACTGGAGGGAAGCGTGGAGGGTAAAAATCGTAGAGGGAGACCAAGAGATGAATACACTAAGCAGATTCAGAAGGATGTAGGTTGCAGTAGGTACTGGGAGATGAAGAAGCTTGCACAGGATAGAGTGGCATGGAGAGCTGCATCAAAGCAGTCTCAAGACTGAAGACCACAACAACAACAACTGTAGGCTCTAACTACTAATAGGCATGTGCTTAGCAAAGGAAAGATTTTGTTGCAGAGAAAACAATGTATTTAGCAGATGTTTACCTTAATCATGTGACATTGAGTTTCAAAAATTATATAATCGGCCGTGACGTCCAGTTCTAAAAATTATATAATCGTCAATAATTCCATTACCCACATTTTACAATCCAAGTCCAACCATTATTAAATATCCAAGACGGAAACACATCCACACCGTCCGCTCGCGCAAACACTGCTTCTAACTCCATCACTGCTTACTATTAACTTCTAACTGCGAGTCTTTCGAGCCTCAGAGTCTCTTACAGATGGTGCACAGCGCTGTCAGCGATATTAATGCAGACTATAGCGCTACATAGCGATGCCAACATACAAACACAAGTTTTCTGACTGTAGGAAGATACAAGGTGACTTACATAAAATTTCCACTTGCTGTGATGAATGGCAGCTAGCCCTAAATGATGAAAAATGTAAGTTAATACGGATGAGTATTGCTAGTATTCTGCTTGACACTGTCAAGTCACTTAAATATCTGTGCGTAACGTTTCAAAGCGATATGAAATGGAACGAGCATCTGAGGACTATGGTAGAGAAGGTGAATGGTCGAGTTCGGTTTATTGGGAGAATCCTAGGATTCTCTTGCCGCCGACATACATTGCGTGTAAGGACCACGAAGATAAGATACGACAAATTAGGGCTCATACGGAGGCATATAGATAGTCTATTTTGCGCGTGAAACAGGTAAGCAATTGACCTTTAGTGGTATAGGGTACCCACCGCCAAGCACCGTACGGTTGCTTGAGTAGTATATATATAGATGTAAATGTAGAAGAAGTAAATGTTGACTCACTAAAGACCTATGGTTAGACAAAATACAGCAACTGATTGCCCAAAACTTGCCACGTAAAATAATTACAGAAATAAATAAATTAATCAAAGCGGCTACGCTGTAGAAGAACCCTCCTTTATTATGGGCGCCTGGACGCCAGTGAACCGTTTTAAGTCTTTTCACGGGACAGCTTGAGGTTCTCAGAATATGTGATAAAGCCACCTGAGGGGTAACGCAATCTCACGTTCCACGGAAACGGGCCCTTCAGCATTTCGTAAACACCACTGTCTAATCTAATACCATCTGACGAGTTCACCTCATCGAATGAAAGACGGTAATATCCAAAACATTTGTATTTTTAGCGATATTTTCTCTACATCACATTTCCGAACATTGACTGCGTCACGTGTTTGCTGAGAAAAAGCTTACGAGTCTCACATGTCACAGCAGAGTCTTTGTCTGTGTGCTTATCTACCCAGATAAGCCCATTAGTGTAATCAGTGGTCTTTGGTAATGACACCTTTCCTCACACGGAAGCATTGTGACACACACATTTGTTTCTCTAGGGGAAAATGTTTTCTAAGTCGGTCTTTACAGAATTACTGCCTTTTTTTCAAGTAGTCAAAAAAGTCACCTGACTGACGATCTCGAGTTTTACTAATATTTGTTACGGTGGCAAATCATTCAACGAAGTCCGGCTGATGCTGTAGAAACTATTACACGTACCATGGTAACGGGAGATTGAAGGCAGTAACGTTAACGCGAGATAGAAGGTAATAATGTATTAATTGTACCAAGATTAAGAAAATTCGGCCTTACAGAAACGAACGTAGGGTTTCACAGCTATCTAAACATATACTTCATGGAAACCATCCCGACACACACACGTTACTCGGAACTGGATATAACAAGAGGCGGGTAGTACCGTCTTGTCAGCAGCTGATAGGAAATGCCGTGTGGCTAGGGCCTCCCGTCGGGTAGACCGTTCGCGTGGTGCAAGTCTTTCGACTTGACGCCACTTCGGTGACTTGCGTGTCGATGGGGATAAATTGATGATGAAAAGGACAACACAACACACAGTCCCTGAGTGGAGAAAATCTCCAACCCAGCCGGGAATAGAACCCGGGCCGTTAGGTATGATATTCCGTCACGCTGACAGCTACTAGGGGCGGACGTCAGCAGCTGATGATGATATGTGGTTTGTGGGGCGCTCAGCTCCGCGGTTATCAGCGCCCGTACAAATCCCCAATGTTGACAGAGTCCAGTTTCGCCCGTTTCACGAATGATGGTTCAAATGGTTTGATTCAAATGGCTCTGAGCACTATGGGACTTAACATCTGAGGGCATGGTCCCCTAACTTAGAACTACTTAAACCTAACTAAGGACATCACTCACATCCATGCCCGCGGCAGGATTCGAACCTGCGACTGTAGCGGTCGCGCGGTTCCAGACTGTAGCGCCTAGAACCGCTCGGCCACCCCGGCCGGCCACGAATGATGATGAGATGATACGGACAACTCTTAACACGCAGTCCCCGAGAGGAGAAAATCCCCAACCCGGCAGGGAAACGAACGAGGGACCCCGTGATCCAGAGGCAGCAACGCTAGCCACTAGAACACGAGCGTGTTACCACTTGAGTAGCAGTAACAGCAGAGCGGAATGGGCAGGAGACCTCAGAGACTCCGAACTTGCACTAGACATTGGATGTCGCCTGAGTAACAAGTCCGCCAGGACATTCCAACCCTCGTAAATCAGCCCAAGTGGATTATTGATGATGTGATGGTGAAGTCTAAATGCGAAACAATAACCACAGGTAAGCCAAGAACAGGCCGACGTCACGTGCTGATGGGCAGGGACGCTCAGGCATCGTGAAGGGTTATTGTAAAGGAAAAATCGCATGAAAACACTTGGAAAAATGGAAATGAGCGTTTGGCGTCATTGGTCGGGAGGCCCCTTGCGGGGCAGGCCCGGCCGCCTTGGTGCAGGTCTTTTTACATTCGACGCGAAATTGGGCGACCCGCGCGCCGGATGGGTATGAAATGATGATGAAGAGCCGGCCGCTGTGGCTGAGAGGTTCTAGGCGCTTCTGTCTGGAACCGCGCGACCACTACTGTCGCAGGTTCGAATCCTGCCTCGGGCATGGATGCGTGTGATGTCCTTCAGTTAGTTAGGTTTCAGTAGTTCTAAGTTCTAGGGCACTGATGACCTCAGATGTTGAGTCCCATAGTGTTCAGAGCCATTTGAACCATTTTTGATGATGAAGACAACACAACACCCAGTCCCTGAGCGGAGAAATCCCCGACCCAGCCGGGAATTGAACCCGGTCCCGTAGGACGGCAATCCGTCACGCTGACCACTCAGCTATCGCGGCGGACATGAAAACACTTGTGAGTTCTGAAGTGATACCAGCAGTCAAATTAACACAATGGTTATGAGTATGGAGCTGAAAACAATAGTGTACCATGGTCTTTCTTTAGTCGAAGCTAAGCGACGCTTGAGGTGGGGTACAAAGCGACGCCAAGGTACAGTGGATGACTGGAAACAAGTGATTTGGAGTGATGAATCACGCTATATCCTTTGGCAAACCGATGGAGGGGTTTGAGTTTGGCGAATGTGTGGAGAACCTTACCTGCCATTGTGTGTAGTGCCAACAGTGAAGTAGGGAGAAGCTGGTGCTACAATACGGAGGTGTTTTTCGTGGATAGGGTGTGGTCAACTTGCTGAGCTTAGGAAAGTACTAACCGTGAAAGGACTGAACACATTTTATAGCATTGTGTACTGTGTAAAGTAGAGGAACAGACTCGAGGCTATGATTAGATGTGCCAGCATGGCAATGCACCCTGTCGTAAAGCAGCATCATTGAGGCTACGGTCTGTCGTCAATAACATTCCAGAAATGGTCTGTTCTGCCGAGAGTCCCGACCTGAATCAAATGGAACACCTTCGGGATTAGTTAGAACGACGCAGTGCCTAACTTCACTGCCTTCCCTACTTTCGGTTCTTGAGGAATAATGAGCTGCCATTCCTCCACAGACATTCACACACCTCACTAAAAGTGGCCTCAGCAGGGTTGAAGCCGTTATGCACTGAACCGCCTAAGAAATTGGTGTAGGCGTACATGCGTAGCCAAATACTGACATATGTAAACAGGCAGAATACGGCGCTGCAGTCAGCTACGCCCATACAAGACAACAAGTGTCTGGCGCAGTCTTTAGATTGGTTACTGCTGCTACAATTGTAGATTATCAAGATTTAATCACTTAAATCTTCTTAGCCAAAACACACCTCAATAACATACAATGCAGACACAATTGCGAGAGATTTCTGAAATAGTGGTTTATTAAGATTATTAAGCGAGGAACTCAGCAATGAAAAAGCACTTCCTCTGTACAAAAAAAGTAATGTCTTCACACATGTTGTTCCAAAGCACATAGCATTTCTTGTTTCACCAGCTATCGATGTCCCTTAAAAATTACATTTCTCCATCGAAAAAGTCTGTGGTAGATAAGAAAATTTTACATAATAACGATATGTTAAAATACTCTCCTCTTTGCGTGCTATCATATGCCAAAATCTCAGTTCGATGTCTGAAACTGTTTATGAAATGTGAGAAATGTCGTGGATATTTCAAAAATGGCTCTGAGCACTATGGGACTTAACATCAGAGGTCATCAGTCCCCCCCCCCTCCCCCTCCCCCGCCGGCCGCGGTGGTCTAGCGGTTCAGGCGCTCAGTCCGGAACCGCGAGACTGCTACGGTCGCAGGTTCGAATCCTGCCTCGGGCATGGATGTGTGTGATGTCCTTAGGTTAGTTAGGTTTAAGTAGTTCTAAGTTCTAGGGGACTGATGACCTCAGATGTTAAGTCCCATAGCGCTCAGAGCCATTTTTGAATCATCAGTCCCCTAGAACTTAGAACTACTTAAACCTAACTAACCTAAGAACATCACACACATCCATGCCCGAGGCAGGATTCGAACCTGCGACCGTAGCGGTCGCGCGGTTCCAGAGTGAAGCGCCTAGAACCGCTCGGCCACACTGGCCGGCTGTGGATATTTCACTCTTACTTTATGACTGGTGTGACGCGATTGCAGATGAGTGTGCTACATCAGATGAATTTTTCTCGAGTTTGGTGACAGATAGATACCTTCACCCAAAGTCTAAAGAAAAATTCAGTATGTTAGCTAAATTTCACATGCAACAACATATTATGTAATATGCACCAAACGCAAAATTATAGCGACCTCTATTTTTTTATTACACACTTTTCGAATTTCTCGCAAAATATTACTTTCACTTAAATATCATAATAACTACGACAATTAACGAAATGATGTGCACATCGTCATGAACATCACATATAAAGCGATAAGTGAAGCAAAAATGAAAATTTTTTACTGTATAGTTTCTGTCAAATCGTTTGAGAAAGATTGCAGGGCGCGCGCCTCGATTCTGCCATCGCTGACCGGCCGAAAGGAGGAAAACATTTATAGGCTGAAACGTCCCCTTAGAAAAATTTATGAATGACTGGGCTGATAAACCTCTTACATTATTTGATTTTCAAACAGCTGAGCAGAACTGAAAGTACTCAGACATTTCGCTCTTTCCCTATTCTGATCAACAATAAACTGACACACAATATTTTTAGCGCAACGCAGTCTGACTTTCAGTAATCCCTACAGAAGAATGGATCTGACTAACAATAACCTATACGTTTCATGAATCACTTACCTCACAAAAATCTTCCTTACTCAAACTACTGCAATACAGCGTGCGCCAATACTGCCAGCTGAATAAAAGATTCTAACTACTGAAGGCACTAAACTAACTACTGATAGGCATATTTAGCAAATGAAAGATTTTGATAGAGAACAAACAATGTATTTACCTTAATAGTGTTCAAAAGTCATTATATATATATATATATATATATATCAGTTCATCATCACTGCTGGCGGCTCACCTCCAACTGCGCAACGCTACGCGCTGTTAACAGCCAACTGCCCAACACTACAATAGCAAATTCCAACAATGCAAACCAGCGACAGAGTGCACACAGCACAGTCAGTGATTTTCATATAGAGCACTACGTGGCGTTACCAACATAAAAACCTGAACAGCCTAGTTACAAGCTCTCCCCCCCCCCCCCCCTTCTGAACAAGCGAATGAACTGGCCCACGACTTTGGACGAACAATGGTCACTGCACATCGGCCTCGGTACCTTACGCTGTCTCTACCTAGCGCAGTTGGCCACTGCACTCGAGTCGGAATAGCTCCGCGGGCCTGTCGGTACCTTCCACATCCTTCCTGACACACTCCTTGCACGTCTCGCAGCGATCTTCGCTACAGGCTTGTGACATATTGTCACATTGCTGTGACTAGACGGAGTAGTAACGCTGCAAGTTCCATGGCCTCCATCCCGGCTCATTTCACCATTGTCCTGCGTCAATGATGATATTGCTAATGATGTCTTATTCTCTCCGTCCAGAGCGTAAAAGGGTCACACCAGTGGTTGTTTTTTATTTGTGTGTCCACGTAGTATTTCCAGTGTCTCCTTTTAGCTCGGACCGGAATACAGCAGAAACAGCTGTTTGCCGCTGTTTGTTGCGGTTCGCCGTTCCGGGGATTCGCCTCGAGCGGACAGCGGCACGGCTGGGACGTGTCATTAGCTGAGGCGGGGGTGTTTGTCGCACGGTGCGCCGTATCCCGTATGGCGCTACGGGGCCTTATGGCGCGTGGCCATTCGAGCGGCACTTCCTCCCGGAAGGACGGACCGGCCGCGTGATTTCGCATCTGGCGCGGAAATCGGCATTTCATCGCCACAGCAGAGCGTCCGGCGCCAGGGGGGGGGGGGGAGGGGAGGGGGTGTAATCCCATCTCGCCCCTCCTAGCCGCGTAATCGTAAACCTGCCGCCCGCAGGGCAAGCTTCGCAACGTCGACACGCTCGAGGCCCAAACGGAAAGGAGAGGACAGAAACGATTGTCAGGTATAGACACAAAAGATACAGCGACACTTCAGAAATATCGATATTTGCCGTCGATGTCTCCAACTGCAAATCATCACTGTAAAAATCTGAACGATGTTTTACATCGATATTTTGTTTGAGATTTGAAACAGTACTCTCGTTTGTCATTTGACATTCACAGTTGAAGTGTACTTCATCCCTAGCTGTTTTTATACCGCTCCATGAAACTGGTCATTAAAAAAAAGGGGTACGACTGCGATAAACCGATTTCTTAGCCGCAATTTGAACTGTTACATTTGTGAAAACTGTGAATTTAATCTTAATTCTGTAGCCGGCCGGAGTGACCGAACGGCTCTAGGCGCTACAGGCTGTTTTTATACCCCTCCATGAAACTGGTCATTAAAAAAAGGGGTACGACTGCGATAAACCGATTTCTTAGCCGCAACTTGAACTGTTACATTTGTGAAAACTGTGAATTTAATCTTAATTCTGTAGCCGGCCGGAGTGACTGAACGGCTCTAGGCGCTACAGTCTGGAACCGCGCGACCGCTACGGTCGCAGGTTCGAATCCTGCCTCGGACATGGATGTGTGTGATGTCCTTAGGTTAGTTAGGTTTAAGTAGTTCTAAGTTCTAGGGGACTGATGACCTTAGAAGTTAAGTCCCATAGTGCTCAGAACCATTTGAACCAATCTTAATTCTGTGTCCGATAAGTACGAGGGTTGGAACTGTAATAGAGGCAACTACATATTTACAGCTCGTACAAAATAGATACGTGTTTCAAAGTTTTACTGACTTTCACAGTAATCACCAGCATTGTGTATAACCCGTCGCCAGCGATGTGGAAGTTGTAGGATACTCTTAGCAGTGCCAGTTGTGTTGACAGTTCGAGCGGCGCGCTCTATTGCCCGACGAATTTGTGGCAGTTCTGAAGCGAATGTCGTGAAGTGTTTCCTCCAGTTTAGAAATCCAGTTGAACTTACCGGGGCTTGAGTCAGGGGAGTTAATGTTGACGGTACGTTGCAACTGCTTCGAGAAATTGGTATACCTGCCTAATATCGTGGAGGGCCCTGAAAGTGTCGCAACACGACGTTGCATGAACTCGACTAACGTTTGAAGTAGTGCTGGAAGGAACTGACAGCACGAATCCTGCAGGCCTGTCCATAAATTCGAAAGAGTAGGAGGCAGTGGAGATCGCTCTGAACATAATCCTACTTATGCTCAATAATATTCATGTGTCGGTAGTTTCGTGGCTAGCGGAAGTGTTTAAACTCAGAAGAGTGTTCCTGGAGCCACTCTGTAGCAATTCCGGACGAATGGGGAGTCGCATTGCACTGCTGGAATTGGCAAAGTCATTCAAAGTGACGGAAGTGCAACCCTTCCGCAAATTACTGCAGATTTCAATGCTGGGCTTTCAACAAGTGACAGAATGGATGCAGGCCATCAGGCAGTATGATTACGTACGTGTCACCTATAAGAGTCGTATCTAGACGTAACACGGGTCCCCATATCACTCCAACTGCACACACCCCATACCATTACAGAACCCCCACAAGCTTGAACAGTCCCCTGCTGACACGCAGAGCCCACGGATTCATGATGTTGTCTCCATACCCGTACACGTCCATCCGCTCGATACAATTTGAAACGAGACTCGTCTGAACAGACAACATGTTTCCAGTCACCAGCAGACCAGCCGGCCGGAGTGGCCGAGCGGTTCTAGGTGCTACAGTCTGGAACCGCGCGACCGCTACGGTCGCAGGTTCGAATCCTGCCTCGGGCATGGATGTATGTGATGTCTGTAGGTTAGTTAGGTTTAAGTAGTTCTAAGTTCTAGGGGACTTATGACCTCAGCAGTTGAGTCCCATAGTGCTCAGAGCCATTTGAACCAACAGTCCAATGTCGGTGTTGACGGGCCCAGGCGAGGCGTAAAGCTTCCTGCCGTGCAGTTTAGGGGGACTCGAGTGGGCCTTCGGCTCCGAAAGCCCATATCTATGATGTTTGGTAGAATGGTTCGCAGGCTGAATGGTTAAAATGGCTCTTAGGACTTAACTTCTGAGGTCATCAGTGCCCTAGAACTTAGAACTACTTAAACCTAACTTACCTAAGGACATTACACACATCCATGCCCGAGGCAGGATTCGAACCTGCGACCGTGGCAGTCGCGCGGTTCCGGACTGAAGCGCCTAGAACCGCTCAGTCACAGCGGCCGGCGTTCGCACGCTGACACTTGTTGATAGCCCAGCATTGAAATCTGCAGCAATTTTCGGAAGGGTTGCACTTCTGTCACGCTAAATGATTCTCTTCAGTCGTCGTTGGTCCCTTTCTTGCAGGATCACTTTCCGGCAGCAGCGATGTAGGAGATTTGATGTTTTACCGGATACGTGATATTCACGGTACACTAGTGAAATGGTTGTACTTGAAAATCGCCACGCCATCGCTACCTCGCAGATACTGTGCCCCATCGCTCGTGCGCCGACTATAACACCGCGATCAAACTCACTTAAATCTTGATAAACAGTCATTGTAACAGCAGTAACCTATCTAACAACTGGGCCAGTTACCTGTTGTCTTATATAGGCGTTTCCGACCACAGCGCGCCGTCGCTTCAGTCTGGAAACGCGCGACCGTTACGGTCGCAGGTTCGAATCCTGCCTCGGGCATGGATGTGCGTGATGTCATTAGGTTGGTTAGGTTTAAGTAGTTCTAAGTTCTAGGCGACTGATGGCCTCAGAAGTTAAGTCCCATAGTGCTCAGAGCCATTTGATCCATTTGAACCCACCACAGCGCCATATTCTACCTGTTTATATTTCTCTGTATTTGAATACGCATACCTATAGCAGTTTCTTTAGCCCTTCAGTGTATATGTTACACCGCTTCCATGCTGTAACGATGTCGTATAGCGATACGTCACAGTAACGTCACAGCATGAGAGAAGCCAATTATGCCATGTAAGAATTCAAAGTAGCAAGAACCAGCTTCGACTGATGAATATATATGTATACTACAACCTCTACGTTTCGCTCGGATAGGGCTTGCAAGGACAAGATTACACGAATTTACATTCCGCAAGGAGGTGGTTAAGTACTGTAACCGTTTTTCGCGTTCTCTTCTCGTTTGAGGCGCAGTGGGGAGACACAAAAACAACAACAATAGATGCCATGCACATCACAATTGTTTTCAGATTGTAGGTGTAGGTGTAGACACAAATGGTATGTTCGTATTTAGTTTATTTTCTTTCGTACACGTTTTCTGCAACCTAGCGGCGATCTCTTTTTCTGTTAAAAAGTTTGATGGCGCCAGGAATTTCCTGCCGTGGGCTGAACGCCACATCGGCGGTGCGTGTCTGAAGCAGCTGCGAGATGGCTTTTAAACGGGTCACCAGCTGCCCACGGCAATCAGCAGATCGGGGCCGGCTACAGAGGAGGGCAATTACAAATATCTGGACGTCCGCTAGTTACACACTAAATGATGCGTGACACATTGTACGGGTCACCGAGCCTAAGAGTGAAAGTGGGAGAGGAAAGTGGCCAGAGGGAGGTTTCCGATGGGCACGACTTTGAATTAGGCTATTTACTTCCTAAACGGACAAAGAAGACGACATTCTTTCCACTGCACCTGCATGGGAGTCTTCGACGGGCAAAACTATGAATGCATGAGCAGTATAGTGTACTTGTAAAGAGCTGTCCGACCGAGCGAGGTGGCGCAGTGGTTAGACACTGGACTTGCATTCGGGAGGACGATGGTTCAATACCGCGTCCGGCCATCCTGATTTAGGTTTTCCGTGATTTCCCTAAATCACTCCAGGCAAATGCCGGGATTGTTCCTCTGAAATGGCACGGCCGACTTCCTTCCCCATCCTTCCCTAATCCGATGAGACCGAAGACCACGCTGTCTGGTCTCCTTCCCCAAACAACCAACCAACCATAGAGCTGTCCGAAATGGTAGGTTATGACAGAACAACGACGACAGGCTGATAGGCATGCGTTGAGACATCAGTCAATAACTTTGAACTACATCTATATCTACATTTATACTCTGCAAGCCACCCAACGGTGTGTGGCGGAGGGCACTTTACGTGCCACTGTCATTACCTCCCTTTCCTGTTTCAGTCGCGTATGGTTCGCGGGAAGAACGACTGCCGGAAAGCCTCCGTGCGCGCTCGAATCTCTCTAATTTTACATTCGTGATGTCCTCGGGCGGCATAAGTAGGGGGAAGCAATATATTCCATATCTCATCCAGAAACGCACCCTCTCGAAACCTGGACAGCAAGCTATACAGCGATGCAGAGCGCCTCTCTTGCAGAGTCTGCCACTTGAGTTTGCTAAACATCTCCGTAACGCTATCACACTTACCAAATAACCCTGTGACGAAACGCGCCGCTCTTCTTTGGATCTTCTCTATCTCCTCCGTCAACCCGACCTGGTACGGATCCCACACTGATGAGCAATACTCAAGTATAGGTCGAACAAGTGTCTAGAGGAAGCTACAGAGGCTAAAAACTGTATAAGAAGACAGAGACTGGAATACATCCAACCAGTAATTGAGGATTCTGAGATGAAGAGAGATAGGGTGAGGGATAGGAATTCGTGTCGAGCTGCGCCAGTCCATTCAGATGACGGATGACCCAAACCAAAGGGAGAGTCTTCCCAGTTACGGGATAGAATTGTGCGGTTGTACCGCTGATGTCCACCACAAGAGAATACTGGTGTTACAAAAAGAGAGCTTATATGTTGAAAGGTGGCTACACTGAGCCACTGCACCAGAGATTGCGCCAAAGAGTACTATTAAGTCGCCTCCACAGTGCTTGTCGAGAGCTCGTGGTAGGGAGTGCCTGTTAAGAACTCGTAGAAGAGTGCGTGGGCAGAGCTCGTAGAAGACAGTTCGTGTTGAGATGTGCGAGTGGGCAAGGCTTGTCGAGATGTTGTAGTTAGGAGTGCTTGTTCCATGTTGTATCCTGTTATTTGATGGGAGAGATAGCAGATGTTATTCTAATGAAGATATTGTAACGATCAGAGTGCTTTTCGTCAATATATAAGAAGGTAAAATATTGCGTGTTTTTTCATTATTTCCATGTTTTAAATAATGCGTCATGACAGGTTCAGTCAACAAAGCATCTGGCTTGTGTTCTTGTATTAGAGTGTAATTCTGCTTTCCTTACGCAATCATCGTATTTCTAATTTTCTTTTATCACGTCAGTAAAATTGGTATTTAAAAATTCTTGTTTTGTTGAAGAAGAACCGTGCCAGATGTGCGTTGAGTCATACTACCACATACAGAACAGCTACACTTGTGCTTGTTGGCTTCGTAGATTTTATAGTTGCTGGGGACTTAATTAATTAATTGTGTCAACGAAAAATTTCATTTCATTCTTGTTGTTGTTCCTTGCAGTCATATAGCGTAACAATACTAGTCAGGGCCAACCGATTACGAGACACAGCGTAATCGGACACACAGCTACTAAAAAACTAAAAAAAGTATTTTCAATCTAAAATTTAATTAAGCCCCCATGCAATGTGGAGATCTGTTATGGAGATCTGTTTGACGCTCTTACCGAAATAAATACCTCAGCCCATACTCCGTGTATGTATATACACTGAAGTGCCAAAGAAACTGGTATATGTATGTGTATTCAAATACAGACATACGCAAACACGTAGAACGGTATTGCGGTCGGCAACGCCTATATAAGACAAGTGTCTGGCGCAGTTGTTAGATTGGTTACTGATGCTTCAATGGCAGGTTATCAAGATTTAAGTGAGTTTGAACGTGGTGTTACAGTCAGCGCACGACGGATGGGACACGGCATCTCCGAAGGGGCGATGAAGTGAGGATTTTCACGTACGACCATTTCACTAGTGTACCGTGAATATCAGGTATCCGGTAAAACATCAAATCTCCGACATCGCTGCTGCCGGAAAAAGATCCTGCAAGAACGGAACCAACGGAGACTGAAGAGCATCATTCAACGTGATAGTAGTGCAACCCTTCCGCAAATGGCTGCAGATTTCAATGCTGGACCATCAACAAGTGTCAGAGTGCGAACCATTCAACGAAAGGGCCCACCCGGTACCCTTGATGACTGCACGACAAAAAGCTATACGCATCGCTTCGGCCCGTCAACACTGACATTGGACTGATCTTGGAAACAAACGAATCAACATCCTGACATGGTTTGCATATTTCCACAGGATATAGTCTTACGGATTAATTTTCTGGAGTAACTCATCAATTAGAAAGAAAGTAGTGATTGAGCAAACCCGCTAAAAATAACACGTGGCGTTCACCCACGGATGTCACGCAGGTACCTCTTCTTGGAGCTAGGCGTTTTAACTGCGCCGTCACCGTACATATAATCGCTAGTGAAATTCGTCGTAAGTAAGCCATCACAATTTAACAAGAACAGTGATGTACATACCTGCAACACTAGAGGGAAAAGTGACCTTTATTCATAATATTACGGCTGTGAGCGGGTCAGAAAGCAGTTCAATATACAGTGACAAAAGTTTTTGATCAATCGCCTAATAACTTAAAATGTCAGAGGCAGCAAAGCAAAAATTAAATACACACATAAAAAAATGTTTTGCAACACCCCGGTCCCCAGACCCCCTGAAGATAGACGTTGACTGTGGACATTGTACCACAGACACAGTCCATTTAACTGCTCAGACCTGTCACTAGACCCGCCCAAAGATGTAAACGACCACGCATGAGCAGCGGTTATTAGAAGGAGGGGGTACAACAGCCGATCAGCTCCAGTCATTCCAACAGGAAGCAGGTACGCGGCTCGTCTGCAGTTCAACCATGCGTAGACGGCCACTACTGCGATTCGATCGCGTCCGCATTGTTACTTCGTGCCAGAAAGGGCTCTCGACAAGGGAAGTGTCAGGAGTCTCGGAATGAACCAAAACGATGTTGTTCGGACTTGGAGGAGATACAGAGAGACAGGAACTGTCGATGACACGCCTCGCTCAGGCCGCCCGAGGGCTACTACTGCAGTGGATGACTGCTACCTACGGGTTATGACTCGGAGAAACCCTGACAGCAACGCCACCATGTTGAATAATGCTTTTCGTGCAGCCACAGGACGTCGTTTTACGACTCGATCTGTGCACAATAGGCTGCATGATGCGCAACTTCACTCCCGACATCCAAGTGAGGTCTATCTTTGCAACCACGACACCATGCAGCGCGGTACAGATGGCCCCAGCAACATGCCGAATGGACCGCTCAGGATTGGCATCACGTTCTCTTCACCGATGAGTGTCGCATATGCCTTCAACCAGGCAATCGCCTTAGACACGCTGTCCAGCGAGTGCAGCAAGGTGGAGGTTCGCTGCTGTTTTGGAGTGTCATTATGTGGGGCCGAGGTACGCCGCTGGTGGTCACGGAAGGCGTCCTAACGGCTGTACGATACGTGAGTGCCATCCTCCGACGGATAGTGCATCCATATCGGCAGCATATTGCCGAGGCATTCGTCTTCATGAACGACAATTCGTTCCCCCATCCTGCACATCTTGTGAATGACTTCCTTCAGGATAACAACATCGCTCGACTAGGTTGGCCAGCATGTTCTCCAGACATGAATCCTATCGAACATGCCTGGGATAGATTGGAAAGGTCTGTTTATGGACGACGTGACCCACCAACCAATCTGAGGGATCTACAGCGAATCGCTGTTGGGAACAATCTGAACCAACAGTGCCTTGATGAACTTGTGGATAGTATGCCACGACGAATACAGGCATGCATCAATTCAAGAGGACGTGCTACTGGGTATTAGAGATACCGGTGTGTACAGCCATCTGGACCACCACCTCTGAAGGTCCGCTTTACGGTGGTGCAACAAGTAATGTGTGGTTTTCATGAGCAAAAAAAAGGGCGGAAATGATGTTTATGTTGATCTCTATTCCAATTAAATGTGATTTGAGACTTTCTCGGCGTATTCCATTCGTGAAATCTTCTCGGGTGATCAGCCGAGTAAAGGCGTCGTCTTCTCGCAACGTTTCGAAGGGTTTCGTACCCATCATCTTCAAGCTTGAAGATGATGGGTACGAAACCCTTCGAAACGTTGCGAGAAGACGACGCCTTTACTCGGCTGATCACCCGAGAAGATTTCACGAATCTATTCCAATTTTCTGTACAGGTTCCGGAACTCTCAGAAAAGAAGTTATGCAAAACTTTTTTGATGTGTGTATTTACTGCTGCAAGTCACTTATATTTGTTTAATGTACAATACTGGCCATTAAAATTGCTCCACCAAGAAGAAATGCAGATGATAAACGGATATTCATTGGACAAATATATTATACTAGAACTGACATGTGATTACATTTTCACGCAGTTTGGGTGCATAGATCCTGAGAAATCAGTACCCAGAATAACCACCTCTGGCCGTAATAACGGCCTTGATACGCCTGGGCATTGAGCCAAACAGAGCTTGGATGGCGTGTACAGGTACAGCTGCCCATGCAGCTTCAACACGATACCACAGTTCATCAAGAGTCGTGACTGGCGTACTGTGACGAGCCAGTTGCACGGTCACCATTAACCAGACATTTTCAATTGGTGAGAGATCTGCAGAATGTGCTGTATCCAGAAAGGCCCGCACAGGACCTGCAACATGCGGTCGTGCATTATGCTGCTGAAATGTAGAGTTTCGCAGGGATCGAATGAAGGGTAGAGCCACGGGTCGTAACACATCTGAAATGTAACGTCCACTGTTCAAAGTGCCGTCAATGCAAACGAGAGGTGACGAAGACGTGTAACCAATGGCACCCCATACCATCACGCCGGGTGATACACCAGTATGGCGATGACGAATACAGGCTTCCAATGTGCTTTCACTGCGATGTCGCCAAACACGGATGCGACCATCATGATGCTGTAAACAGAACCTGGATTCATCCGAAAAAATGATATTTTGCCATTCGTGCACCCAGGTTCGTCGTTGAGTACACCATCGCAGGCGCTCCTGTCTGTGATGCAGCGTCAAGGGTAACCGCAGCCACGGTCTCCGAGCTGATAGTCCACGCTGCTGCAAACGTCGTCGAACTGTTCGTGCAGATTGTTGTCGTCTTGCAAACGTCCCCATCTGTTGACTCAGGGATCGAGATGTGGCTGCACGATCCGTTAAAGCCATGCGGATAAGATGCCTGTCATCTCGACTGCTAGTGATACGAGGCCGTTGGGATCCAGCACGGCGTTTCGTATTACCCTCCTGAACCCACCGATTCCATATTCTGCTAACAGTCATCGGATCTCGACGAACACGAGCAGCAATGTCGCGATACGATAAAACGCAATCGCGATAGGCTACAATCCGACCTTTTATTAAAGTCGGAAACGTGATGGTGTGCATTTCTCCTCCTTACACGAGGCATCACAACAACGTTTCACCAGGCAACGCCGGTCAACTGCTGTTTGTGTATGAGAAATCGGTTGGAAACTTTCCTCATGTCAGCACGTTGTAGGTGTCGCCACCGACGCCAACCTTGTGTGAATGCTCTGAAAAGCTAATCATTTGCATATCACAGCATCTTCTTCCTGTCGGTTGAATTTCGCGTCTGTAACACGTCATCTTCGTGGTGTAGCAATTTTAATGGCCAGTAGTGTAACATACCACAACTCGTATCGAGAATGTTCTGCCCATGTTCAGGAGTTTTTAGGTACAGAAAATTATTATTTAAAAATAACTTGTCTTAAACGAGATCGACATACTTTTTGTTTACTGTTCGCTGTTGGAGGGAGTTAAGGAGACCGTGGTCGGCCAGAAACCGATGTCAAGTGACGCCCTCTGCTTGTATGGAGCTGTGTCGCGTTGTCTATTATGATTGACATCACAGTGATTTTGGCATCCCAAAGCTTCCATTTGTCATCATTTGCGCACTTGAGGAGCTGTTACGTAACATATCCTTTTGTACGATAACCGGAAAGTATCAGAGGTTGTAGAGAGTTTCAGGGCGAGCATAAGGAAACGATTGATAAGAACAGGGGAAAGGAACACAGAAGAAGAAGAAGAAGAAGAAGAAGAAGAAGAAGAAGAAGAAGAATGGGTAGCTTTCCGAGATGAAATAGTGAAGATCAAGTAGGTAAAAAGACTAGTCCTATTAGAAATTCTTGGGTAACAGAACACATATTAAATTTAATTGATGCAAGGAGAAAATATAAAAATGCAATAAGTGAAGCAAGAGGACGGGAATACAAAAGTCAAAAAAATGAGAGTGGGACGAAGCGCAAAATGTTAAGCAGGTATGGCTAGAGGATAAATGTAAGGACTTAGAAGCATAAGGCAAAGATAGATGCCGCCTACTGGAAGGTACAAGTAAGAGAACTACCTGTATGAATAGCATGAGCTCAGATAGAAAACTAGTCCTAAGCAAAGAAGGGAAAGTGCAAATGTGGGAGTATATAGAGGGTCTACACAAGGTAGATGTACGTGAGTACAATATTACGAAAACGGGAAAGGACATGGATGAAAGTTAGGTAGAAGATATGATACTGCGTGAGGAATTTGACAGGGCACTGAAAGACCTAAGTCGGAATACACAACATTCCACTAGAACTATTGATAGCCTTGGAAAAGCCAGTCATGTCAAAACTCCTCCATCTGGTGAGCAAGATGTATGAGACAGGCGAAAGACCCTCAGACTTCAGGAAGAATGTAATAACTCAAATTCCAATGAAAGTAGTTACTGACCAGTGGGAACATTACCTAACTGTCAGATTAATAAGTCACGGTTGCAAAACACGAAGTCCTTACAGAATAATTGAAAAACTGGTAGAAGCCGACCTCTGGAGAGACCTGTTTGGATTCCGGAGAAATGTAGGAACACGCGAGGCAATACTGATTCTGCGACTTATCATAGGAGACAGGTTAAGGAAAGACAAGAATATGTTTACTGGATTTGTAGACTTAGAGAAAGGTTTTGACAATGTTGACTGGAATACTCTCTTTCAAATTCTAAGGGTGGCAGGGGTAAAATACAGGGAGCGAACAGCTATTTACAATTTGTACAGAAGCCGAATGGCAGGTACAAGAGTCGAGGGACATGAAAGGGATCCAGTGGTTGGGAAGGGAGTGCGACAGGGTTGTAGCCTATCCCCGATGTTATTCATTGAACACGCAGTGAAGGAAACAAAAGAAAATTTAGAGTGGGGATCAAAGTTCAGGGAAAAGAAATAAACTTTTTGAGGTTTGCTGACGATATTGTAATTCTGTCAGAGACAGCATAGGACTTGGAAAAGCAGCTGATGGGAGTGGACACGATCTTGAAGGGAGGATATAAGATGAACATCAAGAAAAGCAAAGCAATGATAATGGAATGTAGCCGAATTAAATCAGGCGACGCTAAGGGAATTAGGAAATGAGGACCTTAAAGTAGATGAGTTTTGCTATTTGGGCAGCAGGGCCGAAGTAAAGAGGATATAAAATGAAGACTGGCAATGGCAAGGAAAGCGTTTCTGAAGAAGAGAAATTTGTTAATATCAAATATTGATTTAAGGGGTTACGAAGTATTTTCTGATAGTATTTGTCTGGAGTGTAGCCCTGTATGGAAGTGAGACATGGACGATAAATAGTTTAGGCAAGAAGAGACTAGAAGCTTTTGAAATGTGGTGCTACAGACGAATGCTGAAGATTAAATAATGAGGAGGTACTGAATAGAATCGAGGAGAAAAGAAACTTCTGGCACAACCTAACTAAAAGAAGGGATCGGCTGTTAGGACACATTCTGAGACATCAAGGAGTCACCAATTTAGTACTAGTAGGAATCGTGGAGGGGGGGGGGGGGCGACGGAGGGGGGGGGGGGGAGGAAATAGTACCGAGACTAAGAGATGAATGCAGTAAGCAGATTCAAAGAGCCTAGGTTACAGTAGTTACTCGGAGATGAACAGGCACGCGTAGAACAGAGTAGCATGGAGAGCTGCATCAAACCATTCGGACTGAAGACCACAACAACAACAGCAACAGCAACAACAAGAACGATTAATTTTGTCTCTGTTTTTTGACGTAATACACTGAACATTTTTTTTCTAGAAACATGTAAACACTGCACACTTAATACAATACGGTGGTCGTACAGCGGAATGAGTACCGATTGTCGCATTTTACAACGATGTTCACGATATTGGTGGTCTGGTAATGTTACACAACAGTTCTGTCAGTGTACCAAGAATGAAAAATCAGGCTTTGAAATGCCAAATTCTTCTGTGGCGTCATCATAAAAAACGCAACACAGCTCCAAATAAGCAGCAGACTGGACATCAATTTCTGGTCAATGAATGTCCCCTCTCCTCCTCCGAATACCCTAACAGTCTCTCCAGCAGCGAGCAATAAAGAAAAAGTTCTATGTTAATCTACTCTATCTATTTAATTACATAGATTACGCACACACTGGAGGACTAAAATCAAAAACATTATAGAACACAGTCTACAATGAATAAGTTTAGATCTTAGCAGCCAGCCATTCCTTCTTGTCCCAAAAATAGTTCATTGGGAGTGATTAACCTACTTTAAGACAATGAGTGAAATTTAAGACAATTTATTTTGAAGTAACAATCTGCTGTGTGTATAAATGCCCGAAGATGGGTAGAACATACTCGAAACGTGGTGCTTTCTGTTATGTTAAACATAAAGCAAATAAAAGTGACCGCTAGCAGAAAATACAATTGAATAATTTATTGCCGGCCGTTGTGACCGAGCGGTTCTAGGCGCGTCAGTCCGGAACCGTGCTGCTGCTACGGTCGCAGGTTCGAATCCTGCCTCGGGCGTGGATGTGTGTGATGTCCTTAGGTTAGTTAGGTTTAAGTAGTTCTAAGTTCTAGGGGACTGATGACCTCAGATGTTGTCCCATAGTGCTTAGAGCCATTTGAACCATTTTGAATAATTTATTCCACATAGTCACGCTTCCAGAACGTAGTCCTTACGGCGACAGTTGAGTAAATTTCTTCCTTCACTGATAAGCAGAGACCGGATTATATACATTTGCACGTTGCAAATGCATTTGCATATTTGGCTCCTTTTCACGGGTTATTGCAATTTTTAACTAAAAACTAGTGGCGGTGCATATTTTCGCTATTTACTATATTTAAAGCTGAGCTGAGTGAAGAACAGCATGGGGTTAGGAAAGGAAGAAGCACGATCGACCTGATATTTTCTGTCCGTCAACTGATGGAAAAACTTCAGTTGACGGCAAAAAGTTGGGAGTATAACGAAAGGGTGATAATAGTTTTTATAGACATAGAAAAGGCATATGACTCAGTTAACAGCGAAAGACACTGGGAAGAAATGAAGAAGATAGATATAGAAGATGGATACATTAATGTAATAAAGACAATGTACAGGGGACACAATTGTAGAATTAGAACACCATTGGGGAGCTCTGAATACTTCAAAATAAGACAAGGACTTAAGCAAGGAAGTATTCTATCTCCTGCACTTTTTAATGTTGTGATGGAGGGAATTAATAGGGCAGTTAAAGATATAGTAAAAGAAAAAGATAAAAAGATGATTTTTCAGATGATATGGTAATATGGGGTGATAAAGAGGTAGATGTGCAGTTACAACTTGATGCATGCGGCTGATCCCGGCGGAGGTTCGAGTGCTCCCTCGGGCATGGGTTTGTGTTTGTGCTTAGGATAATTTAGGTTAAGTAGTGTGTAAGCTTAGAGACTGATGACCTTAGCAGTTAAGTCCCATAACATTTCACACACATTTGAACATTTTTTAACTTGATGCATGGATGGAAATAATGAAAAGGTATGGAGTAAAAATAAACAAAGGTAAAAGTGAAGTAATGGTATTTGGAAGAGAGAAAGGGACCAAAGGAAATATTACCTTGAATGTGGTAGAAAGTTTCACTTATTTAGGGAGTGAAATATCTAGAGATGGAAGAATAACTAACGAAATTAATAAGAGGTTACAGAAGGCTGGCTCTGAGCACTATGGGACTTAACATCTATGGTCATCAGTCCCCTAGAACTGAGAACTACTTAAATCTAACTAACCTAAGGACATCACACAACACCCAGCCATCACGAGGCAGAGAAAATCCCTGACCCCGTCGGGAATCGAACCCGGGAACCCGGGCGTGGGAAGCGAGAACGCTACTGTACGACCACGAGATGCGGGCGTTACAGAAGGGAGGCAATTTCTACCAAACAATAAAACACCTGATTTGGAATAAGGAAATTTCAGAAAAAGCAAATCTCCTTATGTATAAGAATTATTACTTCCCTATTGTCACCTATGGTGGAGTAACATGGACAATGACAAAAAGGGACTGGTGCAGACTGCAAGCAGGGGAAACGAAATTTCTCAGAGCAGTAAAGGAAAAACAAGAATGTATAGAAAGGATCTTAAACAACAAAGTATGAGAGAAGAAACTAAAAAATAGAATTGTGGAAGAACTAAAGATGGATGGGAAAAGACCTAGAGGGCGCCCAAAGAACGCGGTGGAAAATGGGAGTGAGAATATCTGTGGAAAGGAGAGGTGTGACCTGGTGGAGGAAGAAAAGTGGTGGGAGGACCGAGCCAAATGGAGAGGACTCGTCAGCACCCAAACCCGGCAGTAGCTGGAGCGGGATCCAGTTATAGATAGATAGACTATATTTTAAAACTTTAGAGGGATGGTCTCTAGCTCGATCAAGTTTTGATGTCTCACAGATTGACCGCAGCCAAGAACTGCGTGCAATCACTAACTGAGAGGCCACTGCCTAGCGAAATTATTACAGAAGAGGAACAGGAACAGGCAGACAGAGTCAATGCCCCCCCCCCCCCCCCCCCAGCGGTTAATCCGCTGTCATAGGGTGAACTACGCAAGCTTTTAGTCGCACGTCCATTCTTTCAGTTTAACTTTCTGTACGCAGTTGAACGTGATTACGACGTGTAGTGTGTAACGTGTGCGCCATGCCATCCGAAAAAAGAAACGTTGTTTGGTGGGTAGCTGACCATCCTGGAACATTTACATATCACGGAACTGTTTTATATTGTCGAGTTTGCGAGAAAATCGTTCGGCGCAAAAAAAAAAAAAAGTTTCAAATAGACCAGAATGTCAAGTCAAGTCTTTATCTCACAGGAATTAAGAAGAAAGAGCCATGACAACTACTTCTGACAGCACGAAGTTGCAGTAGCAGGGATTTGCCCAAAGGTAACCAACAAAGTCGGTTTAACGTGGATCTATGTGAAGCATTTATTGCAAGCAATATTCCAATCACAAATTTACAAACCTTATCCTCAAAGGCTTCCTGCGCAAATACTGCTTAAACCAAAATATGCCAGATGAATCAACATTGAGTAAAAATTACATACCGACAATTTACGTGAATGTTCTGGGAGAAAACGAAGTGAACTCAAGGGCAGCATTATCTGGCTTTCAGTTGAAGAAACTATAGACGCTTGTGGCAAATTTAATTGTTGGTGCTTTAAAAGAAGAGCCTGCTTCTTCTTATTTAGCGGCCTGCAAAGAACTCGTAAAAGTAAATCATTCTACGATCGCCAGATTTGTGAATGAGGGTATTAGATTTTTTTTTTAATCTTATGGGTCTTAACTGTTAAGGTCATCAGTCCCTAAGGTTACACACTACTTAACCTAAATTATCCTAAGAACAAACACACACACCCATGCCCGAGGGA
Organism: Schistocerca serialis cubense; assembly: GCF_023864345.2. Taxonomy (NCBI): domain Eukaryota; kingdom Metazoa; phylum Arthropoda; class Insecta; order Orthoptera; family Acrididae; genus Schistocerca; species Schistocerca serialis. Next base: position 36,268,550 of record NC_064649.1, on the reverse strand, counting down.
GGACTCGAACTTCCGCCGGGACCAGCCGCACAGTGCATGACTGCAGTGCCAAAGACCGCTCGGCTAATCCCTCGCGGCGAAAAATATATCCAGAATCTTCTGTACATGAATGGGTGTTTGTGTTTATTTCAGATGCTGCTCCCTATACGATCAAAGTAGAAAAAGCCCTCCGAGTATTTTATCCCAATTTTATTCATGTGACGTGCTTTCCTCATGGAGTACATCGACTCGCTGAAGAAGTACGTTCCACTTTTGTGAATGTAAATAAACTGATTTCGTCCACGAAGAGAGTGTTTCTAAAGGCACTTGCTGCCATCTAAACCTACAAAGAAAAACTGCAAAACGTTCCTTTACCTCTCGAACCAGTGGTAACTCGTTGGCGTACGTGGGTCGAAGCAGTGTTGTTTTAAAATGAACATTTCAAGGCCATTAGAGAGGTAGTAAACGACTTTGATAGGGCACAGGCTTTGGCAAATTGCCAGTGCAAGGAAGCTTTTAATAATTATGGTATTAAAAATGACATTGCTGTGATTAGCACTCAATTTTCCCATATACCTATAAGTATTAAAAAGCTTGAAACTCAGGGTTTGGCGTTGAATAAATATACTCAGTTAATGAATAAAATTATTCTAGTGAACTCCTCATTGCCGGAGGTATTCCTAAGAAAATTTAAGAAAAGTTTTAAAACATTTTAAACAATATCCTAGGCTTTGAACCCTTGTGCCAAATTGATAGTTTTATTAATGGGACGGGTGAACTTCTACGAGAAGTGCCAACGTAGCACTCAAATTCAAATACTGCCCAGTTACCTCTGTTGGTGTAGAAAGGTCCTTTCATGATTATAAAAATGTTTTGAGTGATTGAAGACAATTTTACTACCGAACAATTGGAACAGTACTTGGTCGTAAATGATGCCTTGGTCCAATAGTATTAATTAAAAGTTAATGGTGTACAAAAAATTTCATTATTGTATGTTTTTTTTAAATAAAGTATTACGGAGTTTTTGAGCTTGCCCCTCTGCGTGCGATATATCTCGAAGCTGGTCCTGTACACACTGATTGTTTCGCTAGGACTCGCTCGCATCGCATCCGCTTGTTACCGACAACAGTAGCAAAGAGGGAACAATTCTTGAAACACGGTATGCGTCCCCGTTTTGCAAATTTTTAGAAAATAATCCCAGAAAGGTCCTCTTGCTAACCTCTACAAGAAAGTATTCAGAAAATGATATCAGCGTTCTAAATCTATCGATTTTTTGTGTGGCCGGCACTCTTCCTCGTAATCGATATGCACAGGTTCCACTTTGAGATATAATGCACCCGGTAACTACCATGTTTTTTTATTATTTGATTTTGCACATTTCGACACTTTTCATGCATTTTTAAACATTTTTCATTCATATTTGCATGCATATTTTAAAGTTTTTATGATGCAGCCGGCCGAAGTGGCCGTGCGGTTAAAGGCGCTGCAGTCTGGAACCGCAAGACCGCTACGGTCGCAGGTTCGAATCCTGCCTCGGGCATGGATGTTTGTGATGTCCTTAGGTTAGTTAATTTTAACTAGTTCTAAGTTCTAGGGGACTAATGACCTCAGCAGTTGAGTCCCATAGTGCTCAGAGCCATTTGAACCATTTTTTTTATATGCATATAATCCGGTCTCTACTGATAAGATACAGTTACGTCGCGTCAATCCGGTAGCCGCTGTCATATTATAGTGCGTCGAAAATTAGTTGCGACTTTTGACGTTCGGCTGACGGGAAGGGGACGTGACGACGTTACCAATAGCGAGCCGGCTTTCCCTATAACACAGCCAGCGGTTGTGCTGGTGAAGCTCCCCTGTTGCAGTACAACGCGATGTCACACATTAGATGCATCAATGTTCTCCAGCTCTCGTTAAAAGTCGTATTTTCTGGCGTTACAGTGTCCTGTAGTCATCAGGTGTTGTGAAAAAGTGTTTTGTGTTGGTGTTGCATTAATAACAACAGTGCAGTACATCTGGATACGCGATTTACAACAGAAGTGTCGTCCTAGAACACGTTCACCGGCTGGGAAGCTAACGTTGTGCTGCAAAACATTCCTCGGAATTCGACAGTAGTAACGGATGAAACGCTATACCCCTCTATTGTGATGCATAAAGCTGCAACAATGCAGTGGAGGAAAGCGGATGTATTGGCTCTGGGTACAAAGAAATGTTCCACGAGATAAAGCTGAACCTAGCGTGTATAAGATGAAGTTAATGGAACTTGTACTACTGTACAGCCAAAACTTCCCGCTATCACGTCGACGAACAGACTAACGGTAAAGGGCATAGTTTAATCAGGCTTCCTCCGTATCATGGTCATTTAAATCCGGCTGAGAATATATGGGCTTCGGTGAATAGTGTGTGAGTCAGCTCAACAGCTTATGAAATGGCCCCTTTCAGTATAAAAATACACGTGTAACTTCCTCAAATACATTGTTACAAAACCCACAGCAGTTCTCGTTTCACCAGCTATTAATTGCCCGCAACAATTACATTATTTCATTCAAAATACCTATAGTCCCTTGAATATAGCGGTAGATATGGAAGTTCACATATTAATCATATGGAAAAACACGTCTTTGAGCTCTATCTTTGGCCAAAATCTTGTATCGATATATGACACCACTTATGAGATTCGAGAGGAATTTATGACTATTTCATTCTTTTTTTTCACTGATCAATAGTTCGTAACGGTGCGCTTTACATACATATATGTATGTAAATACTTAACTAGATATACATGTAAAATTAAACTTTATGTACTTGTCAATGTTTGCTGTAGTTGCCATACGATAAATAAAAAAAAAATAATTACATACATTCCATTTTCTCGATATTGGAAAACGATAGAGATATCGCTCCAAGTTTAAAGGATGATTCAATATTTATCTTCATTTAATACCTAACAATATGTAACCTGACACACACCAAACACGAATTCATAGCGACATCTTTTTTTCGCTGCAAACTAAGAATTTATAGCGGTAGTTACCTACTAAGAAAATATAACAGTAGCTGTGGCCATTAACAAAATGGTAGGGTTTTCATCGTGAAGCTGACTGTCATTAAACATCAAGCTGTGCTAGAATGAGAGCTTATTACCGTTTGGTATCTTTAAACCTCGAGTGGTCGCGCTGCTGTAAAAAGTACAACAGCAGAAGTTTTTATGCCTAATCGATGCATCATTAACCTTGAGCTATTGCACCATTGCTGCCATGTATTCCATTGTTGATGTTTTCTCAACAATGTTAAAGTGGCTTCAGTTCATTTAGTTAGCTTTCTCAGTTTGTTTTCTGAATTGTATGCAACGACGTGTCGAATGTTGTAAGAAGTACAGCGCGAACCTGCTGGTGTGGCACTTGCAGGCTTTGTTCCAGCGGTCAATGTCCAGAGGAAAGTGTACTAAAAATTTAACTACACTCCCTCATTAAACGTTACATTGGATACACCGACATCTGAATGTATTTATTCGTTTTATTTCTTTGATGTTTGTTCCAGTTCAAATGGTGTATCAGACGAAGAAATTCACAAACTGCTCAAAGAAGGTGATGATAAAGTTTATGCAGACTTTTCAGGCTTGGAGGAAAGGAAAGTAGATTTGAGTGATGATAACATTGAATTGGATCATTGCAGTGATTCTGAACTCGAAGGTGAGGATGGTGGTGATCCCGAAGAGACAGCAGATGTACGAAGGTTCTTTATTGAAAAGACAAAGTTCCACGTTGGTGTAAAAGCAAGTGTGCTAAAACGTCAAAAACCAACAGAAAAAAATGTGCAAATTCCACCAGATCCGAAGAGAAAGGTGATGGGTATAACTGATGAATTTAGTGCTTGTTTGAAAGTAATTGAACTTGAATTTATTGATGAAATGGTAAACTATACAAACACGTATAGAAATAAACAGCGAGACACACATCAATTCTTGCGCAAAAGAGGTAATAAAGTGACGAAACAACGGTTGGGTTCGGAATTTTTTTGAAGAAGAAGAAGAAGAAGAAAATGCCATAATGCTAATGTACTGGACCTCTGGGCTGCAGACGGAACAGGAATGCTACTGCTTAGGACTATAGTGAGTTACAATAGGTTTCTGTTTTTTCTAAGCTGAGTGCGGTTTGTTGATATGGAAACGAGGAATGACAGGAGACTTAACTGGACTTAACTGGCTCTGAGCACTATGGGACTTAACATCTGAGGTCATCAGTCCCCTAGAACTTAGAACTACTTAAACCTAACTAACCTAAGGACATCACACACATCCATGCCCGAGGCAGGATTCGAACCTGCGACCGTAGCAGTCGCGCGGTTCCGGACTGAAGCGCCTAGAACCGCCCGGCCACCGTGGCCGGCAATTACAGGAGAAAAATTGATAAGTTGGCTGCAATTCGTACAGTATTGGATCCTTTTGCTGGTAACTGTCAATGTTCTTACAGCCTGGTGAATTTATCACGATAGATGAAATGCTTCACCCCTACGGAGGCCGCTGTAGATGGATTCAGTACATACGCAGCAAACCAGCCAAATATGGGACAAAAAGTTTGCTCTGTGATCCAAACACATTTTATTGCAGTAATCTGGAGGTTTATTGCGGCACGCAACCAAAGGACAGTATCGGGTATCCAGTGCTTCTGAGAACACAGTGGAAAGATACGTGGTGCCTACAGAAAATTCTAACAGGAACCTTACAACTGACAATTGGTAGAATAGCTACCTCGTTTCTGAATATTTGCTGCGGAAGACTATCACTTGTGTTCTTCCAGAATTTCTCCCAAACAAAACAAAAGATGGCGACATGTGTGATCGCCGAAATATTGTGCCCGTTGGACACTATGAACCGGCAGTATACCCTTTGACTGTTCGAGCAACAAATACGCCGGGAGAAACTGAAGAATCACAAAACAAACGAAACTGGAAGTGAAACGTTTGGATTTCAACATGATAAGACCTTAGTTTCATATGTTCCTTGTAAAAACTGTGCTATCATACTTTTGTTTGCTGTGCATGATATGGCGATATTGGATGATGAAAACACACAAACCTGAAATCATAATTGAGTACAACATGACAAAAGGTGGAGTTGACATTGTAGCTAAAATGTGTGCCTGATACTCCATTTCAAGAATTATAAGATAGGCATTAGCTAATTTCTCATTTTTCTAAAAATTGTCGGAATTAATTGGCAAACAAATTGTCTGTGAAAGGTCTTATGAAAGTGAACATATGTCAGAAAAACTAGCTAAATTGTTATTTAAAGAAGTAAAAGAGCAAAATCTTTTGTTATAAATGTTGAAGATGGTGAATGTGTACTGCTTTCTTCAATAAATGTAATAGTTTGCTTAAGACAAATTTCACAAGCTACGACATCGTCGCGAGAAAACAGTGACCCGTATATGTAATAAGTGTCCTTTAATTTACGTCTATGGTCACAAACTTGTTGTTAACAGATTACCGCCGGCCTAAGTGGCCGAGCGGTTCTAGGCGCTATAGTCTGGAACCGCGCGACCGCTACGGTCGCAGGTTCGAATCCTGACTCGGGCATGGATGTGTGTGATGTCCTTAGGTTAGTCAGGTTTAAGTAGTTCTAAGTTCTAGGGGACTGATGACCTCAGAAGTTAAGTCCCATAGTGCTCAGAGCCATTTGAACCATGTTTTTGTTAACAGATTACCGGTTTCGGTCTTTAATGACCATCATCAGATGTGTTTCCTAATATACTGCAGCCATAGTGGCATCTTCAAATGTTATGCTGATTCTGCATTTAACATTTGACGATGCCACTATGGCTGCAGTACAGTAGGACTTGAAACAGATCTGATGATGGTCATTAAAGACCGAAACCGGTAATCTGTTAACAAAAACATGGTTCAAATGGCTCTGAGCACTATGGGACTTACCAGCTACGGTCATCAGTCCCCTAGAACTTAGAACTACTTAAACCTAACTAATCTAAGGACATCACACAACACCCAGTCATCACGAGGCAGAGAAAATCCCAGACCCCGCCGGGAATCGAACCCGGGCGTGGGAAGCGAGAACGCTACCGCACGACCACGAGCTGCGGACAATCTGTTAACAAAACGTTTGTGACCATAGACGTAAATTAAAGGAAACTTAAGACAAATTTGTTTTTACTGACAAATGACCATATCGTAAATTTTACAACGAGTGCCGGAGGGTCAAAAAGCGTGTGAGGATGATCGTAGCTCGCATTCAAGCGAGCCTGCCATTATACCGTTGACACAAGCCGAAGCACCTGGCACACGCTGGCAACTTCGCTTCCCTCCACTCGCTCCGCAGTGAGCTGTCATAAGTCGCAACTAATTTTAAACGCACTATCGACTGCGTTTCATCCCTGAAGTTGGAAGCCTTGTTGTGCCACGCCACGCGCGACATCACCCCGCTGGCCGCCCTGTCTAAAGCAGAAGCTAATAAAGCTTAGCTGACCTCCTGTCGCAAAGGAAGCGTGGATGTGGGGAAGGGGGGGGGGGGGGTGGTGGAAGTCTGATGAAATTGACTGGCGTAATTTGATCGCGGCATTTGCCCCATCCAAGTGTTTTGGTCACCTCGCGTCGCACCCCCCCCTTCCCAGCCATCGCCCGAACATTTCCCTTGCGCACGCGCCGCTCCGCGCCGGCAGCCATTGGCTGCCGCCGATGCACCCCCGTGCCGGCGCCGACCAATCAGCGTTCGCCCTGTGCCCCCGCCGCCAGACACACCCCTCGCGGCGCTGCTGACCGGCTTCTGCGCGGGGTAGTCGTCTGGCCCCGGACAATCACCCCCCAATCAGTTTCCGATTGACGCGAAACGCGTGCGCGCGCAACGGCCGACCAATTACTACTGTGTATCGTTTAATCGGAGCCGTCCGCCGCGTCTCCAGTTAACATTTCGCGATCTCCTCCGTGCCGGCCTGCGACGTAGGCTCGTCCGCTGAGATTCCGCACTGAGATACGTAAAAAAAAAAGAGAAAATGTATCGCTAAAAAGTGACAGCCGAGTTATTCCAGCGTGTTTCGGAAATATTTTAGATTATGAGAAAAGTGTTGACGAAATATTTAACATTTGGAGTAACGTTACCGTCATTGTTCTGAACTCATAAGCTGACAACGCCAATACCTCCAGAAACTCTGCGTGTTTCGTGAACACTTCCCATTACGAGAAAAGTGTCGATGGACTACCTAAACATCTACAGCGTCGTAATCGCTACCTTATTTTACTCAAAACGTGATACGGTAACAGTTTCCAGAAAATTGACGTTATTTTGTGCGTTTCACAAAAATTTTCCAGAACTAGGAAAGTGCCAACAAACTGCCTAAACATCTACAGTACCATTATCGTCACTGTAACTCGCGAAAAACTGAGCTTATTTTGTACTTTTGGAGAGAAGTATTCTACACTTATTGCTGTCCACACCATTCAAACCCGTACAAAAATAACTATTGACTCAATAAAATTATCCACGATGCGTAGATTTCCACTGGACGCTATGCTTTTACAACTGTCGGAATAACTTTAAATATCGGCGTGTTTCGTATCGCATTTTGACGGGTTAACAGCTCGAATGTTTGGCTGAACGAAATGTTAAGCAGATCGTGTTCGTAGACAGTTAAAAGTGTCAACCGAACTACCTACATAGATTTAGCAATATAATTACTATTGTGCTGAAGTTGGAGACAATTCTCTTAACGGACAGACAAGGAACTGCTACAGGTCATAAATCTCGAAAGAATTCCTTCATCCAGTCAGACTCGAAAGTATAATTCAGATTCACTTCCACGCTTCCCCCAAAAAATAATTGGACTGGTTACATTTAAATACGATACTAACTCCTGCCCGCTTGTCAGGGTAATTACGTGGACATAGAAAATACAATATTTGTTGTATTTCTCGCTGCATTTTTGCTATAAAACGAGCATCAAAGAAATTACTTCAATATACTTCCTTCGCAAGACAGTTTAGTGGTCTGTGAGTTATATGCAACTGTGACGAAAAGGAGATACGAAAGTTTTTCAAGCGAAAAGAACTAGAAAGAATTTTCTTATTATCTGGAATCGAGAAGAAATTTTCATCCCTCAGCTCCTCTCTCTCTCTCTCTCTCTCTCTCTCTCTCTCTCTCTCTCTCTTTCTCCCCCTCTCCCCCTTTCCAATAATAATAATTTGCTGAGAAACATTCTGATTTGTGCCATAGAACGAAAACGTCGATTCCGGACATCTTGCTACGGCAGTTCAGTTGGCAATAAGTTTGCGAACATTCCATTACGTTTTCCGGTACAACTAAGTGAATATATCTTAAGGCGTACACAGCAACGAAGTTCTCATCTTTTGAAGCTGGAAGCAATTCCGACGCCCGACAGATTCCGAAGTGCTACAACTAATTATACAGAAATGATCCTTTCAAGCAGTGCATGCGATATTGGTATCATCCGACTATCATAGCGAATCTTACAGCTTGCCATAATAACTGAAAATTTCTGCACAATTTTACAAGGAAAATAAAATAATTAATTTCACCTTGGAATAGTGTGAATGAAGGCAACCTCGTCTTAAGCGTTAATTGATTCTTAATGAGTGACTATCACCCTAAAAAAAAAAACACTGTATTTTCTACGAAATCGAGATTCCATAGCAGGTTCTTACTGTTGAGAAACCGTGTACAGTCGCAAGAAATTTATCACACTTGTATTCGCAGTGTGATTCGAGTTCTACAGTTGCTGCTGTCACCACCATTCAAACTCGTAAACAGTTTTTTATTGACGCAGTCAAATTATCTACGACACGTAAACTCCCCGTGGACGTACTGGTTTTACAAACTGTGGTCATAAATTGTTAAGTGACGGAGTGTTTCGTGTGGTATTTTGACGTGTCAAAGTCGCGAATGTTTAGCTGACAGATACCAGGTGGGAACGATTGAACAGTATTGTAAAGTGACTTACAAGCCAGAAAGAGAAACGATCACCTAAAAAGATACGCGAAAGGAAATTTGTCGTCCTGTTGCTATAAGAAGACTGCCGTAATGTGGACAATAAATTTCTTATAGGCACATTCTTAAGCTACAGAACACTTGAAGGAGCTCTTTCGTTTTCTCCATGCCCGTTTGGAATCCTCCCCACCTGCGAAGGAGAGTGGAGAAGCAAATACAGCTAGCATACGTCGTTCTTAGTGTGAAATAGTAAATAAGGATACGTTCTGAAATAAATGTCACCCAGACACGTAACTATTTTTTGCGCGCAGCAAAGTTTTATGCTATATGGCTAGTTGAGGTTTGTCAGATAAGAACCTATCTCATGCCGAACTATTTTTACCTCGGATGTGTACAGTATTCTACTATCACATAGCTTATCAGTTTTGTGTTAGACGTCTCGAAGTACGTATTATTATTAATTTTCTTTTAAATCCCAATTAGGGGATTTGGAAAGAGATATTTCTCATGCGAAATATCTTCCAGGCTTAGAGTATAAAGAATCTGCTAAAATTATAAGTTGATCTTGTTAAAACGGCAATCGTTCACAGATTTAATACTCATTATTCCGTGTCAGACCGTGGAGACAATTTACAATAAGATAAGAGTGATGGCAGAAGTGGGTCAAGAAAAGTGAGCTAGCCAGGGGATAGCGGGAAACGTGTCAGTAGCGCAGGTCTACAGATTTCAGTATTGTTGCAAACAGATGTTTGCTCGGACAGATATGCTATAGTGGCAAAGAAATAAACTGCATCAGGAACACGAGTGAAGATATCACACATCGGCTGTAGATGGAAGAGAGGCTTGTAAATGTATTAATTTGCGTTGGGCACTGCTCAACGAACAGAATTATCTAATTCCGTAGAGGTAAAGGATTAATCTGGAGCGAGGAATAGTTCGAGTGTATACGTTCTTAATGCAGTCTACGAGAATAGAGGCGAAGATAGCGTCTAGAACAATCAACGCAATCCAAGTACTACATTGTGAGAAGAAAACATTTACCATCGCTACAGAAGAGTGTGGATAAAAGTTTTCCGTGAAGGTGGACTCGTGAAGACTTATTCTATTCGACTGTGGAGCGTTTCACAGACGACCCCTTGAAGTTAATTCCACTGCAGATGGAGAAAAAAAATCTATGAAAACTGTGGATGATTTACTTCATGAACCAAAGGATGCATAATTAACCTGCGGTGAAGAATAAGTTTGTACACATTTTCTGCGTAGTGCTGTCTGAATATCCAAAAAGGTGAAGTGTGGACTAGAGTTATCTGGGATTCCGAGAGATTTGCATATCACATAAGATGTCGTAACAGTACCAGAAGAAGGAGAAATTTCCAAGTGTTTGTTGTATGTGCAGAAGATTACATAGGGAAATATCTGTAGCAGGGGATTCTACCAGAGCGGAGGGCGCTTCAGACGCGAAGCGATACGACAGATTCGCTCGCTGTATTCTCTAAAGCGATTTCAGCTTACCTCTGTGAGATGAATGGTCAAACAAGAAAAGGTCGCTTCGTCTGGTAGGTGAGAATCGATACAGCTTCGGGGCACGGAAGACCAGACAGAAGCTTAGCTTACAATAGTTTCACAATAGACTGAGCCGAAGGATACGGACACCGCTTCGCAAGCTTTTCTTCGTAACACTGTTACCTAGGGATACTCGGCACGTGCTTTTGGCGTAGTGCTACATCTGGTGCGGGAAGTCTGGAACTATCTTGTGAAAAGACAGGTTAATTAATCTACGACAAACATTACGTTTAGGAACAGTACAGATTTTTAAAGTACAAGAATTTACGACGTCCACTCGAAGGCCTTGTATTGGAATAGTGGTACAGTCTAAAAAAAAAGGGATGTAGTGCACAGGAGAGATAGAGCGTCAAGACACTAAAAACAGAAATTTCTGAGAACAACAGAACTTCGTAGTCTGTCATTACAATGAAGCTGAGAGGACTCTAGGACCGAAAAATAAACGCGTTTAATTCACTCCTGACGACGGGTTAGATAATGTCTGAGGGATACAAACAACTTCTCTCAGCCGGACGAGGTTCGACTCCGTTTCGAAGTCTGTAAAACCAGAGGTTCTGCGCAGACGAATTTCTCGTTAGCTCGCTCCAGAAGAATAATCATACGCTTGAAAGCTTATTTACATAGAGCTACGGTGTAGGCGCGACGCTGAAGTATTAGAGGTTAGTCTGTGTTCCTGAGTCAATATATGCTCCTGGAGAACATTTACGTACTGAGAGGGACGAAATAGTGCCAAAGTGGGAAATGACGATATGTCGGTATCACATTCGGAAGAAATCAGTGAATATCGTTAAAGTGGCCAACCACGCGTTGCCGATGAATAGGAGGTGAATTTTGGCAATAGTGGATTGCAGTCTACGACCCCACAGTACTGTCGTAAGCCAAGAATACGCGCTTAGGAGTACAGGATACTGATATTCTGAAAAAGTACAGGAACTTGGCAGTACTGCAAAAGGAAGTTTCTGTAAAAACAGAATAGTTGATTCCGTTCGCGAGGGGCTAGCTGATCCGTTCGCCCTGAAGAGTGAAATGCTACAGAGAGCCACGTTCACAGTGTAAGTTCATCTTCTGCAGATAAGGCTCATCATTACTGAGTGGTGTCAAAAATATCAGACAGTATAGCGAGGAATTATTTAGTGCCAAAGGACGCCGCAGGGGACAGACCCACCGAAAGGAACTTCCCTCTCATACAGTAGCAACCTTGTTTAAAGAGAACAGACAAGGGCAGATTTGTGGAAGTGCTTCTGCTGGGGAGGTCAGAATAGAATTGTTGATACGCTCGGAGCAAACCAGGGCCAACGTTGTTCCGTAGTTAGTTCTTCAGTGTGCTCCACTCAAGTGACGTAAAGGAAAAGCAGGTAGAATGGACAGTGCGTTGTGGAAGTCACTGCGGACTGTTGAAAATTGAGAACGGCGGGGCTAAATTGAAACCAGGACTCCGGTGAGGAAAGCCGACGGTCTCCCCAAGTGAGCGCAGGTCCTCTGCTATGTGCGGCACGTAGGCGAACGGACGTGCGCCTCCGCTGCCGAAAGTACGAGCCCGGCCGCTCTTTGTGTCGGCAAACATCAAATGCCCGCGGTCTGTCTATGGCTACGTGCGCGCGTACGATTTCACTGAATACTGGCTACGCTTTACGTCCCGTCGCACGGTAGTCGTTTAGTGGCGGTCCGTACACGCAACCGCGTGGAGCGCGCATTCGAACTGCTGCCGGCAGGGATTTATGTGAGATCTTCTCGAGCTTTTCTGGAAACATCACAAACTCTGCCGTACAAAGTGTGCGTGGATGCTGTCACCGAATTCTGGAAACACTCCGTATCTTCACGACGACAGATAAAAAGCGTCGATCCATACATTCAGCCGTGTGGAACAAGGGGAGCGCTAATTCAGTTTCGCCGTCAGAAGTTGTTCAGATCTTGTCGCAGGTTTCTGGGAAGATCAGAAAATCTGCTGTTCGAAGTGTTTGTGTAGGCAGATGCATGCGACTCGCAGCCAGTCATTGTGTGAGAGTCATTTTACTGAACACCGCTAACACCCCATTTTTTTCACGACAATAGTTGAAAAGCAGTGGTCCGTATATTCAACCGTGTGGAACAAGGAGGTGAGCTTACACGCTGAGGCAGGCAAGATTCAAAAATTTCTCGTTTGTTCAGCGGTGCACGTCGCTGATGTGACCAGGTGCTTGATCTGCAACAGATTGTGATGTTGCTATAGGACCCATAAACACTGCATACAGTGGGCAGAGAAATTTAAACTTGCGTTCAAGCTGCGACAAGGATTGTAGCATATCTGTGAAAGTGTTATATGAATTTAGTGCGATCTGGCGGTAAATATTTGGAAGGATCATGAACTCCACTGTTCAGAGCTTTTGTGTAGGCAAACATACACATCTCGCGGTCAATGAGTGCGTGTGTATTTCGTTTCACTAAGTAAAGAAGCGCCCATGTCTCCACGACAATAGCCAAAAAGCGGTGGTCCATATACGCAACCGTGTGGGACAAGGAAGGCAGGTGATAGATGGTGACTGTGTAGCAACTGTGCAAATGGCCATGTTGAGATGTCTAACGCCGCTGTGGCCAGGTGCCTGAACTGTGTGGACTGTGATGTTCAGGCAAAATCTCTGAGTTGTGCTGTTGAGAGGAAGGGAGTAGTTAGGTGTGCTGCAGGTTTCT